>NC_058082.1:489391740-490019116 GCF_014858855.1 Bufo gargarizans
GTTCCAATTGGGTGACGTGAAGCCTGATTCTCTGCTATGACATGCAGACTGATTCTCTGCTGACATGAAGCCAGATTCTCTGTTACGGAACCTCTCTCCTCTGCCTGGGTGCCTGGGCCTAAATATATGCCAATGGACTGTTCCAATGTTGGGTGACGTGAAGCCTGATTCTCTGCTATGACATGCAGACTGATTCTCTGCTGACATGAAGCCAGATTCTCTGTTACGGAACCGCTCTCCTCTGCCGGGTGCTGGGCCTAAATATATGCCAATGACTGTTCCAATGTTGGGTGACTGAAGCCTGATTCTCTGCTATGACATGCAGACTGATTCTCTGCTGACATGAAGCCAGATCTCTGTTTACGGACCTCTCTCCTCTGCCTGGGTGCTGGGCCTAAATATATGACAATGGACTGTTACAGTGGGGCTGACGTGAAGCCTGATTCTCTGCTATGACATGCAGACTGATTCTCTGCTGACATGAAGCCAATCCTCTGTTACGGGACCTCTCTCCCTGCCTGGGTGCTGGGCCTAAATATATGACAATGGACTGTTGCACTGGTGGTTGACGTGAAGCCTGATTCTCTGCTATGACATGCAGACTAATTCTCTGCTGACATGAAGCCAGATTGTCTGTTACGGGACCTCTCTCCTCTGCCTGGGTGCCTGGGCCTAAATATATGCCAATGGACTGTTCCAATGTTGGGTGACGTGAAGCCTGATTCTCTGCTATGACATGCAGACTGATTCTCTGCTGACATGAAGCCAGATTCTCTGTTACGGAACCTCTCTCCTCTGCCTGGTGCTGGGCCTAAATATATGCCAATGGACTGTCCAATTTGGTGACGTGAAGCCTGATTCTCTGCTATGACATGCAGACTGATTCTCTGCTGACATGAAGCCAGATTCTTGTTACGGGACCTCTCTCCTCTGCCTGGGTGCTGGCCTAAATATATGACAATGGACTGTTACAGTGGTGGCTGACGTGAAGCTGATTCTCTGCTATGACATGCAGACTGATTCTCTGCTGACATGAAGCCAGATTCTCTGTTACGGGACCTCTCTCCTCTGCCTGGGTGCGGGGCCTAAATATATACATGGACTGTTGCACTGGTGGGACGTGAAGCCTGATTCTCTGCTATGACATGCAGACTGATTCCTCTGCATGAAGACAGAATCTCTGTTACGGGACCTCTCTCTTCTGCCTGGGTGCTGGGTCTAAATATATGACAATGGACTGTTACAGTGGTGGCTGACGTGAAGTTTGATTCTCTGCTATGACATGCAGACTGATTCTCTGCTGACATGAAGCCAGATCCTCTGTTACGGACCTCTCCTCCTCTCCTCTGCCTGGGTGCTGGGCCTAAATACACACTAAAGAATTATTAGGAACACCATACTAATACGGTGTTGGACCCCCTTTTGCCTTCAGAACTGCCTTAATTCTACGTGGCATTGATTCAACAAGGTGCTGATAGCATTCTTTAGAAATGTTGGCCATATTGATAGGATAGCATCTTGCAGTTGATGGAATTGAGGGATGCGCATCCAGGGCACGAAGCTCCCGTTCCACCACATCCCAAAGATGCTCTATTGGGTTGAGATCTGGTGACTGTGGGGGCCATTTTAGTACAGTGAACTCATTGTCATGTTCACGAAACCAATTTGAAATGATTCGAGCTTTGTGACATGGTGCATTATTTTGCTGGAAGTAGCTATCAGAGGATGGGTACATGGTGGTAATGAAGGGATGGACATGGTCAGAAACAATGCTCAGGTAGCCCTTGGCATTTAAAAGATGGCCAATTGGCACTAAGGGCCTAATGTGCCCAGAAAACATCCCCACACTATTACACCACCACCACCAGCCTACACAGTGGTAACAAGGCATGATGGATACATTTCTCATTCTGTTTACGCTAAATTCGGACTCTACCATTTGAATGTCTCAACAGAAATCGAGACTCATCAGACCAGCAACATTTTCTAGTCTTCAACAGTCCAATTTTGGTGAGCTTGCGCAAATTGTAGCCTCTTTTTCCTATTTGTAGTGGAGATGAGTGGTACCCGGTGGGGTCTTCTGCTGTTGTAGCCCATCCGCCTCAAGGTTGTGCGTGTTGTGGCTTCACAAATGCTTTGCTGCATACCTCGGTTGTAACGAGTGGTTATTTCAGTCAACGTTGCTCTTCTAACAGCTTGAAGCCGGCCCATTCTCCTCTGATCTCTAGCATCAACAAGGCATTTTCGCCCCACAGGACTGCTGCATACTGGATGTTTTTCCCTTTTCACACCATTCTTTGTAAACCCTAGAAATGGTTGTGCGTGAAAATCCCAGTAACTGAGCGATTGTGAAATACTCAGACCGGCCCGTCTGGCACCAACAATCATGCCATGCCCAAAATTGCTTAAATCACCTTTCTTTCCCATTCTGACATTTAGTTTGGAGTTCAGGAGATTGTCTTGACCAGTTCCACAACCCTACATGCATTGAAGCAACTGCCATGTGATTGGTTGACTAGATAATCGCATTAATGAGAAATAGAACCGGTGTTCCTAATAATTCTTTAGGTGAGTGTATATGCCAATGGACTGTTGCAGTGGTGGCTGACGTGAAGCCTCATTCTCTGCTATGACATGCAGACTGATTCTCTGCTGACATAAATCCAGATTCTCTGTTACGGGACCTCTCTCCTCTGCCTGGGTGCTGTGTCTAAATATATGCCAATGGACTGTCGCAGTGGCTGACGTGAAGCCTGATTCTCTGCTATGACATGCAGACTGATTCTCTGACATGAAGCCAGATTCTCTGTTACGGGACCTCTCTCCTCTGCTTGGGTGCTGGGCCTAATATATGACAATGGACTGTTGCAGTGGTGGCTGACGTGAAGCCTGATTCTCTGCTATGACATGCAGACTGATTCTCTGCTGACATGAAGCCAGATTCTCTGTTACGGGACCTCTCTCCTCTGCCTGGGTGCCGGGGCCTAAATATCTGAGAATGGACTGTTCCAGTGGTGGGTGACGTGAAGCCAGATTCTCTGCTATGGGACCTCTCTCCAATTGATATTGGTTAATTTTTTTATTTTCTTTTTATTTTAATTCATTTTCCTATCCACATTGTTTGCAGGGGATTTACCTACATGTTGCTGCCTTTTGCAGCCCTCTAGCCCTTTCCTGGGCTGTTTTACATCCTTTTTAGTGCCGAAAAGTTCGGGTCCCCATTGACTTCAATGGGGTTCGGGTTCGGTACGAAGTTCGGATCGGGTTCGGATCCCGAACCCGAACATTTACGGGAAGTTCGGCCGAACTTCTCGAACCCGAACATCCAGGTGTCCGCTCAACTCTATTCAGGATATGCTGGGAGTTGTAGTTACAGGGTCTCAGATGGTTTTATGGAAGTGATGGGGTCTCGGGGGGACACTTAATTCACTTGTTTTAGTCGCTGCCCTCCTGCAGTCTTACAGTTGCCTCCCATCCCCACATTGACCACCCCAGCCCAACAATGATCCACAATCCCCCTAGATGAGCACTAGCGAGGTCTGGAGTGTTTTAGGTCATTTCATTTACATATTCTCATCTCATGAAGCCTCCGCCATAATGACCCTGCTCCAGGAGGTTAATACTGGTCAGGATACCTCCCTATGGTTTATTCCCCACACAGGGGTGGACTGGGAATGGGAAGTGGCCCTGGAAAAAAAAACTAAGAGGGGACCCATGTTGCAAAATACCACAGTGCAGGATAAAATACTGCCCCATTACCATACTGAGGATGGCGATACAGTCGAATTCAGGAGGGCACATGGCGGCTGGCCGGGGGCATAAGGACCTTGTACTCCTAGCATTAGATCATTATGTACTGTACCTGGCCAGCAGCTGTGAGAAGGGCTCGGGCGGCCCCCTGGGCATCGGCCCACCAAGAAATTTCCCTGTAGGGTCTATGGCCAGTCCGCCCCTGCCTGCAGGTTATCCCCGGAATATATCAGGTGTCCCCGTACACAAGAAAAGCCGCAGAATGTGAACAGCGTCAATGTTACAGCGCGTGTTACAATGTTTCACAGCGGCTGCAAAATGATCCATTTATATCCTGTACTTTATACAATGTGGAGGCTTTACACCAGGGAACCCCCAGAATAAGGGTTTGGGGCCCATTTGATACCAGTCTTAATAAGAACTTTGCTGGTGCAGGTGCCGACCTCTTAACTATGGTTACGTGTCCTTGTTTCCAGGATCAAGACAATAATATGAGAACAATTTCTAGACATTTTCAGCTTTTCCATGACTATAAAACAATAAACAAAAATGTCCCCTATAGATATAAACCACAGAAAGAAAGCGCCGTCTGCCCCCAAAATACTGGGCGAAATTTACATAGAGAAATAACATACATACAGAGTTCTAGTGCATTACATATGTGTGGTATTAAGGGGTTAAACCACAGCTGCTGATGCCTATGATGTCACGGAATTTATGATTTTTCAGCCCCGCCCAGTTATTATGACATCACACACATTATATAAGGTGCTGCAGAGCTGACACTCCCTTGAGGGTTACAGTTAGTGGTGGAGAGGTAAGTACACTCTGTCTTCCCCTGTTGTGTCTTCATTTCCTTCTGTCCTTCCTCATCCTCTTCCTATAGGTCTCCTCCTGTAATGTCAGGCCATCTGAGCTTCTCTGTCCCATCTCCTCCTTCATTCACATTCTATAGAAACCTTCATCTTTATTAATAATTTGAGTTCACCCGTCCATCCATCCTTCCTTATTTCTCTTCCTCACTTCCTCTCTTACTTCCATTTTATAGAGTATTTTACAAATGATCGGTCAGCTCTCCTGACACGTCTGATTTAGTAAATGTTTGTATGCTCCATAAAATACAATTTGGCTCAATCTTAGAACCCAGCATTGTAGAATTCCTCAGTTATTCCTCCAAGAAACACCAACTGGGTGTTACCATTATCCTTGCCTATATGACATACTATCCAATCAGTGCTGACAGTGATAAGGGAATAAAAGAGGTATAGCACAATGCAGAGTTCTATGGAGATAGGCTCTATAATTGTATTTTACAGAGAATACAAGTAATTACTAAACACACAGATGTGACAGATCATCTTTCATGCTATAGTTAGTGGCTCCTAATGTGCTGCTGCTTATGATGTCACAGAATGATCTGGTTCTTAGTCCCGCCCGGTTATTATGACATCACACACATAATATAGGGAGACACAGAGCTGACACTCTCTTGAGGGTTGCAGCTAGTACTGGAGGTAAGTACACTCTGTCTTAGACTCCTTTCTTTTCTCTCATTTCTCCCCTCTTCCTATAGGCCTCCTCCATGTAAGGTCTCTGCTGCTCTCTTCTTATCTTGTGTTTTTTTCTTCTCTCCCTTTTTAAGATTTGGCGATATAGCGAGCGACATAGAGAAATTCAGGTAAATACATAATACATGTTATCCTATATCTGATCATAGACAGGAGGGAATATAAACCCATAAGTGCAAGATCCAGTGTTGATACCTGTGAGCGCCCTGTATGTGGGTACAGATGGTGAAGGGCTGGTGCAGGATGGGTACAATGATTGGGCACTGAGTGTTATGGGCATGTAGAAGTCCTCAGGGGCTGGTAGGGGTTGGTGTGATCACCAGTGAGGGAGGACTGATAGTTTTAGCTACAGTATGAGAATCGTAAACATTGAGAATAGATTAGACAACTAGACACAGTGACATTTTGATAGAGGTTGTGGGTGAGTTTTGGTAAATTACATCAGTTACTTTTTCTAACCTGTATTTTTTTTACTCTTTACAGGATGGAGGAGGAGAAAGAGAAAAAGGAGGAAGAGGAACATCTGACAGAGGAGAATAAAGAGGATAACATCAGGAGGAGGAGACTAAGGAGAAGGAGGATGAAGAGAATAAGAAGGATGAACATCTGGTCAGGAGGAGAAAAAGGAAGATAAACATTTGGAGGAGGAGGAGAATTTGGAGATGGGTGAAGAGGAAAATAAGGAAAAAGAACATCTGGAGGAGGAAGCTAAGGAGAAGGGACATCTGGAGGAGGTAGTGGGGGAGACAAAAAAGGAGGTGAAACATCATGGGGCAAATGAGGATAAGGAGAACAAATTAGAACATCTGAAGGAGGAGAAACATCAGGATAAGGAGAAACGCATTGCAGAGGAGCTTATCAAGGAGGCAGAGAAAGAGTTCGGAGAACTTTGTGATGTAGGTATGTACATCACTGTGAAATATTTTAAATTCAAAACCATTGTTGACGACATTGAGGGACAAATGGGCAGGGTTATCCATGAGGGGCGTGGCCACCTAATATCTGACATATTTATTATTTCTAGTGTCAGCTCAAAGCAGGCATTGATTCTGCACTGAGAACACATCTCTCAGGAGGCGAGGACTATTAAGGAAGTTTGCTTTTTTGTGCAAAAAAATCTATTGTGGAAAATAGATATATGAAACTCCAAACGTGATAAATCTGCCACATAGTCTGATCGCCCCAATATATGGTGTTCATCCTCTTGGAACCTACATTATCCCAATAGACAAATAACTCAAGGCCAAGGGGGTCATAAAAGAGGGGTAAATGCCAAGATCTGATTGGCTGCTGTAGAATATGGTGCTGCTGCTCAATAACGAGGCCGAGTCTATCATTTCTGGGCATAAAAATTTCTAGAACATGTAGAAGTCATATCTGTCCTCTTCTTTCTCCATCAGGTGGTGGTACAGAGTGTACACGTCCCAGCCCACAATACGGTAACTATACTTCACCATAACCAACTTTCTTCTCTACTGTTAGAATATAGGAGTCTTCCTTGTAGGATGATGGGGGAGTAGTCCTGATGTGTGAACTGATAACAATCCTCCTATATATGGGGAATTAGGAAGGAATAGATTCTGTAGCTAATAACCATGGGGGAGATTTACTAAATGCCCCAGAATTCTGCCCCTATTTACCCCAGACCTGACGTACTCACCATGAAGCGGATTTATTATCTGACTTTTACACTTTCTGAGTGTAAATCTTCTGCTTATAATACATTATAGAGATATAATTATTGCTGGTAACTCCAGATAGAAGTTCCATTAGTGGGCACCAGTCCTGCAGCACATTCTAGGGCTGGCATGATGGGTATATGGGGCACATGTACTGAGAGTGTCCAGTTAACCAGATCTGTCTTTTGTCCTTTAGGATAAGAACCATCAGCCGATGTCCCACATTTTATACCATGGAGACCATGTAAGGTTATAACAGGAGTAAGGCTGAGGTTACAGCCAGACCACAACCCTTGGTGTCCTAAAAGCCTTCTCCATGACTTGACCCCCGAATGACTACTCTTAATAATTCCTTCCATCTTGACCTAGAGCTCTTCATAATGATCATCCCCATATATTATAAATTTAACTTTAAATTAGTTTTATGTCCAACAGAGAAGAAGAAATGGAAGAAGAGGGGGAGGAAAGGTAAGAGCAGAGTCCAGAGATAATGAGCTGATCATATCGTATAGACTGATCCTCCATCCTCCGCTCATCACACCTTTCATTTGCCCTTTTTGGATTTTTTTGTAGACCAAGAAGAAGATCCTGGGTCCCCAAGTGCTTTAGGAGGAACCGTCCAAGAGGCCTGTGAGTACTTGCAGGACATGGCCCCTGTAGTTCTCCCTTGTTATTCTCTTAATGTTACTATAATATCTTATATATTTATATTTTTCTATTTCCTCCATTAGCAGCAGAGGGGAGAGCTGGGGGCTAAGGTAAGTGCAGGTTTTTATGAATTTTGCACACACTTAGTTTGCTCTTCCCTATTAGGACATATGGAGCTAATAGAGCAGGACTGATGGTGACTTCCATCTCATAGATGTAGCTGACATGCAGATAGTAGCGGTCATTCTAGAGGACTTCTCTGCATGTCTTCCATGGCACTTACACATTTCAGTGCACCCATTGACTGCTTTACTATCCCTGGTGTCTTGCTTGATGATCAATCATCCCGGGTCCTGTATTTCAATAAGGGGCTCCAGAAGCGGGGCCCATGTCCATCCCCCAGCCTGTCTAGTCTCTGACCGCCAACCACCACTTACACCACAAGAGTCTTCTCCTGACAACCTATCACTTTTCTTCTTTTCTTAGATTCCTGAGAAGATTGTGCTGCTTCAGCAGAGAAACCATTGAGTGAACAGTGAGTATACAAGATCCACCCTAGACATTAAGATAGTACAGTTTTTCCTCAACATAGATGACACCAATGGGACATGGAGGCACATGGCACCCCTCTAAACCTCAACAACTTTATACTAACAATTATTGATGAGCGAAGTTTTTAAAAAGTCGATTCGGTCGATTCGCTGAACTTCTATAAGAAATTTGTTTTGTTACAAATTAATTTGCCACGAATCGCGATAAATCAGGTATAGCCAGGTCACTGGGTTGCCAACTAGAATTTTCATTTTTCTGGACAACTTATCCCAAAACCACGGACAGCCAACATTTTTTTTGAACAAATTGGAAAACCATAATGAAAGATTAAGATTGTTTCCCAGCACTTAAAGGGAACCTGTCACCAGTTTTATGGTGTCCTAACTATGGGCAACATAAATAAGTGACTGATTCTCTTAGCAAAATGCTGGGTCACTTTCTTTAATTGACCCAGTCAATCTGCCAACATCTTGTATTGAAAAGCTCCAGCTCCTAATGATGAGTCCTGAATATTCATGAGCTCCTGACTCTCCCCGCCCACCTGCTGCTGATTGACAGTTTTTTTCCATATGAATCAGCAGCAGGTTTGCAGGGGAGTGGCTATAGCTCTGAATTAAATATACGCTGGACTCAATGACATCACGCCGGACTCAAATCAGCTCATTAGCATGCGGCATCTTTGTGTGTATATTATGAGATAACCATCGTCACACCAGTAAGTGAATACATCTAAGGCACTTTTTAGTAGTTAATGATTGTATATAATTAGTTAGGTTATAATCAAATATCCACATGACAGATTCCCTTTAAGTTTACTAGACGAGGTAGTGAACTAGGACCTGGGAAAATATAAAGCAGATTGGTAACAGAGAATGAACCATCAGTTATGTAACACGGCCTAACAGTATAACAGTCAATTAGACTTTTTCCCCAAAGTCCTTAATCAGCGTAGTTGCACTTGTATGTTCCTCCTGGACGAGTTCCTCCTTTTGGGGCACCCTAAGTATTGTGCTATACTATTTGTAATCCACAGGTAAATGACATCTGTCCCTTTAAATAAGGCTTTGCTATTTGTAATCAACCAGTAATTGATGTCTGTCCCTTTAATTGCTGCTCTTATCCTTGCTCCAGCTCCAGTAGTGTGACACCCGATGAGCAGCCAAGACTTTCCTAGGATAAGAAGGTGTCAGCGTTTGAGTCTCTTCTGGCTACGCTTTAGCCTGCAGCCCGTCCATCACAATGAAACACTACTTGATGTTTTATCTGTATGCCCACGTGCCACTTCAACCGTGTGGTGCAATGTGATGTGGCCAAGCAGCATTTGTAGCTCATTGAGCAGATTCTTGAGGCATTTCCTTATTTCCTGGACCCCTCCAGAACTGGACCCTTAAGACACTACACTCCTGAGGTCGTCGCGGCAAACCTCCACTTTGTGATGTCGCCATTCTCCGTGAGACAGTCCGTTCATTTGTAGAATCAGCCAAGCTGCTCCCTCACTGTTCATCAGCACCACCATCCAGAGACTCCGTCTGGACACTTCCCGATCCTCACAGGAACCTCCTCCCCTCACACAGGGAGTACACGATGCAACAAGCCATTTACTCAGTGCAGCGCCAAACCTGCATTTTCAGTTTGATAATAAACTTGTAAGAGTCCAAGACGGCCCAGAAATTAGCTATTTCCAAACTTTGCAACCTAAATAAGTTCATTGTATTTCTCTAACAGGAAGCTCCAATACAGACTTAGGCCTTATTCACATGTCAGTGTTTTGGTCAGTGATTTCCATCAGTGAATTTGAGCTCAAACTATGTGCGGCTCTGAACACAGAACAGGTGCAGATCTGACCCTATACCTGATCTGTGTGAAGGCTTCACGCCTGGTTTTGGCTCACAATTAGTGATGAGCGGCAGGGGCAATATTCGAATTCGCGATATTTCGAGAATATATGGTAGAATATTCGTCTTATATTCGCGAATATTCCTATTCAAGATATTCGTTTTTTGCGAAAAATCGGTAATAAAAAATAAAAAATCGCACGAGTATATAGCACTACAGAATATACTGCTATATATTTGTTTTTCGAATATTCGTCATTTTTTACATCTAAACAAATGATTCCTCCCTGCTTAAAATGCTTGTGGTCAATGAGTCATTGGCCCACAAGCAAGACAGGAGGAATCATGACTTTAGATGTTGAAAAAAGATGAATCTGAGTTAGAGCTTGAAAACTCAAATCGGATGGTATATTCTAACACAGAGGCGTTCCCATGGTGACGGGGATGCTTGAAGTTAGAGTATACTAACAGGCACATACATACTGGGCCCCTACTGCCATCACAATGAAAGGTGCGTGAGGGGTTAATTGTGTGGATCACAGCACCCTGTCAGAGGTCAGGTGCCGCCAGCAGTATATTCGTAATATTCGCAAATTATCGAAGTTGCGATATTTGCGATTAATACTCGCTATTCAAATATTCGCGCTCAACAGTACTCACAATCACAGATGGAAATCACTGACCAAAGCACTGACGTGTGAATAAGGCATTAGACTGGCTTATGCTTTCCTGCCATCTCTTCACCAAAGGGAAATGTTGCAGTATTTATGCAGTTCACAACATAACAGAATTGCCCCACATCATTACACCCCCACATTCATAGTTAATCCGTCCTGTAGGTACTGTACCGTCACTACTACAGGTGTAATTTATCGCCATCTACATCACTGTGTAGTGCACCAAGATTCATATCTAATCCCTTCTGTTAAACAAAAAAAAAGCATACAGCAGCCTTCAGTAAAGATCCGTGCGCACCCCTGCAGTGCAATGGCTTTTAACCCTTTCCCTTCATATGATGTAATACGTCATAGTGAGAAGTGACTTCCCGCAATTTGGCGTATTTCTACAGTCACTAACAGCCGGGCCCCTGCTGTATCCACCGACATTGGCTTTTAAAGTGCTGACTGTGGCATAGATTGTGTTTGCAGTCAGTGAGGGATCCCATCAGGTCCCGACGCTGCAGAGGCATCTGGACCTGCCTTCTATGGAAGCCTAGGAGATCCAGGCTGGGTCTCTTAGGCAACTGTTAGTGTATTACACAGCGTAATACACTAAAAGGCAATGTATTACAATACACATGTACTGTAATGCATTGCAGAGGGGATCAGACCCCCAAAAGTGAAGTCACCTTACATCAAAAAGTGTAATACCAAGCGATCAAAAAGTTGTATGTACTGCAAAATAGTACCAATCAAGTTGTCAACTCATGCAGCAAAAAATGAGCCCCTACATAAGACAATCACCCATAAAAAAAAAAACAAACATTCTTTTTAATCCCCTCTGCTAGCTCTAGATGTAATGTGCATCAGTATTATAGGTCACTGTGAGGCCGCATGCACACGACCGTGGTGTGTTTTGTGGTCCGCAAGTCGCGGATCTGGAAAACACGGATAGCGTCCGTGTGCGTTCCGAAATTTGCGGAACGGCACGGACAACCTTCAATATAAATGCCTTTTCTTGTCCACAAAGCGCGGACAAGAATAGGACATGTTATATTTTTTTAGCGGGGACACAGAACGGAGCAATGGATGCGGACAGCACACAGAGAGCTGTCCGGATCTTTTGAGGCCCTATTGAAATGTGTCCGCATCCAAGTCACCAAAATGGGGTCTAATTTATCCCTGTAGACTTAACTGTGCAGTCCCTCAAGATTCAAGCATTGGCCCCATGACAGAGTGGGGAGGGTGGCAGCAGCAGTGACAGTAAGGAATGCTAGTGATGAGGCCTTATTAGTTTTGTGTGCGTCACTGTGCTCATGCCTGGATACCGTCAATCTTCGGGGTTAGGCTCAGGAGAAATAAAGGGGAGAGTCGTAGGAAGTGGAGAATAAGTCAAGTCCAGACTTAGTGAAATTTCAACAGCTTTAATTGAATAAACTTGCATCCAGAAAATATTCGGTTTTCTCTTGGTTCCAGCAGGTTTTGGGGTAAACTCAGGCTTCAGTCTGATAGCTGGACTAGCTAACTGTTCTGGTACCTTTTTTTTGTGGGGTGCCTTTGGCTGTTGACCCCCTCATGTTACTCTGTCTCTTAAACTGTAAGGAGTCAAGGTGCTCTATGAGCTGCTTCCCTTTAGAGACTACAACTAAAGGAAGGGGACCACCCCCCTGTACTGTCTTCTCTGCATAGTTTGCTAATGTGAGTGCTCATGTGTGGTCTTCAGCACCATCTAGTGACCTTTAGCTGTAAGTGCATCTTCTGCCTTTTTAAGTTATGCATATTCATTAGGTCACCTGACTTCCTGCTCACAGTGCTTTCTGGGAAAGAGACAAGCTCCTGCTTCCTTTTCCTCCTCACCTCATGGAAGAGCAGCTGCACATTGCGTGTCTCTTACTAAAGCATCGTCGGTAAGGGATTTATTTATGTTTTTGTATTGGTTTTGTGTACACTGTGCTGTATACTCAGTTCTTGTATGTTCATTTTCCTATAGTTTACCTTATCTACTGCTGGTTAATAAAGCCACAGATTACAGAAAGAAGTCTCATCTTATTAACTAGTAGAATGGTGATATCTGCCTGTTGAACTGCATATAGACCCCGGGGGTACATGTTTGTGAGAACAGGACAGTAAACGACGACTTCTACGAGAGAAGCACACCTGACTACACAGAAGTCTGTTACGGTCCACGCAATATCTGCAAACGGACACCACAGCGACTTCTATACAGTCCAGTGCTGCAAGGGGATAGCCGCTTCAAGCAAGTAGACACATTGATTGCATACTGTGACCGCTCTCTAAGCACAGCGACTGGCATCCACATGCACAGGTAGTCTACACGCAGTTAAGTGTCTTCACCAACACCATGTCGCGTAGCACAGTATCAAGCTACAAGACAAGATCAGGGAAGGATGGTTTCCACCAAATCATCCTTCCGTTAGCAATGCAGCCGCGAAGGTCAAGCAGCCTTTGCCAACAAGAAATTAAGATGAAAGAAGAAAGGCTGAGAAAGCAAAGCAATAGGTCCTCTTAGATGCAAAGCTAGAGAAACTCGCCGTAGAGAAAGAAACGCAGCCGCCATAGCTGAAGCAGAGTTCTTGGAAGCAATGGAATACCCGAAAACCGGAAGTCACCGCAGTGTGCTTAGTCCAGAACTCGGCAGCAAGATCCTGTACAATGCACTTCAGAGTACGTCCGTCAACACTCCAGACCAAACAGCAATGCCGATCCATTCCCTGGAACTGAAGATGTCACCTATGCCACAGAGCAATCGTACCGTCCAAAAGAAAGAGTAACGCTCAGAACCCAGTCCTACAAACAAGAGAGCCCAGAGCCACGTGACAAAACTCCAGCTAACTTCCCTGCACACCAAGGAAGCCAGCTTCCAGTCCAGCCTGCAGAGCCACCTTATCCCACAAGACGGTATGACATGGGCTGGCCTAAGTCAGAGACTCCATACAGGTATGATCGCACACCACACTCTCACTGTGACCTTCCACCTCCAACCAACCTTAGTAGTAACCAGAGCACAATAGACTTTGCCAGGTTCTTTACTAAACGTGAGCTAGTTACAAAGGGACTGGCGAAGTTCAGTGATCGCCCCTGAAAACTATAGAGCATGGCGGGCCTCCTTTTATAACATTACAAAAGACTTGGGTCTGTCATCAGTGAGGAGATAGACTTCCTGTAGATCGGCTTGGAAAAGACTCTGTAGAACTGCCCAAGAGAATCAGGGATATTAATATAAACTATCCAGAGATTGGCCTAAAAATGATCTGGGATAGACTTATGAATGTTATGGTTCTGCAGAGGTCATAGAGGATGCATTGTTTAAAGGGTTTCTACCACTTAGGTGTCACATATTTGGCTGTCAGACACTAGCGATCCGCTAGTGTCTGCTCTGGCCAACCATCCTAATATAATTGCTTTTGGGGCGGTGGTTTGGCTAAAAAAAACTACTTTTATTAATATGCTAATGAGCCTCTAGGTGCTATGGGGGCGTCATTAGCACCTAGAGGCTCCGTCTACCTTCAGAAACTGCCCGCCGCCGGAGCGCGTCTCTCCAGCCCGCCCATCTCCTCCTGAATGCGATCCTCGTATGTATTCTGCGGCATGCGCAGTGATGTCTGACCGCTTTCCTTGCTCAGACATCTCCACTGCGCCTGCGCGATGACGCCATAGTGCTCCGAGGAACAGGCGCAGTGGAGATGTCTGAGCAGGGAAGCTGTCAGACATTTACTGCGCATGCGCAGAATACATACGAGGATCGCATTCAGGAGGAGATGGGCGGGCTGGAGGGACGCGCTGGGGGCGGCAGTTTCTTAAAGGTAGACGGAGCCTCTAGGTGCTAATGACGCCCCATAGCACCTAGAGGCTCATTAGCATATTAATAAAAGTTGTTTTTTTTAGCCAAACCACCGCCCCAAAAGCAATTATATTAGGATGGTTGGCCAGAGCAGACACTAGCGGATCGCTAGTGTCTGACAGCCAAATATGTGACACCTAAGTGGTAGAAACCCTTTAAAAGAATTGACGAATTCCCTAAAATATCTAGCAAAGGGTTCCAGAAACTTAGGGATTTAAGTGATCTACTGATGGAATTACAGGTTGCCAAAGCCGAAGGGAATTTACCGGGGCTTGCTTTCCTCGACACTGCCAGAGGTGTCAAGCCTATTGTATTAAAGCTTCCTCACAACCTACAGGAGAAATGGGTCCTCCCACGGGTCAAGGTACAAACATACCTACAATGTGCCATTCCCTCCCTTCAGTGTGTTTGTTGACTTTGTAAGGCTAGAAGCTAATATTCGTAATGACCCTAGCTTTGATCTATCACAGTCTTGTGCCACTCCCTATGGACCACAGACCACACAAAGGATCAGTGGCAGTGCACAAAACTAACATTTCACCTGCAGATTCTTACAGGCATTACAGCTCCCCCAGCCGCGAAACAGTCAAAGATCCTGGTAAGCAGTGCCCTCTACACAAGAAGCCACACCCTCTTCGAAGTGCAGAGCCTTTAGAGAAACGTCCATAGGAGATCGCAAAGCCTTCCTCAAAGAGAACCGCATTTGCTACAAGTGCTGCTCATCTACATCACATATTGCCAAAGACTGTCAGGTTAGTGTAAAATGCACAGAATGCAACAACTCAGATCACAACACGGCCCTACATCCTGGGCCTTCCCCATGGACCTCATCACAGAGTAACAGTGCCAGAGAGTATGGCGGGGAGGAAAGTACCTCTGAAGCTAACCCTCCAGCAGTTACTTCACAATGCACTGAAGTCTGTAAAGGTCTCATAGGCAGCAGGTCCTGCTAAAAAATCTGCCTAACAAAAGTATACCCAAAGGGCTGCAGAGACAAAGCCATCAATGTTTACGCCATCCTAGATGACCAAAGTAATGCGTCCCTAGCCAAATCTACTTTCTTTGACATTTTCAACATCAAAGGGCCCAACACTCCTTACTCTCTAAAGACCTGTGCAGGTACTGTAGAAACAGCGGGGAGGAGAGCTACTGGTTACCTTATTGAGTCCATAGATGGTAAAACGTGTCTTTCCTTACCAACTATTACTGAATGTAACCAAATCCCTGATAATAGACACGAGATCCCTACACCAGAGGTAGCCATACATAACCCCCATTTACAGCGTGTAGCCCATCTCTTACCAAAATTCGATCCTAACGCTCAGATAATCCTACTCCTGGGGAAAGATATCTTACAAGTTCATAAATCTAGAGAGCAGATTAATGGCCCACATCATGCTCCTTATGCCCAAAGGCATGACCTAGGATGGGTCATAGTAGGAGAAGTCTGCTTAGGAAGCATACACAAACCAACTTCCATTAATAGCATGCTTACAAGCACATTAGATAATGGACATCCCTCTATCTTCCAACCATGTAAAAACAACTTCCTCATAAAGGAATTGCCACATAGTACTCAACTACCTTGTTCTTTCATAGACTCTGTAGACCACGACATAGCTTGTGACAGTGACAAAGACCACTTAGGTTGCTCAGTGTTCCTGTCATGGAACCATGAACCAGACGTACAACAAGAGATAAGTGGAAAATAAGAAGGTTTTATTGAAGAGCAAGCCGTAAGCAAAGTCCGAACGGATGGCTAAACCGAAGCAGGGTCTTGCGGAGACAGAGGTCAGGAACCAGAAGGGTAGTCAGACGAAGCCAGGAACAGGAACCAACGGGGTAGTCAGACGAAGCCGGAATCAGGAACCAACGGGGTAGTCAGACGAAGCCGGAATCAGGAACCAACGGGGTAGTCAGACGAGGCCAGGATCAGGAACCAGAAGCAGCAGCAGTCTTGGAAGCATGTGAACACAGGAGGACCAAGCAAGGAACTGAAGCCACAGACCTCCTATATATATGAGCTAGGCATCCAGCTCCTCCCAGTGGGAAGGAGGAGCCGCAGGGTGGGAGGCTACAAGAAAACCCAGAAACCAAGATGGCCGCCAGCACATGTCAAACGAAGGGAACAGCAAGGAGGTAAGACCATGACAGTACCTCCCCCTCAAGGGCCCCTCCTCCGCGGAGTAAGGAACGGTTTCTGAGGGAAGCGTGCGTGGAAGGCTCGGAGCAAGACAGGAGCATGGACATCTGCGGAGGGAACCCAGGAACGCTCCTCTGGACCATAACCACGCCAATGGACCAAAAACTGCACCCGGCCGCGGACCAGGCGTGAGTCCAGGATATTGCTCACCTCATACTCCTCACGATTGCCCACTTGGACCGGACGAGGCCGAGGAATCGAGGAAGTGAAACGATTACACACCAGTGGCTTCAACAGGGAGACATGAAACACGTTGGAGATCCGCATGCCAGGAGGAAGCGCAAGGGCATAGGCTACCGGGTTTACCCTGCGAAGCACTCGGAAGGGACCAACAAAGCGAGGCGCCAGCTTGGGAGTGGGCACTCGAAGGTTGAGGTTGCGGGTGGACAACCATACGCGGTCTCCGACCTGGTAGGAAGGAGCGGGCGCTCGTCTGCGATCAGCCTGGAGTTTCTGGCGCTGCGCAGAGACCTCAAGGGACCTCTGGATCTGTACCCAAGAAGCACGTAGGACGGAAAGGTGATCCTCCACAGCCGGAATATCCTGGGGAGAGAATACCTCCGGTAACACGGCAGGTTGGAACCCATAATTGGCCATGAAGGGAGACGTCCCAGAGGAAGAGTTCACCGCCGTGTTCCTGGCAAACTCAGCCCAAGGCAGGAGGTCAACCCAATTGTCTTGGTGATCGGAGACATAGCAACGAAGGAATTGCTCCAAGGCCTGATTGGATCGTTCTGCGGCCCCATTGGACTGAGGGTGGTAGGCCGAGGAGAAAGAGAGATGAATCCCCAACTGGGAGCAAAAGGCGCGCCAGAACCTGGACACAAACTGACTCCCCCGATCCGACACAATCTCCTTGGGCAAACCGTGCAACCGGAAGACCTCCCTGGCAAAAATCGAGGCCAACTCTTGTGCAGAGGGTAACTTCTTGAGAGGAACACAGTGGCACATTTTGGAAAACCGATCCACAATCATGAGAATGACCGTATGGCCTCGGGATGCAGGGAGGTCCACAATGAAATCCATCCCCAGGTGTGACCATGGACGCTCCCCGGTGGCTATGGGTTGCAAAAGGCCCAACGGAAGGTGCCGAGGGGACTTACTCTGGGCACAAACGGAGCATGCCGCTACATATGCGGCGATGTCGGAACGTAGAGAAGGCCACCAGAACAGACGTGAAACCGCCCAGGACAGCTGATTCTTTCCAGGGTGCCCCGCGGCCTTGGAGTTATGGTAGGTTCGCAACAACCGAGTGCGCAACTCCTCAGGCACAAAACATCTGCCGTTGGGTCTCCCAGAGGGAGCACCAGATTGAGCCGCCAAAATCTGCTCACCCAGAGGAGAAGTCAGGCTGGTGCGAATAGCGGCCAGGATCTGATTCGGGGGTATGACCGTAGTCGGAATCGACTCCTCCCCGGACAGCTCGGAGTACTGCCGTGATAAGGCATCCGCTCTGATGTTCTTGGAGCCGGGTAGGTAGGAGACCACGTAATTAAAACGTGACAAGAACAGAGCCCATCTGGCCTGACGTGGTGTCAATCTCTTGGCCTCAGAGAGGTAGGTCAGATTCTTGTGGTCCGTCAGGATGAGAACCGGAACCACCGAGCCCTCGAGCAAGTGCCTCCATTCTTTAAGGGCCTGCACGATGGCCAATAACTCCCTGTCACCAATCTGATAGTTGCACTCCGCGGAAGACAGTTTCCGGGAGTAAAACCCACAAGGAAGCAGAGGACCCTCTGGTGTTCTACGCTGAGACAGGAGGGCGCCTACTCCCGTCTCAGACGCGTCCACCTCGAGGACAAAAGGCAACCCAGGGTTGGGATGCGACAGAATCGGAGCCGACACAAAGGCGGACTTTAGAGCCTCAAAAGCTCGGATGGCCTCGAGCGGCCAGACCTGAGGATTACTGCCCTTCCTGGTCAGATCCGTGAGAGGCTTGGCTAGCATGGAAAAGTCCCTGATGAACTTCCGATAATAATTGGCGAAGCCCAAAAAGCGCTGCAGGGCACGAAGCCCACTGGGCTGGGGCCACTGTAAGACAGCCGAAACCTTCTCAGGATCCATGGAGAACCCCTCAGCGGAAATGATGTAACCTAAGAAGGTTACCTGGGATCGGTGAAATTCGCATTTCTCAAGCTTACCGAACAGCTTGTTCTCTCGTAAGCGTTGCAACACTCGTCTGACATCCAGAATGTGGGCCTCCATGGATGCAGAATATACCAAGATGTCATCCAAATAGACCACCACACACTGCTGCAACAGGTCACGGAAAACATCGTTGATGAATTCCTGGAAGACTGCGGGCGCATTGCACAACCCAAAGGGCATAACCAAGGATTCATAATGACCGGTCCTGGTGTTAAACGCGGTCTTCCACTCATCGCCCGCCTTGATCCTTACCAGGTTATATGCCGCCCTCAGGTCGAGTTTGGTAAAGACCGTGGCCCCTTTGAGGCGATCGAACAGCTCGGAAATCAAGGGTATCGGGTAAGCGTTCTTGATCGTGATGCGATTGAGACCCCTGTAATCGATGCAAGGCCTCAACTCGCCGCCCTTCTTTTTCACAAAGAAAAATCCAGCCCCTGCCGGGGACGAGGATTTGCGAATGTGTCCGCGTGAAAGCGCCTCCCTCACGTACTCCTCCATGGCCTCATTCTCCGCTACCGACAGTGGATAGACTTTGCCACGAGGAGGAACGGCACCGGATTGTAACTCTATGGCACAATCGTATGGGCGGTGCGGAGGTAGGGCAACCGCGCGCACCTTATCGAATACATCCCGGTACTCTTCGTATTCAGGAGGCAACAGAGAGTCCGAGGAAGTACACAGCAACTTGACAGGCCCATGGATGCAACTAGCCCCACACTGCGGTGACCACGAGAGGATCTCGACCGATCTCCAATCGAAAGTCGGATTATGCTTCTGGAGCCAGGGGTACCCCAAGACCACCGAGTAGTGTGGAGACGAAATAACCTGGAGACAGACCGACTCTCTGTGAACGGCACCAATGGCTATCCCCACTGGAAGGGTCTCATGAGTCACGTGTGGCGGCAGAAGGGGTCTGCCGTCTATCGCCTCAAGAGCCAGTGGGGAACCTCGAGGCTGCAGAGGAATGGAATTGGCGGCAACGAACACTCTATCAATGAACAAACCACCAGCACCAGAGTCCACCAACGCCTGGGTCGTCACCGAGCCCCCGACCCAGGAGAGGACAACCGTGATCAGTGGTTTGTCAACACGGGAAACCGGGGACGAGGAGACTCCACCCAAGATCTGCCCCCGACAGGACCTCAGGTGCGAGCGTTCTCCCGGACGGTTCGGACATGCCAACCGAAAATGCCCACCGAGACCACAGTACATGCATCGGCCCTCGCGTCTCCGGAGTACCCTCTCCCCCTCAGACAGGCGAGCAAACCCCCGCTGCATGGGTTCACCCCCAGACAAGTCATCCCCAGGAGGCGTGGGAGGAGAGGGAGGCACGGGTGGGACAGCAAACGTAGGCGCCAATCTGTTAGGAGACCTCCGCAGGCTCTCCTTAAAGGAAGGTCTCTCCCTGAGTCTGGTGTCAATCAAAATCAGGAAAGAAATAAGAGACTCGAGCTCCACTGGTAGGTCCTTAGCTGCAACCTCATCCTTCAAGGCATCCGAGAGACCATGAGAGAAAGCAGCGACCAGAGCCTCATTATTCCAGCCCACCTCTGCTGCCAGGGTACGAAACTCAATGGCGTATTCAGCTACGGATCGTGAACCCTGTCTGATGGACATAAGGAGCTTCGCAGCAGAGGCAGCACGAGCCGGCACATCGAATACCTTCCGAAGAGAAGCAACAAAACCGGAAAACTCGGCAACCACCGGATTGTTGTTCTCCCATAAAGGGCTGGCCCAGGCCAAGGCCTTGTCCGAGAGCAGCGAGATCAAGAAGCCCACCCTTGATCTCTCAGTAGGAAAGGCATGTGGCAGCAACTCGAAGTAAATGCCCACCTGGTTAAGGAAACCTCGGCACTGAGTTGGCTCTCCCCCAAAGCGCTGTGGAAGGGGGGCAGAACCGGTCATACCCTGAAACACCACAGGCGCAGCAACAGGTGTCAGGGTAGACTCTGGCGCAACAACCGGAGCGGCAGTAGGAGCGGGCCCAGGAGCGACAACCGACCCATCGGCAACGGAAGCTAAATGAGCCGTGCGTTCAAGCAGGGTTTGCAACGCCACAGCGAACCGACCCAACAGGTGATCCTGCTGATCAAGTCTGGCAACCAGCGTAGGTAGCGAGGGTGGCCCTGTACCGTCAGAATTCATGGCTTGGTCCTAATGTCATGGAACCATGAACCAGACGTACAACAAGAGATAAGTGGAAAATAAGAAGGTTTTATTGAAGAGCAAGCCGTAAGCAAAGTCCGAACGGATGGCTAAACCGAAGCAGGGTCTTGCGGAGACAGAGGTCAGGAACCAGAAGGGTAGTCAGACGAAGCCAGGAACAGGAACCAACGGGGTAGTCAGACGAAGCCGGAATCAGGAACCAACGGGGTAGTCAGACGAAGCCGGAATCAGGAACCAACGGGGTAGTCAGACGAGGCCAGGATCAGGAACCAGAAGCAGCAGCAGTCTTGGAAGCATGTGAACACAGGAGGACCAAGCAAGGAACTGAAGCCACAGACCTCCTATATATATGAGCTAGGCATCCAGCTCCTCCCAGTGGGAAGGAGGAGCCGCAGGGTGGGAGGCTACAAGAAAACCCAGAAACCAAGATGGCCGCCAGCACATGTCAAACGAAGGGAACAGCAAGGAGGTAAGACCATGACAGGGGGGTCTGTGGATGGCACCGTTTAGGGGAGGAGGGGGGGGGGATCCGTGGATGGTACTGTTTAGTGGAGGGGGATCCGTGAATGGCACTGTTTAGGGGAGGGGGATCCGTGGATGGCACTGTTTAGGGGAGGGGGATCCGTGGATGGCACTGTTTAGGGGAGGGGGATCCGTGGATGGCACTCTTTAGGGGGGATCTGTGGATGGCACATAGAAAGGGGTGGGGTTTAGAGAGAAAGGGGTTTGGCCTTGACAGGAAGGGGTGGGTCAAATTTTTATTAGGGGGGTGCCCGAGTTTAGTCTCGCCTAGGGCAGCACAAAACCAAGATACACCACTGCCCCCGCCGCACTAAACACCAGGGCAAACTTGGCCAGTTGCGACCACAAATCCAGTTTGGCTGTCCAGTAGTCCAGTGGATCTTCAATGACGGCTGGCAGGGTGCACTCCAAGTATGCTACTACCCGCTGGTAGATTCTGCTCTATGTCTAGCTGCTGGTGAGCAGTTTCTTCACTATGCGGCTGAAGAAAGCTGCTCATCAGCGACTCTAGACTAAGGCTGATGCTGATGGAGCTGGTACTGCTCCTGCCACCCCATCCCTCCCCAGCAGCCATGGCAGTGGAATGTGATCGCAGAGGGCCCCCCCATCAGATGTGCAAGAGGATGGACAATGGTGCAGATAGGCAGCGGCCAACTGACTACATAGGATGTCTCTACAGTAGTTCAGTTTGTCCTCTGTCACAGCAGGTATAAAAAATGCCCCATTTTGGACCGATAAAGAGGGTCCAACAAGGTAGAGAGCCAGTCATCCCTTTGCCGATTAGTGACAATTCGGCTGTCACTACGCTAGCAAGTGAGCATGCATCGGGCCATTTGGGCAAGTGACTTGGAGGGACTCCCTGCCTCCATCTCCACTGGATACTGCCACGGTGTGTCTGGGTCCTCTGCCTCCTCTTCCTCATCTCCCTCTTGCTCCTCCTGCTCCTGTCACCTGTGTAGCAAAGCCACCCATTTCCCTCTTGCTCCTCAGGCTGCTCCTGCTCCCCCTCTTGCTTGTGCTCCAATGTCCTCCTCCTTTTCCAGTTCAGCCCCCACAGGGCTCATGCGGCCATGAGATGTAGGCACCACATCTCCAGTCCCCTGTCCAGCCAGATTTACCAGCATCTGTTCCAGAACATGAATGACATTAAAATGATATTGTTCATCCCGTAGTCCTGGCGACTGACAAATAACATGGCCTCCTCAAAGGGCCTGAGCAAACAGCAGGTGTCATGCATGAGCTGCCAATGGCTGATATCGAAGTTACACAGGGGAGAACTCCTGTCCGCTTGAATCATCAGCAAATCATTTATCTCTGTTCGTATAGTCAGTCCAACATACGGAGGGTGGAATTTCAACGGGTGGAAACGTTGCATACTGCAGCTCAAGGAGAGTGTGCATTGTGGTGTACGAGTGGCTGAAGTGGATGCAAAGTTTCCTGGCCATTTTTAGGATGTCTTACAGATGGCTGGAAGACTTCAAGAACCGCTTGACAACCACATAGAACACGTGCGCCATGCAGGGCTCATGGCTCAGCCCTCCTTGACGCAGTGTCAACACCATGTTCTTCCCGTTGTTGGTCACCATTGTTCCGATTTTCAGTTGTCGTGGAGAAAGCCAGGATTCGATTTCTTCATTAAAGACACGGAGCAGTTCCTCCCCTGTGTGACTCCGTTCGCCCAGGCAGACTAGGAGCAGAACAGCGTGACACTGCTGTACCCTGCACATGTGGTATGCTGGAAGGGCACTGTGAATTGTCCCTGCAGTGGAGGCTGAGGACGCGGTGAAGGATGAGGAGGCAGAGTCGGACATTGTCGTAGGGCCAACGGCATGAGAACGTGGAGGCGGAAGTGGCGTCACCTGGCCAAGTTGATAGTGTGGCTGTGCAGAAACCACATTCACCCAGTGGGCTGTAAAGGAAATGTATTGTCCCTGACCGTAGTTATACTGTATATTTTCCAAAGACTCTTTTTTGGCGTGTATTAGTGGGGGAAAAAAAAAAAGTGCTTATTAGCCGTTGTGTGGTGGAGTGAGAAAATTACAGCCCTTTTTGGCATATATTATTTTTTCCTTTTTATTTACTTATTTGATCTAATAGTATGTCAGACAGAGAAGTGACAGTCCCTGCACAGGGGAGGGGCAGAGGCCTAAATGTTTCTGGCGCAGGCACAGGTCGCAGCAGAATAAGGGAGTGTAGCAGCATGGGGTCACTTCGAGAGGCCTGAGCTCCCAGTGTCAGCTAGCTGTCATGTCTTGACCAGCAACCCAATGGTTCTTGAATGCTTGACTCGATCTTCGACTTCGTTGCAAGTGACATCAGACACCCCAACCACAACCAGCCAAGAGTCGGTGGGTTCCTCAGACACAAACCTTAGTTGGCATGGCCCGGGAGCAGGCCCTGTGCCCTCACCTGTCCTCAACCTGCCTCTGTCCTTTTGTGTTCCCTCAGCCAGAGAAGTATTGTATGCTGTGGGATCAGCTCCACTTTACAGCGAGCATGAGCTACTAGAAGACTGTCAACAGCTACTGGCAAGCTAAGATGTGGAGGAGAAATCTGCCGCGTCTTCCACTAGGTGGCCATGTAGTGATGAGGAGAGTGGCGTGGGAGCTGGTGTTGTGAGTGGTCAAGCTCCTGACCCAGAGACGGCTGAGTAGGACATCAGTGATGTGCAGACAGTACTCGATGATGATGATGTAGCTGATGGCACTTGGGAGCCGGGTGATGAAGGGGCTTCATCATCATCGGGAGAAGAGGGTGGCAGCTTGACTGTGAGTAAGTGGCGTAGCCAGCAAGTCGCTAGCATGGCTGGGAGTCAGCAGCAGACCCGGCGCTATAATAAGGCAGACCAAGCGGCTGCCTTAGGGCGCAGAGATGGAAGGACGGAAAAATTAAACTTTTTTTTTAAATACCCCGTATATTTTGCCCCATAAGACTTAGTCCCCCCTGCATCTCAGGTGGCAAATACTAATGAAGCGCTTCCATTTTAGAAGTGCTTCAATAGTACCGGTGGACCGGGAAGTGGTGAAGGATCTGTACTCACCGCTTCCTGGTCCTCCACTCGGCTGTCTGCTGTGCAGGGCTGTGCACCGTGTGAACTCGCGCTGTGCGCAGCCTTCACAGCTGACAGCCGAGAACCAGGAAGAAAAGAGAGAGCACTGGTGGTGAGGAGCGGCGACGTCCAGGAGCAGGAGATGTAAGTTATTTTTATTTATTTTTTTGCGCTGATGGCTGACATGGGGGATCATGATGTCTGAAATGGGGGATGATGGCAGACAATGGGGGGATGATCTGAGGCATTGGGGGTCTGAGCTGAGGTCTGACTAACATTGGGGGTCTGATTGCTGGTCTGACCTGTGGTGTAATGGAAAATATTTTTTTCTTTTAAACCTCCTCTGAAACCTAGGTGCGTCTTATAGGGTGAAAAATACGGTCCTCAAACCAGCGATTGTCTGAAGCAGAGAGAAGATACCAGGACCACACAGAGGAGAAGACAGCTGCTTGTGTTGGCAAAAATCCTTGCACCGGCCCTGGTCAGCAGGTTGGGAGATCGGGAGCCAAACATGCCTGGGAAGTAGTGGTGCACTGGTTCACGGAGGCAGCGGCGGTAGTAGTCAGTCAATGCGTACTGTTGGGGGTAAAATCACCTTCTTACCGGTGTGGCAGTTTTTTGTTAAGCCCCCAGAGGAGGTGAACATAGCCATATGTAGAATCTGGGCAGAAGGTGAAGCGTGGCCAGGGTGCCAGTGTTGGCACCACGGCCCTGCGTCACCATAAAGTGGCCTGGGAGAAACGTGGCTCTGATGTGGTGGTCCAGCCTAGGCAGCAATTACTTCATCACCCAGTGGCACGCAGGGCCGCCATCAGGGGGGTACAGCCAATACCCCAGTAAGGGGCCCAGACCGTTCCAAAAAAAAAAATATATATATTTTTTTAAAATATTTTTTTCCCCCCTCCCATTTGTCAGTGACTTGAGTTGAACTTTATTGCATCGCTAGAGGGGGGCAATTGATTATTCCTTGCTAGTGATGTCCGGTTCATGAACGAATCATTCATTTTAATCAATTCAGTTCACTGAACCGGAGGAGTCGATTCACCTGACTGAGCTGATCCGTGTGAAACAGCTCAGTCTGACCTAGTACACAATAGCAGAGCCGCTGGCAGCAGGGAGGGGAGGGGCTCGGGAGGAGCGTAATCTGATCCTAGAGTGGAAGCTGCTTCTGCCAGCCCCTCCCCTCCCCGCCCACCAACCAATCAGAGCTGAGGCAAGGCAAGCACTAGCAGCTCTGAGTCTGAGTCACGGACACAAGTACAGGGAGTCTGAGAATCAAATGAGTCACAGGTTAAAAGAATCTAAAGATCCGACTGCAAGCAGCGTTTTGGTGTCAGCCTCCAGAGCGGAATGGAGGCGGAACAGAGCCAAACGGATCCATTCTGAACGGATCCTTATCCATTCTGAATGCATTGGGGCAAAACTGATCTGTTTTGGGCCGCTTGTGAGATCCCTGAAACAGATCTCACAGGCGGACCTAGAAACGGCAGTGTGAAAGTAGCCTATGCCGCATACTGCGCTGAGCGATTTCACAGGCTCCACATTATTTATTTTCATATTGACCCTTATGTTGTCTACTTGGCTCGGCAGCTCTATGTTGTGTGGTCTTTGCTCGGGGGTAAAATGCAAATCTGTTTTCTGGATTATCCCACAGGGCCAGGATCCTCCATCATTTATTGTTATTAACCCCTCCTTTGCCAGCCCACCCAGCTCTATTTAGCTTTGTGTTCTGCTTTGAAAAAAAAATGTTTAGGCCATGAAGGGGTTAATTAAGTGTTGGAGGGGGTGGGGTGTGGTTTTGTGCATATTGTGTTTGGGATCCATTTAACAAGTTTGACCAGTTGGGTTTGAGAGTGGTTGAGTGTCATCCACAGATCCCCCATAAAAGTGTCATCCACAGATCCCCCATAACAGTGTGTCATCCACAGATCCCCCATAACAGTGTCATCCACAGATCCCTCATAACAGTGTGTCATCCACAGATCCCTCATAACAGTGTCATCCACAGATCCCCCATAACAGTGTGTCATCCACAGATCCCCCATAACACTGTGTCATTCACAGATCCCCCATAACACTGTGTCATTCACAGATCCCCCATAACACTGTGTCATTCACAGATCCCCCATAACACTGTGTCATTCACAGATCCCCCATAACACTGTGTCATTCACAGATCCCCCATAACACTGTGTCATCCACAGATCTCCCATAACAGTGTCGTCATCCACAGATCCCCCATAACAGTGTGTCATCCACAGATCCCCCATAACAGTGTGTCATCCACAGATCCCCCATAACAGTGTGTCATCCACAGATCCCCCATAACAGTGTGTCATCCACAGATCCCCCATAACAGTGTCATCCACAGATCCCCCATAACAGTGTCATCCACAGATCCCCCATAACAGTGTGTCATCCACAGTACCCCATAACAGTGTGTCATCCACAGATCCCCCAAACAGTGTTCGTCATCCACAGATTCCTCATAACAGTGTTTCATCCACAGATCCCCCATAACAGTGTGTCATCCACAAATCCCCCATAACAGTGTGTCATCCACAGATCCCCCATAACAGTGTGTCATCCACAGATCCCCCATAACAGTGTGTCATCCACAGATCCCATAACAGTGTTCGTTATCCACAGATTCCCCCCATAACAGTGTGTCATTCACAGATCCCCCATAACAGTGTCATCCACAGATCCCCATAACAGTGTTCGTTATCCACAGATTCCCCCCATAACAGTGTTCGTTATCCACAGATTCCCCCCATAACAGTGTGTCATCCACAGATCCCTGATAACAGTGTCATCCACAGATTCCCCCATAACAGTGTGTCATCCACAGATGCCCCCCATAACAGTGTGTCATCCACAGATTCCCCCATAACAGTGTGTCATCCACAGATTCCCCCCATAACAGTGTGTCATCCACAGATTCCCCCATAACAGTGTGTCATCCACAGATTCCCCCCATAACAGTGTGTCATCCACAGATTCCCCCATAAGTGTGTCATCCACAGATTCCCCCATAAGTGTGTCATCCACAGATTCCCCCATAACAGTAATTCATCCACAGATTCCCCCATAACAGTAAGTCATCCACAGATTCCCCCCATAACAGTAAGTCCTCCACAGATTCCCCCATAACAGTAAGTCATCCACAGATCCCCCCATAACACTGTAACAGTAAACCTTGTGCTTTTAAGGCCTTTTTTCTGAAATGTGCCAGGGGAAGATTGCTAGGGCAGATTAGAACAGGTAGTGTAGTTAGTGTGGGGTCCTGCTTAAAAGAGTCTACCTTGTCGTGGTAGCAGGCTTCATATTATTTGGTCAAAAATTAATTCCTTACTGAAATCGCTGATTATCACTTTTTACTGTCTTTGTAGTTGTAAAAAAATAATGAAATTGGGGGTAGGTCCTTGGGGGTGGAGGGGAGGTGGAGTCAGGACGAATTCTGAAGGGTAGGAGGGGGGGCCCAGGCCTTGAGCTGTGTAAGAAGCCCTAACATTTCTGATGGCAGCCCTGGTGGCACGCCGCACCCGATTTCAGGTAGTCAAGGCTCCACCAACTCAGCCAAATAGAGCTGTCCGTCCTGCCTATCATCTGCTGGTCCTGATGCTCCTGCTCCTCCTACTCCTCCTCAGTCATTCCATCAGCAATCGATCACCGAAGCGATTGCCAAGAGACAACAGTATGCATGCACTCATCCAATGGAGCAGAAGCTGAACATGCTCCTGGCCAAGTTTCTGGCGCTGCAGTCCCTCTCTTTCCAAGTGGTGGACTCTGCACCTTTCACGTAACTGATCATTTGTGCAGAGCTGAGGTGAAGAGTCCCAAACAATAATTTCTTTGCCAAAAAGGCATTACCAGCCCTGCACACACAGGTAGAACAGAAGGTGGGCTAGTCCTTGAGCCTGTCTTTGTCTGGCAAAGTGCACGGCAGTGCAGATGTGTGGCGCTACAGTAACTGCTGCCGTGAACTGCAAATAAGTTTTGTTTATTTTGCCACTAATACACACCAAAAAGGGCTTTAATTTTCTCACATCACCACACAACAGCTAATAAGCCCCTTTTTCCCCCTACTAATGCACAACAAAAAAAGGCTTTAGAACATACAGGTCCTTCTAAAAAAAATTGCATATTGTGATAAAGTTCATTATTTTCTATAATGTACTGATAAACATTAGACTTTCATATATTTTAGATTCATTACACAGAACTGAAGTAGTTCAAGCCTTTTATTGTTGTAATATTGATGATTTTGGCATACAGCTCATGAAAACCCCAAATTCCTATCTAAAAAAATTAGCATATTTCATCCAACCAATAAAAGAAAAGAGTTTTTAATACAAAAAAAGTCAACCTTCAAATAATTATGTTCAGTTATGCACTCAATACTTGGTCGGGAATCCTTTTGCAGAAATGACTGCTTCAATGCGGCGTGGCATGGAGGCAATCAGCCTGTGGCACTGCTGAGGTGTTATGGAGGCCCAGGATGCTTCGATAGCGGCCTTAAGCTCATCCAGAGTGTTGGGTCTTGCGTCTCTCAACTTTCTCTTCCCAATATCCCACAGATTCTCTATGGGGTTCAGGTCAGGAGAGTTGGCAGGTCAATTGAGCACAGTAATACCATGGTCAGTAAACCATTTACCAGTGGTTTTGGCACTGTGAGCAGGTGCCAGGTCGTGCTCAAAAATGAAATCTTCATCTCCATAAAGCTTTTCAGCAGATGGAAGCATGAAGTGCTCCAAAATCTCCTGATAGCTAGCTGCATTGACCCTGCCCTTGATAAAACACAGTGGACCAACACCAGCAGCTGACATGGCACCCCAGACCATCACTGACTGTGGGTACTTGACACTGGACTTCAGGCATTTTGGCATTTCCCTCTCCCCAGTCTTCCTCCAGACTCTGGCACCTTGATTTCCGAATGACATGCAAAATTTGCTTTCATCCGAAAAAAGTACTTTGGACCACTGAGCAACAGTCCAGTGCTGCTTCTCTGTAGCCCAGGTAAGGCGCTTCTGCAGCTGTTTCTGGTTCAAAAGTGGCTTGACCTGGGGAATGCGGCACCTGTAGCCCATTTCCTGCACACGCCTGTACACGGTGGCTCTGGATGTTTCTACTCCAGACTCAGTCCACTGCTTCCGCAGGTCCCCCAAGGTCTGGAATCGGTCCTTCTCCACAATCTTCCTCAGGGTCCGGTCACCTCTTCTCGTTCTCGTTGTGTCTCTTCCCACAGACTTCCCACTGAGGTGCCTTGATACAGCACTCTGGGAACAGCCTATTCGTTCAGAAATTTCTTTCTGTGTCTTACCCTCTTGCTTGAGGGTGTCAATGATGGCCTTCTGGACAGCAGTCAGGTCGGCAGTCTTACCCATGATTGCGGTTTTGAGTAATGAACAAGGCTGGGAGTTTTTAAAAGCCTCAGGAATCTTTTGCAGGTGTTTAGAGTTAATTAGTTGATTCAGATGATTAGGTTAATAGCTCATTTAGAGAACCTTTTCATGATATGCTAATTTTTTTAGGTTTTCATGAGCTGTATGCCAAAATTATCAATATTAAAACAATAAAAGGCTTGAACTACTTCAGTTGTGTGTAATGAATCTAAAATATATGAAAGTCTAATGTTTATCAGTACATTACAGAAAATAATGAACTTTATCACAATATGCTAATTTTTTGAGAAGGACCTGTATATAATAACTGCACCGCACAAGGGCTAATAAGACCCCAATAACAAGAACGGTTTGCTGGAATTACAGAGGTATCATCTATTGCAAACCTGAAATGAACAGTAGCATAATGGCAATTTGGATCCACAGTCAGTGCAGCAAGGTATAATAGGATTGTTCCTATTACCCAGGCTGTAAACACCCCTACTGAACCCTGTTCTGCTTCAATACTATGTAATAATTCCTCCCCATCATCCTTTCCCTGAACTTCTAATGCTCTTTCCCTGAACTTCCATTCAGCAAAATATAAGTTTTCAAGTATTTCCTTGCATTTTCCCTAGCGCCTGCTAACATCTCTCCCTGCACTAAGTACACTGAAAAATGGCTGAATGCAAGATGGCTGAGGCTATATATAGGGCTGTGATATCACAGGGCTGGCTGCTGATTGGCTGTATGCATGGCATTGTGGGTGATCCCTTGTTCCCAAAGTTCCTTGCACCATACTAGGACGTGTCAATTAAGAGGATAAAAAAAAATTGGGGATTTATGTAAATTAGGGGGTCCAAAAATTTGCCTTTTGATATGTAATATCCAAATTTTAAAGGTTTTTCGTTATTGATAAACATTTAGCTTGGTAAATTTGTGCTTAATTATAATGTATATTGAAATTTCCAATAAAAGGGAATAAATTAGTATAAACTCCACAAAAATTTGCTCAAAAAGTTCATTAATGAAGTAAAACTATTTTATTTATATTCTGTCTCTATTATCAAACACTGAAAACACATTGTAAAAAAAATTAAAAAGCTTCAACCAATAATATTTATCAAATCTTGCCTCAATTCATTCCTAGACATCATTCTTCTGCTTGCTTCCTGGCCTCTAATGAATCCTTCTAGTTTCTCATGAGTATACACTTTGCCAGAAGCCTCTGTTACTTGTTTCACACACCTCTCTATGGACTGTCCATGACATGGCCACTTTGGAACTTGCATTGGCTCTTGAACAAACTTTCGTATTTCTGATATTTTGAGTTTACAAGTAAGTGGAGGTTCATATACTTTTTGTGACCAGTCTATCAGTTCCAAAAGTGAAGTTGCATTTGAATTTACTGCAGGTGTTTTCCTAGGCCGAACAGATTGGTCTCCTGGTGTATCATCATCTTCATTCCTTAATTAAATTATCTTCTGGACCCCTGCTTTCCTTTCTTCTTGGTCTTCTGAGCATAAAAGTGTCTAAAGCACCATTTCACTAAATGCAAACCACAATGAACGCTGGATTGTTTGCAAAACAATATCTGCTATTGCCTTCTTCTGGGATTTTAGGCACTTCAATTGATAAAGAATGTGGCGGGGTCCTTCCACCCAAGAGAATTTCGATTTAATTGTAAACCAGCAGGGAAAATATATGCCAACAATATATTCCACAAGCAGTTGCAGCGTTTTCAAGTTGTTGCCTTTAAGGCCATGTTTTCAAACCCATATGCAACAAATACTATTTGCAGTTGTTAACCACCGAGAGTGGCTTACAGGACCAATTTCTAATAATGCCAGATCAGTTGGAAGTACACCTGTCATTATGGCCTTAGTTATCCTGTAACCAATCCATAGATGCCGCGGCATCTATGGGGTTACAGCAGAGTGTCAGCATAGAGCTGACACTCGCTGCTGATGGCGGCAGCTCAGGAATGGAGCCGCCGCCATCACACACAGCAGGGGGACCGGGGGCATCGCTGTAAAGTGTGTGTGGGGGGGTACGTCCGCCAACATTGAGGGAGGCTGGGGCAGGAGGGGCGGGGAAAATGAATGGGGTGGGAAGGGGGCAGACCGTATCAGGGCAGGAGACAGGAGATGAGCTGCGTGCGGCAGGCGGACACAAGGGGGGCTTGGAGGGGCACAGATCAGGGGGCACAGAGACACTACCTGATTTCAGGCTCTGATCTGTAGAGCGCAGATCAGAGCCTGAAACCGGCATTTTTTCACTGCCACGATCCGATTGGTTAGTCTGCACAGACAAACCAATCGGATCATTTGCCGGCAATGGGCCACTCTGATTGGTCCCTTGCCGGCATTACTGCACTGTATGCTGTCTGTGACAGCAGCAGTGCAGGGACAGAAGCTTTTATCCAAGCGCTTTGCAGCGCTTGGATTAAAGAGCTGGTTTGACGTTTATAGACGTGATAGCTGCACGGGGCATGTGCAAATATCACGTATATAAATGTATTGCAGTTGTGAAGGGGTTAATCCTCACACTTGCAATTGAGGATGTCAAAGAGCCTGTCTAACGTTGCTATGAAAGCCTCTTTCACTTCCAGTTTGCCTCTGCCAAGTGATATGTTTTTGGCCTTTTCCCAGTTTTCTTCTATCTTCTTCAGGACTCTCAAATTTAAAATTGGCAACACAAAACTGCTAGCTCCCACTTTTCAAGCACTTTTGGATAAATATCCTTTGCAAGAGTGGCTGTTGGGTAATTTATGACATTCTCTCCACTCTGCTCTCTTAGCAGAAGGCCATATTTAGAACATCCCGCAGAGTTGGGAGTTCAGAAGGCAGCATTTCTCGACCAGTTCCAATGGGGTTACTCAAGTGAGTGGAAGTTGTCAGTCTTGTCTTCCTTTTACTAGCCATGGTTCCGAATTTTCAGATTGTGCAAGTGGAAGAAACTATTTGTGCCTGGAAAAAGAAAGACAAGAAAATGTAACTATTTGTACAGTATGATACTATGATAAAAATTGATAAAGTATGACTTTAGTAAAAATGATTAAAAATACACTCTGCTGCAAATGAGTATTGCTAGTTTAAAAACTTACGAAAGGCATAAACATTTTTGACATATTTTATAGTATAATATAAGTATATTCTCAACCTTAGAGCAGAAATACAGACAGAAATAATAAGAAGGCACTTCTTGAAAGAAGACAGTTTGCTGTAAATTTTACATAAATCGTCAAAATATCACAAAATTGAAGTAGCTATTTACCAAGCAAAACAATGTAAATGGCATTTCTTGTAAATATTATTGTGAATTGCTAACCAAGACATTTTTACCACCCTATTTTTTTTAAAAACAAAGTAAAAAAATTTGACCCGTCTGTCCTAACATGTGCAGGAGCCATTTTAGGAAAAAATGTGATTCGTTACCACAAAGTGTGAGGAAATTCGGATTCGGTGCAAATCGAATAATTCCTGAAATTCGGATCGAATTCCACTTAGTCAGCATCGATTCACTCATCTCTACTGCCATCTAGTGGCCTGAACTGGGATATACTAATAATGAGCCTGGAAGCCTTAACAGGCTGTGGCTCATTTTTAGAACAGGGTGCATTCACGATCTCTGCTGGCGGAAAGTGCACCTGAAGAGGAAGCCTGCGCTTTACTCAGTATTGGCTGAGTAAAGCAGGATATCACCCCTTGTGTGAACTGCATCTTAGAGGTGAGTTAGGGAGACCTATGTATTAGGTAGAGCCCAGACGGGCAAGTGTTTGTTTTGTATTGGTGTTTTGTGGGGCTGGCACCTCATATCACTCAGTAATGTTAACTGGGTGATCATCTGTACTGCAATCCGTCTATATACGTGCCAATTACACAGCTAGCACGTGTACAGACATCAGGCAGCTCTTTAACCACTTCAGCCCCGCTAGGTGAAACCCCCTTCATGACCAGAGCACTTTTTACACTTCGGCACTACACTCCTTTCACCGTTTATCGCTCGGTCATGCAACTTACCACCCAAATGAATTTTACCTCCTTTTCTTCTCACTAATGGAGCTTTCATTTGGTGGTATTTTATTGCTGCTGACATTTTTACTTTTTTTTGTTATTAATCAAAATGTAACGATTTCTTTGCAAAAAAATGACATTTTTCACTTTCAGCTGTAAAATTTAGCAAAAAAAACGACATCCATATATACATTTTTCGCCAAATTTATTGTTCTACATGTCTTTGATAAAAAAAAAATGTTTGGGCAAAAAAAAAAAATGGTTTGGGTAAAAGTTATAGCATTTACAAACTATGGTACAAAAATGTGAATTTCCGCTTTTTGAAGCAGCTCTGACTTTCTGAGCACCTGTCATGATTCCTGAGGTTCTACAATGCCCAGACAGTAGAAAACCCCCACAAATGACCCCATTTCGGAAAGTAGACACCCTAAGGTATTCTGTGAGGGGCATGGTGAGTTCCTAGAATTTTTTATTTTTTGTCACAAGTTAGCGGAAAATGATAATTTTTTTTTTCTCTTTTTTCCTTACAAAGCCTCATATTCCACTAACTTGCGACAAAAAATAAAAAATTCTAGGAACTCGCCATGCCCCTCACGGAATACCTTGGGGTGTCTTCTTTCCAAAATGGGGTCACTTGTGGCGTAGTTATACTGCCCTGGCAATTTAGGGGCCCAAATGTGTGAGAAGTACTTTGCAATCAAAATCTGTAAAAAATGACTGGTGAAATCCGAAAGGTGCACTTTGGAATATGTGCCCCTTTGCCCACCTTGGCAGCAAAAAAGTGTCACACATCTGGTATCGCCGTACTCAGGATAAGTTGGGGAATGTGTTTTTGGGTGTCATTTTACATATACCCATGCTGGGTGAGAGAAATATCTTGGCAAAAGACAACTTTTCCCATTTTTTTTATACAAAGTTGGCATTTGACCAAGATATTTTTCTCACCCAGCATGGGTATATGTAAAATGACACCCCAAAACACATTCCCCAACTTCTCCTGAGTACGGCGATACCAGATGTGTCACACTTTTTTGCTGCCAAGGTGGGCAAAGGGGCACATATTCCAAAGTGCACCTTTCGGATTTTGCAGGCCATTTTTTACACATTTTGATTGCAAAGTACTTCTCACACATTTGGGCCCCTAAATTGCCAGGGCAGTATAACTACGCCACAAGTGACCCCATTTTGGAAAGAAGACACCCCAAGGTATTCCGTGAGGGGCATGGCGAGTTCCTAGAATTTTTTATTTTTTGTCGCAAGTTAGTGGAATATGAGACTTTGTAAGGAAAAAAGAGAAAAAAAAATCATCATTTTCCGCTAACTTGTGACAAAAAAAAAATAAATTCTAGGAACTCGCCATGCCCCTCACGGAATACCTTGGGGTGTCTTCTTTCCAAAATGGGGTCACTTGTGGCGTAGTTATACTGCCCTGGCAATTTAGGGGCCCAAATGTGTGAGAAGTACCTTGCAATCAAAATGTGTAAAAAATGGCCTGCAAAATCTGAAAGGTGCACTTTGGAATATGTGCCCCTTTGCCCACCTTGGCAGCAAAAAAGTGTCACACATCTGGTATCGCCGTACTCAGGATAAGTTGGGGAATGTGTTTTTGGGTGTCATTTTACATATACCCATGCTGGGTGAGAGAAATATCTTGGCAAAAGACAACTTTTCCCATTTTTTTATACAAAGTTGGCATTTGACCAAGATGTTTATCTCACCCAGCATGGGTATATGTAAAATGACACCCCAAAACACATTCCCCAACTTCTCCTGAGTACGGCGATACCAGATGTGTCACACTTTTTTGCAGCCTAGATGCGCAAAGGTGCCCAAATTCCTTTTAGGAGGGCATTTTTAGACATTTGGATCCCAGGCTTCTTCTCACGCTTTAGGGCCCCTAAAAAGCCAGGGCAGTATATGTCGTGCCTTTTCATAGGTAAATGCATTGATATCCAATTAATTCTAGTCAAGATGAATGTTCATTACCTTTAAGAGCCATGCTCAACTATAGTTACAAATTTTTATGTCTTGAGAAGGCCAAAGTAAGGTCACAGGAAGGTTTCTACTTTTTAGTGTTATTCTTCTCATGAATGTACCAGTCTGAGAAGAGGCCTCCTTATCTACTGATACATTTATGACGGGAGTTAAAGATAAGCTCTATGCAGCTGGTGATAATTACCTATACAATTAGGCATTTATCAATGAAGCAAATATATAGTATTCATGTATTCATTTAATGAGCCTTAGTCCTTAGCATAAGACAATCAGTAGAACATATAATATATATTATACTGTTATATGTTATGAAGACAACATGTATCCAGTATATTATATATATTTCTCATTAGGAGAATCTTTGTCTCTAAAAGAGTGTCTGTGAAGATGTGTGTTTTGTAACAATTATTCACTTCTTTGGTATGAGAGGAGGTACTGATATCTCTGAGAAAACAAAGACAGTGAAGTTATTTACGATTTACAAATAAACAATGGAAGAAACACTCAGAGAGACGCCTAGAGGTCTGTCTCTAATTGCTACAAGTGTCAAATCTAATCCCTATAGCCTTGAATTAAAGCTTTTAAGGTCAAAATGTATATTATACCTTTATTCAGACTTACAGAAGTTAACCCTTTATACTAGGATGCAAATAGCTTACACAGTAGTGCCACCTAGGTATGAGTAGGTGACATTACAACAGTAGCAAAAGTGCATTCTGGGTAAGGTTATGATGTCATTTCTTATCAATAGTCACGCCCATCCGATTATGATTGGAAACTTCCAAACTAGGAAGGTGTGTCTAACTGATAAGTTTGTGTTCATAAACCATACACAGGGGGGAGAAAAGGAGGACAGAGAACAGAGACACACACAAGAAAGAGAGGAAAGAGAAGTAAAGCTGTCTAGAGGGGTCTATCAAGATGGAAGCCATGGTGAGATGTGCTATGATGGACCACCCAGCTTTCCTAGGAGCAGAAGTGAGATTTCTACTAGGACTTGGTAAGAGATACAGAAAATGATATTTCATTTTATTAAGACTAATTTGATAGTGTGGGTGAAATTATACCATCTAGATTGGTGAATAAATACATAATTAAATTAATTGATCATCTCCATATTGAGATGTAGTTTTAGGATATTGTGAGACTTCATTCTACCTGCAGAAGAATCAAGACTCATAATCTAGCAAAACAATAAATAATTGCTTAGATATATATATATTGATAGAACATTCTTCGCCAAGCTAAGTGATGGTTTCCCACAGGAAAGACTTATTTCAAGTCCTTTCCATTCAAGATATGATCTAGCAAAGATCATATATCCCTGTCATTTGTCTTAACCCCTTAAGGACACAGCCTTTTTACACCTTAGGACCAGGCCATTTTTTGCAAATCTGACCAGAGTCACTTTAAGTGCTGATAACTTTAAAACGCTTTGACTTATCCAGGCCGTTCTGAGATTGTTTTTTTGTCACATATTGTACTTCATGACACTGGTAAAATGAAGTAAAAAAAAATATTTTTTTTGCACCAAAAAATACCTAATTTAACAAAAATTTGGAAAAATTTGTAAATTTCAAAGTTTCAGTTTCTCTACTTTTGTAATACATAGTAATACCCCTAAAAATTGTGATGCCTTTACATTCCCCATATGTCTACTTCATGTTTGAATTATTTTGGGAATGATATTTTATTTTTTGGGGATGTTACAAGGCTTAGAAGTTTAGAAGCAAATCTTGAAATTTTTCGGAAATTTACAAAAACCAAATTTTTAGGGACCACTACAGCTCTGAAGTCACTTTGCGAGGCTTACATAATAGAAACCACCCAAAAATGCCCCCATTCTATAAACTACACCCCTCAAGGTATTCAAAACTGATTTTACAAACTTCGTTAACCCTTTAGGTGTTGCACAAGAGTTATTGGCAAATGGGGATGAAATTTGAGAATTTCATTTTTTTGGCTAATTTTCCATTTTAACCCATTTTTTCCACTAACAAAGCAAGGGTTAACAGCCAAACAAGACTGTATCTTTATTGCCCTGACTCTGCCGTTTACAGAAACACCCTATATGTGGCCGTAAACTACTGTACGGCCACACAGCGGGGCGTAGAGTGAAAGGTGCGCCATATGGTTTTTGGAAGGCAGGTTTTGCTGGACTGTTTTTTTGACACCATGTCCCATTTGAAGCCCCCTGATGCACCCCTAGAGTAGAAACTCCATAAAAGTGACCCCATCTAAGAAACTACACCCCTCAAGGTATTCAAAACTGATTTTACAAACTTCATTAACCCTTTAGGTGTTGCACAAGAGTTATTGGCAAATGGGGATGAAATTTGAGAATTTCATTTTTTTGCCTAATTTTCCATTTTAACCAATTTTTTTCCACTAAAAAAGCAAGGGTTAACAGCCAAACAAGACTGTATCTTTATTGCCCTGACTCTGCCGTTTACAGAAACACCCAATATGTGGCCGTAAACTACTGTACGGCCACACAGCGGGGCGTAGAGTGAAAGGTGCGCCGTTTGGTTTTTGGAAGGCAGGTTTTGCTGGACAGTTTTTTTGACACCATGTCCCATTTGAAGCCCCCCTGATGCAACCCTAGAGTAGAAACTCCATAAAAGTGACCCCCATCTAAGAAACTACACCCCTCAAGGTATTCAAAACTGATTTTACAAAGTTTGTTAACCCTTTAGGTGTTGCACAAGATTTAATGGAAAATAGAGATACAATTTCAAAATTTCACTTTTTTGGCAGATTTTCCATTTTAATATTTTTTTTCCAGTTACAAAGCAAGGGTTAACAGCAAAACAAAACTCATTATTTATGGCCCTGATTCTGTAGTTTACAGAAACACCCCATATGTGGTCGTAAACTGCTGTACGGGCACACGGCAGGGCGCAGAAGGAAAGGAATGCCATACGGTTTTTGGAAGGCAGATTTTGCTGGACTGTTTTTTTTACACCATGTCCCATTTGAAGCCCCCTGATGCAACCCTAGAGTAGAAACTCCATAAAAGTGACCCCATCTAAGAAACTACACCCCTCAAGGTATTCAAAACTGATTTTACAAAGTTTGTTAACCCTTTAGGTGTTGCACAAGATTTAATGGAAAATAGAGATACAATTTCAAAATTTCACTTTTTTGGCAGATTTTCCATTTTAATATTTTTTTTCCAGTTACAAAGCAAGGGTTAACAGCAAAACAAAACTCATTATTTATGGCCCTGATTCTGTAGTTTACAGAAACACCCCATATGTGGTCGTAAACTGCTGTACGGGCACACGGCAGGGCGCAGAAGGAAAGGAATGCCATACGTTTTTTGGAAGGCAGATTTTGCTGGACTGGTTTTATTGACACCATGTCCCATTTGAAGCCCCCCTGATGCACCCCTAGAGTAGAAACTCCAAAAAAGTGACCCCATTTTAGAAACTACGGGATAAGGTGGCAGTTTTGTTGGTACTAGTTTAGGGTACATATGATTTTTGGTTGCTCTATATTACACTTTTTGTGCGGCAAGGTAACAAGAAATAGCTTTTTTGGCACCGTTTTTTTTTTTTGTTATTTACAACATTCATCTGACCGGTTAGATCATGTGGTAATTTTATAGAGCAGGTTGTCACGGATGCGGCGATACCTAATATGTATACAAATTTTTTTATTTATGTAAGTTTTACACAATGAATTAATTTTTAAAACAAAAAAAAGTTTTAGTGTCTCCATAGTCTAAGAGCCATAGTTTTTTCAGTTTTTGGGCGATTATCTCAAGTAGGGTCTCATTTTTTGCGGGATGAGATTACGGTTTTATTGGCACTATTTTGGGGTGCATATGACTTTTTGATCGCTTGCTGTTACACTTTTTGTGAAGTAAGATGACAAAAAATTGCTTTTTTTACACCGTTTTTTTTTTTTTTTTTTTACGGTGGTCACCTGAGGGGTTAGATCATGTGATATTTTTATAGAGCCGGTCGATACGGACGCGGCGATACCTAATATGTATACTTTTTTTTATTTATGTAAGTTTTACACAATGATTTCATTTTTGAAACAAAAAAAATCATGTTTTAGTGTTTCCATAGTCTAAGAGCCATAGTTTTTTCAGTTTTGGGGCGATTATCTTGGGTAGGGTATGATTTTTGCGGGATGAGATGACGGTTTGATTGTTACAATTTTGGAGTACATACAACTTTTTTGATCACTTTTATTAACTTTTTTGGGAAGTAAGGTGGGCAAAATTTCAATTTCATCATAGTTTTTAATTTTTTATTTTTATGGCGTTCACCGTTTGGGTAAAGTAACATGACCGTTTTATAGATCAGGTCGTTACGGACGCGGCGATACCAAACATGTGTAGGGAATTTAATTTTTTTTATTTTTAATCAGTGATAAATGTGTTTTTTGATTTTTACTTTATTTTCACTTTTTTTCACTTTCTTTTTGACCCAGACCCACTTGGTTCTTGAAGATCCAGTGGGTCTGATGTCTGTATAATACAGTACAGTACAATATATAGTACTTTACTGTATTTTACACTTTGTCTGAACAGATCTATGCCTTTCAGCACAGATCTGTTCAGCACCATGGACAGCAGGACGCCTGAGAGGCGTCCTGTTGCCATGGGAACCTTCCCCGTCTGCTCAGTTATGGTCAGAACTGCGCAGACGGGGAAGGGTAAGGACGGGGCTCTGGGGGGGCTGCCTGGGAGCTCTCTCCCTCTCCATTCGGGGGGCTGCAAAGGCACAGCAGCCCCCCGATGGGAGAGGGAGGGAGCTCCCTGCGCTGTTAACCTTTTCCATACAGCGGTCCGTACGGACCGCGGTATGGAAAGGGTTAAACGGCTGACATCGCAGCACAGATGTCAGCCGTTTATACCAGGGTGCCAGCAATGTGCTGGCACCCTGGTATACCCACTAGAAACCAACGATTATTCAAGGGGAGGCGGGCGGGGGATCGCGATCCCGCCTACCGCACCGCCCGCCTCCCGCACCGCCCGCACCGCCCGCAACCCTCCCCCTGCACCTCCCACCGTGCTCAAATAACTTAGGGGTGCAGGGGGGAGGGATGCAGGAACATTTTTGGAATCCTAAAGTTTCTGATCCCCGCGGTCAGGGACCGCGGGGATCAGAAACTGCAGAAATCGCAGCAAACCGTAGGTCTGAATTGACCTGCGGTTTGCCGCGATCGCCGACATGGGGGGGTCACGGGACCCCCCCGCGCATTTAGCCTAGGTGCCTGCTCAATGATTTGAGCAGGCACCGGGTTCCGATCACTGCCAGCCGCACGGCAGTGATCAGAAATACACAGGGCGTACATGTACGCCCTGTGTCCTTAAGTACCAGGGCACAAGGGCGTACCTGTACGCCCTATGTCCTTAAGAGGTTAATATTCTTACCAAAGTCATATGTGTGAAAATAGTCCAGGATGAGGCGGAAGGATACAGTTATCTCTTCTGAGTTATATCCTTGAATGGATTTTCCCATCCTGAAGTCATGTGACGTGTAGTTGGTTAGAGGGGGATAGAATGTATTTAGCATTCCATATTGATGTCTAGGAATAGACATGCCCATCCTGATATCATGAGGTTTTCTCTGAACAAAAGTAATATATATATATATGTATAACTTATGTTCCTACTTTGATACCCTAACCTAATAATAGCTTGGTTATAATGTGACAAGTTATTTCCACTCACATGTATTGTTAAGCTTATAATGCTTTATATTAACGCTATATATATATTCATTTGCATGTATCATTGTGTTTATTTACTTATATATGTTTATAACCTTGTATCCAATAAATCTACATATTTTTATAAACCTGTGTATTATGGTATAATGTAGAACTACATGTTTTATCATTAACGTCATCTCACGTCAAAAAGAACTTATTTATCTGAGGAAATAGTCGGACTCAGATGTGAATTGTATCAATTTGGTTGTCTACAATTCACCAGGTCATGATTTTAAGAATTTATGAAAATTTTTATAAATTTAATTTTTTATGATTAATAATTTTTATGACCATAATTAATAATTCTTAATTGAATTATTACACCCGACATATAAATACCCCACATGTGACCCCACTTTGGAAAGAAGACACCCCAAGGTATCCAATGAGGGGCCTGGCAAGTTCATCGAATTTTTTTTTTTTTCGCATAAGTTAGCGGAAATTGATTTTTTTTTTGTTTTTTCTCACAAAGTCTCACTTTCCGCTAACTTAGGACAAAAATGTAAATCTTTCATGAACTCAATATGCCCCTCAGCAAATACCTTGGGGTGTCTTCTTTCCAAAATGGGGTCAGTTGTGGGGTGTTTGTACTGCCCTGGCATTTGAGGGTCTCCGCAATCATTACATGTATGGCCAGCATTAGGAGTTTCTGCTATTCTCCTTATATTGAGCATACAGGTAATGAGATTTTTTTTTCCGTTCAGCCTCTGGGCTGAAAGAAAAAAATGAACGGCACAGATTTCTTCATTCGCATCGAACAATGTGGATGAAAAAATCTCTGCCAAAAAAAAAAAAATGGAGGGGAAAGGCGTCTGCCAGGACATAGGAGCTCCGCCCTACATCCATACCCACTTAGCTCGTATGCCCTGGCAAACCAGATTTCTCCATTCACATCAATCGATGTGGATGAATAAATCATTGCCGGGATTTTTTTTTTTTTTTTTTATATATATATATACAAAGTGTTTGCCATAGCATAGGAACGCCGCCTCCTCCTCAGCTCGTATGCCTCGGCAAACATATCTGTTACTGCAGAGGAGAAAATCCCGTCTTGCAGCGCCGCATACACCGACTTGCGTGTAATCTGACAGCAGCGCAATGCTTCTGTCAGAATGCACATCGGTGCTGCAGCTAATCGATCGGTTGGTCCACCTGGAAGGTAAAAAGACAAAAAAAAAAGAAAAAACCAGGCCGCAACGCAATAATTTTATTAACTTTGCAACAGAACATGTAACTTTAACATTTTAACTGAACATTAACCTTTTTGCTTACTGGTGTTTTTTTTGTTTTTGTTTTTTTACCTTTATAGAACAAACCTCTCCAAAGATGTGGCGAAGTGCGTTATGCACTTTGTCCCATGTGAAAGGAGACGTTTGCAGCAGCAGTGAGTGAATGGGCCCTAATAGCCCTGTGTGCCTGTCCTGGTGAGATGATCCCTATGCTAATAGTGTACCTGTGAGTGGTACTTCCGGAAACACTCTCCAAAGCATAGGGCAGGGTGGTCAGGACAGTCAGGACAGAAATAGCGGGTGTCACGCCTTATTCCACTCCTGCTACAGACACGACATCTTTTTCGGGGTGACGGTTGGGTTGAGGTACCAGGAACGACATTGGGGAAATGTCGCTCGTGTAGACGGCTAACTACACTGGTGGATGGGGCCACGGAACCTCCTGGGTACAGGAGGTTCTCGATGATCTCTTCCTGAAATTTGAGGAAGGATCCAGTTCTCCCAGCCTTACTGTAGAGAACAAAACTATTGTACAGAGCCAATTGAATTAAATATACAGACACCTTCTTATACCAGCGTCTGGTTCTGCGGGAAACTAAATACGGAGACAACATCTGGTCATTGAAGTCCACCCCTCCCATGTGGAGGTTATAGTCGTGGACTGAGAGGGGCTTTTCAATGACACGGGTTGCTCGCTCAATTTGTATTGTCGTGTCTGCGTGAATGGAGGAGAGCATGTAAACGTCACGCTTGTCTCTCCATTTCACCGCGAGCAGTTCTTCGTTACACAGTGCGGCCCTCTGCCCCCTTGCAAGACGGGTGGTAACGAGCCGTTGGGGGAAGCCCGCGCGACTAGTTTGCGCGGTACCACAGGCGCCAATCCGTTCTAGAAACAAATGCCTAAAGAGGGCCACACTTGTGTAAAAATTGTCCCCATAAAGATGGTACCCCTTGCCGAATAAGGGTGACACCAAGTCCCAAACTGTCTTCCCACTGCTCCCCAGGTAGTCAGGGCAACCGACCGGCTCCAGGGTCTGATCTTTTCCCTCATAGATCCGAAATTTGTGGGTATAGCCTGTGGCCCTTTCACAGAGCTTATACAATTTGACCCCATACCGGGCGCGCTTGCTTGGGATGTATTGTTTGAAGCCAAGGCGCCCGGTAAAATGTATCAGGGACTCGTCTACGCAGATGTTTTGCTCTGGGGTATAAATATCTGCAAATTTCTGATTTAAATGGTCTATGAGGGGCCGAATTTTGTGGAGCCGGTCAAAAGCAGGGTGGCCCCTGGGACGGGAGGCGGTGTTGTCACTAAAGTGCAGGAAACGCAGGATGGCCTCAAAACGTGCCCTGGACATAGCAGCAGAGAACATGGGCATGTGATGAATCGGGTTCGTGGACCAATATGACCGCAATTCATGCTTTTTTGTCAGGCCCATGTTGAGGAGGAGGCCCAGAAAAGTTTTAATTTCGGAAACTTGGACTGGTTTCCACCGGAAAGGCTGGGCATAAAAGCTTCCCGGGTTAGCGGTGATAAATTGTGTGGCATATCTGTTTGTTTCAGCCACAACTATGTCTAAAAGCTCCGCAGTCAAGAACAGCTCAAAAAATCCCAGGGCCGAACCGATCTGAGCTGTCTCAACCCGAACTCCAGACTGGGCAGTGAAAGGGAAAACTACAGGTGCGGCTGAAGTTGGGGACTGCCAATCAGGGTTTGCCAGCACCTCTGGGATTCTAGGGGCTCTATGGGCACGTCTTTGCGGTGGCTGCGACGGGGTCACTACTGCACGTGCCACCGTACCAGCTTCAACTGCCCTTCTGGTGCTCGCTACTTCACCAGGTTGTACGGCAGTGCTGGTACTAGGTCCAGGGAGGGCTGGGCTGCTGGTGTATGCCTCACCACGTAATCCGACAGCACCAGCCCCACTCTGCTGCTCTTGAAGCGGATCCTGCGCAACCTGTGGTCTAGCGACACGGGGCCGGGTACGCCTGGTGGTATCAGGGACCTCAGCCTCCTCGTTTGGGTCAGAGAGCCACTGCTTTCTACAGGTTCGTATTCTGACCCGCTGGATTCATCAGATGAGGGTTCCCACTCCTCATCCGACTGGGTCAGAAGCCTGTAGGCCTCTTCAGAAGAATACCCCCTGTTAGACATGTGGGCAACTAAATTTAGGGGTATTCCCTGAGACTACCCAAGAAAAAAAAAGCAAGCCTGTCTTACAAAGGGGAGGCTAGCGAAGTACCGGAGGCCGCTGCGGTTGATAAAAAATATCAAAACAGATTTTTTTATCGCCGCAGTGCGTGTAAAGTGATTGTGCAGTGAACCAAAAAAAAATTTTTTTTTGTCACTGCGGTGGGGCGGGTGTGGGCGAACGCACGTGTGGGCGACCGATCAGGCCTGATCGGGCAAACACTGCGTTTTGGGTGGAGGCAGAACTAAAGTGACACTAGTACTATTATAGATCTGACCGTGATCAGTTTTGATAACTTCCAGATACTATAAAAGTACAAATGCTGATTAGCGATACGCTAATCAGCGAATAACGGACTGCGGTGCGGTGGGCTGGGCGCTAACCGATCCCTAAACTACCTAACCAAGGGGCCTAAACTATACTGAAACCTAACGATCAATACCAGTGAAAAAAAAAAGTGACAGTTTGCACTGATCACTTTTTTCTTTTCACTTGTGATTGACAGGGGCGATCAAAGGGGTGATCATAGGGTTAATTGGGGTTCAGGGGGGTTATCTGGGGCTAAAGTGTGCTGTTTGGTGTACTCACTGTGAAGCCTGCTCCTCTGCTGGATCCAACCGACGAAAAGAACCAGCAGAGGAGCAGGCAGCCATATAACAGATCATATTTACAAATATGATCTGTTATCTGGCTTCTGATTGGATTTTTTAAAAATCAGCAACCTGCCAGCCAATGATCACGGCTGGCAGGTTGCTGACGAAATACTCCTGAACGAAATGCCGGCGCGAACTGCGCATGCGCGGGCGCATATTCGCGTCATCTCGCGTCTCGCGAGATGACGCGTATATGCGTGACTGTGTGCAGCGCTGCCGCCTCCGGACCGCACATCTGCGTTAGGCGGTCCGGAGGCGGTTAATCTAAGCGCTGCAAAGCACTTGGATTAAAGCTTCTGCCCCTGCCCTGCTGCTGTCACAGACAGCATACAGTGCAGTAATGCCAGCAAGGGACCAGAGTGGTCCCTTGCCGGCAATTGATCCAATTGGTTAGTCTGTGCAGACTAACCAATCAGATCGCGGCTGTGAAAAGTGCCTGTTCCAGGCTCTGATCTGTGCTCTGCAGATCAGAGCCTGAAATCAGGTAATGTGTCCTGAAGCCCCCCGATCTGTGCCCCCTTCCTGTGTGCCTCCAACCCCGCCACCCCTCCTGTGAGTCCTTCCTCCGCCTACCCCTGATGCTATCCCCCATCCATGTATCATACCCCTGTTGCGGTCCGCCCCCATGCATGCATCCTGCCCCCAAATGTACCCCCTCCATGCTGGCTGTGCCCCCCCTTTACAGTGTTGCCCCCATCTGTGCCCCCTGCCCCCAATACAGTCCCCCTGCTTTATTTGATGTCGGCGGCTCCTTTCCTGAGCCGCCAACATCAGCAGCGAGTGTCAGCTGTATGCTGACACTCTGCTGTAACCCCTTAGATGCCGCGGCAGCTGCATCCATGGGGTTAGTAGAGGGAGGGGGCTCCCTCTCTCAACCATCGGGACTACCACGTTGTGATTGCAGCGCCCGATGGTTGCCATGGCTTTGCAAAAGCGTCCGGTGTTGCCATCTACAGGACATTTGATAGTAATATACTTTGCAATGCAAAAGCATTGCAAAGTATAGTACAGCTATCAGCCCCACTGGATCTCCAAGATCCAAGTGGGACTAGATAAAAAAAAAAGTGAAAATAATAAGTAAAAATAAAATAAAAATGTAATTTAAAAAAATTGCCTTTTCCTATAAAAAAAAGAAAAAGAAAACTACACATATTAGGTATCACTATGTCCGTAACGACCGTCTTTATAAATATATCCGATAAACACCATTAAAAAAAGCCATTTTTGTCACCTTACACCACAAAAAGTGCCACAACGAGTGATCAAAAAGGCGTATGTCCCAAAAAATGTACCAATAAAACCGTCACCTCATCCTGCAAAAAATGAGACCCTACATAAGAAAATCGCTCAAAAAATAAAAAAATATAGCTCTCAGAACATGGAGATACTAAAACATATTTTTTTTTATTTCAAATATGCTATTATTGTGTTAAAGTTAAATAAATAAAAACGTGTACATATTAGGTATTGCCACGTCCATAACAACATGCTAAAAATATCACATGACCTAACCCCTCAGGTGAACACCGTAAAAAAATAAAATTAAAAACAGTGCCAAAAAGCAATTAATATTCGTCAATTCTAGCAATACAACCATTAGGAACTTAACTCTAAGTTGAATTCGCAATGCGATTAATATAACCTGCATTATTCGCATTGCGATTACAACTTAGATCTGAGTTCCTAATGGTTGTATTGCTAGAATTGACGAATATAGCACTATATTCTCATTCTTCGTTATATTCTAGCAATATAACCATTAGGAACCCAGCTCTAAGTTGTAATCGCAATGCAATTAATATAACCTGTATCAATCACATTGTGATTACAACTTTGTGCCACTGCAGCTTCAGAATGAATCTAAGATGCTGTCCCTAAGATGGATGCTGTCCTTGCTTTTTGATAGGCGGTGGGAGGGTCTGGGAGGGAGGTCTGCTGCTGATTGGCTGGAATGTGTCTGCTGACTGTGAGGTACAGGGTCAAAGTTTGCTCAATGATGACGTATAGGAGGCGGACCGAACATCGCATATGTTCGCCCGCCGCTGCGAACTCGAACATGCGATATTCGCTGGGAACTGTTCGCAGGTGAATAGTTCGGGACATCTCTAAAAGTGACACAGTAAGTCCAAACAAAGATTCCCCTTTATTGTGGTTTCAACAGCAAAACAAAGGTCCTTTATAATTCAGGCAAAAACACAAAACAAATCCTGCTCGTCTGAGCACTACCTAGACGGTGTTTTACTAACTGTTCTAAATACGGTACTGAAGTTCACCACAGCAAGCTACTCGCATGCACCAGCATATCAGTTCCAATATAATCCAGCTCTCAGGCACAGACTCTCTGCCCGGGTTCTCTTTATGCAAGTGCAGCTAATCAGAGACAGCAGGCTAGCACACTTACCAGAAGTGGACTGCGGATTGGGGAACCCACCCAACTCTTCCCCAATCCAAACTCCAGGCCCTATACCGGCTTTTCTACAAAGCCACCTCAGGAAAGCTTGGGCTTTCCACTACATACTGGGCCTTCCCTGGAGCTTAAGCTGCATAGGACAGGATTCTGGGGGAAAAATACCTGCCATTAATCACTCAATAGCACCCTATAGTATACAGCACCCTATATTATACAGCACCCCACAGTATCCAGTATAGCACCCTGTGGTATACAGCACCCCACAGAATTCAGTATAGTATCCTATAGTATACAGCACCCCACAGTATGCAGTATAGTACCCTATAGTATACAGCACCCCACAGTATGCAGTATAGCACCCTATAGTATACAGCGCCCCACAGTATGCTGTATAGCACCCTATAGTATACAGCACCCTACACTATCCAGCACCCCACACTATACAGTAGAGCAGTATAGCACCCCACAATATACAGAACCCCATAGTATACAGTAGAGCAGTACAGCACCCCACTATACAGTAACTTACAGTATATTAGCATAACATCCCCGGTCACCTTTTCCTGATGTAATCTTCACAAAAAAAGCTCCACAATTATGGCAAACTTCTCCTGCAGGCTGCAGCAACACTCCTGGTAGGATGAAAGGCCCTTTGATTACATCAGCCATGTGACCAGTAATATCGCTATGTTACTGATCACATGGTGATAATGGCATCTAAGTTCCTATCTCCTAAGAGAATCACAGCTCTCACTCTCTAACAGTTTGCTGCCTGGAGTGTCCAGACACAGGCAGGCATGGCAGCATCCCCCTGTGTAGCTAACAGCCTGACACCCGGGACCCCCCCATCCCTAGGCACGCCACTAGATGTCATTGAATTTGTGGGCAGTGGCCAGCGGGGCTCAAGAGGCAGCTGCCATGGGCTCGGGGAAGCTGCCCCTTTTGCCCCACGTTAAAGACGGCCCTGTCCCCACCCATCTGCTGCTGATTCAGCTGGAAAAAAACAAACAGTCAGAGGCCCCATGCACACAGCCGTGTTTCACAGCCGTGTGCGGGCCGTGGAACCGCGGCCTGGATCCCTCCTGAGAGCAGGAGCGCACGGCGTCACTGGTTGCTATGACGCCGTGCGCTCCCTGCTGCCGGCACAGTACAGTAATACACTGGCATAGATCATACCAGTGTATTACTGTATTGCGGCGGCAGCAGGGAGCGCACGGCGTCATAGCAACCGGTGACGCCGTGCGCTCCTGCTCTCAGGAGGGATCCAGGCCGCGGTTCCACGGCCCGCACACGGCTGTGAACAACGGCCGTGTGCATGGGGCCAGAGGCAGATAAGCAGAATGAATATGAGGATTCATTCGACATGCACTGGAGCTGTTAGAACCTAGCATCATAAAACTAAAGACTGATTCCCTTTAACCCCTTAGGGACCCATAACGTATCGGTATGACATGGTTCCCGAGTCCTTAAGGAAATCCTTGAGCAGACACCTCGGCTAAATGCACGGTGGGGTCCCGTGACCCCCCACCCCCACGTGTCGGCGATCACCGCAAACCGCAGGTCAATTCAGACCTGCGGTTTGCTGCTTTTACCTGGTGCAGCGGCGGTGGTGCCATCAGGTCCCCATGGGGCTGTTGGGGGGACCCGATGGCATGGAAGGCAGCGCGATGCCTAAGAAAGGAATTGCGCTGCCTTCCGGTGAAGAGCCTGTGAGATCCACCCCCCTGGATCTCACAGGCCGGAAGCTGTATGAGTAATACACACCATGTTACTCATACAGCCAATGCATTTCATTACAGAAGTATTTGAATGCATTGTAAAGGATTAGACCCCCAAAAGTTCAAGTCCCAAAGTGGGACAAAAAATAAACAAAAAAGTCATTTTCCCCAAATAAAGTTAAAAAAAATGGTAAAAAATAGGGGGAAGAAAAAAGTATACATATTAGGTATCACCGCGTCCGTAAAGACCGGCTCTATAAACCTATCACATGACCTAACCCCTCAGATGAACACCATAAAAAATAAAAAATAAAAACTGTGCTAAATAAACAATTTTTTTGTCACCTTACATCACAAAAAGTATAATAGCAAGCGATCAAAAAGTCATATGCACCCCAAAATAGTGCCAATAAAACTGTCATCTCATCCCGCAAAATTCATACCCTACCCAAGGTAATCGCCCAAAAACTGAAAAAATTATGTCTCTCAGACTATGGAAACACTAAAACATGATTTTTTTTGCTTCAAAAAAGAAATCATTGTGTAAAACTTACATAAATAAAAAAAAAGTATACATATTAGGTATCGCCGCATCTGTGACAACCTGGTCTATAAAAATATCACATGATCTAACCTGTCAAATAAATGTTGTAAATAACAAAAAATAAAAACGGTGCCAAAACAGCTATTTCTTGTTATCTTGCCTCACAAAAAGTGTAATATAGAGCAACCAAAAATCATATGTACCCTAAACTAGTACCAACAATACTTCCACCCTATCCCGTAGTTTCTAAAATGGGGACACTTTTTGGGAGTTTCTACTCTAGGGGTGCATCAGGGGAGCTTCAAATGGGACATGGTGTTCATAGCACCCGCACTGAATCCTGACCCATTCACTTCAATGGTTCGGTGTAAAAAAAAATTGTGCATCAGTTCTGCGTTGAGTGAAAAACACAGCATGTTCTATATTCTGTGGTTTTCACGCAGCACTGGCCGTATAGAAGTGAATGGGGCTTCAGTGAAAAACGCATTGTCAGGCACAATTTCTAGGTAATTTTGCCAACAGGGCGAATACAAAAGCACCCCCCCCCCCCCATTCACGTTTAAAGTCTCCACAGATCTCAGTTTGTTCACTTTCCTTTTCTTTTCAGTTTGTTTCCAGAAGCTCATACACACATATCTTCAGCCAGGGGTGCCCAGCCCCCTCTGCCACATAAAAAGACACTAGTATTAATAAATGGCACAGGTTAGGGGGGTGGAGCTAGCGCCAGACCGAGATGGCAGCTTAGTCAGGAGCTCTCCGCTACAGATCCTACAAAGCACCAGCATACATTAGCCGATAGCCAGAGAGATGGTCAAGATAGGCCAATCTAAGTATGGAGACTCGTCCAGCTCCAACAAAACTGTGAATCTGAGTGGAGAAATGGACAAATTTATCAGAAAAGCAGCCGCCACAGTTGCAGCCCGGGAACCCAAGATGGCGCCGACTCCCTCGCTTAAGGTCAGTGAGCATGCTGCAGATCTCTCTGAAGGGGAGTCGGACGCTAAAGACTCTCACAACAGAACGGCACTCCCGATCACACGCAGATTCCTGAAGCAGGCGCTTAGCAAAGCGATGGAGCCTATTCTGACCGAATTAACGGCTATGCGCCAGGACATGCTGCATGTCGGGAACAGAGTGGTTTCCTTAGTCCCACCAGGCCGCGATTCTGGCCCACCAAACAGCCACAGCATCCTCCCTGCAAAAATGCCATACTCACCTGAACGACCTCCACAGGAAAATCGTGGACGGAGGAATAATCTCCGATTCAGGGGGATACCCGAGTCAGTCCTCGCCGCTGAAATACCAGCTACTGTCATGGAGATATGTAAGTCCCTGCTATGCCCGGAACATCAGATGGACATTACTATCGAACGCGCTCATAGAGCGCTGAGGCCTAAACCAAAACCATCTGAACCCCCCAGGGATGTCATATGCCGCTTTTTAAATTTTCAAGTCAAAACTGCAGTGTTGGAGGCGGCCAGAAATCAGGATACTATATCGTGAGAGGGATCGCCTGTTACGATTTTCCAGGACCTAGCTCCCTCAACTTTAAGAAAACAACGATCCTTGAAGCCCCTGACCGATTGGCTTCGGTCCAACAAGATCTTGTACTGGTGGAATTTTCCATTTGGACTTACCTTCATGAGGGTCGCCGTCTCGCGATCTCAGCGTTCACCGATTTAGCTGGAGTTTTTGACCATCTTCAGATTCCACGCATGGACATTGAGAACTGGGAACTATATCAAGACATCCTGGAGTTACCGGAGCTTCCCGTGATCACCCCCTTTGAACATCCTCGCACTCCAAAATCGCAGAAGTCCAAATGAAGAAATATACAGTTTACCCCATAAGGACCCTACACCGTGACATCTTGACTCCTCATTATATGTCTATTCACGTGCCTGGTCTGAGCTCTCTCTTACCTACTCCTCTGTTCTCATATTCCTAGCCCTATCCTGCTTACTTCCTTCCATTTCCCACTACCCTATCTCTCCTACTCATTTATAATATGTGTGTCTAACAAGAGGCCATCCTTGGCATTTCTCATGTGCATGTCTGGGAACCTCACTTGTGAGACTTCATACGGTGCGTTGGGGATCACAAATGGGTTATTCAACCTTTTTCCCCCCTACGACCTCTATTCCATTCTGTGATGACCCGCCCTTTAAGGTCTATCTCACAGATAGTTTTTCTTTCCGTTTTTTATTCTGTTAATTGCTGTTTTGTTTACTCTGTTATGAAGGTACATGTATTCTGTGCCCTAAGGTCCCATCAGATGCAAGAGCTCCCTCTGGATCCCACCCTACTCACCCAATTTTCACCTGGTATTTTCAACAAAGTCGCGCTCTCCTGGAGGAGGAAAGACATTCAGCAAGGTAATACACAACACACTAAACACAATGGCTGACCTATTTTTTGCGTCCTACAATGTCAAAGGCTTTAATTCTCCCTCAAAACAGAGTCAGGTTTTCTCATTGTTACGCAAACTGGGAGCCACTGTCCTACTCCTCCAGGAGACGCACTTCAAATTTAATCACTACCCCAATCTCTCGTATGGCCACTATTCACAGTGGTTCCACTGTAGCGGTAACTCCTCTGCTTCAGGGGGAGTGAGTATTGGGTTTCAGAGGAGAGTCCCTTTTCAATACAATTCTCATCTGCAGGATCCTGAAGGTCGCTACCTATTGGTTAAGGGCAACATTGGCCCTCAGACCTATACATTCATCAACCTTTACGCACCAAACACTGGCCACCACAGTTGGTTTTCTAAGGTTTTTCCCATCATTAATTCCTTTGCAGAAGGCTTGACCATAGCAGGAGAGGACCTTAACGCTACTTTAAACCCTCAACTAGATTCCTCAACTTCAAAATCGGCCCTAGCCCTTAAAAATTTACGGTACATTAGAGAGGGGTTTTGGAACCTTCACCTCATAGACGTTTGGCGTACGCTAAATCCCACTACAGCAGACTATACTTTGTACTCAAACGTCCACGGCTCATACCAACGCCTGGACTACCTATTTGTATCTAAAGAACACCTTTAATACTGTCGTAACCCTCAAATAGGGTCTATACACCTCTCCGACCATGCCCCTATCTCCCTATCACTCTCTGCCCCGATCCCCAAACAGTACAAATTTAAATGGCGCCTAAACGAATCTCTATTGGAGAACCAGAACACTAGAGACAAGATTGCTGAACTCCTTGAGGAATACTTCACCTTAGATAAAAACCCTGATATTTCTGCCCTATCCCTATGGGATGCCCACAAACCTTTTGTTAGGGGACATTTCATAAGTATGGGAGCTCACCATAAAAAAAAGAGAGAACTAAAAAGTTAGACTTTCTATGCCAAAAAATACAATCCTTGGAATCCTTACACAAAACGTTCATTCTCCGCTCTACAACTCCGGGAGTTGTCTGGTTACAGAGCTGAATTGAAATCCATGTTACAGCAATCCACAACTAAGCTTTTCTTAACCCCTTAAGGACTTAGGACGTATCGGTACGGCATGGTTCCCGAGTCCTTAAGGACCCATGACGTACCGGTACGTCATGAGTTTAAAATAAGATTGCGGTGCCCCGGGGGTTAATCCGAACGGGATTTCGGCTGAAATCATTCAGCCGGCATCCTGTCACAACGCCGAGGGGGGTCATGTGACCCCCCCGTATCGGCGATCGCAGCAAACCGCAGGTCAATTCAGACCTGCGGTTTGCTGCGCTTTTAGCCGATTCTGATCCCCGCGGTCTCTGACCGCGGGGATCAAACGTTAAAATGCCAGAAATTAAGTTTTTATTAACCCCCCCTGCACCCCTGAATGATATTATGTGGGCGGGTGGTGCAGGGGGGGTGTCGCAGGCGGTGCGGGAGGTGCGGGAGGCGGGATCACGATCCCCCGCCCGCCTCCCCTTGAATAATCGTTGGCTTCTAGTGGGTATACCAGGGTGCCAGCACATTGCTGGCACCCTGGTATAAACGGCTGACATCGGTGATGCGATGTCAGCCGTTTAACCCTTTCCATACAGCGGTCCGTACGGACCGCTGTATGGAAAAGGTTAACAGGTCAGGGAGCTCCCTCCCTCTCCCATCGGGGGCTGCTGTGCCTTTGCAGCCCCCCGATGGGAGAGGGAGAGAGCTTCCAGGCAGCCCCCCGACAGACCCGTCCTTACCCTTCCCCGTCTGCGAAGTTCTGAACACTACTGAGCAGAAGGGGAAGGTTCCCATGGCAACAGGACGCCTTCTCAGGCATCCTGCTGTCCATGCTGGTGAACAGATCTGTGCTGAAAGCAGAGATCTGTTCAGACAAAGTGGTAAGTAAAATACAGTACAGTACAATATATATTGTACAGTACTGTATTATACAGACATCAGACCCACTGGATCTTCAAGAACCAAGTGGGTCTGGGTCAAAAAAAATGTAAAAAAAAAGTGAAAAAAGTTAAGATAAAAAAAAAACATTTATCACTGAATAAAAAATAAATAAAAAAAATACACTACACATATTAGGTATCGCCGCGTCCGTAACGACCTGATCTATAAAACGGTCATGTTACTTTCCCCGCACGGTGAACGCCATAAAAAAAAAAAAACTATGAGAAAATTTGAAATTTTGCCCACCTTACTTCCCAAAAAAGGTAATAAAAGTGATCAAAAAAGTCGCATTTACGCCAAAATAGTACCAATCAAACCGTCATCTCATCCCGCAAAAATCATACCCTACCCAAGATAATCGCCCAAAAACTGAAAAAACTATGGCTCTTAGACTATGGAAACACTAAAACATGATTTTTTTTGTTTCAAAAATGAAATCATTGTGTAAAACTTAAAAAAAAAAAAAAAAGTATACATATTAGGTATCGACGCGTCCGTATCGACCAGCTCTATAAAAATATCACATGACCTAACCCCTCAGATGACCACCGTAAAAAAATAAAAATAAAAACGGTGTAAAAAAAGCCATTTTTTGCCATCTTACATCACAAAAAGTGTAATAGCAAGCGATCAAAAAGTCATATGCACCCCAAAATAGTGTCAATCAAACCGTCATCTCATCCCGCAAAAAATGAGACCCTACTTAAGATAATTGCCCAAAAACTGAAAAAACTATGGCTCTTAGACTATGGAGACACTAAAACATTTTTTTTGTTTTAAAAATGAAATCATTGTGTAAAACTTACATAAATAAAAAAAATGTATACATATTAGGTATCGCCACGTCCGTGACAACCTGCTCTATAAAAATACCACATGATCTAACCTGTCAGATGAATTTTGTAAATAACAAAAAATAAAAAGGTGCCAAAAAATCTATTTCTTGTTACCTTGCCGCACAAAAAAGTGTAATATAGAGCAACCAAAAATCATATGTACCCTAAACTAGTACCAACAAAACTGCCACCCTATCCCGTAGTTTCTAAAATGGGGTCACTTTTATGGAGTTTCTACTCTAGGGGTGCATCAGGGGGGCTTCAAATGGGACATGGTGTCAAAAAACCAGTCCAGCAAAATCTGCCTTCCAAAAACCGTATGGCATTCCTTTCCTTCTGCGCCCTGCCGTGTGCCCGTACAGCGGTTTACGACCACATATGGGGTGTTTCTGTAAACTACAGAATCAGGGCCATAAATAATGAGTTTTTTTTGGCTGTTAACCCTTGCTTTGTAACTGGAAAAAAAATATTAAAATGGAAAATCTGCCAAAAAAGTGAAATTTTGAAATTGTATCTCTATTTTCCATTAAATCTTGTGCAACACCTAAAGGGTTAACAAAGTTTGTAAAATCAGTTTTGAATACCTTGAGGGGTGTAGTTTCTTAGATGGGGTCACTTTTATGGAGTTTCTACTCTAGGGGTGCATCAGGGGGGCTTCAAATGGGACATGGTGTCAAAAAACCAGTCCAGCAAAATCTGCCTTCCAAAAACCGTATGGCATTCCTTTCCTTCTGCGCCCTGCCGTGTGCCCGTACAGCGGTTTACGACCACATATGGGGTGTTTCTGTAAACTACAGAATCAGGGCCATAAATAATGAGTTTTTTTTGGCTGTTAACCCTTGCTTTGTAACTGGAAAAAAAATATTAAAATTGAAAATCTGCCAAAAAAGTGAAATTTTGAAATTGTATCTCTATTTTCCATTAAATCTTGTGCAACACCTAAAGGGTTAACAAAGTTTGTAAAATCAGTTTTGAATACCTTGAGGGGTGTAGTTTCTTAGATGGGGTCACTTTTATGGAGTTTCTACTCTAGGGGTGCATCAGGGGGGCTTCAAATGGGACATGGTGTCAAAAAACCAGTCCAGCAAAATCTGCCTTCCAAAAACCGTATGGCATTCCTTTCCTTCTGCGCCCTGCCGTGTGCCCGTACAGCGGTTTACGACCACATATGGGGAGTTTCTGTAAACTACAGAATCAGGGCCATAAATAATGAGTTTTTTTTGGCTGTTAACCCTTGCTTTGTAACTGGGAAAAAAATATTAAAATGGAAAATCTGCCCAAAAAGTGAAATTTTGAAATTGTATCTCTATTTTCCATTAAATCTTGTGCAACACCTAAAGGGTTAACAAAGTTTGTAAAATCAGTTTTGAATACCTTGAGGGGTGTAGTTTCTTAGATGGGGTCACTTTTATGGAGTTTCTACTCTAGAGGTGCATCAGGGGGGCTTCAAATGGGACATGGTGTCAAAAAACCAGTCCAGCAAAATCTGCCTTCCAAAAACCATACGGCGCACCTTTCCCTCTACGCCCTACTGTGTGCCCGTACAGTAGTTTACGGCCACATATGGGGTGTTTCTGTAAACGGCAGAGTCAGGGCAATAAAGATAAAGTCTTGTTTGACTGTTAACCCTTGCTTTGTTAGTAGAAAAAATGGGTTAAAATGGAAAATTAGGCAAAAAAATGAAATTCTCAAATTTCATCCCCATTTGCCAATAACTCTTGTGCAACACCTAAAGGGTTAACGAAGTTTGTAAAATCAGTTTTGAATACCTTGAGGGGTGTAGTTTATAGAATGGGGTCATTTTTGGGCAGTTTCTATTATGTAAGCCTCGCAAAGTGACTTCAGACCTGTAGTGGTCCCTAAAAATTGGGTTTTTGTAAATTTCTGAAAAATTTCAAGATTTGCTTCTAAACTTCTAAGCCTTGTAACATCCCCAAAAAATAAAATATCATTCCCAAAATGCTGCAAACATGAAGTAGACATATGGGGAATGTAAAGTCATTAACATTTTTGGGGGTATTGCTATGTATTACAGAAGTAGAGAAACTGAAACTTTGAAATTTGCAAATTTTTCTAAATTTTTGGTAAATATGGTATTTTTTTATCCAAAAAAATTAACTTTTTTGACCCAATTTTTGCAGTGTCATGAAGTACAATATGTGACGAAAAAACAATCTCAGAACGGCCTGGATAAGTCAAAGCGTTTTAAAGTTATCAGCACTTAAAGTGACACTGGTCAGATTTGCAAAAAATGGCCAAGTCCTTAAGGTGAAATAGGGCTGAGTCCTTAAGGGGTTAAATTCGCAACACAAGTTTTTTGCTCACGGAGATAAAACATCCAAATTCATGATGAGCAGGATAAGAAATAGAAGAGCAACAAACTACATCCACCAAATATCATCCCCTCAGGGCTCTCCCTTATATTCCTCTAAAGAAATAGGTGCTCAATTTAGAGAGTTTTATGAAGCTGTATATAATCTGCCCCAAACACATTCCCCTGAGGCCCACACATCTATCCTCTCCTCCTTCCTGGACTCATTCTCAATTCCGACCATCCCTGAAGACCAGAAACAGAAGCTGGCCTCCCCCTTCACTCTTAAGGAACTCAAAACTGCCTTAAAACAGACACCTTCTGGCAAAAGCCCAGGCCCTGACAGCCTACCGGTACAATACTATAGAACATACCAACAATGCTTACTCCCCCACCTACTTGAGGTTTGTAATTTAACCCTACAAGGGGAAAAATTATCCAGGGATATGACACAAGTCCATATTACCTTGATCTCTAAAGAGGGAAAAGACCCTAAACAATGTGCCAACTACAGACCCATTTACCTCCTCAATATAGATCTTAAGCTGCTTGCGAAATTATTGGCTAATCGTCTGTCGGCTTTCCTTCCTTCAATAGTACACAGGGATCAGGTGGGCTTTATCAAAGGTAGAGAGGGTAGAGACAATACAGCCAGAGTATTGAACATATTGCAATTTTCTGCTAACCGCTCCAGACCTCTCCTTCTGCTGAGCACGGACGCAGAAAAAGCGTTCAACAGAATTAATTGGCTTTTTCTGAGACACGTCCTTTACCGATTTGGCCTACCTGATCCCTTTGTACAAGCTACCTTCGCAATGTATGCTCAGGCCTCGGCTTCTGTTTTGATCAATGGCGACCTATCTGACCCCTTTTTTATCCAAAACGGTACTAGGCAAGGATGCCCCCTTTCCCCTCTGCTCTTCGTACTGGCTTTGGAGCCGCTTCTCCTGAAAATGAGAGCGGACAAAGGTATCCGAGGAGTGGTTCTGGGAGGCAAGGACCATAAAATTGCCGCATTCGCGGACGATATCATGATCATGACATCTAACCCTAAAGACTCATTGCATATCATCCAAAAACACCTAGATAGCTACAGCTCTTTTTCCAACTTTAAAACTAATAAGCAAAAATCACTAGTAGTATGTGTGGGGATCCCCCAATCGACCCAAAATAGCTTAAAGCGAACCTTTCACCTCATTTTCACTTTATAAACTAGCAACAGTACCTTATAGATTATCTTGAGTGTGTTGTTATCCATGTTAGTGCCGCTTTCCTGCGCTGTTTATTCATAAAAATATAGTCTTATAAAGTTCAAATTTCGTGCTCCAACAGTTAAGCAACAAGTCAAGGGGGTAGCCCTTCCCTCTCCTCTGGCCGTACCTCCCCTGCCCTAACGCCGCCTCTATGCGCTGTAATTGACAGCCGGCACAGTCGCCGGGACCGCGCTTGTGAATCCTGCGCATGCGCCGTCCTCCTCCTCCGCTTGATCCAGTCTTTCTTTCAGACACAAGCGCGATCCTGTAACAGAATCGCGCATGCGCCGTCCGCAATCCCTGCCTGTCTGCTCTCCTGTCTGTGCAGACAGGAGAGCAGACAGGCAGGGATTGCGGACGGCGCATGCGCGATTCTGTTACAGGATCGCGCTTGTGTCCGAAAGAAAGACTGGATCAAGCGGAGGAGGAGGACGGCGCATGCTCAGGATTCACAAGCGCTGTGCCGGCTGTCAATTACAGCGCATAGAGGCGGCGTTAGGGCAGGGGAGGTACGGCCAGAGGAGAGGGAAGGGCTACCCCCTTGACTTGTTGCTTAACTGTTGGAGCACGAAATTTGAACTTTATAAGACTATATTTTTATGAATAAACAGCGCAGGAAAGCGGCACTAACATGGATAACAACACACTCAAGATAATCTATAAGGTACTGTTGCTAGTTTATAAAGTGAAAATGAGGTGAAAGGTTCGCTTTAAAAAGAGACTCCCCTTTCAACTGGTCCTCCCCTTATATAACATATCTAGGGATTAAAATTAGCTAACACTACGGATCTGTTTACACTAAACTATACCCCATTATTAAATGATATCTCCTCTAGTATAGCTAAATTAGATATCCCAACCATCTCTTGGTTTGGCCGAAAGAATTTACTAATGTCTTTGATACTCCCCCGCCTTACATACTTACAACAGGTTCTGCCCATCCCAGTACCCAAAACCTATTATAATTCCTTAAGGAAACTATTTCGCTCATTTATATGGAGAGGGAAAAAGCCAAGATTGTCTTATGAACTCCTGTCGCGCCCTAAATGTTTCGGGGGTATTGCCCTACCAGACCCAGAGTTATATGGGAAGGCAGTCCTGTTGTCTAGAATAATAGAATGGCTCAGACCTAGTAGCACAAAACCTTGGGTTGCAATGGAGCAAGAATTAGTGAATAAGTCCTTTAGATCCCTATTATTAGGCAACAAAAGCACATGTAACTTACCCTCCTCACCATATCCTATCCTTCAAGACACTCTGAATGCGTGGAAATGGTTTCAGTCATCTCACTGTTCAATATCCTTCCCCTCTCCTCTTCTTTCCATTAGGGATATTCTGGGAACAGCACTGCCCGAGCTAATAGAATGTACTCCAAGGGATTTGAGGGATTCAACACTCCCAATTCTACCATTTTTCGATCTCAATGGCTCCTTAGTCCAACTCAAGGAGTTTCAAACGATCTTTAATGCTGATCGCCGACATATCTCCTCCACATCTTTTATACATGCATTTATCTCTCAACATGTAACAGTAAGTGACATCTTTCGACCTTTACTTTGGTCTGAGGCCTTAATCTGAAACCCTATCCCCCCAAAGAAATTAATCTCACAACTCTTCAAAAGGCTAAACATTCCACCGACCTCCACTAAGCCAGTGTTTGTCCGCCACTGGGAAAGGGATTTGGGACAGGAGCTCTCAAGCTCCAAAATGCCGGACATATTGTCTTTCCCACACTGCTCACTAAGATGTGTCCGCATACAGGAAAATTGGTACAAGATCCTAACCAGGTGGTACAAAACCCCTGATACTACCTCGCTGTATTCGGCAACAGCTTCTGACATATGCTGGAGGTGCAGTACTAGTAGGGGAACTTTTTTCCACATTTGGTGGGATTGCCCAACTATTAAGGCATGGTGGTAAAAAATATTCCAAATTAGTAATTCAATATGCAAGACCAAGGTGCAAATGTCTGCGAGTAAAGCCCTACTTAACCTTGATTTGGACAAGGCAACTCTTCCTATGCCTTTCCTCTTCAAACAGCTTCTGATGGCAGCTCGATTATTAATTCCAAAATGTTGGCTGTCATCTACCCTTCCTTCTATAGAGCAATTGAAACTGAAAGTGGATCAAATTTTTAGCTTTGAAGAACTCTCCTCATGGGAAGCTAGGAATCATAAAAAATTTCAGTGCCACTGGCATTTATGGCAAAAGTTTAGGCACCCGAGCTACACATAAGGTCCTGCTCTACATCCCGTCAGATTGGGGTGACTTCTAATGATTTGGGTCTACTGCGGAGGGAAAATAAACCACATACCAACCTCTCTATACTGCCTTCCTCTGGTGTATCCCGTTATTGGTGTTATATCACTCGTGGCTAAACACTGATGTTATAGTAACTGTAAACTTGATATACTGAGAATGTCAAACTTATGTATCTGTGACTTTACTTTTCACTGCTGTATCTGATGTGTACCCTATGTAATTGCATTTATATACTTGCTGAACGCCTTGCAAGGTGTGTAAACACATATTAATGTACCTTGTTACGTTATTAAAAAAATAAAAATAAATAAATGGCACAGGGTAGAGGAGGTCTGTTATGTATTTTTCATTAGGGACCAGGAAATTCAGCTTATACCTTTGACTTGTAGTTTCTGCAGTCCACCCTGACCCTCTATAGCAAATAACCTCCCTATATAGTTAACCCTTTTAACACTGCCACCCTGTAGTGTCCACCAATACTATGCCCAGTGCTGCCCCATGTTCCTACATTAGTTTACTTTAAAACTGCTGAGAACATGATAAAATAATAAAAGTAGTGAAACTTTTTTGATCCCACCGCTCACTTCTCAATCACTGGCTGCAGTGGTGTCATGTCTCAGTGGAGGGGGACATAGAAGTACATAGACCAGCGAAGACACGGGAAGTAGTGGAAGGAGTGCGGAAGGGATCAGAGATGGATCACTACTTTTATTATCACATTCAAATCAGTTTTAGAAAATAAATTTTACATGGCTGGATAAACCCTTCTTAACACAGATCCCACATGAGATCCCCTAAATGAATGATACAGACCTCCAGACAAGATCTCAAAATTTATTCAGATTCTAGATCAGCCCCCAAATTTGTACAGACCCCAGTTTAGACCCCAAGTCAGCCCCAAATCCATTCAGACCCCAGAACAACCCCCAAATTCATACAGATCAGCCCACAAATTTATACAAACCTAAAATGTATTCAGACCCCTATCGCCCCCTATAACCTCCACCTCACTCCTTAGTACATTAAATGCAGCCATCAGACTAGAATATATATATATATGGTGTATACTACCCTCTCTGCTTCTCCTCCAGATGCCATCGCTCTTGGTTTCGCGCTGTGTCCTGGCGTCAGTGCTGCACTATGTCCTGACATCACACAGCGCCAGGTCTTAGTGTGCTCCTATGTGCAATACGTCCTGGAGCTGTGCGCTGCCAAGACATAGTGCAGCACTAGTGCCGTCACAGTATCTCCCCCTCATATATTGAGCACCCCTATCCTCCACAGCATCTCCCCTCATACACTGAACACCCCCATCCTCCACATTATCTCCCCTCATACACTGAACACCCCCATCCTCCACAGTATCTCCCCTCATACACGGAGCACCCACATCCTCCAGAGCATCTCTCCTTATACACTGAGCACCCCCATCCTCCACAGCATCTCCCCTCATACACTGAGCATCCCTATCCTCCACAGCATCTCCCCTCATACACTGAGCACCTCCATCCTCCACAGCATCTCCCCTCATACACTGAGCACCCCTATCCTCCACAGCATCTCCCCTCATACACTGAGCACCTCCATCCTCCACAGCATCTCCCCTCATACACTGAACACCCCCATCCTCCACAGCATCTCCACTCATACACTGAGCACCCCCATCCTCCACAGCATCTCCCCTCATACACTGAGCACCACCCCCATCCTCCACAGCATCTCCCCTCATACACTGAGCACCACCCCCATCCTCCACAGCATCTCCCCTCATACACTGAACACCCCCATCCTCCACATTATCTCCCCTCATACACTGAACACCCCCATCCTCCACAGTATCTCCCCTCATACACGGAGCACCCACATCCTCCAGAGCATCTCCCCTTATACACTGAGCACCCCCATCCTCCACAGCATCTCCCCTCATACACTGAGCACCTCCATCCTCTACATCATCTCCCCTTATGTTCTGAGCACCCCCCCCAGCATCTCCCATCATGCACTGAGCACCCCCCACATCTCCTCTCATGTACTGAACCCCCCCCAGCATCTCCCCTCATGTACTGAACACCCCCATTCTCCACATCATCTCCCCTCATACATTGAGCACCCCCATCATCCACAGTAGCTCCCCTCATGTACTGAGCACCCCCGCATTTCCTCTCATGTACTGAGCCCCCCAGCATCTCTCCTCAAGTACTGAGCCCCCCAGCATCTCTCCTCAAGTACTGAGCCTCCCCCAGCATCTCCCCTCATGTACTGAGCCCCCCCCCCCCCCATACACTGAACATCCCTCATGCACAGGCTCCAGCACATTTACATTATAGTTTGTACTCACTGTGAAGAAAGTTCCTCATAGGTCAGCTACCTGACTCCTCCCCAGATAAGCTCCTCCCTCATGCAGCTCCACACAGCCCTCAGTGCCTTGTCCTCTTCTCACACTGGCTGACACGCTCCCACAGACCCTTCCTCCTCTCTCACACACTACACAGGCTGCTCTACCCCCGATAATACTGCAGCCATAGAGAAGAGGGCCAGTGGTGAGTACAGCTAATGCTGGGAGCGCTGCACTCACTGTTCCTTCAGCCTCCTTTACTAATAAGCGGTTCCACAATGGAAGCGCTCATTAGTTGCATCCTGGCCCGGCTGCTGATCAGCTGTAAACACCAGTGACCATCGCCCTCTTTTGCTTGTTGATGTAATGCGCCCCTTGCGGTGGAACCCCTCACCCGGCTCTAGAAACGGCCTTGCACATTGCATCTGGAAGCAAGTGCGGATGCAATTAGTTTTTCACCGACGGTTGCTAAGAGATGTTGTTTGTAAACCTTTTTTTTTTTCACGCGCGTGGAAAAAGGCATCAAAACGCACTGCACTCACGTGGAAAAAATGAACGCAATCGTAGACAAAACTGACTTAACTTTCAAAATGGTGCGAGTTTCGCTGAACGCACCCTGAACGCATCCGGACCTAATCCGTCACACTCGTGTGAAAGAGGCCTTACCTACCTTCTGCCATGGCAACCCATCAGCATTCTACGATCGTAGTAACTGATAAGTTAAAAAACAGGCTTGAAAACATCTTTGATCTGTATCAGCTGTAATACATAACTTACACCCACTGCGGACATTCCTAGATTCTCATCACAGTCAATGCAGTTCTCGCTTAAAGGGGATGACCTCTATATTACACATATTATTATACTGCATATTATCCTGTTCCTACAATGTACTTATATGGATATCCTTCCCCTTGTCCCCTAAAGCTTAAAATATTACATGTTAGTAGCGATGAGCGGCAGGGGCAAAATTTGAATTTGATATATTTCGCAAATATTTGGGTGAATATTCGGCATAAGTTTGAGAATTTGCGATTATTTTCTTGATTGCAAAAATCGCCAATGTAATATGAGCGTATAGCACGTGCAATTCAGGCGTGGGTCACTGTTGCTAAATTTTTCAAGCTGCTAGAAGTTTCCTGAGACTGGAGAAAATGGTTGGCACGGCAGAACATTACAATAGCTTTATATGCAGATATATTAGCGATTGCGCAAATCGGCAATTAATGATGCGCATATTTTGGCCAATATGTGCAACTTCACATTTTAGCAGGTCTGACTACATATTAGTGAATGGTGCACTAAGTATTGTCGTGAACTTGTGACATCACAGCTCTATGTCTGTAGCACGTATGTATGGACAGCAGAACCTATCAGCTACACTATATCACCAGGGGCGTAACTATAGGGGAAGGAGGGGAAACGGCTGCTTTGGGGCCCTGACCCTGAAGGGGCCCATCCAGGAGGAGGAGGACTAAAAGATTTTGTCAGGGCCCCCTCAACAGTAATACACAATGAAATTATATACAGTGACAGTATAGACAGTGTAGAGAACGGATGGAACAGCTGCCGGGCCTGGTCTGAGAGAGCGATCTTTACTAGCCACAGGAATGGGGGCGGCATGAAAGGAAGGGGTTGTGAAAAAATTACTGGGGGAGGGGGGCCCCATTCAAAAATATGCTGTGGGGCCCAGTAATTTCTAGTTACACCACTGTATATCACTATGTAACCTACACTGACTATCTACCACTAACTATCTGTATATATATATATATATATATATATATATATATACTGTATAAGATAACTAACTATCTAATGTAATTACACAGCAAAGCACAGAGCACAGCAATAACACTGCTGTCTCAGAACTTCAAAAAACTACAGAAAATGGCTGCTGGGGAGGTTCTTATATAGTAAGGGATGTTGCTAAGCTCAGACAAAGACATTGCAGCCTTCTCATTGGCCCACAAGTAAGAGGCAGGGAGGGATCATGGGTTCATATGGAATAAAATCTAGAATATTCGCGAATATGAATATACTGTATAGCATTATATTCTAAATCTTTGTGAATTCTCGAAGTGGTGATATTCGTGATTAAAATTTGCAATTTGAATATTCGCGCCCAACACTACTTGTTAGTAGTTTCTCATCCTGCATGTGTCCCCATGGAAGTGGGCTGGATCTGTTTAAGAGGAATGTCATGTTGCATTCCTGAACTCCCAGAATGCCTCACTCCACCTTGCAATTCTTACCACTCCTACACCCCGTTACTATCTTTAATCGTCTAAACTAGATGCCATCTTATGTATTTTTGTCCAGGTCCTCTACACTGTGCATTCCTAATCTTTTTATGCAACTGTTATTACATGCAATAAGACTGGCTCACCTGCAGGTGGCAGCGTGAATGGCAGAGCTATAGTTAGAATGGAACTCACCATTCAATTCTCCCCTCTTTGGGCAGAAGTGGGCCAGTCCTGCTTCCTGCTGGAAGGGTGGGGCTGGAGTTTCTAGTTAGTTCTAGTTCTAAGCTAGACAGGAGAGGAGCAAGGTGGGGCATGTGCAGGGACCGGGACACGCAGGGGAAAACACGTGAGGCTCACGGTGGGCCGATGGGGGTAGTAGTTGTTTGTACTCACGGTTACCATATGCCTCCCTGGGCCGGCGTGCAGTGATTAGGAAGACAGCAGAAAATCTTTCGGGGCACTCTCTGTTACAGGGAACACCAGCCAGATGGAAGTTAAGGTGCCCTTGATGGTAATTGGTGTAAGGTGCTTTTGCGGCTGGAGTCAGGGGCAGTGAAAAATAAATCAGGGAGAGTAAGAAATTAATCAAGCTTATTGCCAGGGAGAGTGAAGGGAAAGGCTAGGATTCCAAATAAGAATTGTGTGTGTTGTGTACAATAGAGAGAAGAAGGGCAGCTGAGAGACAGGAAGAGAGGCGACAGGCTACCTATCAGAAGTTCAAGTGCACCTCAAAAGCAGCTACCTGCAAGCAAATACTTTTATTTTGTATCAACATTTTCACAGAAATTCTTTTTTCTTGTGGGGTTCAAAATATAATATATAATATAATTTATAAAACATTATTTGCCCCCTCTGTTACATTTTTGTAAGCAACACTGATGCATAATATGGTGGATTACTGCGTTAATACCACCATTTTCTCACGGTCCAGGCAAAGCTGGAGCCTGCAATGCATCATGACACTGCCACTAATGCCTGAGGGTCAGTTTCTGTGTGCTCACTTTCCACACAGTTGACATTTTTACATTTCCTTGGCGGTGTGGGGGTAGGGTTAAATTGGTTTAAGGTGGGGCATAAAAGTACGTGATTACTACGGTATATTAATACAAAACTTTTCTCACAGTCCAGGCAGGCTAAATGTAATTAATAGACCTCTCATAGCTGCCGGTGCCCCATCCTGCCACTTTTGCCGTCTGTCTGCCTACCCACCATCACGCTCTATATGGCTGCTGCGGCGTGCATCATGCAACTAATCCCACTTGCCAACCATCACGTTCTCTATGGCTTCTGCTGCGGCCTGCTTCATGCCGCTAGTCAACCATTACGTTCCCTCAATACAATTTTTTTAATTTTTAATCTCATAACACCATCATCTGCCCCCAATCAGGGACAATTTTTGGAAGCTTTGGAATAAAAAAAAGCAAGAGACATGTACCAGGGCAGTGTTTTTGTTAAACACACTGTATGTTTAACGTTGTCAAATGTGAGTTTACCCATAGCTACTGTATGTATGTCAGTGTCACTCTCAGAAAATTCATTAAAAAAAAATAAAGAAAAGAGGTAACAAGTTTTCCTAAAAATTATGAGTCCTAGCAGGCTAGATGGTGTAATATACCAACTTTCAGGGCATTGAAGCAACTTTGTTTCAAGGCAAACCTTTTAAAAAATTCTGCAAACCGGACCGGAAACAAATCTAAACTAGAGTTGAGCGGACAACTGGATGTTCGGGTTCGAGAAGTTCGGCCGAACTTCCCGGAAATATTCGGGTTCGGGATCCGAACCCGATCCGGACCTCGTCCCGAACTCCATTAAAGTCAATGGGGACCCAAACTTTTCAGCACTAAAAAGGCTGTAAAACAGCCCATGAAAGAGCTAGAAAGCTGCAAAAGGCAGCGACATGTAGGTGAATCCCCTGCAAACAAATGTGGAAAGGAAAATTAATAAAAATAAAAATAAAATAAATAAAAATTAACCAATATCAATTGGAGAGAGGTCCCATAGCAGAGAATCAGGCTTCACGTCAGCCACCACTGCAACAGTCCATTGGCATATATTTAGGCCCAGGCACCCAGGCAGAGGAGAGAGGTCCCGTAACAGAGAATCTGGCTACATGTCAGCAGAGAATCAGTCTGCATGTCATAGCAGAGAATCAGGCTTCACGTCAGCCACCACTGTAACAGTCCATTGTCATATATTTAGGCGCAGCACCCAGGCAGAGGAGAGAGGTCCCGTAACAGAGAATCTGGCTTCATGTCAGCAGAGAATCAGTCTGCATGTCATAGAAGAGAATCAGGCTTCACGTCAGCCACCACTGCAACAGTCCATTGGCATATATTTAGGCCCAGGTACCCAGCAAGAGGAGAGAGGTCCCGTAACAGAGAATCTGGCTTTATGTCAGCAGAGAATCAGTCTGTATGTCATAGCAGAGAATAAGGCTTCACGTCAGCCACCACTGTAACAGTCCATTGTCATATATTTAGGCCCAGGCACCCAGCCAGAGGAGAGAGGTCCCGTAACAGAGAATCTGGCTTCATGTCAGCAGAGAATCAGTCTGCATGTCATAGCAGAGAATCAGGCTTCACGTCAGCCACCACTGCAACAGTCCAATGTCATATATTTAGGCCCAGCACCCAGGCAGAGGAGAGAGGTCCCATAACAGAAAATTTGGCTTCATGTCAGCAGAGAATCAGTCTGCATGTCGTAGCAGAGAATCAGGCTTCACATCACCCACCACTGTAACAGTCCATTGTCATATATTTAGGCCCAGGTACCCAGCCAGAGGAGAGAGGTCCCGTAACAGAGAATCTGGCTTCATGTCAGCAGAGAATCAGTCTGCATGTTATAGCAGAGAATCAGGCTTCACGTCAGCCACCACTGCAACAGTCCATTGGCATATATTTAGGCCCAGCACCCAGGCAGAGGAGAGAGGTCCCGTAACAGAGAATCTGGCTTTATGTCAGCAGAGAATCAGTCTGCATGTCATAGCAGAGAATCAGGCTTCACGTCACCCACCACTGTAACATTCCATTGTCATATATTTAGGCCCAGGCACCCAGCCAGAGGAGAGAGGTTCCGTAACAGAGAATCTGGCTTCATGTCAGCAGAGAATCAGTCTGCATGTCATAGCAGAGAATCAGGCTTTACGTCAGCCACCACTGCAACAGTCCATTGTCATATATTTAGGCCCAGGCACCCAGCCAGAGGAGAGAGGTCCCGTAACAGAGAATCTGACTTCATGTCAGCAGAGAATCAGTCTGCATGTCGTAGCAGAGAATCCGGCTCCACGTCACCCACCACTGTAACAGTCCATTGTCATATATTTAGGCCCAGGCACCCAGCCAGAGGAGAGAGGTCCCGTAACAGAGAATCTGGTTTCATGTCAGCAGAGAATCAGTCTGCATGTCATAGAAGAGAATCAGGCTTCACGTCAGCCACCACTGCAACAGTCTATTGGCATATATTTAGGCCCAGCACCCAGGCAGAGGAGAGAGGTCCCGTAACAGAGAATCTGGCTTCATGTCAGCAGAGAATTAGTCTGCATGTCATAGCAGAGAATCAGGCTTCACGCCAGCCGACATTGGAACAGTCCATTGGCATATATTTAGGCCCCGGAACCCAGACAGAGGAGATGTTTATTCAACTTTGGGTTGCCCCGCAATATAATAGTAAAATGAAAATAAAAAGAGGATTGAATGAGAAAGTGCCCTGGAGTACAAGAATATATGGTTAGGGGGAGGTAGTTAATGTCTAATCTGCACAAGGGATGGACAGGTCCTGTGGGATCCATTCCTGGTTCATTTTTATGAACGTCAGCTTGTCCACATTGGCTGTAGACAGGCGGCTGCGTTTGTCTGTAATGACGCCTCCTGCCGTGCTGAATACACGTTCAGACAAAACGCTGGCCGCCGGGCAGGCCAGCACCTCCAAGGCATAAAAGGCTAGCTTTGGCCACGTGGACAATTAAGAGAGCCAGAAGTTGAATGGGGCCGAACCATCAGTCAGTACGTGGAGGGGTGTGCACACGTACTGTTCCACCATGTTAGTGAAATGTTGCCTCCTGCTAACACGTTGCGTATCAGGTGGTGGTGCAGTTAGCTGTGGCGTGTTGACAAAACTTTTCCACATCTCTGCCATGCTAACTCTGCCCTCAGAGGAGCTGGCCGTGACACAGCTGCCTTGGTGACCTCTTGCTCCTCCTCTGCCTTGCCGTTGGGCTTCCACTTGTTCCCCTGTGACATTTGGGAATGCTCTCAGTAGCGCGTCTACCAACGTGCGCTTGTACTCGCGCATCTTCCTATCACGCTCCGGTGAAGGAAGTAAGGTGGGCACATTGTCTTTGTAGCGTGGATCCAGCAGGGTGGCAACCCAGTAGTCCGCACACGTTAAAATGTGGGCAACTCTGCTGTCGTTGCGCAGGCACTGCAGCATGTAGTCGCTCATGTGTGCCAGGCTGCCCAGAGGTAAGGACAAGCTGTCCTCTGTGGGAGGCGTATCGTCATCGTCCTGCCTTTCCCCCCAGCCACGCACCAGTGATGGGCCCGAGCTGCGTTGGGTGCCACCCCGCTGTGACCATGCTTCATCCTCATTCTCCTCCACCTCCTCCTCATCCTCGTCCTCCTCGTCCTCCAGTAGTGGGCCCTGGCTGGCCACATTTGTACCTGGCCTCTGCTTTTGAAAAAAAACCTCCCTCTGAGTCACTTCGAAGAGACTGGCCTGAAAGTGCTAAAAATGACCCCTCTTCCTCCTCCTCCTCCTCCTGGGCCACCTCCTCTTCCATCATCGCCCTAAGTGTTTTCTCAAGGAGACATAGAAGTGGTATTGTAACGCTGATAACGGCATCATCGCCACTGGCCATGTTGGTGGAGTACTCGAAACAGCGCAACAGGGCACACAGGTCTCCCATGGAGGCCCAGTCATTGGAGGTGAAGTGGTGCTGTTCCGTAGTGCGACTGACCCGTGTGTGCTGCAGCTGAAAATCCACTATGGCCTGTTGCTGCTCGCACAGTCTGTCCAGCATGTGCAAGGTGGAGTTCCACCTGGTGGGCACGTCGCACATGAGGCGGTGAGTGGGAAGGCAGAAGTTACGCTGTAGCGCAGACAGGCGAGCAGCGGCAGGATGTGAACGCCGGAAGCGCGAACAGACGGCCCGCACTTTATGCAGCAGCTCTGACATGTCGGGGTAGTTGTGAATGAACTTCTGCACCACCAAATTCAGCACATGCGCCAAGCAAGGGATGTGCGTCAAACCGGCTAGTCCCAGAGCTGCAACGAGATTTCGCCCATTATCACACACCACCAGGCCGGGCTTGAGGCTCACCGGCAGCAACCACTCGTCGGTCTGTTGTTCTATACCCCGCCACAACTCCTGTGCGGTGTGGGGCCTGTCCCCCAAACATATGAGTTTCAGAATGGCCTGCTGACGTTTACCCCGGGCTGTGCTGAAGTTGGTGGTGAAGGTGTGTGGCTGACTGGATAAGCAGGTGGAAGAAGAGGAGGAGGAAGCCGAGTAGGAGGAGGAGGCAACAGGAGGCAAAGAATGTTGCCCTGCGATCCTTGGCGGCGGAAGGACATGCGCCAAACAGCTCTCCGCCTGGGGCCCAGCTGCCACTACATTTACCCAGTGTGCAGTTAGGGAGATATAGCGTCCCTGGCTGTGCTTACTGGTCCACGTATCTGTGGTTAGGTGGACCTTGCCACAGATGGCGTTGCGCAGTGCACACTTGATTTTATCGGATACTTGGTTGTGCAGGGAAGGCACGGCTCTCTTGGAGAAGTAGTGCCGGCTAGGAACAACATACTGTGGGACAGCAAGCGACATGAGCTGTTTGAAGCTGTCTGTGTCCACCAGCCTAAATGACAGCATTTCATAGGCCAGTAGTTTAGAAATGCTGGCATTCAGGGCCAGGGATCGAGGGTGGCTAGGTGGGAATGTACGCTTTCTCTCAAATGTTTGTGAGATGGAGAGCTGAACGCTGCCGTGTGACATGTTTGAGATGCTTGGTGACGGAGGTGGTGGTGTTGGTGGTACATCCCCTGTTTGCTGGGAGGCAGGTGCCAACGTTCCTCCAGAGGTGGAGGAAGAGGCCGAGGCGGCAGCAGCAGAAGAGGCCGAGGCGGCGGCAGCAGCAGAAGAGGCCGAGGCGGCAGCAGCAGAAGAGGTAGCAGGGGGAGCCTGAGTGACTTCCTTGTTTTTAAGGTGTTTACTCCACTGCAGTTCATGCTTTGCATGCAGGTGCCTGGTCATAAAGGTTGTGCTAAGGATCAGAACGTTAATGCCTTGCTTCAGGCTCTGATGGCACAGCGTGCAAACCACTCGGGTCTTGTCGTCAGCACATTGTTTGAAGAAGTGCCATGCCAGGGAACTCCTTGAAGCTGCCTTTGGGGTGCTCGGTCCCAAATGACGGGGGTCAGTAGCAGGCGGAGTCTCTTGGCGGCGGGTGTTCTGCTTTTGCCCACTGCTCCCTCTTTTGCTACGCTGTTGGCTCGGTTTCACCACTGCCTCTTCCTCCGAACTGTGAAAGTCAGTGGCACGACCTTCATTCCATGTGGGGTCTATGACCTCATCGTCCCCTGCATCGTCTTCCACCCAGTCTTGATCCCTGACCTCCTGTTCAGTCTGCACACTGCAGAAAGACGCAGCAGTTGGCACCTGTGTTTCGTCATTATCAGAGACATGCTGAGGTGGTATTCCCATGTCCTCATCATCAGGAAACATAAGTGGTTGTGTGTCAGTGCATTCTATGTCTTCCACCGCTGGGGAAGGGCTGGGTGGATGACCTTGGGAAACCCTGCCAGCGGAGTCTTCAAACAGCATAAGAGACTGCTGCATAACTTGAGGCTCAGACAGTTTCCCTGGTATGCATGAGGGTGATGTGACAGACTGATGGGGTTGGTTTTCAGGCGCCATCTGTGCGCTTTCTGCAGAAGACTGGGTGGGAGATAATGTGAACGTGCTGGATCCACTGTCGGCCACCCAATTGACTAATGCCTGTACCTTAGAATGGCATTGGGCCCCACCAAATATCGCTGTAAATTATGGGGGCTACTGGGACCTGAGGTAGTTGGTACACTAGGACGTGTTGCTGTGGCAGAACGGCCACGTCCTCTCCCAGCACCAGAGGGTCCACTAACACCACCACGACCATGTCCACATCCGCGTCCTTTACTAGATATTTTCCTCATTGTTATCGTTCACCACAACAACAAAAATATTATATGACCCAATGTATTGAATTCAAATTCAGGCCTTTTTTAAAGAACAATAACACTATCTGGCTATCTATTTAGGTACCGTATTACACTAATACAGGCACAGCAGTAACCACAGATTTAGCTGACTATAAATTTGAGGCCTAGTATTTAGGCGCGGGTGACAGGTATAGGTTTACTGACAGAATTAGACTTGGAAATGCACAGTAGCGTGTGTGTGAAGTTATTCAGAATGACCCTATGTGCACCTTGAATCTGATATACCCTTTTAGGGATAAATTTAAAGTAGGCCTGATACAGCAGAAACCACTACATTAGGAAATTGCTAAATTGGGAATTGTATTTCAACCCAGAACAAAAACTGTGCTTTGACGGACACTAAATAACTTGACCAGCCACAGCAGTAACGACAGATTTAGCTGGATATAAATTTGAGGCCTATTATTTAGGCGCTGGGTGACAGGTATACGTTTACTGACAGAATTAGACTGGGATATGGCCAAAAAATAACCACACTATTGATGGTTAAATGCACTTGGTGTGACAGCTTGACTAACCACACTATTGAGGGTTAAATGCACTTGGTGACAGGCTCAGCTTGCCCCTGATGTAGTATATGGCCAAAAAATAACCAGACTATTGATGGTTAATTGCACTTGGTGTGACAGCTTGACCCTGATGTAGGATTTAGCCAAAAAACAACCACACCATTGAGGGTTAAATGCACTTGGTGGCAGCTTGTGCTGGCGCGCCACAAGACACAAAATGGCCGCCGATCACCCCAGAAAAAAGTGACTGAAAAACGCTCTGGGCAGCCTAAAAACAGTGAGCAATTCAATAGCAGCAGTTCAATCATCCACAGCTGCAGATCGATCTCTGAATGAAGTCTTTTGGAGGAGTTAATCTGCCTAATCTCGCACTAACGTCGCGGCTGCAACCTCTCCCTACGCTAATCAGAGCAGAGTGACGTGCGGCGCTACGTGACTCCAGCTTAAATAGAGGCTGGGTCACATGGTGCTCTGGCCAATCACAGCCATGCCAATAGTAGGCATGGCTGTGATGGCCTCTTGGGGCAAGTAGTATGACGCTTGTTGATTGGCTGCTTTGCAGCCTTTCAAAAAGCGCCAAGAAAGCGTCAAAAAGCGCCAAGAAAGCGACGAACACCGGACCCGAACTTTTACGAAAATGTCCGGGTTCAGGTTCGTGTCACGGACACCCCAAAATTCGGTACGAACCCGAACTATACAGGTACGGGTTCGGTTATCCCTAATCTCAACTGGTTCACTCATCTCTAGTCAGGTGACCTCCCATGACCTGACTTTGCATTAATGTGATTGATGCAGGAATAAAAGATCATTGTTTATGACCAGAAAAACGGGCAGAAATTTAAGAAAGGGGCTGGATTATAAACTAACGGAAAATGAGGGTAAATAACAGTCTATCTTATGTTCAATATACACTCACCTAAAGAATTATTAGGAACACCATACTAATACAGTGTTGAACCCCCTTTTGCCTTCAGAACTGCCTTAATTCTATGTGGCATTGATTCAACAAGGTGCTGATAGCATTCTTTAGAAATGTTGGCCCATATTGATAGGATAGCATCTTGCAGTTGATGGAGATTTGAGAGATGCACATCCAGGGCACGAAGCTCCCGTTCCACCACATCCCAAAGATGCTCTATTGGGTTAAGATCTGGTGACTGTGAGGGCCATTTTAGTACAGTGAACTCATTGTCATGTTCAAGAAACCAATTTGAAATGATTAGAGCTTTGTGACATGGTGCATTATCCTGCTGGAAGTAGCCATCAGAGGATGGGTACATAGTGGTCATGAAGGGATGGACATGGTCAGAAACAATGCTCAGGTAGCCCGTGGCATTTAAACTATGGCCAATTGGCACTAAGTGGCCTAAAGTGTGCCCAGAAAACATCCCCCACACCATTACACCACCACCACCAGCCTGCACAGTGGTAACAAGGCATGATAGATACATGTTCTCATTCTGTTTACGCCAAATTCAGACTACCATTTGAATGTCTCAACAGAAATCGAGACTCATCAGACCAGGCAACATGAAAATTGTAGATTCACACTGAAGGCATCAAAACTATGAATAAACACATGTGTTATTATATACATAACAAAAAAGTGTTAAACAACTGAAAGTATGTCATATTCTAGGTTCTTTAAAGTAGCCACCTTTTGCTTTGATTACTGTTTTGCACACTCTTGGCATTATCTTGATAAGCTTCAAGAGGTAGTAACCTGAAATGGTCTTCCAACAGTCTTGAAGGAGTTCCCAGAGATGCTTAGCACTTGTTGGCCCTTTTGCCTTCACTCTGCGGTCCAGCTCACACCAAACCATCTCGATTGGGTTCAGGTCCGGTGACTGTGGAGGCCAGGTCATCTGGCGCAGCACCCCATCACTCTCCTTCATGGTTAAATAGCCCTTACACAGCCTGGAGGTGTGTTTGGGGTCATTGTCCTGTTGAAAAATAAATGATGGTCCAACTAAACGCAAACCGGATGGAATAGCATGCTGCTGCAAGATGCTGTGGTAGCCATGCTAGTTCAGTATGCCTTCAATTTTGAATAAATCCCCAACAGTGTCACAATCAAAGCACCCCCACACCATCACACCTCCTCCTCCATGCTTTACGGTGGGAACCAGGCATGAAGATTCCATCCGTTCACCTTTTCTGCGTCGCACAAAGACACGGTGGTTGGAACCAAAGATCTCAAACTTGGACTCATCAGACCAAAGCACAGATTTCCACTGGTCTAATGTCCATTCCTTGTGTTCTTTAGCCCAAACAAGTCTCTTCTGCTTGTTGCCTGGCCTTAGCAGTGGTTTCCTAGCAGATATTCTACCATGAAGGCCTGATTCACACAGTCTCCTCTTAACAGTTGTTCTAGAGATGTGTCTGCTGCTAGAACTCTGTGTGGCATTGACCTGGTCTCTAATCTGAGCTGCTGTTAACCTGCGATTTCTGAGGCTGGTGACTCGAATGAACTTATCCTCTGCAGAAGAGGTGACTCTTGGTCTTCCTTTTTTCCTGGGCAGTCCGCATGCGAGACAGTTTCTTTGTAGCACTTGATGGTTTTTGTGACTGCACTTGGGGACACTTTCAAAGTTTTTCCAATTTTTCGGACTGACTGACCTTCATTTCTTAAAGTAATGATGGCCACTCGTTTTTTTTTTACTTAGCTGCTTTTTTCTTGCCATAATACAAATTCTAACAATCTATTCAGTAGGACTAACAGCTGTGTATCCACCTGACTTCTCCACAACGCAATTAATTGTCCCAACCCTATTTATAAGGCAAGAAATCCCTCTTATTAAACCTGACAGGGCATATCTGTGAAGTGAAAACCATTTCAGGTGACTACCTCTTGAAGCTCATCAAGAGAATGCCAAGAGTGTGCAAAGCAGTAATCAAAGCAAAAGGTGGCTACATTGAAGAACCTAGAATATGACATATTTTCAGTTGCTTCACACTTTTTTGTTATGTATATAATTCCACATGTGTTAATTCATAGTTTTGATGCCTTCAGTGTAAATCTACAGTTTTCATAGTCATGAAAATAAAGAAAACTCTTTGAATGAGAAGGTGTGTCCAAACTTTTGGTCTGTACTATATATATATATATATATATATATATATAGGAAAGCAGACAACCCCCGTTAACATGTAATATCACAGAAGGGTTGGAATAGTTTAATAAGCTAGGCTGAAACTGGCAAGTCTTACAAAGAAGGGGCTGAAAGGAGGATATTACAGTGTATGAAATGCAGTAGGATAACAGTTCTACCACAGAACATGCAGCATCTCATTAGCTGTACAAAGACGTGACATCCCTGTATTGGTCTATCCTGCTCTACACTTCTTATTTCTTAATTTACAGTCCACTTGAACTTTATATGAATTAGCTCCTGCAAATAAGTTGATTGCTCATGATCTATGCAGTGTGCCATTGACTAGGAGAGCAAAGATTATTTACAGTAACATCTATGAAAAAAAAAAAGATGTAACACCTAAAAGTACACAGGAACGGAATACATAGATAATACTCTATACTTGGTGGTCTATAACACGGGTAAATATTAATGTGCAATAGTGCATGGAAGTAAAGAGGTTAATGCTAAATTTCTTTATGGTTTATAGTACTGAGGTGCTTACTAGATACAATATTAATTGTTTAGAGTTTATAAGGGTTTAGCAGACACATAAGAGGTGGTCAATGGTAGTGAAAGGGTAAATGTATATAGGTCCTATAATGCATATAAGTCAGGGGGTTAATAGGCATCATTGGTGGTCTGGAGTAGTGAATAGGATAACAACTCCTAAAAAAAAATGAAAATAAAAATAAAGGAGTTGCCTTTTACAGCAGAAGACATGATTGTTACATATCTTAGACAATGAAAGCATATAGCTAGGATATGCCCCCATGTCTTATAGGTGGGGGTCCAACCTCTGGGACCTGCACCTATACTTATAATGGAGCCCTTAGAGTCCAAGAGGGTGGACTCCCTCCATTTATTGTTATGGGTACACCGCTCAGCTAATTTCAGAAGTCCCATTGAAATGAATGGGCGCCCACTGTGCATGAGTGTCCACCACTCTATTCACTTCTATGGGGTTGACGGGAACAGGAAATAGGTAGGACCCCCACCTATCAGACATTGGGGGGCATATCCTAGTGATACAGTATGTCCCTAATGTCTGAGATGAGAAGAACCCTTAATGGTTCTCCAAGTAATATATGAATGGTCTGGTGGTGAAAGCCATTATTTATGGAACCTAAGCCTTGGAGCCCATTGTATGACAGTCAAATGGCTCACTAAGGCATCTGGAAAGGAGTTCTTCAGGTGCGACAACTTCTATAAAGCAGATGTAAATGTACAACTGAAATGCTTTACAGTCCTTTTATGAGATTAATAAATCAAGTCAGAAAAAAAGGAAGATCGCAAAGGCAGAGGAAGAAGGTGAAATTTGCTATTTTCCAGTCCAATTTCCCTGCAGTCACTTGGCTTTGATAACTAATGTTCTCCTGTTAATGCAAATACACCTTGCTTTATCAGGAAAATAGGTTCGTAAATCAAATATTAAAAACTAATGCCTGAGGTCGAAATTGAAATGTTTAATTGAACCAACTAGATTTTTTACAACTATCAACACTATGATTGCAATTTGTTAGGTGGCTCAGGTTGATTTGTATGGCTTTGTGTTATAAACTTTCTAAAATGATGTATTGCTTGATAGAAAAGCTGATAACCTAGGAAGTGCATTAGCGGAATATATTGTCCCATAAAGCAACAGGCTGGACAGATTTCAATGTTTTCCCTGCCTAAGTATGCATTTACAGGCTTTATGTACATAATTAATTAAGAGTGGGAGCATATTGTATAAAAAGGTCTGTGCCAGGAAATGCTTTCTGACTGGTGACAGGTAAGTGCTTAATATAGGAATCCTATGCCAGGAGTTACACATTCTGCCAGCTCAGACGGAGGATGGCATCACAAGCATCAATAAATGTATCAAGGGGCCAAACATGGGTAAAGTTGACATAGCAAAGTGACCACTATAGTAATATAGTTGATGTATTACTAGTTGAGTTTATTTTTTTTACTTCTTTGTATGTATCCTATTGGTAATGTTTATTATAGCCATGGCAATGGATTCTTCATTGCTAACCAGGATTGGGCTATGTGCAGTACATCCCTTGACTATAGAGGACCAAAGATGAAAGCCTGGACATTCATAGACTTTGCTTTTCTTGCAGAAGTATAGGATACAAAAATAAGCAAACATAACCTTAAAAAAAAATAAAAAATAAAACTTAAGGGGGTTCTCTGGCCCCTGCTTTAAAGAAGCCTGTGGAGGAAAGGTTATTGTACTAATTTTTACCCTCCACAGTCCAGCGATCACATGACCACTTCTCCAGCGATTCCATGTTCTCCGGTCCCTCGCCGTCTACTTCTTTTCCTCTGGGAAGCAGGAGATGGCCTTTCTTGGTCCCAATGCCTGCACACTACTGTGCATGCGCTGGGACCGCCATCCGTCTTCTGAATTTAAAGGCTTCTATGTGAAGCCTGACCTGACTCATACACAGCGCGATGTAAGCACGGTGTATGAATCACAGCATGGCAGTCAGCCACAGAGGCTGATCGCTATGGTATGGATGGCACTGTGAAGGGCACATCCTGGCACTGTGGATGACACTTGGGGATAGCACTATTATGGAAGCACTGTGGATGTCAGTAAATTATGGGGCTCAAGATGAGTTACAGTGCTCATGCAAAAAACCGTGGTCAGCCCAGGAATCATGGTTCATGTGTTGGCAACATTTTTCAGGCCGACCGCGGCTCCCCTGACCCACGCAGACTGAATGATAGTAATGTATGATACAACCGGTCTTTATCTGGCCGCAGGGCAAATTTCGTGCAATCACCTCCTCATGAGGGCATACCCCCTGATCAGATAAATACTGGCTGCATCATACAGTCAGTTCTGGTCAGGAGAGTATGGTCGGCGTGAGAGATGCGTCCTGCACAAGGACCATGTTTCCCGGACTGATGACAGGCCAAGATAAACACTGCAACAGGAAGAACCCAAAAAAGATAGGATCAGGCCTCATTCACACGACTGTATCAGTTTTGCGGTCTGCAAGATGCACATCTGCTAAATAAGGATACTGACCGTGTGCAACCCCCCTTTTTGTTGCAGAGCCATTGGCTTCTATGGGTTTTAGGTTTGCAATTTGAGGACCAAAATGTTTTGCAGAATTGGCATATGGATGTGGAGAACAGATGGCGTCATTAGTGTGCTTTTCATATCCGAATGTAAGTTCCACAAAATATAGAACATGTCCTATTCTGGTCCTCAAAATCCAGACCTCAAACCCATAGAATTCAATGGCTCTGCAAAAAAATGCACACAGACAGTGTGGTTATTTAGCGGATCTGTGACTTGCAGACCGCAAAACTGACATGGTTGCGTGCATGAGGATTGTGGGGTTTTGCTCTGGTAGACAGGATTAGGTGATGCAGTATAGAGGCAACAACAAACTCTTTGGATAAAACAGATCAGTGTTTTATTCACACTTTAGGCAAGTGACAAAACAAGCAGTCGTAATCAAGCCAAAAGTCCCCTTGCGGTGCTGGTGGTACCGCAATTCTCACCATGCAGCAATTCTACCTCAAAGAGTCCAGGACCATAGCAGCACAAAGCTGTTTTCACGCCAAACAGGTAGCAAGCCTTTATCCAGACACAAGGCTCCCAGATCCCAACACAGAGACATGGCTTCTGAGCCCAGCTGCCTATTTAAGGACAGCCAGGTGCTGCCAAAACCCGGACCGACACTTAAAATCTGGTCCGGTATTTGACCTCACCTGGCTGTAATTCAGCCCAGCAGCACATGCTGGGAGGAAAATACCTGTTTTCCCAGACCAAACCTCTTGCTGTGTCACATAATCTATATACACACTTCAGCAGGAAGTATCATATAAAATTGGATTAGATACACAGCTCAGCAGCCAGTATCATACAAGATAGGATTAGATACACAGCTTAGCAGACAGGATTAGTGTTATATCAAATTGAAGTTCACAAAGTGGACTTCGATCCGAATTTCAGTAATTATCTGCAGTGGTATGTCAACAAATTTGAGGCTTTTTTTTATTTATTATTCTAACAGGCTCCTAGCAGTTTTGAAAGATTTAAAAGGAACTCAGACACCCCCTTTAAGCTTTCTCTTTCTGAAAAACAATTAGGTTATAAACCTACCTTTATAGAACTGGAAACGAAAAACTGAAGGAAAAATACAATCTATTCTATATTTTAGAAGTTTATAAAAAAAAACTAAACAAAAAACAAATCTTCTCCCAACATATGGGCTCTTCTTTTGATTCCACCTCAAATTTTCATAGCAGCATAAAATGTCAGCATAATGAGTAAATCAGTGAGAGATTGAATCAATTTCACAACATGATGTTTGCTATACCAAGAGAGGAGCAGATACAAAAGGTTATTTCACATAAATTGATGCATGGGCACCATTTCAGCAGCATGCTTTTAAAATCATATTTCTATAGGTCTGTGCTGAAAGGTTTATTTCAGCCTTTGGGAATTTTCTTGTAAATGTCCTCATAATAGTAAGAAGGTTTCAATGCAGCAACTGGTAATATATTGCAATGTCAGCTGATATCCCATTTACCCATTACCCATTGCTGCTTTCCTCGGCAGATTGCCCTCAAAGCAATGGGGATAAATCAGATTGGCTGTTGAAACGAATGGAGATGTCTCATGTAATTTTCATGGAGATAGGATTTCTAAGGATAAGGCAACCTTAAAGGCCAAGGTTCTTTAAATCCTAGATTCATGTTCTGAACCCAAGAATGAAGGTACTCTGCATAACTGAAGCAAGTATGTTTTAACAAATTCAAATTCCCAAATGTACACCCAAGTAAAAAGATGTGTGATATATTAAATCAATGATATGCCTTATGACATATTTAAAATATATAAGTACTAAAACAGTTTAGAAGTAGTACAACACACATTAGAAGCGTCCTATCTGGATGATATTTTATCCATCATTTCTTTTGTTAATGGAGCCTTGATAGCTACGAACGCAGACTCGCCCCATGAAATTGTTACAGAAACAGATGTGGATCTGCTGTGTCACTGAACAGATTTGAGAGACACTAATGCAGAGCACTGAGACATCAGGAAAAACTATAGTCATGAAATAGAAGATTGAGGCAGCGGGGGCGGCAGGGAGCAGGAAAGTAGGAATCTTCTGTTTCAGGGACCATGCTGCAGGAACGTGTTTAAAATAATTTTAACTAGGAAACTCCTTTAAGTGGCAACATTTCCTTCCTGCCTCCTATAGGTGCCATGGCTGGGACCCGCACCTATATCGAGAACGGAGCCCCGCAAGTGGAGGGCGTACTGCGTGTGTGCAGCCGCCCTCCATTCATTTTCTATGGGGGTGGCAAAAATAGCAGAGCGCTGGCTCTGCTATTTCCGTTGGCCCCATAGAAATGAATGGGAGCAGGGGCCATGCATGCGCGGTACACTCCCATTCACTTCTAGGGGGAGCTGGCTTGGTGGTGGCCGGACGGAAGTCCTCCAGCCACAACCTTGCGGGGCCCTATTCTCGATGTGGTGGGACCCTCAGCTATAAGACAATGGGGGCATATCCTTGCGATATGCCCCCATTGTCCATGATTAGACCACCTCTTTAATGACCAGTCACTTTTTTGTGATTTAGCGCACGTGGTTCAAACACTTGTCACTTTTTTATTTTTTGTACGACCAAAATAACTTTTGCAGCTTTTTATTAAATAACACAGGGCTTTTTATTATATTTTGTTAGTTTTATTAGGGGAAAATTGTACTGACTTTATTTTGCACATTTTCCTTTTTTTGCATTTTTTTATTTTTAATTTTTATTTATTTTTTTATCATAACTTTATTATTTATTTTTAAAATATATTTTTGCCACATATGACAGTAAACAAAAATTCTCTTTTTTAAAAATATTTTTTGCAGCACTGTATGTCCCCCAAGAAGACCTCTGGGGGACACTGACTTTTTTTTTATTTTGCACTATTTTTTTATCATGTTTTCAAATGTTTTTTTTTTACTTTTAATATATACAGTATATTTGCCACATAATTTGTCCCTAAAAGGTCCATAAAAAAAACCTTTGGGGACACAGACTTTTTTTGCATTATTTCCACTGTAACTGAAGCATCCAAAAGAGGAGTTACAGGGAAAACCAGCTTGCTGGGAAGGGGGTGGGGATTTGTACAGGGCAGAGCTGGTAAGGCTCTGCAGTGCTTTGCCCCCGACAGCGCACCGTTCACCTGTGTGAGGAGAAGGCAAAAGCGCTGATACACTGCTTCTGCTTTCTCCTCGGGTTTCGTGCTGTCTCTGACAGCTGGGGATCCATCCTGCCCCTGCCACAGTGCAGGAGATTTAGTGCTCCATTGTGCAGCGCTGCGGGCAGAAACACAGCTGATCGCACAATCAGCTGTGTTTCTGTCCAGGAGAACGGGGGCTGAAAACCTTGGCTCTGGGGGCCACATGTGGCCTACAGGTTGTGCACCCCTGCTTTAAGAGCTGGAGAAATCTTGGGAAGACACAGCCACTGCAGAGGATACATAGCAGTGAGATGCAGAAGGCTATAGACCACCAGAGCGCAGGAATGGGCAATTGGGTAAGCGCCATGAAGGAACAAGTGGACAGTGGTTGGCACAGACCACTGGTATCACACTTCTATTTGAGTTTGTCAGGTTTGTTTCAGAGTTTCAGTATTTTTGACAACAAAAATAATGCCGGTAATTATGTTGGTGAAAAACTGATCCAAGCTTTTCATTTGTTTGATGTGATTAGATAAGACACAGATTGTTTTGTTTATTTCCTACATAAGGATGTGCATGTAAATAATTAGTGACAGGTCATTTGGCATGACAATAAGTATTCAAAGAAAAAAAAAAATTTGTGGGATCACACTGTTGAGTGTCATATTAGAGTCCAAATGATTCTCCACAGTCCCTTTAGAGATCCTCGGGATATAAATTCAAAATACTTACTTGGTCACTGAGACCAAAAAAATCCCTTTAGGGATCCCTATTAGCAGTTAAAATATAGCTTTTATTATCAATAGTAAGGACTCACAACATAAATTGAAAAAAGAACAAGGAAATTTAAAACTCTCAGTTGTAAAGAGGTATGAGGTACAATTAGATAGACCAGGTTGTCTAGTTTTTGCAACCTTTTATAACTATGTCTGTATTATGTAGCTAGATACAATGATGTCTATTTTAATCATAGCGTAGAGGCTGTTTGTGTGCAGCAAACAAACCTTGGGAGGCACTTGGAATTTATTTTATCACTATTGCTGTGGGCTTGATTTTATTTTTTAATATTTATTTATTATTAGGGTGCCCTGCAGAGAGCCTTTATTTCAGGCCTCCCTGACACAATTGTTGTTGAACTGTAGATAACATGTTCCAGTGTATCCCCTGTTTGCCTAGTTGGTAACAAAGCTTCAACTGAACGGATAAGCTACAATGTTGCCCCTATTTATGTCATAAGGGTCAATGTAGCCGTATTCCTGCACTCATTCAGTGCTTGGCGTTCCTCTCCCTGCTATGCAGGATGTCTGCCACTAGATGTTGCTGATCACACATGTCACTACCTCACTAGACCTCGCTATGTTTCACTGACAACTCGGTATCTCTACACTAAATGTCCTCTCATTCAATACAAACTGCCTAAAAACAGGATCGCATTCTCTACACCCCTCCCGACATGTTTCGCCGCTGTTGCGGCTTCGTCAGGGGATGCGGGGTATATGTACGCGCGCGCTCATTCTGACCTCCCTTTATACACTCCATAAACCCGCCCCTCTAAGTAAATCAGCCAATGGAATCCATGCACGTGACTTCTGGCCCGATGTCAGTTTAGTGACGTCTATTCCCAGCGCTTGTCCTTCACAGTCTCATGTTAATGACGTCTATTGCAAACGCTTGTCCTTCACAGTCTCATGTTAGTGACGTCCGGTCTCGCTTCACTGACGTCAGGCAATGTTTACATGGTTCAGCTAGCATAGTATGAATGAGGATTCAGCAATTACCTCACTCAGCTATAACGATGGTAGGCTTCTTCTATGCAAACACGATCTATAGTTTCCACTGTATATACTAGTGAAGGTACAGACGTTAGTTGATCGTTCTAATTAGTGATTCCAAATCAAATGATTTTAACCCACATAATCTATCTGATTATTTTGAGGTGAAACAAAAACCATTAACCATCTTTTGTTTATTATTTCACTATATTCGGTCTATCTTTTATGGGTATAATGTCATTCCCTCTTATACTAATTTCGTTAATTTTGTTTATTTTTGAATTATTATTGGTATTAATTATTTGTTTACACTTATATGTGTGGGTTAGGTAAATATATCATTCGAACAATAATAAGAAATAAAATTAAATGGGCCATGAGATCCATTGGTGGCTACTGGGGGTGGGTTCATATTCTGGGACTATCAGGGGGGGGGGGGGTCATTATTCTTTGTTTCTTCTTCTATTTAGTTATTATTTTTTGTTTAATAAATATTATTTTTATTATTTCATGTGCTAGACGCATCAGATGAAGGCTGTATATGAAAAGCCTTCATTCAGGCCTCCTGGGCTCAGGGTCTGTAATCTTTGAATCCACCTGGCTTCTTCTTGTAAAAGTTTAATATCCAGGTTTCCACTCCTGGGTCCCAGGGTCTTTTTTGTCAGTCCCCAAAATTTGAGCACTTCAGTGTTTCCCCCATGGGCGTATGTAATATGCCTATATAGGGACGTATCCTTTCCTGTATTTATTGCACTAATGTGTCCGGATATTCTTCGCCTTAATTCCTGTGTGGTTTTACCAACATACAGTTTAGGGCAATTACACGATGCAATATAGATGATTCCGCTACTGCGGCAATTAAAATGTTCTCTAATTGTATATTCACGTCCATCTGAGGGGTTTCTGAATTTTTTTACTCTAGGTAAATACTTACAAAATGTACAATTCCCACATGGGAAGGAGCCGACAATGCTGGATTTTAACCAGGTTTTGTTTGTTATTCCATTTGCAGGTAGAAAGCTATGAACCAATTTGTCCTTTAGATTTGGTCCCCTTCTGTATGTAACACTGGGATATTAGAGTCCAGGCTCAATCAAAGAATAAGATTTATTCAGACTACACGTTTCAAGGACAGAATGCCCTCTTCGTCAGGTCCAGTATGTTATAGTCCAGATAAAGCTCACTCCTTGATCCATGCGAGAGCCTAGTCTCTACTACTGGAGTGGCCGGGTTTAGGGTGTCCCCAATGCTACGCTGGGTCCCCCACACACCGTCAAGATGTCACCACGTGTTGCTGCTCTCCGGACAGGATGGTAAGGCATGGTGTACCCCAATGGGAAATAAAGTCCAGAGAGTCAGGGTCTGAAGTTTTTACGAGCAAACAATACAGGCAAGGCATAGTGCAGGCTTCTCCAGTCTTCTCCTTGGCAGAAGAGTTAGATTCTGAGAGGCCTAAGCTAGCTATCCCTCTCTCTCTCTCAGAAGGCTGGTACCCTGATCAAGGGTCCCTGGTCTTCAGTAGTCCGGATGGCTTGTTGGTCACAGGGCTGGTGACCCATGGTTTTTGGCTCAACGTCTCCATCTCAGCATTTTCTTCTGGTCACTCATGCAGAGTCTTCCCTCAAAGCATTGGTCCTTAACTGCAGAACACTAGGGGCTCTGACTGCTCTCCTTACATTGAATCTCTAGCTAGACTGGAACCTTCTAGTAGGAGGGCTGTAGTGGAGAAACTCAGCACAAACAGATGAATTGTTACACTTTTCGTCTCTCATAGACTTACATTAGAGCTTTGATGATACTCAAAGGCAATGACACAGCAGTTTTTCCAGACAAAAACAAGATTCCAGACATAACAGAGCTAAAACCAGACAGTCACAAGGTCAGGCTGTCTGGGTTTGGTGGTAAACAAGTCTGGCTTTTCCCCTTCAAAATATGCTCTTCTTTAAACCCTATGGCAGCTGTGGAAAAGTACCAGCTTCTCAGTCAAAATCCTAACAGTCTCTTAGTGTTCATTAACCCTTTCTACGGAGCCTTGCAAATGCAGTGCAAACGAACAGGCTATATATCACAATATACTGTACATATAAAATGCAGTAACACAGTAATAGACAATATAAGTTAACCCTTTTAAGAGAAATCAAGTAGGTTTTAACTTTGCATAGGGGGAATAAGCAAATGTCTACAAATGTCCAAAACGTCAAAATACCTCCTGCTCCAGACACTATAGTACAACACTCAGCGGAATGAACCTACAATCGGATTTCTGTACTTAGATGCTCCATCACTTACTCTATACTGGGGTGCGCAGAAGCAGATTTAATATTCCAAGTGCTAATGGTATTGTGCCTAATGTTGAAAAACCTCGGAGAGGAGAGCAATTCTGTGCTTCCACACCTACTCACTGTTTGAAACATTCTACAGTGTGGTATGCCATATTTTCTAAAATAACCATAGAAGAATATCATGGTGATCTAATTTCAGGGAAAACTGCTATCCCGGATGTTTAATTCAGTAAACACAGTAATCAGAAATTATCGGATGGTGAAAAAGAATTGACATTTCTTTCCTGTCCTGTCAGCATAATGATTGCTAAGGCTAAGGTATTTATACCGACAGCCTTTGATCTAGTAAAGGCCCCTAGTGTTGTCCAGTATTAATGTCAGTTAAAGGGCATCTGTTAGCAGGTTTGTACTTATGAAACTGACTGACCTGTTGCATGTGTACTTGACTGCTGAAAGCATCTGTGTTAGGATCATATTTATATGTGCCAGCATTATTAAGAAATATGAAATTGTAATCTATGCAAATGAGCCCCTTGGAGCCATAGGGGTGTTGCTGTTCCACCTGGAGGCTCTGCTCTCTCAGCAACTGCAATGCCCTCTGCACTTTGACAGGACAAGGCAGGTGTGATCAAGTTTAGATTGCCCTAGTTGCTCCTCGAGGCTCATTTGCATATATTTAAACATTATTATTCTCAGCAATGAGGAAAAATATTAACAAGGGACCAATACAGATGCCTTTAGCTGCCAAACACACATGCAACAGGTCAGCCAGTGTCATAGCTACAATCCATAGGGCTTCAATGTCCAAATATGAAGTGATATCATGCATAGTCCAAGGGTCAGCAATTTCTGGTTGTCCAGATATTGTAAAAATACACAGTTGAGAATTGAGAAGGCACATTTGCTTAGCTGTTCTTGGAACCCTGACATAAGTGAATGGATGATGCTGGGAGATGTAGTTTTACAACAGCTGGGGTACCCAAAATTGCTGATCACTGCAATAGTCCATTCATGTCCAATGTTCAGTCACTACACACCAAACATAGAGACCCAGTAAACAGCCATATTAGCAAAGTACCAGCGTCCACAGAGCATAGTTGTGGGGTGCCATGCCTACTTTGTCAAGTGGTCTATGCTGCACTTTCATGCACCTACATTAAACCTTTGCACACCTATGTTACATCTTCATGCAGGTCGATATACTATGCAGATATTGTTTCCACTGCATGTGGATGAGATTTTGTAAAATCGTATCCACATTGCTGGTACTGTAAAACATGGAAAATCCACGGTGGCAAATCTACAGCATTTATTCCCAACGTGGATGTTCCTGTAATATGTTCCTGTAATAATACTGTAGTAAGGGGAACCAAACCTGTTTTTCAATATATTGCATTTCACTTTCGAGCTCAGCATTTCTAGACACTGGATCCAATATATTTCTCTCTGCAAGAAATGCCTTATATTGACCTTATTTATGGATTTACATATTCCAATATTTGACACTTTAATTTACTGGCATTATATGTCATGCCAAATCAAGTGTAAAAGTGAATTCTGTTCATTTCTTTTTGTCCTTTTTTTATTAGAGCTTACTGCTGTTTTTCTTTCTACAGTCTAATCACAGATTTATGCTCATTTAGGCTAGGTCTACACGACGACAGATAGGGCACAACTACACTGCAACATTTGTCGCACAACATATTGTTGCAATGTCGCGCAACAATTTTTATAACGGCAGTCTATGGTGTCGCACTGCAACATGCGACATGCTGCGACTGGATCCATCTCGAATAGATTTTCTGTAACTGTTGCGTTGCAGTCGCAGCATGTCACATAGAAACATAGAACGTGTCGGCAGATAAGAACCATTTGGCCCATCTAGTCTGCCCACATGTTGCAGTGCGACACCATAGACTGCCATTATAAAAATTGTTGCGCGAAATTGGTGCAACAAAATGTCGCGTGTCAAATGTCGTTGTGTAGACCTAGCCTTAATCTGGCTTTAATAGACCATAATTCTCCTATTAGCCAAAATGACTTATGGGCATTTTGAGTAACTTCTCTCTGCTCTTCTAAATGGTGACTGATAAAACTAGTGTGGCCGTATCAGGCTTTATACATAGTTACACAGCAGGCTTTCAATCAGGGCTGGGGGAGATGCGAAGGGAAGTATTGTTCTCATGAACACTGTGGACTTATACATGCTCTAGGCAGCCACTGCCAAATATCCAATAGGTGCTCACATTGTCACGCCCAGAAAGACTGTATACATTCCAAAAAGAAAACCTGATTCCACCTTTCATTTTCCAAAGATGCTGTCGAAGATGAAAGGTGAAATCTGAGTGGTTGCTATGGGCAACTAAGCCAGTTCTACTTTACACCAGCTTGATAAATGATCCCAATAGTGCTCAAATTGTTTAATGCATTGAGCCATTATAAAATTCATAAAGCAAGTTAAGCAGTACCATAAATGTAATGAAAAAATGCAGAATGGTGGAGTGTTCAAAGACGTACGACCTGGTCTGCTATACCACCTAGCATACAAAATAGGAAAGATAAACTCAATAGACCTGCCCTTTGTAAAATTTCACAATTTATTATATACATATGCCACTTATAAAACTATATAACACCATATAGCCCCATAAGAAAAATACACACCAAATACATATAGATAAAAATGAATTAAAAAATAAAGATAAACTTTCACAAAAAAATCACGGTCCCTCTATTCTGTTACAGTGCGGAGCTCTCCCACTGTTCAATACGATTAATGTCCCATAGCGGTATTCTGTGCTCAGGTATCGAGCTTGCTGTTTTAATTGTATGGTAATTCTGGTATAAATGGTTCCCCAACAGTTTTTTAGATTTATATCAAAATGTAAACATTAAAGGGGGTGTCCGAGTTATATATATTTTTTTATTCTTTCTATGTTTCTAACTAGGCAAATGTAACAGCTTTCCAATTAACTCTCTTTATCTCCAGTGGCTGGTTTCTCAGATTTTACTGTGATGTTCATATTCTCCCCCTGCTCTGATAATGTTCGTGCACAAGCCTGAGAGATCTGTACGTGAGATGTTACTGTGCTGACCACGCCCCCCTGCACTGCCGACTGCTGCTTGTTGCTCTCTGCCAAGATTCTTAACCCCTTCAGCTGCACAGACTCAGGGCTGAAGTGTTTACTGTGTAGCTGCAGGCAGTGAGGAGACAAATGCTGGGCACGGGAGCTGAAAGAGAAGTTCTGCAGAGCATTGCAGGTAGGGGGTAGATCGTGTGTGTATTAGCAGTGTCATTGTACAGCTGGGACTTGTAGTTCTATACATACAGTTGCAAGAAAAAGTATGTGAACCCCTAGACTAATGATAGAATTCTCGCCCGCGTGAAAGGGGCCTTACCTGGGTAGCGCCTTTAACCTCCTAACAGTCACGTTAAAATTGGATTTTGTAATGTGTATCTTCAGTAAATCTTGTTGGCACACAACTCAGGGGACGCAATTGCATTTTTAACCACTGTGGGGATTTCCCATGTGGTTGGGGGAAGTGTCCTGAGTCAGCCTCTATCTCCTTATAGAACGAGCGGTCTACTCCGTTGAATGTTCGACTAAAAGTTGATCGTCATAATTCTAAGTTACCGTATATGTTGCGAAGATGAATGGATGGAAAAGGAAGTGGAAATTGTTGATAACAGCACAACCTATACAGTTGCAAGAAAAAAATATGTGAACCCTTTGGAATGATATGGAATTCTGCACAAATTGGTCATAAAATGTGATCTGATCTTCATCTAAGTCACAACAATAGACAGTCACAGTCTGCTTAAACTAATAACACACAAATAATTAAATGTTACCATGTTTTTATTGAACACACCATGTAAACATTCACAGTGCAGGTGGAAAAAGTATGTGAACCCTTGGATTTAATAACTGGTTGAACCTCCTTTGGCAGCAATAACTTCAACCAAACGTTTCCTGTAGTTGCAGATCAGACGTGCACAACGGTCAGGAGTAATTCTTGACCATTCCTCTTTACAGAACGGTTTCAGTTCAGCAATATTCTTGGGATGTCTGGTGTGAATCGCTTTCTTGAGGTCATGCCACAGCATCTCAATCGGGTTGAGGTCAGGACTCTGACTGGGCCACTCCAGAAGGTGTATTTTCTTCTGTTTAAGCCATTCTGTAGTTGATTTACTTCTATGATTTGGGTCGTTGTCCTGTTGCAACATCCATCTTCTGTTGAGCTTCAGCTGGTGGACAGATGGACTTGTTCTCCTGCAAAAGGTCTTGATAAACTTGGAAATTAATTTTTCCTTCGATGATAGCAATCCGTCCAGGCCCTGACGCAGCAAAGCAGCCCCAAACCATAATACCCCCACCATCATAGTTCACAGTTGGGATGAGGTTTTGATATTGGTGTGCTGTGCCTCTTTTTCTCCAAACAACTCAACTTTGGTTTCATCTGTCAACAGAATATTTTGCCAGTACTGCTGTGGAACATCCAGGTGCTCTTGTACAAACTGTAAACGTGCAGCAATGTTTTTTTGGACAGCAGTGGCTTCCTATGTGGTATCCTCCCATAAAATCCATTCTTGTTTAGTGTTTTATGTATCGTAGATTCGCTAACAGGGATGTTAGCATATGCCAGAGACTTTTGTAAGTCTTTAGCTGACACTCTAGGATTCTTCTTCACCTCATTGAGCAGTCTGCGCTGTGCTCTTGCAGTCATCTTTACAGGACGGCCACTCCTAGTCAGAGTAGCAGCAGTGCTGAACTTTCTCCATTTATAGACAATTTGTCTTACCGTGGACTGATGAACAGCAAGGTTTTTGGAGATACTTTTATAACCCTTTCCAGCTTTATGCAAGTCAACAATTCTTAATCGTAGGTCTTCTGAGAGCTCTTTTGTGCAATGTATCATTAACATCAGGCAATGCTTCTTTTGAAAAGCAAACCCAGAACTGGTGTGTGTTTTTTATAGGGCAGGGCAGCTGTAACCAACACCTCCAATCTCATCTCATTGATTGGACTCCAGTTGGCTGACACCTCACTCCAATTAGCTCTTGGAGGTGTCATTAGTCTAGGGGTTCACAGTTTTTCCACCTGCACTGTGAATGTTTACATGGTGTGTTCAATAAAAACATGATAATTATTTTTGTCATTTAATTATTTTTGCTTTTTAGTTTAAGCAGACTGTGATTGTATATTGTTGTGACTTAGATGAAGATCAGATCACATTTTATGACCAATTTGTGCAGAAATCTATATCATTCTAAAGGGTTCACATACTTTTTATTGCAACTGTACAACATGCTGCTTAGTCTCCCAGCAAGCAGAAATGTCACTCAAGGCAGCACTTTTATTCACTCCCTTAGCAGTGTCATTGTACAGCTGGGACTTGTAGTTCTACACATACAACATGCTGCTAAGTCTCCCAGCAGGCAGACCTGTCATATGCTAACATCCCTGTTAGCGAATCTACGATACGTAAAACACTAAACAAGAATGGATAGTTATATATCGCTGACCATCAGATTTTCACTGCTATATCTTTTTTTTCCATAACTCAGACAACCCCTTTAAGTATCCAGCTTGAATGTAATAAAAATGTCGGAGTCTTACCGCAAATTTGATGTGTCAGTTGTCTATATCATACATACGTATATATATGCGGCTTTTGGATTCCGGTATTCACATCCGCGGGTGTCTGTGGTCCGCAGGTGTCTGTAGTCAGACCCACGCTAGTGCCGGCACTTTCGTTGTTTCAGCACATGGAGATGCTGGATATAAACTGTAGCTGCAGATGGCAATTTTGGAATAGTACAATGGTTTTCTCCTGGGTTTCTTTGGCACAGAAATATAGACCTCGCTATGGTTTAGTAGTCACCAGACGTGTTTCAAAACCGGAGAGGCTTCTTCTTCAGTGGTGCGAAATGTATTAAGAAAGGGGAACAGGATCGCTCTTTGTATTGGAGTGATCTCAAATGCCACACCGGATTTCACTTCACCGGTGTTATTATCCAAACATGGGACTGGATCTTGTGATTGCTATATACTTGCTGTTCAGACATTGCGTTTTTTAAACACATGCAATACAATTCAACTTATATTATTAAAACATACTATGCCGGGCATATGCACATTGCGCGTAATCATACTCATTTTTATATCAATCTCTATATTGGGATTCAAACATCTGACCAAAGGGCCATTCAATGTATTTAATTCAGACTGCACGATTCATGATAAGTAATGCACGGTCTAAATTCATGCATACACTACTTTCCATACCATATTCTGATATTGCAGTTTTTATGTTGTTGATACGCCTCGTAAATTCTAATTATAATAGCTACTGACCCCAGGCACAACAGAGACAGCGATAGGTTGTGACACCCGCGTGACATCTCCTCCACATAAAATGTTATAAAAAGTCATAAAAAAGACTCATGTACCCTAAAATGATACCAATAAAACTTTCCTTCTGCACCCTGCTGTGTGCCCATACAACAGGTTACAATCACATACAGTATGGGGTGTTTCTGTAAACTGCAGAATCAGGGTGATAAATATTGAGGTTTGTTTGTCTGTTAACCCTTGCTTTGTTACAGGAAAAATTTATTCAAATTGAAAATCTTTTTGCACACATTAAAATGGAAAATCTGCACAAACAAAATAATTTTAAAATGTCCCCTGCATTTTGCTTGAATTCTTGTGGAACACCTAAAGGGTTAACAACATTTATAAAATCAGTTTTGAATAACTTGAGGGGCATAGTTTCTAAATGGGGTAATTTATGGGTTGTTTCTTCTATGTAAGCACCACAAAGTGACTTTATAAATGAACTGGTCCTTAAAAAAGTGGGTTTTGGCAATTTTCTAAAAAATTAAAAATTTACTTCTAAGCCTGCTAACTTTCTCCTCCCCTGCATTCCCGTGCTGTACACTTTAAAACAGGCCATGAGCAGCATGCTGATGAAGGAATCCTAGATAGATTCTCTGTTATGTTACCCACGTTTCCTCTATGCATCAGCTGCAGTTAGTGGGCTGTTATGATCAAGATTAGTGTTGAGCGAATAAAAGCATTCAAAGTCAGTGTCGGACTAGGGAACCTAGGGCCCACCAGTGTAACTGATTCTGGGGGCCCACCTTAGGGCTCCTGCACACAAACTTTTTTTTTTTCTGTGTCCATGCCACTTTTTTTTGTGGCCTGTGTGTGAAACCACTCACTTCAACGGGGCCGCAGAAAACGGAAATGACTCCATGTGCATTCCGTGTCTGTATGTCCGCATGGCCGTTATGCAAAATTATAGAACATGTCCTATTATTGTCGGCATTACAGACAAGGATAGGACAGTTCTATTAGAGGCAGGCTATTCTGTTCTGCATAATGTGGAATACACACACGCAGTATCCATGTTTTGCAGATCCGCAATTTGCAGACTGCAAAACATCCAACAATCGTGTTCATGACTCATGAGTAGAGTTGAGCGGACACCTGGATGTTCGGGTTCGAGAAGTTTGGCCGAACTTCCCGGAAATGTTCGGGTTCGGGATCCGAACCCGATCCGAACTTCGTCCCGAACCCCATTGAAGTCAATGGGGACCCGAACTTTTCGGCACTAAAAAGGCTGTAAAACAGCCCAGGAAAGAGCTAGAAGGCTGCAAAAGGCAGCAACATGTAGGTAAATCCCCTGCAAACAAATGTGGATAGGGAAATTAATAAAAATAAAATAAATAAAAATTAACCAATATCAATTGGAGAGAGGTCCCATAGCAGAGAATCAGGCTTCACGTCAGCCACCACTGCAACAGTCCATTGGCATATATTTAGGCCCAGCACCCAGGCAGAGGAGAGAGGTCCCGTAACAGAGAATCTGGCTTCATGTCAGCAGAGAATCAGTCTGCATGTCATAGCAGAGAATCAGACTTCACGTCAGCCACCACTGTAACAGTCCATTGTCATATATTTAGGCCCAGGCACCCAGGCAGAGGAGAGAGGTCCCGTAACAGAGAATACTGCTTCATGTCAGCAGAGAATCAGTTTGCATATCATAGCAGAGAATCAGGCTTCACGTCAGCCACTACTGTAACAGTCCATTGTCATATATTTAGGCCCAGGCACCCAGGCAGAGGAGAGAGGTCCCGTAACAGAGAATCTGGCTTCATGTCAGCAGAGAATCAGTCTGCATGTCATAGCAGAGAATCAGGCTTCACGTCAGCCACCACTGCAACAGTCCATTGGCATATATTTAGGCCCAGGTACCCAGCCAGAGGAGAGAGGTCCCGTAACAGAGAATCTGGCTTCATGTCAGCAGAGAATCAGTCTGCATGTCATAGCAGAGAATCAGGCTTCACGTCAGCCAACATTGGAACAGTCCATTGTCATATATTTAGGCCCAGCACCCAGGCAGAGGAGAGAGGTCCCGTAACAGAGAATCTGGCTTCATATCAGCAGAGAATCAGTCTGCATGTCATAGCAGAGAATCAGGCTTCACGTCAGCCACCACTGCAACAATCCATTGGCATATATTTAGGCCCAGCACCCAGGCAGAGGAGAGAGGTCCCGTAACAGAGAATCTGGCTTCATGTCAGCAGAGAATCAGTCTGCATGTCATAGCAGAGAATCAGGCTTCACGTCAGCCAACATTGGAACAGTCCATTGGCATATATTTAGGCCCCGGCACCCAGACAGAGGAGATGTTCATTCAACTTTGGGTTGCCCCGCAATATAATGGTAAAATGAAAATAAAAAGAGGATTGAATGAGGAAGTGCCCTGGAGTACAATAATATATGGTTAAGGGGATGTAGTTAATGTCTAATCTGCACAAGGGATGGACAGGTCCTGTGGGATCCATGCCTGGTTCATTTTTATGAACGTCAGCTTGTCCACATTGGCTGTAGACAGGCGGCTGCGTTTGTCTGTAATGACGCCTCCTGCCGTGCTCAATACACGTTCAGACAAAACGCTGGCCGCCGGGCAGGCCAGCACCTCCAAGGCATAAAAGGCTAGCTCTGGCCACGTGGACAATTTAGAGACCCAGAAGTTGAATGGGGCCGAACCATCAGTCAGTACGTGGAGGGGTGTGCACACGTACTGTTCCACCATGTTAGTGAAATGTTGCCTCCTGCTAACACGTTACGTATCAAGTGGTGGTGCAGTTAGCTGTGGCGTGTTGACAAAACTTTTCCACATCTCTGCCATGCTAACCCTGCCCTCAGAGGAGCTGGCCGTGACACAGCTGCCTTGGCGACCTCTTGCTCCTCCTCTGCCTTGGCCTTGGGCTTCCACTTGTTCCCCTGTGACATTTGGAAATGCTCTCAGTAGCGCGTCTACCAACGTGCGCTTGTACTCGCGCATCTTCCTATCACGCTCCAGTGAAGAAAGTAAGGTGGGCACATTGTCTTTGTTGCGTGGATCCAGCAGGGTGGCAACCCAGTAGTCCGCACACGTTAAAATGTGGGCAACTCTGCTGTCGTTGCGCAGGCACTGCAGCATGTAGTCCCTCATGTGTGCCAGGCTGCCCAGAGGTAAGGACAAGCTGTCCTTTGTGGGAGGCGTATCGTCATCGTCCTGCCTTTCCCCCCAGCCACGCACCAGTGATGGGCCCGAGCTGCGTTGGGTGCCACCTCGCTGTGACCATGCTTCATCCTCATCCTCCTCCACCTCCTCCTCATCCTCGTCCTCCAGTAGTGGGCCCTGGCTGGCCACATTTGTACCTGGCCTCTGCTGTTGCAAAAAACCTCCCTCTGAGTCACTTCGAAGAGACTGGCCTGAAAGTGCTAAAAATGACCCCTCTTCCTCCTCCTCCTCCTCCTGGGCCACCTCCTCTTCCATCATCGCCCTAAGTGTTTTCTGAAGGAGACATAGAAGTGGTATTGTAACGCTGATAACGGCGTCATCGCCACTGGCCATGTTGGTGGAGTACTCAAAACAGCGCAACAGGGCACACAGGTCTCGCATGGAGGCCCAGTTATTGGTGGTGAAGTGGTGCTGTTCCGTAGTGCGACTGACCCTGCAGCTGAAACTCCACTATGGCCTGCTCCTGCTCACACAGTCTGCCCAGCATGTGCAAGGTGGAGTTCCACCTGGTGGGCACGTCGCATATGAGGCGGTGAGCGGGAAGGCCGAAGTTACACTGTAGCGCAGACGGGCAAGCAGCGGCAGGCTGTGAACACCGGAAGCGCGAACAGACGGCCCGCACTTTATGCAGCAGCTCTGACATGTCGGGGTAGTTGTGAATGAACTTCTGCACCACCAAATTCAGCACATGCGCCAAACAAGGGATGTGCGTCAAACCGGCTAGTCCCAGAGCTGCAACGAGAATTCGCCCATTATCGCACACCACCAGGCCGGGCTTGAGGCTCACCGGCAGCAACCACTCGTCAGGTCTGTTGTTCTATACCCTGCCACAACTCCTGTGCGGTGTGGGGCCTGTCCCCCAAACATATGAGTTTCAGAATGGCCTGCTGACGTTTACCCCGGGCTGTGCTGAAGTTGGTGGTGAAGGTGTGTGACTGACTGGATGAGCAGGTGGAAGAAGAGGTGGAGGAAGCTGAGTAAGAGGAGGCGGCAACAGGAGGCAAAGAATGTTGCCCTGCGATCCTTGGCGGCGGAAGGACGTGCGCCAAACAGCTCTCCGCCTGGGGCCCAGCCGCCACTACATTTACCCAGTGTGCAGTTAGGGAGATATAGCGTCCCTTGCCGTGCTTACTGGTCCACGTATCTGTGGTTAGGTGGACCTTGCCACAGATGACGTTGCGCAGTGCACACTTGATTTTATCGGATACTTGGTTGTGAAGGGAAGGCACGCCTCTCTTGGAGAAGTAGTGCCGGCTAGGAACAACATACTGTGGGACAGCAAGCGACATGAGCTGTTTGAAGCTGTCTGTGTCCACCAGCCTAAATGACAGCATTTCATAGGCCAGTAGTTTAGAAATGCTGGCATTCAGGGCCAGGGATCGAGGGTGGCTAGGTGGGAATTTACGCTTTCTCTCAAATGTTTGTGAGATGGAGAGCTGAACGCTGCCGTGTGACATGGTTGAGATGCTTGGTGACGGAGGTGGTGGTGTTGGTGGTACATCCCCTGTTTGCTGGGTGGCAGGTGCCAACGTTCCTCCAGAGGCGGAGGAAGAGGCCGAGGCGGCAGCAGCAGAATAGGTAGCAGGGGGAGCCTGAGTGACTTCCTTGTTTTTAAGGTGTTTACTCCACTGCAGTTTATGCTTTGCATGCAGGTGCCTGGTCATGCAGGTTGTGCTAAGGTTCAGAACGTTAATGCCTCGCTTCAGGCTCTGATGGCACAGCGTGCAAACCACTCGGGTCTTGTCGTCAGCACATTGTTTGAAGAAGTGCCATGCCAGGGAACTCCTTGAAGCTGAAGCTGCCTTTGGGGTGCTCGGTCCCAGATGGCGGCGGTCAGTAGCAGGCGGAGTCTCTTGGCGGCGGGTGTTCTGCTTTTGCCCACTGCTCCCTCTTTTGCTACGCTGTTGGCTCGGTCTCACCACTGCCTCTTCCTCCGAACTGTGAAAGTCAGTGGCACGACCTTCATTCCATGTGGGGTCTAGGACCTCATCGTCCCCTGCATCGTCTTCCACCCAGTCTTGATCCCTGACCTCCTGTTCAGTCTGCACACTGCAGAAAGACGCAGCAGTTGGCACCTGTGTTTCGTCATCATCAGAGACATGCTGAGGTGGTATTCCCATGTCCTGATCATCAGGAAACATAAGTGGTTGTGCGTCAGTGCATTCTATGTCTTTCCACCGCTGGGGAAGGGCTAGGTGGATGCCCTTGGGAAACCCTGCCAGCGGAGTCTTCAAACAGCATAAGAGACTGCTGCATAACTTGAGGCTCGAGACAGTTTCCCTGGTATGCATGGGGGTGATGTGACAGACTGATGGGGTTGGTTTTCAGGCGCCATCTGTGCGCTTTCTGCAGAAGACTGGGTGGGAGATAATGTGAACGTGCTGGATCCACTGTCGGCCACCCAATTGACTAATGCCTGTACCTGCTCAGGCCTTACCATCCTTAGAACGGCATTGGGCCCCACCAAATATCGCTGTAAATTATGGCGGCTACTGGGACCTGAGGTAGTTGGTACACTAGGACGTGTGGCTGTGGCAGAACGGCCACGTCCTCTCCCAGCACCAGAGGGTCCACTAACACCACCACGACCATGTCCGCGTCCGCGTCCTTTACTAGATGTTTTCCTCATTGTTATCGTTCACCACAACAACAAAAATATTATTTGACCCAATGTATTGAATTCAAATTCAGGCCTTTTTTTTAAAGACAACTAACACTATCTGGCTATCTATTTAGGTGCCGTATTACACTAATACAGGCACAGCAGTAACCACAGATTTAGCTGACTATAAATTTGAGGCCTATTATTTAGGCGCTGGGTGACAGGTATAGGTTTACTGACTGAATTAGACTTGGAAATGCACAGTAGCGTGTGTGTGAAGTTATTCAGAATGACCCTATGTGCACCTTGAATCTGATATACCCTTTTAGGGATAGATTTAAAATAGCTCTGATACAGCAGAAACCACTAAATTAGGGAATTGCTAAATTGGAAATTGTATTTCAACCCAGAACAAAAACTGTGCTTTGACGGACACTAAATAACTTGACCAGCCACAGCAGTAACGACAGATTTAGCTGGATATAAATTTGAGGCCTAGTAGTTAGGCGCTGGGTGACAGGTATAGGTTTACTGACATAATTAGACTTGGAAATGCACATTAGCGTGTGCGTGAAGTTATTCAGAATGACCCTATGTGCACCTTGAATCTGAAATACCCTTTTAGGGATAGATTTAAAATAGCTCTGATACAGCAGAAACCACTAAATTAGGAAATTGCTAAATTGGGAATTGTATTTGAACCCAGAACAAAAAATGTGCTTTGACGGACACTAAATAACTTGACCAGCCACATCAGTAACGACAGATTTAGCTGGATATAAATTTGAGGCCTAGTATTTAGGCGCTGGGTGACAGGTATAGGTTTACTGACAGAATTAGACTGGGATATGCACAGTAGCGTGTGTGTGAAGTTATTGAGAATGACCCTATCTGCACCTTGAATCTAATATACCCTTTTAGGGATAAATTTAAAGTAGGCCTGATACAGCAGAAACCACTAAATTAGGAAATTGCTAAATTGGGAATTGTATTTCAACCCAGAACAAAAAATGTGCTTTGACGGACACTAAATAACTTGACCAGCCACATCAGTAACGACAGATTTAGCTGGATATAAATTTGAGGCCTAGTATTTAGGCGCTGGGTGACAGGTATAGGTTTACTGACAGAATTAGACTGGGATATGCACAGTAGCGTGTGTGTGAAGTTATTGAGAATGACCCTATCTGCACCTTGAATCTGATATACCCTTTTAGGGATAGATTTAAAATAGCTCTGATACAACAGAAACCAGTAAATTAGGGAATTGCTAAATTGGAAATTGTATTTCAACCCAGAACAAAAACTGTGCTTTGACGGACACTAAATAACTTGACCAGCCACAGCAGTAACGACAGATTTAGCTGGATATAAATTTGAGGCCTAGTATTTAGGCGCTGGGTGACAGGTATAGGTTTACTGACAGAATTAGACTGGGATATGCACAGTAGCGTGTGTGTGAAGTTATTGAGAATGACCCTATCTGCACCTTGAATCTAATATACCCTTTTAGGGATAAATTTAAAGTAGGCCTGATACAGCAGAAACCACTAAATTAGGAAATTGCTAAATTGGGAATTGTATTTCAACCCAGAACAAAAAATGTGCTTTGACGGACACTAAATAACTTGACCAGCCACAGCAGTAACGACCGATTTAGCTGGATATAAATTTGAGGCCTAGTACTTAGGCGCTGGGTGACAGGTATAGGTTTACTGACAGAATTAGACTTGGAAATGCACAGTAGCGTGTGTGTGAAGTTATTCAGAATGACCCTATGTGCACCTTGAATCTGATATACCCTTTTAGGGATAGATTTCAAATAGCTCTGATACAGCAGAAAGCACTAAATTAGGAAATTGCTAAATTGGGAATTGTATTTCAACCCAGAACAAAAACTGTGCTTTGACGGACACTAAATAACTTGACCAGCCACAGCAGTAACGACAGATTTAGCTGGATATAAATTTGAGGCCTAGTATTGAGGCGCTGGGTGACAGGTAAAGGTTTACTGACAGAATTAGACTGGGATATGCACAGTAGCGTGTGTGTGAAGTTATTGAGAATGACCCTATCTGCACCTTGAATCTAATATACCCTTTTAGGGATAAATTTAAAGTAGGCCTGATACAGCAGAAACCACTAAATTAGGAAATTGCTAAATTGGGAATTGTATTTCAACCCAGAACAAAAAATGTGCTTTGACGGACACTAAATAAATTGACCAGCCACAGCAGTAACGACCGATTTAGCTGGATATAAATTTGAGGCCTAGTACTTAGGCACTGGGTGACAGGTATAGGTTTACTGACAGAATTAGACTTGGAAATGCACAGTAGCGTGTGTGTGAAGTTATTCAGAATGACCCTATGTGCACCTTGAATCTGATATACCCTTTTAGGGATAGATTTCAAATAGCTCTGATACAGCAGAAACCACTAAATTAGGAAATTGCTAAATTGGGAATTGTATTTCAACCCAGAACAAAAACTGTGCTTTGACGGACACTAAATAACTTGACCAGCCACAGCAGTAACGACAGATTTAGCTGGATATAAATTTAAGGCCTAGTATTGAGGCGCTGGGTGACAGGTAAAGGTTTACTGACAGAATTAGACTGGGATATGCACAGTAGCGTGTGTGTGAAGTTATTGAGAATGACCCTATCTGCACCTTGAATCTAATATACCCTTTTAGGGATAAATTTAAAGTAGGCCTGATACAGCAGAAACCACTAAATTAGGAAATTGCTAAATTGGGAATTGTATTTCAACCCAGAACAAAAAATGTGCTTTGACGGACACTAAATAACTTGACCAGCCACAGCAGTAACGACCGATTTAGCTGGATATAAATTTGAGGCCTAGTACTTAGGCGCTGGGTGACAGGTATAGGTTTACTGACAGAATTAGACTTGGAAATGCACAGTAGCGTGTGTGTGAAGTTATTCAGAATGACCCTATGTGCACCTTGAATCTGATATACCCTTTTAGGGATAGATTTCAAATAGCTCTGATACAGCAGAAACCACTAAATTAGGAAATTGCTAAATTGGGAATTGTATTTCAACCCAGAACAAAAACTGTGCTTTGACGGACACTAAATAACTTGACCAGCCACAGCAGTAACGACAGATTTAGCTGGATATAAATTTAAGGCCTAGTATTGAGGCGCTGGGTGACAGGTAAAGGTTTACTGACAGAATTAGACTGGGATATGCACAGTAGCGTGTGTGTGAAGTTATTGAGAATGACCCTATCTGCACCTTGAATCTAATATACCCTTTTAGGGATAAATTTAAAGTAGGCCTGATACAGCAGAAACCACTAAATTAGGAAATTGCTAAATTGGGAATTGTATTTCAACCCAGAACAAAAAATGTGCTTTGACGGACACTAAATAACTTGACCAGCCACAGCAGTAACGACAGATTTAGCTGGATATAAATTTGAGGCCTTTTATTTAGGCGCTGGGTGACAGGTATACGTTTACTGACAGAATTAGACTGGGATATGGCCAAAAAATAACCACACTATTGATGGTTAAATGCACTTGGTGTGACAGCTTGACCAACCACACTATTGAGGGTTAAATGCACTTGGTGACAGGCTCAGCTTGCCCCTGATGTAGTATATTGCCAAAAAATAACCAGACTATTGATGGTTAAGTGCACTTGGTGTGACAGCTTGACCCTGATGTAGTTTTTAGCCAAAAAACAACCACACCATTGAGGGTTAAATGCACTTGGTGACAGCTTGCCCCTGATGTAGTATATGGCCAAAAAATAACCAGACTATTGATGGTTAAATGCACTTGGTGTGACAGCTTGACCCTGATGTAGGATTTAGCCAAAAAACAACCACACCATTGAGACCACAAGACACAAAATGGCCGCCGATCACCCCAGAAAAAAGTGACTGAAAAACGCTCTGGGCAGCCTAAAAACAGTGAGCAATTCAATAGCAGCAGTTCAATCATCCACAGCTGCAGATCGATCTCTGAATGAAGTCTTTTGGAGGAGTTAATCACTGCCTAATCTCGCCCTAACGTCGCGGCTGCAACCTCTCCCTATGGTGATCAGAGCAGAGTGACGTGCGGCGCTATGTGACTCCAGCTTAAATAGTGCTCTGGCCAATCACAGCCATGCCAATAGTAGGCATGGCTGTGACGGCCTCTTGGGGCAAGTAGTATGACGCTTGTTGATTGGCTGCTTTGCAGCCTTTCAAAAAGCGCCAAGAAAGCGACGAACACTGAACCCGAACCCGGACTTTTACGAAAAATGTCCGGGTTCGGGTCCGTGTCACGGACACCCCAGAATTCGGTACGAACCCGAACTATACAGTTCGGGTTCGCTCATCCCTACTCATGAGCCCTTACAATGATAACAGAAATATTAAAGATAAAGTATGATGGTATACACTCACAGCAAAATGCACAAACATACATGTGGCAGAATTTAGGCTACTTTCACACTTGCAGTAGCGGGGTCCGGCAGGGTGTTCCGGTGGGGGAACAGCCTGACGCATCCGTGCTAACGCTAGCCCACCGTGCCACTGGAATTCCTCTGTACTTTCTGTCCGGCTGCCTCTCGGCATGTTTGCCGTGCTGTGGACGGACCTCCGGCCCACCCCCATTATGGTGAAAAGGGCCGGGGCGGACCTCCGGAGGTATGGTGGGCTAGTGTAAGCACAGATCTGGCAGGCTGTTCCCCCACTGGAATAGCCTGCCGGACCCTGCTGCCACAAGTGTGATAGTAGCCTTACACATATACAGGGAGTGCAGAATTATTAGGCAAGTTGTATTTTTGAGGATTAATTTTATTATTGAACAACAACCATGTTCTCAATGAACCCAAAAAACTAATTAATATCAAAGCTGAATATTTTTGGAAGTAGTTTTTAGTTTGTTTTTAGTTTTAGCAATTTTAGGGGGATATCTGTGTGTGCAGGTGACTATTACTGTGCATAATTATTAGGCAACTTAACAAAAAACAAATATATACCCATTTCAATTATTTATTTTTACCAGTGAAATCAATATAACATCTCAACATTCACAAATATACATTTCTGACATTCAAAAACAAAACAAAAACAAATCAGTGACCAATATAGCCACCTTTCTTTGCAAGGACACTCAAAAGCCTGCCATCCATGGATTCTGTCAGTGTTTTGATCTGTTCACCATCAACATTGCGTGCAGCAGCAACCACAGCCTCCCAGACACTGTTCAGAGAGGTGTACTGTTTTCCCTCCTTGTAAATCTCACATTTGATGATGGACCACAGGTTCTCAATGGGGTTCAGATCAGGTGAACAAGGAGGCCATGTCATTAGATTTTCTTCTTTTATACCCTTTCTTGCCAGCCACGCTGTGGAGTACTTGGACGCGTGTGATGGAGCATTGTCCTGCATGAAAATCATGTTTTTCTTGAAGGATGCAGACTTCTTCCTGTACCACTGCTTGAAGAAGGTGTCTTCCAGAAACTGGCAGTAGGACTGGGAGTTGAGCTTGACTCCATCCTCAACCCGAAAAGGCCCCACAAGCTCATCTTTGATGATACCAGCCCAAACCAGTACTCCACCTCCACCTTGCTGGCGTCTGAGTCGGACTGGAGCTCTCTGCCCTTTACCAATCCAGCCACGGGCCCATCCATCTGGCCCATCAAGACTCACTCTCATTTCATCAGTCCATAAAACCTTAGAAAAATCAGTCTTGAGATATTTCTTGGCCCAGTCTTGACGTTTCAGCTTGTGTGTCTTGTTCAGTGGTGGTCGTCTTTCAGCCTTTCTTACCTTGGCCATGTCTCTGAGTATTGCACACCTTGTGCTTTTGGGCACTCCAGTGATGTTGCAGCTCTGAAATATGGCCAAACTGGTGGCAAGTGGCATCTTGGCAGCTGCACGCTTGACTTTTCTCAGTTCATGGGCAGTTATTTTGCGCCTTGGTTTTTCCACACGCTTCTTGCGACCCTGTTGACTATTTTGAATGAAACGCTTGATTGTTCGATGATCACGCTTCAGAAGCTTTGCAATTTTAAGAGTGCTGCATCCCTCTGCAAGATATCTCACTATTTTTGACTTTTCTGAGCCTGTCAAGTCCTTCTTTTGACCCATTTTGCAAAAGGAAAGGAAGTTGCCTAATAATTATGCACACCTGTTATAGGGTGTTGATGTCATTAGACCACACCCCTTCTCATTACAGAGATGCACATCACCTAATATGCTTAATTGGTAGTAGGCTTTCAAGCCTATACAGCTTGGAGTAAGACAACATGCATAAAGAGGATGATGTGGTCAAAATACTCATTTGCCTAATAATTCTGCACTCCCCGTATGGATATCCTGCTCTTAAGTCAGTCAGAAACAAGACACATGCAGTTCCTATCACACATAGGAAACATGCAATGCACGTACCAAGACATTTTTTGCCTAACCCTATTAAGTGTAGCACACTTAAAGGGGCTGCCTCACTTCAACAAATGGCATTTATTATGTAGAGAAAGTTAATACAAGGCACTTACTAATGTATTGTGATTTTCCATCACATTATACACTGCTCGTATCCATGGTTTTGACCACTCTGCATTCCAGCAGTGGTGGCCGTGCTTGCACACTATAGGTAAAGGTGTTGGCCTATGCGCACTTCTAGCCTTTTCCAATAATGTGTAAGCACAGCCACCACTGCTGGATTACATGGTGGTAATAACCACTGATATGTGCTGTGTAGAATGTGATGGAAAGGAGGCAATATGGACAATAAAAATATATTAGCAAGTGCCTTGAATTAACTTTCTCTACATGATAAATGCCATTTACTGAAGTGAGGCACCCCTTTAAGCATAAATATCTGACATGAAATTAATCAAATCTTAACCTCCTCAGATTGCACATAATCTACCGTATATTTAAAAGGGTTGTCCTACCATAATGACTTATCGCCTATCTACAGGATAGGTGATAAATATCAGATTGCTGGGGGTCTGACTACTGGAACACCCACTAATCATGAAAAAAGGGGTCCTGGGACATTCAATTACATTACCCCCAATCTATTTACACAAGGGTCTTAAAGGGGTTGTGTCACTTCAGTAAGTGGCAATTATCATGTAAAGAAAGTTAATACGAGCAACTTACTAATATACTGTTATTATCCATATTGCTTCCTTTGCTGGCTGGATTCATTTTTCCATCACATTATACACTGCTCGTTTCTATGGTTACAACCACCCTGCAATCCAGCAGAGGTGGTCATGCTTGCACACTATAGGCAAAAGTATCAGACTTTCTGGTGGCCGGGACCATGGGAACACACATAGGCTAGTGCTTTATCCTATAGTGTGCAAGCACGACCACCACTGATGGATTGCAGGGTGGTCGTAACAATGGAAACGAGCAGTGTATAATGCGATGGAAAAATGAATCCAGCCAGCAAAGAAAGCAATATGGATAATAACTATATATTAGTAAGTGGCTTGTATTAACTTTCCCTACATGATAAATCTGACTTACTGAAGTGAGATGTTCCCTTGATCATGGGGGTCCCAGCAGTCAGACCCCCACCAATCAGACACTTATCACCTGTCATGTCATAGTGTTTCAGGTTTTCTTTGGGTGTAAAAATCTGGCCCAAAATATGTGTCAATGAAATGCTCACCTGTTAAAAAGCCTGTGTCCACTTTCAAGTTAGTGTATCCTCTATCCAGAGGATCTGGGATAACTAAGTGATCCGTGGGGGTCTGAACGCTGGAGCCCCCACTGATCCCCCTTCTTGAGTTGAGCATATGCCCTGCCTCTCCATCCATTCTCTATGGGGTCGCCGGAGATGGCAAAGTACAGCGCTGTCTAATTCCAGTGATCCCAAAGAGAATGAATGGAGCAGCAGGACATATGTGTGGCCTGTCACACCATAAAACGGGGGGAAAAGGACTCGTTCCTGGGATCAGTGGGTATTGCAGAATCGGACCCCACTATTCATATAGTTATGCCCTATGGTGTGGAGTGGATTACTTGAAAACCTGCACAACCCCTTTAAATCCTCCGCCACCAGTATCTCTTTACATGGCAGCAGTGATGCCTGTAAATACGGAATATCATCACTGCTGCCATGTTAACCATACCTGTCAATACTGGAGAATGAGACGCACTGTGCAGAATTTTTCGGGCATAAGTCCAACCCCCTTTGCAGGTCACAACCTTTAACAAAGCCCAAGCAAAGGTGCTAGAGGAGCAATGTGAGCAAAGGGCACAAACAGGGTCATAACTGAAGCAGAGACATTAGGGTCACCTGAGGCAGGGTAATAGTGGGGATCCCGGAGCAGGGGTAACTAGAGAAGAGGCAATATTAGTTGCGTATTTAGAGTGGGGGCATCTGGAGCTGGGGCACTTATGACGGGTGCACCTGCATCACTGTGCGATACTGCCACCTAGTGGTTACAATAATTATCTCTTCCGAGAAAGGAGAAATAATTACTCCTCCATCTTATATCGGTCGCAGGAGACTGGGGGCCCACTGAGGAATCCCCCTCCTACCCCGTGGGGCCAGTCCGAGCCTGTTTAAAGTGGAATTTGATACGAAGTTTAGAAAAAATTAGATTTGTCATGAATCTGAATTTCCTCCTGGTAACTAGAGATGAGCAAATTATAAAAAAAAATTGATTCGGCTGCTCAGTCGAATTTTAGAAAAAAAAAAAGCTTTGTGACAAGCTACTTCCTCACAAAGTGCAAAGAAGCACTTAGTGGGTGCAATGATCCAATTGCTTGTGACTGGCTAGCTGCCCCATCTTATTGAAAATCTGGCGCAAAATCTTGTGTGGCCCATGATGACATCATGACGCCGGTCGGCGTGGTGAAGTCATACATCACTGCGCACCAGATTTCATTTGAGATCTTCAAGCAAGATGGTGGCTGCCGGCCTGTTGAAAGCAAATGGATCAGATAAGTATGATTTTTTTTATAAATTTTTTACACTATTTCAGGTTAAACTGATTCACTACCACAAAGCACGAGGAAATGCGGTTTCACGGTAAATGTAATTTATCCTGAAATTCGGATTGAAGTCCACTTCGCTTCGCTTAACACTAGTGGTTACAAAACTATTTTTTTTTCTAAAAAAGCTGATGCTCGTGTTACAAAGTGAAAGTAAGAAGCCTGGGAACGCGATATGATCCATAATGGCGTACAGCCAGCCAACCAGCAGATAGACGTCTCCTTTGATGCCACACTCCTATAAAAGCCCATCCCTCGCAGTTTCCGCCACTTCACTGTGAGCTGAGTTTAAGGAGAGGCATGACAAGCGCTTATGCACTAGAGACAGTGTTGCAGAAAGCTGTTAATAGAAGAATAACGGATAGGGAGAGTGCAGGGACAGTGCAGGGAGACTGTAGAGAGAGTTTAGGGAGAGGGAGTGTAATCACCGCTTGCATCTTGAACTGCTGTCACATTCCCAGTTAAATTATTAGTTTATACATAATAATTACTGTGCCTCAGTATTAAGCGGAAGTGTAATATATCATGTATATGTATATTCTAGGTACCCAGGCCACCCTGCCTTAGGGTATGGCCAAACGGACTGGCTATGCTTCGGGTGGGTTGCGGACATGCTGCGGTGAAAAACCATGCAGCCAATTAGCCCGCAGTTGCCTTTTTTATTTAATAATTAAGACCGTATTGTATTGTATATGTATTGTTTTTAGATCATATAGTACAGGGCCTATTTTTGGTTTTTGGTTTAGCATTTTAGTTTTTTCTTCCCAACGGTCCAATGGCCAACTTTTTAACTTTTCCATTCATATAGCCATATGAGGGTTTATTTTTTGGCGGGTAAGCAAAAAAAAATCTTTTTGGGGTTAAATAAAAAATAAAAAATATATATATATACTATTCCACCAAGGTTTTTGGGGGGTTTTAAATCACGACATTCACTGTGTGCTAAAAATGACATAATATTCTTATTCTGTGGCTCAATATTCAAAGCAGGCCCAGCATGCATGTGGAATGTACACTCCCTGAATTGTATGGTAGCCGTCATGGCACATAATGGGTAGTATTTAGCGTTAGGACACGTCTTACAGAGATCGCCTTGACGTGCGGCAGACGGACTCAAATAATTTTGTGCAAAATGTATTTGCCAAGCATCTCTAATTTATTTGGTTTGCAGAGAGCTGTTGCATTGCATGTTTTGTTTTGCAGTGTTGTTTTCAGTCATAGCAACGTGCCCCTGCATTGGGATGTGCTTACTGACCCCCTTTTTTCCTTGCAGTGGATTACTCCTCTCTGTCAGTCCCTATGTGTTTTGGGATCTTAAAACTTGTGCAGTCAAAAGGGCTGGGAGCCGCATGCTGAGAAACAGGCTCCTAAAGGCTGCTGTGGACCACAGGTGGAGAAACTGCAAACCAGGTGAAGGTTTTTGTTGGGTGGACTATTCATGGTGTTAACAAACACCTAGACTGCAAAATTTCACTTTTTGTTTATCCTTATGTGTGAATAAAACACTGAACTGTTTAAGTTAAAGACTTTGTGGTTGCCTCTATACTGGGTCCGCTAGCCTGTCTACCAGAGCAAATCCCCACAATATACATAGTAACATAGTACATAAGGCCGAAAAAAGACATTTGTCCATGCAGTTCGGCCTGTCATCCTGCAAGTTGATCCAGAGGAAGGCAAAAACTGTGAGGTAGAAGCCAATTTTCCCCACTTTAGGGGAATAAAAAAGTAGCTATAGCCTGTAATATTATTACACTCCAGAAATACATCCAGGCCCCTCTTGAATTCCTTTATTGTACTCACCATCACCACCTCCTCAGGCAGAGAGTTCCATAGTCTCTCTGCTCTTACCGGAAGGAATCCTCTTCTATGTTTGTGTACAAACCTTCTTTCCTCCAGACGCAGAGGATGTCCCCTCGTCACAGTCACCGTCCTGGGAATAAATAGATGATGGGAGAGATCTCTGTACTGACCCCTGATATATTTATACATAGTAATTAGATCTCCCCTCAGTCGTCTTTATTCTAAAGTGAATAACCCTAATTTTGATAATCTTTCAGGGTACTGTAGTTGCCCCATTCCAGTTATTACTTTAGTTGCCCTCCTCTGGACCCTCTCCAGCTCTGCTATGTCTGCCTTGTTCACAGGAGCCCAGAACTGTACACAGTACTCCATGTGTGGTCTGACTAGCGATTTGTAAAGTGGTAGGACTATGTTCTTATCACGGGCATCTATGCCCCTTCTGATGCAACCCATTATCTTATTGGCCTTGGCAGCAGCTGCCTGACACTGGTTTTTGCAGCTTAGTTTGCTTTTTATTTAAATTCCTAGATACTTTTCCTTGTCAGTGTTAGGCCTCTTTCACACTACGTTTTTTTTTTCCGTTTTGCGGTCCGTTTTCTGCGTTCCGTATACGGTCCGTATACGGAACCATTCATTTCAATGGTTCCGCAAAAAACACCAGAATGTGTTCCGTATGCATTCCGTTTCCGTATTTCCGTTTTTCCGTTCCGTTGAAAGATAGAACATGTCCTATATTTGGCCGCAAATCACGGTCCGTGGCTCTATTCAAGTCAATGGGTCCGCAAAAAAAACGGAACGCATACGGAAATGCATCCGTATGTCTTCCGTATCCGTTCCTTTTTTTGCAGAACCATCTATTGAAAATGTTATGCCCAGCCCAATTTTTTCAATGTAATTACTGTATACTGTATATGCCATACGGAAAAACGGAACGGAACAACGGAACGGAAACGGAACCACAACGGAAGAAAAAAAACGGAACAACGGATCCGTGAAAAACGGACCGCAAAACACTGAAATGGACATACTGTAGTGTGAAAGAGGCCTTACTGAGTGTTTTACCATTTAGTATGTACGGGTGTCTTGCATTATTCCTTCCCATGTGCATAACTTTACATTTGTCAGTGTTAAACCTCATCTGCCACTTATCTGCCCAAGCCTCCAATCTATCCAGATCCCTCTGTAGTAGTATATTGTCCTCTTCAGTGTTAATTACTTTACACAGTTTAGTGTCATCTGCGAAAATTGATACTTTACTATTCAAGCCTTCTACAAGATCATTAATAAATATATTGAAGAGAATAGGGCCCAATACTGACCCCTGAGGTACTCCACTAGTGACAGTGACCCAATCTGAGTCTGTACCGTTAATAACCATCCTCTGTTTTCTATCACTCAGCCAGTTATTTACCCACATACAGACGTTTTCTCCCAGTCCGAGCATTCTCATTTTATATACTAACCTTTTATGTGGTACAGTGTCAAATGCTTTGGAGAAGTCCAAGAAAAAAAGCAGCACACATTAGAAACGGGTGCAAATCTCCTTTCAAGGACCTGTGACCAAGGTCCCATATAAATATGTAGAAGAAAGACAGCAGCAATCCAGAATGTGATGAAAAAATAAGTGGAAGGTTTATTAACCCATCTGACAGCAATGTTTCAGCCCTCTCAATAGAGCTTTTGTCCATAATTTTTTCATCACTTTCTGGAGTGCTGCCATTTTCTCATATTTTGACAGCCATAGCTTTTTTTTTTATATTTCGGTGTACAGAGCTGTATAAGGGCTTGTTTATTGCTGGTCAAAATTTTGATTTTATTGGTACCATATTTGTGGTATGTACGACTTTTTGATCACTGTTATTCAATTAATTGGGGTGGCAGTTGTCAAAAAAACTGCAAATCGTGTTTATATATATATATTTTTTCCATTACGTCGATCAGCACACAGAATTTTTTTTTGAATATTTTAATAGTTCAGACATTTTCAGACATTTTCGGTCAAGGCGATACCTAATATTTTTTTTTGTCTAAATATAAAATTGGGAAAGGGGCGATTTAAACCTTTTATTTTTTTTTATTTTTACAGATAATTTTTAACCCTTTTTGGACCCAAGCAAACAGTGGGTCCGCAATATGCGGGCACCGGCCGTGTGCACCCCGCATCTAAACAAAAAGAAATGCCTCATTCACACGTCAGTGTTTTGGTCATCATTTCCATCAGATTTGTGAGCCAAAACTAGGACTGGAGCCTCCACAAACATAAGGTATAAGGGCTCATGCACACGGCCATTGCCTGACCGTGGCTGTATTGCAGCCCCAAACAGTGAGTCCGCAATATGCAAGCACCGGCCGTGTGCAGCCCGCATCACGGATGCAGACCAATTCACTTAAATGAGTCCACAATCCGGAAAGGTCAGTGTGGAACGGAGGCAGGGAACCCCACTGAAGCACTACAGAGTGCTTCCGTGGGTTTTCTGTCCGTGCCTCCACACCGCAAAAAGTAGTGCATGTGTAACACCCTGGAGTGGTGTTACTATTCTTTCACTCCACTACTGTCTTTTATTGCTAATGCCTATGTCATTGTTGCATTTATTTCCAGGTGTTTTCATATTATTGTTATGTAACTGTTCTGTACATATAATATGCCTGGTTCACCAGCAGGTGGCAGCGTATATGGCAGAGATATCTTTAGTCAGAATAGCATTTATCATTCCATTATCCGCCTTTTGGGCAGAAGTAGGCTGTCTTACTTCCTACCAGAAGGGAGGGGTTGCAGTTCTAGATTATTCCATTTTAAACTCCTTATTGGAGCTGAGAAGACCTAAAAGAAGTAGCAGCCAGAGGAAATTGTTCTTCGGCTGGAGCAGTAGCCACCAAAGGGAAGTAGCTTGTAGAGCACCCAGACATCATGCTAATTTACTTTACTTTACTGAGTGTCAGGAGCGGGACAACAGCCCAAGGCACCCCAATCCAAGTATACCAGTACCAACCAAAAGTTCAGTAATCAGACCCAAGCACAGTTTAGCACAGCAGATAGAAAGAAATCAGAGTTACTAAGCAAGCCTGTAAGCCCAGCAGAGAAAGATAGAAAGCACAGTTACCAAGTTTGCCTGCTAGTTTATGCCAAAGCCTGCTGAAACCAAGATAAAGCCTAATTGTGAGAAAATCCTGAATATTGTCTAGAATCAAGTTTACCCAAGTAAAGCTGCTGTTAAAGTTTACCAAGGTTTGGACTCAAGTTATTCTTCATCCCCTAACTCAACTATTCCCCTTTATTTGCTTTGGAGCCTAAGCCTGGGGTCCTGCTGTATCCAGGTAGGAGCACAGTGACAAACATAGGCCGCACCACACCACTGGGCATTCCACTAAACCTGGGACATGATAGGGCCCTGGGGGGCGGCGCATTGCACATGCACAACTTTTTTGTGTTGCAGACAGTTGGATGCTGATCTCGGACCCCATTCAAGGAAATGGGTCTGAGATTCGCATGGCTCCACGATTTGTGCCCGTGCATTGTGGACCTCAATTTGCGGTCCGCAGCACGGACCTGGCCGCCACGCGCTCACCTGGGAAAGATCCACACCTGTTCTGTGTTTAGAGCCACTCCTGGTTTTGGCTCACAATCACTGATGGAAATCACTGACCAAACACCGACTCTGTGAATGAGGCAAAACTGAGCATGATTGACCACCAGCAGAAAAGAGAAGACAGGTGGTAACTAAGGGGTGCAGAAATGTAGAACATGTAGAGGGAGACCAATAAGTAAGTAGATATTATTAGAAAACAGTGAAAAATTGTTTATTGCAGTAAATTAGTCAATTTTAATACCTGCATAATGCTTTTGAATCAAACCCAATTCAGGGAAGAGGAATAGCCCTTTAAACATTAGTTTTAAGGTTTGGATTGTAACAATTGCAGTAATATTAATTCCAATGTATTTATTGTTTTTGACATAATAAATAATTTTTTAAGAAAAGCCATTTTTAACTCCTTAAGGGGTGGGCTCATTTTCACCTTAAGGACCAGGCCATTTTTTACAAATCTGACCAGTGTCACTTTATGTGGTGATAACTTTAAAACACTTTGACTTATCCAGGCCATTCTAAAATAGTTTTTTCGTCACATATTGTAATTCATGACACTGGTAAAATGGAGTAAAAAAAAATGTCATTTTTATTTATAAAAAAATAAAAAAAAATAACCAACAATTTGGAAAAATTTGCAAATTTCCAAGTTTTTAATTTCTCTACTTCTATAATACATAGTAATACCTAAAAAAATAGTTATTACTTTATATTCCCTATATGTCTACTTCATGTTTGGATCATTTTGAGAACGACATTTTCTTTTTTGGGGATGTTACAAGGCTTAGAAGTTTAGAAGCATTTCTTGAAATTTTTCAGAAATTTTCAAAAACCCACTTTTTAAGGACCAGTTCAGGTCTGAAGTCACTTTGTGAGGCTTACATAATAGAAAGCACCCAAAAATGACCCCATTCTTGAACCTGAACCCCTCAAGATATTCAAAACAGATTTTACAAACTTTGCTAACCCTTTAGATGTTCCACAAGAATTAATAGAAAATAGAGATGAAATTTCAAAATTTCACTTTTTTGGCAGATTTTCCATTTTAATATTTTTTCCAGTTACAAAGAAAGGGTTAACAGCCAAACAAAACTTAATATTTATGGCCCTGATTCTGCAGTTTACAGAAACACCCCATATGTGGTCGTAAACTGCTGTACGGGCACACAACATTACGCAGAAGGAAAGGAACTCCATATGGTTTTTGGAAAACAAATTTCACTGGGATCATTTTAAGCTGCCATGTCACATTTGAAGACCCCCCTGATGCACCCCTAGAGTACAAACTCCAAAAAAGTTACCCAATTTTTGAAACTACACTCCTGATGGTATACAAAACTGATTTTACTAACTTTGTTAACCCTTTAGGTGTTCCAAAAGAATTAATGGAAAATGGAGATGAAATTTCAGAATTTCACTTTTTTTGGAAGATTTTCCATTTTAATCAATTTTTTTCACTAATAAAGCAAGGGTTAACAGCCAAAAAAACTCAATATTTATTGCCCTTATTCTGTAGTACGGGCACACGACATTGCTCAGAAGGAAAGGAACGCCATATGGTTTTTGGAAGGCAGATTATGCTGGACTGGTTTTTTGACACCATGTCCCATTTGAAGCCCCCCTGATGCACCTCTAGAGTAGAAACTCCAAAAAAGTGAACCAATTTTAGAAACTACGGCATAGGGTGGCAGTTTTGTTGGTACTATTTTATGGTACATATGATTTTTGGTTGCTCTATATTACACTTTTTGTGAGGCAAGGTAACAAGAAATAGCTGTTTTGGCACCGTTTTTATTTTTTGTTATTTACAACATTCATCTGACAGGTTAGATCATGTGGTATTTTTATAGAGCAGGTTGTCATGGACGCGGAGATATCTAATATGTATACAATTTTTTTTATTTATGTAAGTTTTACACAATGATTTCATTTTTGAAACAAAAAAATCATGTTTTAGTGTCTCCATAGTCATTTGTTGCGGGATGAGATGATGGTTTGATTGGCACTATTTTGGGGTGCATATGACTTTTTGATCGCTTGCTATTACGCTTTTTGTGGTGTAAGGTGACAAAAAATGGCTTTTTTTACACTGTTTTAATTTTTGATTTTTTTACGGTGTTCATCTGAGTGGTTAGGTCATGTGATATGTTGATAGAGCCGGTTGATACGGACGCACCGATACCTAATATGTCTATTTTTTTACTTTATTTGGAGAAAATTACGATTTTTTTTATACCTTGAAACTTTTTTTGGGGGGGGGGAACTTTTTTTTCCCCACTTTGGGACTTCAACTTTTGGGGGTCTAATCCCCTGTACAATGCATTCCAATACTTCTGTATTGGAATGCATTGGCTGTATGAGTAATACAGTGTGTATTACTCATACAGCTTCCTGCCTGTGAGATCCAGGGGGCTGGATCTCACAGGCTCTTCACCAGAAGGCAGTGTTGATGCTGCCTTCCATGCCATTGTGTCGCCATTACAGCAGCACGGGGACCCGATGGCACCGCCGTTCTTTGCCGCAACGACCCGTAAACGCCGCAAACCGCAGGTCCAAGGGTGTCCCAGGGTGTCTGCTGATTGATTTCAGCAGGCACTTAGTTCTGATCACCTTTGGAACTACACATGACGTACCGGTACGTCATGTGTCCTTAAGTACCAGGACATCATGACGTACCCTTTACGTCATATGTCCCTAAGAGGTTAAAGTATTTCTAACATTTTAAGTTTTTATTTTATTTATTTTTTTAGTCGCACTAGGGTTTTGACCATCTGAATTTCACTATTATAAAACACTGCTATACTTGTGTATTATAGTGTATTATACCTGTCATCACAGAGCAGAGCCTAATTGGTGTTAAAAGATGACAAATTTGGGGGCCTACATTAATACAGAACCTTTGATTAACCATAAACTTGTCATGAGAGCATTCCTAATGTACATCAGTGCATGTCAACATCCTTCCCAATGTACCATGTTACTTCTCCAATGCATTCTATTATACCTGTCGGTGTTACAATGACAGTCAGCCGACTTGGTCAGCCTTTAATTATTGTAACTTTGATCTTGGCCATTGCAGATGGGTGTCAGCTTTAAATTACAGTTGATACCATCTGTTGACAGTGTGGGCGCAACTTCTGAGCGAATACAAACCCTACCCTGTACATTTTTTGTTTTTCACATAAATTGACCAGCTCTGGATTTAAAATCCACACTGTAGGTCAAGTTCTTCTTATAATTTTTTTCAAGTACAGGGATGAGATTTCTTAAAATCTCAACCACTTTACAGATACTGTCAACACTGCTGATCTGCCACATGCAAATCCACTATGGCAAATCCACAGTGTGTCTAGTATGTGTGCACATACCTTAACACAAAAATTGTCCTGGCCCTTAGATTGTAACTGTGATTTAATTTTTTTAAATGTGTTTTTGTGTTAACCAAATACACTCTGAGGATATAGGTGTGTGTGGAGTCACATCATTTAGCACTGAAAGTACATGTACTATGTTACTATGAACTTACTGTCAATGATAAACGCTGCAGCCGCATTTCTTTCCCTATCTCCCCCGTGTTGCCAAAAGATGTGCTGGATAGATAGAAGGGAGTGCTGCTGCCAGTGATCAGCAATGACAGCAGGTAAACTGCGGGATCACATTACCCCTAGTAAGCTCTGTTAAAAATTTAGGGAGGCTGGGTTGGGGTAAAGAGGAAGAGGCTGGGACAAGGAGACCCGAGGCAGGCTAAGAAGCCTCTGCATTTAGTAAAATGCTGAAGATGGATTCTAATTAGTATCCTTCAGTTGGAGGTCTACATGCAGTTTTCTGTAATAAAAAAAAAAAAAAAAAACATATTTCCATAATAAAGTGTTTTAGAAAAACAGACTGTCCCTATGCACAAAAAAAAATGAACTGACAGTTACACTTTAAAGTATTTTGAACATTTGAGTCTGCTTATCTAACTATCTATCTATCTATCTATCTATCTATCTATCTATCTATCTATATCATATCTACAGTATCTATTTTCTATCTTTCTGTTTATTAGTCAAAACATGCATGATTTAGTGTACCAATGACGCCAACAGTCTACTGACATAATATGTGATGAACAGAACATTTGGTGCCTAGGAGGAATTCCGATGTACGTAATAACACATGCTCTGGGTGACAGTTTCATTCAGAGTATAGCACAAATAGCCAGGTTTAGGGTTCTCTACTGTACCGTAAAATTCTTCCTTCTATATGTCAATAGAATTTTAAAGATATTTCACAGGATAATGTTGACCATAGCAAGCCTATGTAACTAAAAAGACTTTCAATATACTTTGTGCACCTCAATTTACAAAAGAAAGAATAACCATCCCAGCAGAGTCTTTGCAAAGATTTATCTATTTAATGACAACTGGGATTCTAAAGCTAAAATGTTTTCACAATGCATGAATATTTATACTGTATATGCACAATAAGTGAACAGCATTAACACCTTAAGGACCGGGCCATTTTTCACCTTAAAAGGGTTATCCCACTTTGCGTTTTTATACTTACCTGCTGCCACCGCGCATTCACTTCCTGGATTCTGGCTGGGGGCGGGCTTCATCTTGATTGAAGTCTTCTCCCGGCCGGGCCACGCGCTGGACTGAACGTGCACGCCGCCGCGCATGCGCCATGGTGACTTATTTCTGGCCAGTATAGTACAGAGCCGGCGTGCGCGTTCGCAGCTCTGTACTATTCTGGCCGGGAAGAAGTCACCGTTGCGCATGCGCCGCAGCGTGCGTGTTCAGGACAGCGAGCGGCCCGGCCGGGAGAAAAGAAGGAGTCTGCTGGGCAAGCGCGACCATCGGGATTTTGGAGAAGAGCGGTGGTCGTAACCAGGGGAGACCGAGTCACAACAATAAGGTAAGTGGGGATAAATTTTATCCTAAGGCTACATTCACACGTCAGTATTTTCCTATATCCCGATTTTCGGTCTGTTTTTTGCGGATCCGTTGTTCCTGAAAATGTTTCCGTATGTCATCCGTATGTCATCCGTTTTTTGCGGATCCGCAAAAAACGGAAACATGTATAAAGTTCAATAATCAAATAAAGTTGTTTGGATTTCTTTAAAAAAAAATTGAAAAAAATAAAATAAAATAAAATTTGTTATGTGTTTCCAGGAACGGATTCCGCATAAAACGGATGACATACGGAATGACATCCGAATGTCTTCCGTTTTTTGCGGATCCATTGACTTTGTATTGTACCAGGATCCGAATTTTGTGGACAATAATAGGACATGTTTTATATTTAAACGGACATGCGGAACGGAACAACGGAAACGGACAGCACACATTTTTTCCAGGACCCATTGAAAATGAATGGGTCCAGATCTGGTCCTGATCTGTTCCGCAAAAAAACAGAACAGAACAGGAAAGAAAAAACGGACGTGTGAATGGACCCTAAATTTGCTAATAAAGTATATTTACAAAAATGATCACTGTCAAATCATTAACAGATTTAACAGTGATCATTATGATGGGATAACCCCTTTAAGGACCAGACTGATTTTTGGAAATCTGACATGCGTCACTTTATGTGGTGATAACTTTAAAATGATTTTACTTATTCAAGCTATTTTGAGATTATTTTCTTGTCACATATTGTACTTCATGACAGTGGTAAACTTGAATCAAAATATTTCCTTTTTATTTATAATTTACCAAAAATCTGGAAAAATTCACAACTTTCCAAATTTCATTTTTTCTGCTCTTAAAACAGATAGTGATACATCATATAATAGTTATTACTTTACATTTCCCATATGTCTACTTCATGTTTGGATCATTTTGTGAATGCCATTTTATTTTTGGGGGGACGTTAGAAGGCTTAAAAGTTTAGAAGCAAATCTTGAAAATTTTCTGAAAATTTCCAAACCCACTTTTTAAGGACCAGTTCAGGTCTGAAGTCACTTTGTGAGGCTTCTATAATATAAACCAACCAAAAAAGACCCCATTTTAGAAACGACACCCCTCAAAGTATACAAAACTGATTTTACAAACTTTAGTAACCCTTTAGATGCGCCACAAGAATTAATGGAAAATAGAGATGAAATTTTAGAAATTAACTTTTTAATCAATTTTTTTCCAGTTAAAAAGCAAGGGTTAACAGCCAAACAAAACACAATAATTTTGGCCCTGATTCTGTAGTTTACAGGAACACCCCATATATGGTCGCAAACTGCTGTACGGGCCCTCGACATTACGCAGAAGGAAAGGAACACCATATGTTTTTTTGGAAAGTAGATTTCACTGGGATAATTTTAAGCTGCCATGTCACATTTGAAGACCCCCCTGATGCACCCCTAGAGTACAAACTCCAAAAAAGTTAACCAATTTTAAAAAAAACTACACTCCTGATGGTATACAAAACAGATTTTACAAACTTTGTTAACCTTTTAGGTGTTCCAAAAGAATTAATGGATAATGGAGATGAAATTTCAGAATTTCACTTTTTTGGCAGATTTTCCATTTTAATCATTTTTAATCATTTTTTCACTAACAAAGCAAGGGTTAACAGCGAAAAAAACTCAATATTTATTGCCCTGATTCTGTAGTTTACAGAAACACCCAATAGGTGGTCGTAAACTGCTGTACGGGCACACAACATTGCTCAGAAGGAAAGGAACGCCATATGGTGTTTGAAAAGCAGATTTTGCTGGACTGGTTTTTTGACACCATATTCCATTTGAAGTCACCCTGATGCACCCCTAGAGTAGAAACTAAAAAAAAAGTGACCCAATTTTGGAAACTATGGGATAAGGTGGCAGTTTTGTTGGTACTATTTAATGGTACATATGATTTTTGGTTGCTCTATATTACACTTTTTGTGAAGCAAAGTAACAAAAAAATAGCTGTTTTGGCACCGTTTTTATTTTTTGTTATTTATAACAATAATCTGACAGGTTAGACTATGTGGTATTTTTATAGAGCAGAATGACGTGACAATACTAAATATGAAAACTTTTTTGGGGTTGTTTCTTTCAGTTTTACATAACAAAGCATTTTTGGAAAAAAAATGATTTTTTTTGTGTCTCCACATTCTGAAAGCCGTGGTTTATTTATTTTTTGGTCGATTGTCTTTTGTAGAGGCTCATTTTTTTCGGGATGAGATGACGGTTTGATTGGTACTATTACAGGGTGCATATGACTTTTTGATCACATGCCATTACACTTGATTTTTTTACACCGTTTTTTTTTTTTTTTTTTTTTTTACTGTGTTCGTCTGAGGGTTTAGGTCATTTGATATTTTTATAGAAAAGGTTATTACGGATGTGGCGATACCTAAAATGTCTGCTTTTTTAGTTATGTAAGTTTTACACAATGATATTATTTTTGAAACATGTTTTAGTGTCTCCACAGTCTGAGAGCCATATTTTTTTCAGTTTTTGGGCGATTTGTCTTAGGTGGGGTTTAAATTTTGCGGAATGAGATGATGGTTTGATTGGCATTATTTTGGGTGCATATGACTTCTTGATTGCTTTCCATTACTCTTTTTGTGATGTAAGGTAATGTATGGCTTTTTTTTACACTTTTTTTGTCATGTGGTATTTTTATAGAGCAGGTTGTTACGGACGCGGCAATACCTAATATGTCTACTTTTTTATTAACTTAGGTTTTACACAATAACAGCATTTTTGAAACCCCAAAAAACTATGTTTTTTAGTGTCTCCATATTCTCCATTTATTTTTATTTTTTGGCCATTGTCTTAGGTAGGGGCTCATTTTTCATGGGATGATGTGTCTGTTAGATTGGTGCTATTTTGGGAGTATATACATTTTTGATCACTTGGTTTATTTAGCACAGTTTTAATTTATTTATTTTTGACGGTGTTCAACTGAGGAGTTAGGTCATGTGATATTTTTATAGAGCCATTCGATAGGGATGCGGCAATACAATTTTTTTCCCTTTATTTTGGCAAAAGGATATCTATTTTTTTAACTTGAAACAATTTTTTTTAAACGTTATTTTTTTAAACTTTTTTTTTTTGCTATTTTTTGTCCCACTCTAGGACTTCAACTTTTGGGGGTCTGATCCCCTTTGCTATGCATGACAATACTTCTGTATTGTCATGCATTGGCTGTTAGTGTATTACACACTGTAATGCACTTACAGCCTTCTTGCCTGTGAGATCCAGGGGGCTGGATCTCACAGGCTCTCCAGGAAGGCAGCCACGATGCCTAAGGAAGGCATTGGGCTGCCTTCCATGCCATCGGGTCCCCGTCACAGCAGCGTGGGGACCCGATGGCTGCTTCCTCCCTGCATGGACATCACTTGTGCCGCAGTCAGCACTGACCGTGGCTGTGCAGGGGTTAATGCGTCGGCATTGGTGATTTAACCGATGCCGACGCATGCAGCAGGGGTCCGGCTATCAGTGACTGCCAATACACCGCTGATCGCCATGACGTACATGTACTTCTCTGGTCCTTAAAGGGGTTCTGCATTTTGTTTTAACTGATGATCTATCCTCTGGATAGATCATCAGCTTCTGATCGGCGGGGGTCCAACACCCGGGACCCCCGCCGATCAGCTGTTTGAGAAGGCAGCGGCGCTCCAATAGCGCCGCAGACTTCTCACTGTTTACCGCCGGCCCAGTGACTTCACGACTAGTATCAACTAGCGTGAGCGGGGCTAAGCTCCATTCAAGTGAACAGCTTAGCCCCGCCCACGTTAGTTGATACTAGTCATGACGTCATTGGGCCAGCGGTAAACAGGAGCGCCGCTGCCTTCTCAAACAGCTGATCGGCGGGGGTCCCGGGTGTCGGACCCCCGCCGATCAGATGCTGATGATCTATCCAGAGGATAGATCATCAGCTAAAACAAAGTGCAGAACCCCTTTAAGTCAAGGACAGAGATGACGTACATGTACGTCATGGGTCCTTAAAGGGTTAAAAGCAGAGGGGAAGACACCAGAGGTTAGTGATAGGTTGAAAAGATGAGTTAGGGCTGGGATAAACACTGTGGTGAGGTTAGGGATGAGGTGGGATGGGATTGGGTCAAGTGCACAGGTGGTGAGATGTGATCTGTAGCGTGGAGAGTTTTTCTTCTGTAATAGTGGAGAAGTGGGTTTTGGGAGAAGAGGACCAAACAATTGTATAGAGGGTCTGTGGGGACTGTGTACTGAAGCTTTCTCTGATTATTAGTGATGGCCTTGCGGTTCGCCCAGCGGTCGGTTCGCGGCGAAGTTCGCACGTTCGCTGTTTGCCAAACATGCGAACATATGGCGATATTCGCAACCGCCATATTCTTTTACATTGTAAAGAACTTTGACCCATGACACATCCATCAGGTAGTACAGGACAGCCAATTGAAAAGTTTCAGCACATGGACATACCCCCTACCTTATAAATAGACCTGATCTGGCCACCATTTTACATTCAGTCTTTTGTCAGTGTAGGGAGAGGTGGCTGCGTGGAGCAGGGACAGACTGTTAGGGACACAAACCGCTAGCTAATAGGTCCACAAAAGTGCTTTTAAGGACTGGTATAGGTTTACTATTTATAGGTGTGCAGTACAGAGGGGTGTAATACACTTATAATATACTTTCTAACATAGAAAGCATATTATAGTGGATTTGTATTGTGCAGCAGTGGTGGTGAGCGGTTCTGCTGCGATACTGCAGCTACACAGAGTGACAAACACAATTACAAAAAAGAATTATAACTAGCGTGATATACCAGTTGCCCCCCAAAAAAACTGATAGAAGCGGGGTGTTATATACCAATAATATACTTTCTTTATAGTGCATTTGGGTACTGCAGCATTTGTTTGCTGTTTTGCTGCGTTCCCTCTGCTACACACAGTGACAAATGGTATTGGAAAAAAATAATTATAACTGGTGTGATATACCAGTTGCCCCCCAAAACAAGTGATTGAAGAGGGGTGAATACCAATAATATAATTTCTATATAGTGCATTTAGGTACTGAAGAAAATTATATTGCCGATATTTAGCATTTAAAAAAATAATGAATGAAGATCGCAAATTCGAATAATACATCTGGTATGTCACTGTCCATGTTGTGGGACTATTTGTGCACTTCTAGTAATTATTTCTTGGCTGCAAATATGAGCTGAAGGTTTTTCAGATTCGCCTGCCATTAAAATGAATGGGACCCGCCACAAACTTGCGGTTTGCGAACATTTGATCACGTTCGCGAACCGTCCCGGCAGATGTTCATTCATCACTATTGACTATCTTTTGTATGAAGTATGTGGTAAGTAAGTCCTCAGCTGAGATGAGAGGAGAGGGTGGGGGCACTGGGGGATGGAGAAGGGAGTTAAAAGTGTCAAAAAGTTGTTTAAGACTGTGGACCAGGGAAGATATGAGAGATCAGAAGTAGGCCTGTTTTGCATCAGCGAGTGAGGATTTGAATATGAGGAGGGATTGCTTTTATACAGTGAATTGATATTTAGAATGGGATTTCTTCCATCGCCGCTCAGCAGCCCTGGAAGCTTGTCTGAGTTTTTTGGTCAGGTTGGTGTGCCAGAGTTGTCTGTTGATTTTTCTGTTTTTGTTGTGTGTGAGGGGGGCAACAGTGTTTAGAGCTGTACTTATTGTGGTGTTATATAGGGTGGTGGCAGCATCTGGGTCTTTAAGGGTACAAATGGTAGAGAGTGGGAGAAGAGAGTCAGAAAGCAAGCAAAAGTCGAGATGTTTAAGGTTCCTGCAGGGGTGCGCTAGTGTGTGGACTGGGGGAGCAGCAGAAGAGACCAATGAAGAGAAGGTGAGTAGGTTGTGGTCGGATAGGGGAAAGACAAATTAGAAAGGTTAGATAGGGAGCAGAGGCGAGTAAAAAAAGATCCAGAGTGTGACCATCTCTGTGGGTGGGAGCTGAAGACCACTGTGATAGGCCGAAGGAGGAAGAGAGTGATAAGTGTTAAGAGGTGGCTGAGTGGCAGGTGTCAATAGGGATGTTGAAGTCACCCATGATGATAGTGGGGATGTCAGCAGAAAGAAAATGTAGTAGCCAGGTGTTAAAGTGGTAAAGAAAGATGGTGTCTGGGCCTGGGGGGCAGTAAATGACAGCTACTTGAAGGTTGGAGGGAGAGTAGATGCAAACAGAGTGTATGTCAAATGAGTTGAGCATAATGGAGGGTGGTAGTGGAGTTGGGCTATAGGAGCAGGTGTCTAATAGGAGAAGACCAACTCCTCCACCATGCTTGCAGCCGGGGCGGGGTGTGTGAGTGAATTTAAATCCACTATATGAGAGTGCAGCAAGGGAAGAAGTGTCAGAGGGTGTCAGCCATGATTCTGTGAGACCCAGAATGAAAAGTTTTTAAGAGATGAAAAGTTCATGAATGTAGGACAGTTTTTTACAGAGAGAGCGTGCATTCCATAATGCTCCTGCAAAAGGAATCAAAGGAGCAGGGGTCAGAAGAATGGTTATTAGGTTTAAGGGGTTGCAGAAATATGTCGAAGGAGATTTGTAGTGGGACATGGAGGTGATAGTGGGAAATTGCTGAGGGGGGCATGGATTTGGAGAGATATCACCAGCAGTAAGAAGAAGCAGAGAAAGTGTCAATAGATGAGAATAAGAGAGGGCATGAGGTATCTGTGTGTGTTTGGGAAGGAAGTGTTTTATGTTGCCAAACAGGTTTGTGCAAGTGGTCAGATGAGAAGGTAAGATGGAGGAAGAGATGAATAGTTTCTTGCTGGGAGAATGTATGTGGGGGTATTTCAGAAGGTTGTGGAAAAGTGGGAAGAGTAAGATGAAAAACTGAAACATTGTTTGCAGTAACTATCTCTGTAATCACCTGTGGTCCCCTCCTGGTCAAATTCTGGTATAATTCAGTAGGTGCACTTAAAGAGTTGCACTTCAAAGCTGTTGCATTGAAAAGAACAAGGAACTTAGATTTATACCACTCAATGTTCAATCAGGTGTGACCAAGAGGGGAGGGGGCTACATATGGCCTAATCAAGGGAAAACCAGATACAGGATTGAAATGGTCAATGTAAACAAATACTCAATAAATGCAGTAGGGAAAGAGACATTAAAGTTCAATGCAGACATACCAGGGATTAGAAGAAAAGATGAGGGATGTGGACAATATCAGACTGTGGAAAAGCTGGGTGCAGCAGTTAGCTTCAATGCAGACATACCTGGAGAGGAGAGAATTGGGTGATTGTCAGTAGGCAATGATGACAAAGTGGATTCTATATCCATAATATTACATTCTGGTATAATTCAGTATGTGCACTTAAAGAGTTGCACTTAAAAGATGTTAATATATACCAATATACCTGCATACACAAAATACTGATTAAGGGGAATGATATGACTGCTTGCACCAAATATTGATTGAGGCCTGCGAGATACATGCTTCCACAAAATACTGATTAAGGGGTTTGTTATTCTTGCTTCCACAAAATATTGATTGAGGCCTTCGATATACCTGCTTCCACAAAATACTGATTAAAGGGTTTGATATACCTGTTTACACCAAATATTGATTGAGGCCTGCGAGATACATGCTTCCACAAAATATTGATTGAGTGCTATGATATACCTGCTTCTACAAAATACTGATTAAGGGTATTTAAATAACTACTTCCACCGAATATTGATTGAGGTTTACGAGATAACTGCTTCCACAAAATACTGATTGAGGGCTGGGATATACTGTACCTGCTTCCACAAAATAGTGATTAAGGGGATTTATATACCTGTTTCCACCAAATATTGATTGAGGCCTGCGATATACCAGCTTCCACAAAATACTGATTAAGGGTATTGATATACCTGCTTAGAACAAAATGCTGATTGAGGGCTGCGATATCTCTGCGTCCACAAAATACTGATTAAGGGGATTGACATCACTGCTTCCACAAAATACTGATTGAGGGCTGCGATATACCTGCCTCCAAAAATACTGATTAAGGGGTTCGACATACCTGTTTTCAACAAATATTGATTCAGGCCTGCGAGATAGCTGCTTCCACAAAATATTGATTGAGGGTTGCGAAATACCTGCTTCCACATAATACTGATCAAGGGGTTCAATCAGGGGCGTAGCGTGGGGGTGGGGCCAGGGGGGCCGTTGCCCCGGGCGCCAAACTGCAGGGGGGGCGCTTCGGCGCCGGCTGAAAAGTTTTTATATTGTGCGTTTTTTTCAGGACGCGCAACGGCTGGCCAGAGTCTGAGGCAGAGAGCTGTTTAGTGCGTGCGCCCGCCCGGCCCTGACGATTCATTTGTGCGGTCGTCGCGGCGGGTGCACTACTGTGTTGGTTAGTTAACTGTTAACAACTAGACAGTCTGACTAATTAACATACGATACATGGTTGGCGCCGCCTCCTGCTCCTAGTGGCAATCATCAGGCTGGCCGCTGGCCTGGCTCCCTCCGGCTCCGCCCACTTTCCAGGCAGGAAACACAGTGCGGAGCGCGGGAGCCAGAGCCAGCAGAAGATTGCCAGGAGCAGGAGGCGGCGCCGCGGCAGAAGACAGACTGAGTCCACTAGTCAGTGTGCACTGTGTCACTTCAGACTCCAGACAGAGAACTGTTGAGTCAGAGACTGACCAGGCCCTGAGTTTGAGTGAGCCCCCCTGAGCCAGTGAGCCGCCCTAGAAGAGTCCAGAGTGACAGAGTCCAGTCCAGACTGTCCTGAGACTACTACAGAGCAGAGGTAGAAAGGGAGTTAGGCTGAGTTCACACGGGCGAGATTTCCGCGCGGGTGCAATGCGGTAGGTGAACGTATTGCACCCGCACTGAATCCGGCACCATTCATTTCTATGGGGCTGTGCACATGAGCGATTTTTTTCACGCATCACTTCTGCAATGCTTTAAAATCGCAGCATGCTCTATATTCTGCGTTTGTAACGCAGGACAGGCCCCATAGAAATGAATGGGGCTGAGTGAAAATCGCAAGCATCCGCAAGCAAGTGCGGATGCAGTGCGATTTTCACTCATGGTTGCTAGGTGACAGTCTATTCACTGTATTATTTTCCCTTATAACATGGTTATAAGGGAAAATAATAGCATTCTGAATACAGAATGCTTAGTACAAGGTCAATTGAGGGTTAAAAAAAATAAAAGAAATGAACTCACCTTGTCCTCTTCATCGCGCAGTTCCCGGTCTCTTCTGATGAGCTGTCGGCTAAAGGACCTTTGGTGACGTCAGATCACATGCTCCAATCACATGGTACATCACCGTGGTGATGTACCATGTGATTGGAGCATGTGATCTGACGTCACCAAAGGTCCTTTAGCCGACAGCTCATCAGAAGAGACCGGGAACTGCGCGATGAAGAGGACAAGGTGAGTTAATTTCTTTTATTTTTTTTAACCCTCAATTGACCTTGTACTAAGCATTCTGTATTCAGAATGCTATTATTTTCCCTTATAACCATGTTATAAGGGAAAATAATACAATCTACACTACAACTAACCCAAACCTGAACTTCTGTGAAGAAGTTCGGGTCTGGGTACCACAGTCGGTTTTTTATCACGCGAGTGCAAAACACATTGCACCCGCGTGATAAAAACTGAACATCGGAACGCAATCGCAGTCAAAACTGACTGCAATTGCGTACCTAATCGCGCGGGTTTGCCGCAATACATCGGGACGCATCCGGACCTAATCCGGACACGCCCGTGTGAACCCAGCCTTAGTGGCACTAGTAGTGTAGTGATTAAGTTGGGTGGCCATGTCAGATGTCACAATGATGACCTCCCTCCCTGTCCCTGAGTCTGTGTGTGGGGGGATGGTGGCTCAGCTGGTGGGTTTACAGTGTGCACCACTGTCTGAGCTAGGCTGAGCAGCATGCAATAATAATGGTAATAAATCAATGAGTGAAGTGCCAGATCTCTGCCAGGCCAAATAGGTGGCGTGGCAGTCTGGCATTCATGGTTCTGATTCATGGCAGCTTATAGGTATACATTGGGGCCATAATATATAATAATTATATAAGGGGGCCATCATTAATTATACAGAGGGGCCATTATATATTATAATTATACAGAGAGGCTATTAATAATGGGCCCTCTGTATAATTCTAATATATAATGGCCCCCTGTATAATTATTACCGTAAATATTATGGCCCCACTGTATAACTATAATTTATAGTTATAATGTGGGGCCATAATATATAATAATTATACAAGGGGCCGTTATATATTATACAGAGGGGCCATTATATATAATAATTATACAGGGGGGCCATTATATATAATAATTATACAGGGGAGCCATTATACAGTATATTAGAATTATACAGAGGGCCCATTATCAATAGCCTCTCTGTATAATTATTATATATAATGGCCCCTCTGTATAATATATAATGGCACCTTTGTATAATTATCATTTATTATGGCCCCTCTGTATAACTATAATATATAATGGCCCCCTTGTATAATTATTATATATTATGGTCCCTCTGTATAACTATAATATATAATGCCCCCCTTGTATATTATATATAGTGACCCCTCTGTAATATTAGGATATATAATGGCCCCCTCTGTATTATTATTATATATAAAATGGCCCCTCTGTATAATTATTATATATAATGACCCCTCTGTAATATTAGGATATATAATGGACCCTCTGTATAATTACTATATACAGGTCCTTCTAAAAAAATTAGCATATTGTGATAAAGTTCATTATTTTCTGTAATGTACTGATAAACATTAGACTTTCATATATTTTAGATTCATTACACACCAACTGAAGTAGTTTAAGCCTTTTATTGTTTTAATATTGATGATTTTGGCATACAGCTCATGAAAACCCAAATTTCCTATCTCAAAAAATTAGCATATCATGAAAAGGTTCTCTAAACAAGCTATTAACCTAATCATTTGAATCAACTAATTAACTCTAAACACCTACAAAAGATTCCTGAGGCTTTTAAAAACTCCCAGCCTGGTTCATTACTCAAAACCGCAATCATGGGTAAGACTGCCGACCTGACTGCTGTCCAGAAGGCCATCATTGACACCCTCAAGCAAGAGGGTAAGACACAAAGAAATTTCTGAACGAATAGGCTGTTCCCAGAGTGCTGTATCAAGGCACCTCAGTGGGAAGTCTGTGGGAAGGAAAAAGTGTGGCAGAAAACGCTGCACAACGAGAAGAGGTGACCAGACCCTGAGGAAGATTGTGGAGAAGGACCGATTCCAGACCTTGGGGGACCTGCGGAAGCAGTGGACTGAGTCTGGAGTAGAAACATCCAGAGCCACCGTGTACAGGCGTGTGCAGGAAATGGGCTACAGGTGCCGCATTCCCCAGGTCAAGCCACTTTTGAACCAGAAACAGCGGCAGAAGCGCCTGACCTGGGCTACAGAGAAGCAGCACTGGACTGTTGCATGTCATTCGGAAATCAAGGGGCCAGAGTCTGGAGGAAGACTGGGGAGAGGGAAATGCCAAAATGCCTGAAGTCCAGTGTCAAGTACCCACAGTCAGTGATGGTCTGGGGTGCCATGTCAGCTGCTGGTATTGGTCCACCGTGTTTTATCAAGGGCAGGGTCAATGCAGCTAGCTATCAGGAGATTTTGGAGCACTTCATGCTTCCATCTGCTGAAAAGCTTTATGGAGATGAATATTTCATTTTTCAGCACGACCTGGCACCTGCTCACAGTGCCAAAACCACTGGTAAATGGTTTACTGACCATGGTATTACTGTGCTCAATTGGCCTGCCAACTCTCCTGACCTGAACCCCATAGAGAATCTGTGGGATATTGGGAAGAGAAAGTTGAGAGACGCAAGACCCAACACTCTGGATGAGCTTAAGGCCGCTATCGAAGCATCCTGGGCCTCCATAACACCTCAGCAGTGCCACAGGCTGATTGTCTCCATGCCACGCCGCATTGAAGCAGTCATTTCTGCAAAAGGATTCCTGACCAAGTATTGAGTGCATAACTGAACATAATTATTTGAAGGTTGACTTTTTTTGTATTAAAAACACTTTTCTTTTATTGGTGGGATGAAATATGCTAATTTTTTGAGATAGGAAATTTGGGTTTTCATGAGCTGTATGCCAAAATCATCAATATTAAAACAATAAAAGGCTTGAACTACTTCAGTTGGTGTGTAATGAATCTAAAATATATGAAAGTCTAATGTTTATCAGTACATTACAGAAAATAATGAACTTTATCACAATATGCTAATTTTTTTAGAAGGACCTGTATAATGACCCCCCCTGTATTATTATAATATATAATGGCCCCCTCTGTATTATTAGGATATATAATGGCCCATTATATATCCTAATATTACAGAGGGGCCATTATATATTATACAGAGGGGGCCGTTATATATAATAATAACTAATAATAATAAAACTCTGCAGAGATGAGACGCGGCTGAAAGAAGGTGTCATGGCGGTCTTATCTCCGAATGAAGACGCTGAGGAAAGTCTACATCACAGGAGACGTCACTGGATGGATGAGGTATGTGGTGCTGTATTATACTGTATATTTTGTAGTGATGTATGTAATGTCCAAATACATATTTGTTTCACGGTAGGGTTGGGCGGTGGATTGAGAATTTGGCCCACCCTGCCGCATCCTGGCCCCAGACTTCAGGTCATACTGTGTGTGTGTTCTGAATTCTGGGGCTTTATACCCATCTACTACATCATCTGTACTTAGAGAGTTACCACCATGTTATCTGTGGTGTTACATAGGACTACTACATTATCTGTAAAAGGGGCGTGTCCACAGGTTGGGAGGGCGCAATAAATGACTTGCCCCGGGTGCTGGCAACCCACGCTACGCCACTGGGTTCAATATACCTGTTTCCACCAAATATTGATTGAGGGCTGTGATATACCGGCTTCCACAAATTCTGCTCTTTTCTAGGGACTTAGGCACAGGGTCATTTTAAAAATCACAGGCAGAGGAAGAGGCAGGCCGTTCCACAGGGGTTGCAGGGGTTGGGCAGGTGCTCCAGGCCGGAGCCTAAGTGGGAAGTTGGAGAAGGTGCGTGTGATTACTTCAAAGGACACACCAGAGTTGGTTGAGTGGCTCATTCAGCCTTTTGCTTCTGCACTCTCCTCGTCCTCTGTATCTGCACCCTCCTCACTCTCTGCTATGTGCATCCTCAAAGACAACACCACCACCACCACCATAGCCCCTTCACTCGAGTCAGAGGAAATATTTTCCCATCCATTCCCAGACCTTACTGATGCGCAGCCATTTTTGACATCGGACGAGGCAGAGAAGGTAGCAATGGCCACCACCTAGTGGTCTGACGACAGTACCCAGATCAGCCAAAGGAGGGAGGTCCCTGCTGTTGCTGCCTGCTCTGAGATCCTAAATATCAGTGGTGGTGAAGGTGACTATGATGACATGTCGATGTATGTCACGTTGGTGCACACAAGAAAGGAAGAGATGGGGAGTTGAGAGGGAGAGAGGAAGCAGCAGAGAGAGAGGAGAAGGAGGAGAAGAAGGCAGAGCTCACAGGGCACAGGATGCAAAAAGCAAACTGCAAATGTATCTGGAGCGAGCCATCCACCATGCACGGTCACTTCTGGTGCTCCCAGGATGCCGACACATGGCTCCACAGTGTGGGCTTTTTTTTAACGTGTCAGCTGCTGACAATATTGTTGCCATCTGCAGCCTGTGCTGTCAACGCATAAGTCGCAGTAAGCCCAACACTCACCTAGGGACGACCACCTTAAGAAGGCACCTGGCCTACCATCACCGAGCCCAGTGGGAGCAACTCCATCAGAACCCACAAAGCCACACTCCTGGCGCTCAAGTCCTGCCTCTTCTCCTTCTCCTCTCTCGCCTCCCATTTGTCCTCCACTCCACCTTCCACCAGGCCGTCGTCGCATTCATCTGGCAGAAGGCCAGCTTCCGTGGCATAAATGTTTGTGCGTAAAAAGTTGTTGATGCAGGATAACCCTCTTGCCCAACGGCTGACTGCTGGCTTGTCGGAACTACTAGCCCGTCAACTTCTGCCATATAAACTGGTGGTCTCAGAGGCCTTTAGAAAATTTGTGGCCATTGGCACACCGCAATGGAAGGTCCCCGGAAGGAAATATTTCTCCCAGAAGGGCATCCAGAGCTATATGGCCACGTTCAGCGGCAAGGAAATATATCTCTGGCACACAGTGTCGGTGCCAAGATACATCTGACCACAGACACATGGTCTAGCAAACACGGGCAGGGAAGGTACATACATAACTTTTACAGCCCACTGGGTGAACCTTCTGATGGCCGTCAAGCATGTAACCCGTGGCTCCCGTGTGGATTTGGTGTTACTGCCACGTATTGCATGCAGGCCTGCCTCTTCTTCTCCTCCTCCATCCTCTGACTCCCCCTTTTCCACTGCTACCGCCTCTTCTGCTGCGCCCCCTAAGCTCCCCAGAACCTATTCGACGTGCCAGGTGAGACGTTGCCATGCTGTGCTGCGGCTGTTGTGCCTGGAAGCCAAGAGCCACAGCGGTTCTGCACTGCTTTCAGCTCTGCAGTCACAGGCCGATCAGTGGCTATCCCTGCTTAATTTGACAGTAGGTAAAGTGGTGTGCGACAACAGTGCCAATTTGCTGAGGGCACTGGAACAGGACAAAATGTCACACGTGCCATGCATGGCACACGTTCTGAACTTACTCGTGCAGCGATATGTTGCCAAATACCCTTGGGTCCAGGACATCTTGTGGCAGGCCAGGAAAATCTCTGGACATTTTAGAAGATCTTACATGGCCATGGTTTGCCTTGCTGACGTTCAGTGGCGACTCCATCTGCCTGGGACAAGTCAGTTGGAGTCTGAAGAGGAGTCAGAGGAGGATGGTGGCTGGGGGAAGGAGGAGGAGTAAGAAAAGCAGGCTTTGAGGCTGGGGGGAACAGACTGAGGACAACATTCTCCTTGGCGATGAGCAGGAGCCAGGGCGCTCCACCACTTCCAATTTCGTGCAAATTGGGTCCTTCATGCTCCAGTGTTTGAAGAGGGACCCCCGTATAAAAAGCATAAAGGGCAAGGACCAGTACTGGGTGGCAACGGACTTAGACCCCCGGTACAAACACAAAATAGCAGACATGTCACCAGCATCACAAAGGGCTGGCAGAATGCAGCATTTCCACGCCTTGCTGCGGGAGATGCTATATTCTTCTTTTGTGGGCATTGGCAGAGGAATTTCCACCCACAGCAAAACAGGTGCGGGTACCAATTCTACCGCCCTTGCAAGAAGAGGGCGGTTTGAAGATGTGTTGGTCACTTTGAATATGAGATAGTTCTTCATCACAAGTTAGTTTCTGCCAGATGAATGCCTAATTTATGGTGCCTATACTGGCCTACAGTAAAAATTTTATCCAGTGACCACCTAATGTACCTCCAGCCACATCATCACAAGTTCTTTTCTGTCAGATGAATGCCTAATTTTTGAGGCCTGTACTGGTCTACAGTAAAATTTTTATCTAGGCTCTTCCTCCTCCTCTTCAGACTCCTGCTGACTTGTCTCAGATGGAGTAGCCCCCCCCCCTAGGAATTCATTCAGCATTGCGAGTTACCCATCTTCCAGCTCTTTCTTCTTGATGGCTTGATCAATGACACAACGCAATGCATGCTCCAGAATGAAGGCTTAAGGTACGATGATACGGTAACTGATGGCACCCTGGCTGCGACTGAGGAGCAAGAAGAGCAGGATTTAAGGGGGACTTTAAACTTTTTGGGGATCCCTGGTGTTGTCCTTGGTTGGGAGGAGGAGACCAAGGATGACATTCTCCTGGGCGATGAGCAGGAGCCAGGGCGCTCCATGACTTCCAATTTAGTGCAAATGGGGGCCTTCATGCTCCAGTGTTTGAAGAGGGACCCCGTATAAAAAGCATAAAGGGCAAGGACCAGTACTGGGTGGTAACGTACTAAAAACTCCAGTACAAATTCCAGGCCTTGCTGCAAGAGATGCTGCATTCTTCTATTGCGGGCGCTGGCAGAGGAATTTCCACCCACAGCGAAACAGGTGCGGGTACCAATCCTACCGTGCCTGCAAGAAGAGGGCAGTTTGAAGATATGTTGGTCACTTCAGATATGAGATCATTCTTTTAGCCAAACCATTGACAGCCGCATTCAGGATACAGCCTTAGTGAACGCCTAGACCGACAGGTGTCCGACTACATCGGGTTAACAGCCGATGTGGATGCTCTGAGAAGCTAGGAACCCCTGGACTACTGGCTGTGCAGGCTTGACCTGTGGCCAGAGCTGGCACAATTGCCATGGAACTCTTGGCTTGCTCCTGGTTGAGTGTCCTGTCCGAAAGGACGTTCAGCGCAGCACGGTGGTTCTTGACCGATCCAGTGACGGTCTAATGTATCTCGAGTCACATCATCACAAGTTCATTTCTGTCAGGTGAATGCCAAATTTTTGTGGCGTATACTGGCCTACAGTAACATTTTTATCCATTAACTGCCTAATGTACCTCCAGCCACATCATCACAAGTTATTTTCTGTCAGGTAAATGCTAAATTTTTGGGGCCTGTTCTGGCCAACAGTAAAATTTGTATCCAGTGACCACCTAATGTACCTCTAGCCACATCATCACAAGTTCTTTTCTGTCTAGTGAATGCCAAATTTGTGGGCATGTACTCCAGTGGCCTACAGTAAAATTTGTATCCAGTGACTAGTTAATGTACCTCCAGACACATCATCACAAGTTCTTTTCCGTCAGGTGAATGCCTAATTTTTGGGGCCTGTACTCCTGTGGCCTAAAATAAAAATTTTCTATGCTCCAGTAGGGCACATTTTTGAGAGTTTCCTTTTAAGACGCATAAAAATGGCCGCTGATGAAAATACATATCTTTTGTTGGAATTTTTGCCAATGATCCTCACTGGTATGTCACTGTCCATGATGTGGGACTATTTGTGCACTTCTAGTAAGTATTTGGTGGCTGCAAATATGACCTGAAGGTTTTTCAGGTACGCCTGCAATTAAAGTCAATGGGGACTGTCGCGAACGCGCGGCTCGCAAACATTTCAGTGTTTGGAATATTATGAGGAGGAGGTTCAGGGAAGGCAGCGGACCCCATGCAGAGATATATTGATGGTAGTGATAGTGAAACTTGTTGCCACAGTGCTGTCAGCAGGCTCGGACTGGCCCACAGGGGTACAGGGGAATCCCCCGGTGGGCCCCTGGGCAAAGTGGGCCCTAGTCTCCCATCCCCTGCACAAGTGCCACATAACACAGTAGACTTGCTGCACTCCATACATATATTCAGTGTACAGCACCTCAACCAGGCTATGTTCATATAAAAAACTTGTTAGATTATTTATTATATTTGAATGTATCCGTATGGTGGGCCCCCAAAATAAATTTTACTGGTGGGCCCTCGGTACCCCAGTCCGACACTGGCTGTCAGTAGGAGCAGTGGTAGCAACAGTAGCAGTTGACAGTTTGATAATAGTGGTGGGGAGGGTGAGGTCTTTGTGATCATTGTATGATGGACAGGACCTCCGAGGAGGAGTTAATATCAGAGAAGGGGATCTGTGACAATATGCAGTATTAATGATTTTTAATGTAAAAAAATTATTACACTGTACACTGACAGCATCTATATTAATACAAAATAGCAATGGAAGTTCTGTATGGATACATTAAGGCCTAGATTGTAAGGCTACCATATATGATGAAGAACAAGCACATACATGTACAGTATAGACACACCTATATCTATACTATATATGACTGACATGGACAGGCAAGTGGAGATCTCACACTTTCTGATGGAGGTTGCTGCTGGAAGATCACGGACAAGATGAGAAGTCACACAGCGGGCTTGAGAGGGGGTCTCTACTGTCCAGCATGATATTTTCATATTACCACATGGACAATAGACTGTAAGACATTTTTCTATATTATTCCTGTAATCAGCTTTTATGAAGATTGAAATTCACATTTTTATTTTTAAACAGATGTTTAAACTTGTTCAAACCTCCTGGTATTCATTGCTACAAATAATGTACACACTACACACAGCTGTGTGTAAAATCTGCAGGATTAGAGTCCATTCACACGTCCGTAAGTGTACGGACACTGGCAAATTGCGAAACAGATGCGGGCCCATTTTGCGGACGTGTGAATGGACCCTTAAAATAAGCCATGATTATTCAAACACAACCACAGATACCAGGGCTCTATTGCAGCACATGAGACTGAAAAACGCATAACACATGTGACAGCGTGGTTTGTTTTTAAACATGCTTCTTGTGAACACCATCAACCATGCATTTGCCCATAGTTATATACAGTACTAGCTGAAGGACCTGGCTTAATCCATTTAATTTCATGTTTGTGTGTGTCGTTAAAAGACATTAACACTATCCATTATAACAGTGACAACTACAGCACCCCACCCCCAAAACAGTGACCTCCACAGCCCCCACCCCTTAACACTGCCCCCCCCCACAGTGCCCCATCCCTTAAAATTGGACCCCTCCACAACAGCCCACCCCCTTAACTTTGACCTTTACAGCAGCCTTTCCCTTTAACAGTGACTTTCACAGCATACCACCCCCTTGATAGTGACCTCCACAGGGGCCCACTCCCTTAACAGTGGCCTTTACTGGATAGAGGGGGTGTCCTTTTGAACAGCTCAGTGTAAGACAGCAGCACTGTACTGTCTCAGTGTGAGCTGCACGGAGAAATTCACCCTCCCTCCCACCCCTGCAGCTGACAGAAGTAAATTTTTACCTAAATTTGGATAATTTGCAAACCAAATAAACTGGATTTTCAGAGGATAAAAACATTTATTGCTGGAACAAAGGCACATCTTAAAATAAGGTACTAAGTGCTATTAGGCCATGGCTTTACTTCAATAGCGATTATCCTGGTGACAGATTTCCTTTAAAGCTCTACTACAGCAGTGAAGAAAAATGGCTGGGTTGTTATGGAAACCTGGAGCAAAACTGTGTGTATGTGGAGGCTGGAGGATCTGCGAGCTTCTATTGGCTGATAAGGGTCATGTTACCAAGCTTCTATTGGCTAATGCATTTTGTGGGAATATCTCAGGAATAGTACATCCTAGAGAGCTGAGACCTGGTGCAAAAACTTCCCAGACACCTGATGTACCTGTGTGCCAAATTTTGTGATTGTAAATGTGACGGTGCAGATTCCTTTAGCGGACATACACACACAGAGACATACACTAAGCTTTATACTGTATTAGAAGATCTCATTCTGACATTATTTACTATTGGTTTCATTGCATTCAAGAGCTTAGGAAGGGTGAGAGGAAGAGCAAAAAAAAAACTATACTAGATGGTGTTATATACCAATTTCTAGGGCAATTGGGGTAGCTTTGGTTCATATAAAATCTCTAGCATTTGATGATTCAGGCGCAAAATGAATTTCAAGAAATTTGCTCATCTCTATTATAAATATAACAGCAATAACATCTCCCATTCTTGATTAGCGGCACAGCAAAAAGGGAAAAAATATTTTTTCATTATTCCTATTATTCATTTCAAAACACTCCTTCCAACCATTATCTTTGTGAAGTAGATATTTTATTTTAACCATTTAATCCTCTCAATTTGAATGGCTTATTTAGAGTATTGTATCCATAAATACATACGAGGTAAACATTTTGTTGCCATTACCTTTCTTGCATAAAACAGTTATTTTGAGATAACATTTTCATTAGTTTCAATTATTTTCCCTTTTGACTACTAAGATCTACTAAGATGCGTGTAGTCAGGAAGCATTGAGTAACAACACTCTATATTTATTTTTATAACTTCTAAATCATCTTTCCAAAAAGATTGACATTAAATACTGCTCCATAACAAATGCAGAACATTTCCTGTCAAGACTTTATATTTTGAGCATCTATCATCTTTGCTACTAGCAAACTTTCTTATTTCAACAGGTGTAATATACAGTCTATGAATAATATAAAACCACTGTGTAATTCCTACAGCAGCTGTAGTTGAGATTTTCAAAGTTTTACAGAATATATATATATATATATATATATATATATCCAACTATTTTCCGTGATAATCCCCAATTCTTTTTTTCAAATGTGCTACTGCCCTACATTTCCGATTCCCCACATTGTATATAACTAATATAGAATAGATATAGATGCAAGAAGTTAATCCCTTTGATTCTTCAGTGGAACCAAAATGGGAAACATGACAGGAGAACCTTGGAGACCACATGTTTGAGTTGCAGGTATCTACACCTGCACTCACCCTTAAACCAAATTCTTCCCTTAATTTCGGGAAGGATTTAAGTTGTCTACTCTATATAACTGACTCATCCTTCATATCCCAGCTTTTAACTAATATGCATATTGCTCTTATCATGAAGTACCTTATTACCAAAAACTGGAGATATATTTAAAACTCCTCTTTGTGGAACAAGGACTTTGCTGATCCCCAAACAAGATGTATCAATTTAAGAACAGATAACAGATAACTTAATGTGGAGTTATTTACCAACCTAGTGCACCAACTAACCTGTGCTGTGTCCAGAATCACCCATGTGGAGCAATCTTCCTCAAGGACTGTTGTGTACTGGGTTGACCCAATGTGAGCAGTGACCATGCTTGAAATAACATTGATGGTGAGATCTGTGTGAACTGCCAGATAACTTATGTTGCCCTATCTACTCTATGGGCATCTATTTTGCTGGAGTGAGAAGATATATTCATGTACTCTACTTGCACCTCTGCAGTGGGTTTCCAAACCACTGTTGATGAGTACAGAAATTATTTGTCTTGTGATTCCTGGTTAGATTCGGGATAAAACCCATTTACTTTCAGCACGTCTTTGCGGTATCTAGTCAGGGGGCTTTAGCCAATACCCTAAATCCCACTTCACATCCTTCTGTATAATATCGGAAGCAAAAAAAGGTAATTTGCTGTGTATAGTCTAGTCTATAGACACACAACACTAATGTGGATGAAAAGGTGTGCATGGACCCATAATCTTTCAGAAGCACACATAAAGTATGTGATAACCAGATGTGTTCTAGTATAGCACAACTGTCAATATGACCTGTAACTTTTAAACTTTATATAGAGAAAGATCATTAAAGAAATTGTAGAGCACCACTGCCAGAGAGGGTACATCAACATGTGGCAAAGCCAATCTTCTCTATACAATAGACCTTTTAACAGTTATTTTATAATGCTGACATATTCCACAGTGCTTTACAAACATTAGCATCAAGCTATCCCCAATGGGGCTCACAATCACAGTTCCCTATCAGTATGTCTTTGGAGTGTGGGAGGAAACTAGAGTACCAGGAGGAAACCCACACAAACACAGGGAGAACAAACTCCATGCAAATCTTGTCCTTGGTCAGATTCGAACCTAGGATCCCAGCGCTGCAATACACCAGTGCTAGCCACCATGCTGCCCAACATTTGAATTATTGATATTAGTATACACTTGACTGTATTTTCTATTTACTAAAAAGATTATAACTCTATATCAATGGAACACAGCTACCTTAAATGCATTTCAGATGAAAAATATAAAAAAAAATCTGAGTAAACTATTGGACATAGGGTTTTAGGCATCTGCAGACAATAACTAATCACAATACAGTGATGCTCAGCTCAGCATTGAAAGCCTCCTGGCAGAGAGATTACACAATCTGTAATCTCTGTGCGTGACAGGGAGGCTGTTGTGTTATGTTCAGATACGGATTTGTACAGGTGATGGATTTAGCCTATTAAAAAAAAAGAATACGTGGAGCACAACAGAGTTGTAAAAAAACATCCTTTAAGAGTAGAAGAAATCATTGCACAATTTGGAAGTGCTTGAAACATACATGAAATCAGCAACTTGTATACCTGTGCAATTGTGCGACAGTAGTGGCACTGGATGCTTAAAATTTATCACAGCTCTGCAAAAGGTTTACTGGGAATATTGCCTATTTTACTTATCTGAATAAACAGATACGGTACACTCTACCATTCATTTGCTTAACTGTTGTGTGCTATGATGCTATGTTATGTAACCATATCTAAAATTTGGATGGATTTATTTTCAGGCCTTTTTACATGCACAACTCATTTCAAGTCTCTCCACAGCATCACAATGGGATTTAGATCCAGAATGTGACTTTCAAGAACTCTCCATTTATCTACTATTGTATTCATTGGTGGATCTATTGCTTTGCTTTGGGTTACTGTCAAGGTTTACTTTCTGTTAATCTTAATTTGATAGTCCTAACTCATGTTTTGGGCTAGCTTTTTTTTGGCAAGCTTTTTTTTATGCTTTCATTGTGGTAGTCCAAGAAGCTATAACTTTTTTATTTTTCCATCAATGTAGCGGTATGGGGGCTTTTTTTTGCAGGACAAGTTGTCATTTTTAATGGCAAAATTTTAGGTTACATATACTGTAACTCATTGATTTACTTTTATTAACAGTTTTTAGGGGATAGAGAAAAAACAGCAATGCCTTCATTGTCATAGTTTTCAATAGTACCACTCTGCGGTACATAACACTTTTTTTTTTTTGTATTAACAATTTTTATTGTTTTTTAAATAATAACAAAAAGAATACAATGGCAGTAAGATAGTACAAGTATAAGAGGAACAAAATGAAAGTATGTGGTATTAAATCATACCAGTGCAGCATAACATTTCCAGTCAAATATCAATGACCATAAATTAACATAAAGGGAAAGGGGAAATTAAGGAAAACAACAAAACAAATGGTATAAATCAGGCTAGGTGCATGTTATAGCTCATAGGATGCAGCAACAAATTATGATAGTAAGCCAAGAATATGTCCTATACACAAAAGAAAGGGTGAGAAGGTAGTTGGGGGGAAAGGAAGCGGGAAAGATAAGTTTCAAAGGAAGGCCCTAAATACCCTCCAAGGAGCCCATATATCTAAGAAGGTAATTCGAGTGCGGGTTTCCCAATGGGAGAGTTCTTCTAATCTATATATTTGATCCACTTTTTGGGTCCATTTAGCTTCTTCTGGAGCCTCCGAGGATAGCCAAGCGGCAGCAACTAAAATTCTAGCTGCAGCTAAAAGAATAAGTAATAAGGACCTGACTTTCCTGCTAATCCTATCCAGCCCCAAACTAAGGAGGGTCAATTCTGGAGAGCATACAAGAGAAGTACCACAGATTTTATTACATTTGTTTATTATAGAACGCCACCAACTCTGAATAATTGGGCAATCCCACCATATGTGATAGAAAGTGCCTTTGGAGGATTTGCATCTCCAGCAAGTATTGGAAACGTTAGGAAAGTATTGCGCAATATTTTCTGGTGTTTTGTACCACTGCATCATGATTTTATACCCATTTTCTTGGATACGGACGCATCTCAAAATTTTATGAGTAACAGAAAACATAACTTTAATTTCAGTGGGAGTCAGGGAACGGTTGAGATCCTTTTCCCAGACACTCACTATTGCTGGTTTGAAATCAGTAACTGGGGACTTTTTATACAAGAATGAGATTAGTCTTTGAGGCGCTTGTTTAGACCCAATTAATTCATCAAACCAAGGGGATATAGGTGGCATCTGAGGAAGGCTCTTAGCAGAAGACATTTCAGATACAATAAATTTGTGTATAAAGGAAAGAGACATAGACTCTTTTAGGCTTTTAAAAAGGAGTGGAAGAGGAGGAATATTACCATTCTCTTTTAGAATTTCAGAGATGAGTAAATTAGAGTGCCTGATCACAGGGTTACATGTCTCTTTTAGATCCAAAGGTGCTAATTCGATGACATCTTTTAGAGTCAGGAGTGATGAAGGTGTAGTAAGTATTTTATTATGAGAGGAGAACCATTCCCAAACTGCAAGCGAACATCTTATCATAGGATTTTGGATTTGGTGAGATGGGGGGGAAGGGTTTTCCGGCAAGCAAAATAGCCCTGGGAGTGGAGGGAAGAAAGTTACCTTTCATATGAACCCAAAATTTATGGGGGGGGGGGGGCTCTAATCCAATCAACCACTCTGGCTAGATGTATGGCCTTCATATATATTTCAGGATCTGGGAGACTAATACCTCCTAGCTGCTTTGGTTTGGTGAAAGTGTCGAATGAAATTCTAGGCCGAAGTCCCTTCCAAATAAATTTACGGACTGCTTTGTTAAATCTGTTAAAGAAGGATTTCGGGATTTTGATAGGTAGAGCCTGCATGACATAAGATAATTTTGGTAGAATCAAGGCTGATACCATGTTCTTCCTGCCAAACCATGACAGGTAAGGGAGGTCCAACGAGTCCATCTGAGCAATAACCGAGTGTAAAAGTGAGATAAAATTTAGTTTGTATAAGTCTGTAGTGTTAGGGGAGATTTTCACACCTAGATACGTTAACAATTGTGTGGATCAGTCAAAGGGAGAGTGGAGCTTGAGAGACCTGATTGTTGAAGGAGGGAAACCACTATGAATAAGTTGCGATTTAGCAGGGTTTACTTTAAAGTTGGAAAGTGAACCGAATAAATCTAATAAGGATAGAATAGCAGGAAGGGACTTTTTCGGGTTAGTTGTGCAGATTAAGAGATCATCAGCGAATGCGGCCAGCTTGATTTCTTGCTCGCCCACTCTGAGTCCCATAATATCCGTTTGCTGTCTCAGGGCCTGTAAAAGCGTTTCCATAACTAGTACAAAAATGAGCGGGGAAAGGGGGCAGCCCTGTCTTGTGCCGTTTCGTATGCAGAACCAGGGAGATAAGGTGTAATTAACTAGTACTGATGCCGAGGAGGAGTGGTACATAGCCTTGATTGCGTCCGAGAATTGAACAGGAATATTGAATTTGGCTAGCGTAAGACTAATATATAGCCAATCTATTCTGTCAAACGCCTTCTCAGCATCAGTACCCAGGAGAACTATAGGTATTTTTTTGAAAGAGGAGAAGTACAAGGCATTTAGAATTTTAATAACGTTATCCTTACCCTCTCTTCCTTTAACAAATCCGACTTGGTCTGGATGAATTAGGGAGGGGAGTAATTTTTGTAGTCTAGTAGCCAACATTTTAGCCAATAATTTAAGGTTGGTGTTAAGCAAAGATATAGGACGATAGTTTGAGCATAGTGAGTAATCTTTGCCCGGTTTGGGGATGATTGTAATTGTAGCTCTAGACATGTCGGATGTTACAGGGGTGTTATGTAGAGCATTATTACATATTGGGAGTAGGTGGGGAAACAAAATATCAGAATAAGCTCTATAATAAGACAGAGGTAAGCCGTCTGGGCCTGGGCTTTTCCCAACTGGAGATGAATTCAGTGCCTCTTGAATGTCAGATATGGTAAATGGGGCAGCCAGCTGGTCGTGCTGGCTATCTGAGAGAGTTGGGAGATGGAGTGAGCTAAGGAAGGAGGAGATATTTTGTATCCTATCCAATCCGGGGTTAGGAAGATGAGATGGGGGAAGGTTATACAGGGACTCGTAATATAGCTTGAACTGTTCTGCGATTTCTTCTGTTTTGAGCAACAATGAACCTGATGAAGAGGTTATTTTGTGTATAAAGCTTTTCATTTTTCTACGTTTAATTCTCTGCATTTGAAACTTTGTTGCTTTATCGCCATGAGCGAATTTTTTTTGCTATGAACTTAAGAAGAACTTCGCAGAGCGTTCATTTAGCAAATTTTTTAGTTCTGTTTTAAGTAAGAGTAGTTCAGATAAGTGGAGTTGTAGCAAGGAAATTTTGTGAGATTTCTCTAGAGTATTAATCTTGAGAAGGGAATTTATTTTTTTGTCGGACTCTTTTTTCAAATAAGAGCAGAGACTTATCAGTTGGCCTCTTATATAAGCTTTGTGGGCATCCCATAGGGTATTCGGGGAAGTGTCAGAAGTATGGTTAATTTGGAAGTATTCTTTTAAAAGAGACATTATTTTATTTTTATGGGTGGCATTATCCAAGATGGACTCGTTGAACCTCCAGCCAGATTTCTTACCCAATCCATGTGAAGGACAGATGGAGCAAAAGACTGGTGAATGGTCTGACAGCGTCATGGATCCTATTGTCGCCGAAGTGCAAAGTTGCAGATGCTCTTTGGAAATCAATATATAGTCAATTCTGCTATATGAGTTGTTGGCTGCAGAAAAAAAGAATAGTCAATGCTGTTAGGATTGAGGCTTCTCCACACATCAATTAGACCAAGATTGAACATTCTAGCCAGAGTAGCTCTGATTGCCTTAGAGGGAAGAGCTGATTTTTTTGAAGACGTATCTAAAAGGGGGTTAAAGGGCATATTCAAATCGCCTGCTAATATTAGTATACCCTCACTCTGCTCCTCAACTAGGGACAAAAGGCTGGCAATCCATCTAGTTTGGTCAGCATTAGGGGCGTAGGCATTAACAAAAGTATATAAGGTTTGTCCGATTTTCCCTTTTAACATGATGTAACGACCATCAGGGTCTTGGAGATGGCTTAGATAGGTGATTGGGGTATTTCGCCTGAAACTAATGCTGACCCCCCTAGATGCCGCACCATCCGCCCCACAATGATACCAAGTGGGGTACTTAGAGAACGAAAGATCTGGGAAGTTATTTTGCTTGAAGTGAGTTTCTTGCAGGAAAATCACTGTACTTTTTTCTTTCCAAAGGAGAGAAAAAATTTGGCTGCGTTTAGAGGGGATCTCAACCCTTTCACATTATAAGATACTACTACTAGTTCAGACATTTCTTGACTATAGTAAGATAAGTAGCATAGCCATGCATATTGAGCTTGATAAGATCTGAGGACCCAAAATTATACCATAATAACAGAAGAACAGAAACTTGAGACCACACTGAGTGGTAAAACATCCACATAAGAAGTCACACGTACAGCAACTATCAAATGGGGTAGGGGGAGAGTGAAACAAGTTCACTAGTAACCTGCATCAGGGAGGGAACAGGCATGTAAAATAAAACATAATATCATAAGAGATATAATTTTAGATCAAGGTTATAAAAGGAAGGTGACAGTAGAGCAAAAATGAATTAACAGTATTTAAGGGCACAATAGGGAATTACGAAGAGTGAAGGACTGACAGGACGATAGGAGGATAGAGGACATAGGCAAAAAAGCTACATATAAGAGAAACACAAATATATCTTTATCTGAGGTTCACCCGAAAAATTAGGGTGAAACAAAAGATAAGACGTAAGGTTCTATTATGTCAAAAAATATACAGAGGAAGAAAAGACACCAGGAATTCAGGAACCATCCTGGGAGTAGTGGGACTTCTTTGGCGTTGATACTTCTTTGGACCTCTTGGATCTCAATTTTTTCGGCGTTGCTGTATTCTCCCATGGCTGGGGGACAGGTAAAGCTGGTAGAGCTGTGATATCTTGAACTTTGTCCCAGTCTGGTATGTTTAGAGGGGGAGAGTCCAAAACTGTATAGGCTTCTGATAAATCTGAGAAGGAGGATATCATGATCCTTTTTCCAGCAACTAGAAAAGACAGCCCAAATGGGAAAGACCACCTGTATAGGATCTTCTTTTCTTTAAGTAATGCAGTAAGAGGCCTTAAAAATCGCCTTTTTTGCAGAGTAGATGGAGATAAGTCCTGATATATTTGTATCTGTGCCTCCTCCAGGAGGATCGATGATGCAATTCTGGCAGCTTGTACATAACACTTTTTGATAGATTTTATTCAGGTTTTTCTTGGTGGCAAATAAACAAAAACAGCAATTCTGACATTTTTGATGGCATTCATGGCATGTATGGCATGTATACTGCAGATCATTACAGATGCGGTGTTACCAAATATGTTTAGGGAATTGTACTTTTGCAATGTTGTTTCTTTTTGAAAAGCATTTTTGAAACAGAAATTGTTCTTTTAAAAAAAAAAAAAATACTAAAACTTTATTTCATTATTTTTATTATTTATTAGTCCCACTAATGAACTTTGACATGGGATCCTCTGACCACTATTATAATATACTGTATTTGTATGTAGTACAGTATATGATGCTATCAGTAGGAAATTGACATACACTGAGATGAAGAAGAAAAACTATGAAATTATCTTTTTAGTAGTTTAATCCCTCAGTGACCACCAATAAAAGGAAGCACTGGAGCTCTGTGCCTGCAGCTACTGGAGGTAGCTCAGGGTCTGGAGCAATGATCAGAGACCGTGACAAGCAATCTCTGATCACGTGATAGCCATTATACACTGTTACTGTCAGTCAGTGGGCATCTGTTACTAAGCATCCGTTACAGTCGATCTATTACTGACGGCCAGAGAGCATGTATCATTAGGCGTCCATTAGTGTATGTCCATTACTAATGGTAAGTGAGAATCTGTCATTAGGAGTCAGTTAGGGTCTGTCCGTTACTGACAGTCAGTGAGCATCTGTCATTAGGCATCTGGTAGTGTACCTCCATTACTGACGGTCAGTGGGCCGTAACTGTTGGTCAGTGGACGTCCATTATTGTCTAGCACACCGCTACTGAACTTGTACTTTATTATTATCTTAGGATGTGATATATATATATATATATATATATATATTGTGGGGATTCGCTCTGGTAGGCAGGTTAGCGGATGCAGTATAGAGGCAATGGACCAGGTTTTAAATCATTCTTCAGTTTTTATACACACTCATAACATAACACAACAGTCCCTTTTCAGGCTTGGTGCTTGTTCACACACAGAAAAAACAAAATAATGTTCACCTGGTATTCTGGGTGTGTGTTTACACCCGGCTGAATGCTCAGTCTCAGAAAGTCCACTTGCAGGCTGTAAGGCGGCCTGCTCACCTGACACACGGTCTTCAGACCTCAGCGCAGAGATCTCCACAGCTCCAACACAGAGACTGGCAGCGCTCCACTGTCAGAGAGGAGTCATCCACACCACCTGACAGTGCTGCCTGTGTTTTATATCCCAAACCAAGACCCGGCCTGGAACTTGGGGAGTAGCCACCCACCCAATAAGAGCCATCCCAGGTTAGCTTTGCAGCTAATACTAACACAGCTGAAGTGTCAGACTGCAATCTGCAAACTGACACTTTGAGAAAAAACTGCTTTTACCTCACCGAGGCCAGGAAACTTGGTGAAACGTACCGACCATCAATGATGACCCCTTGTTCCTTCCTACATGCCTCCCCACTTTGCTCAACCCTGAGGGGGTGGACACCCATTAAACAGTGTACCCGGGATAGGGAATCCACGGCCTGCCCTGTGTTCCACCAAAAACTTGAAATTTTGCAAAGACAGAAACCATTGGGTGACCCAAGCATTTCTGTCCTTGGCCTGGCTCATCCATTTGAGAGGGGAGTGGTTGGACACCAGACAAAACATTCTCCCCAACAAATAATAGCGGAGAGACTCGAGTGCCTACTTGATAGCCAGGCACTCTCTTTCCACTATACTATACCTGGTCTCGGCAGGGGTAAGCTTCCGTTGTCTTCCTGAGACAGTACAGCACCGAGACCTACCTTGGAGGCATCGGTCTGCACTATAAACTCCCTTTTTAAGTCGGGCGTCACCAAAACCGGGGACCCACACAGGCCTGACTTCAAAGCAGATAAAATCCTTTTCCACCTGCTCATCCCAGCGGACCGCCACTGACTTGCGTCCCTTCAAAAGGCCTGTCAATGGTGCAGCCACTGAAGCAAAGTGGGGGACAAATCTCATATAGTATCCCACCATTCCCAGGAACGACTTTATTTGCCGAGTAGTGACAGGTTGAGGCCAATCTCTTTAGGTAGGCCCATTCGGGAAAACATCTCCATTAACTCTTTGGCTATGAGTTTGGCGGAGGTATGTCGCAGCGGCTCCTCCTCCGGGTACCGAGTGTAATAGTCCAGGACTACCAAGATGTGTTGGTGCCCTCTAGCTGACTTCGGTACTGGGCCTATGAAATCCATAGCGATCCGCTCGAATGGAACCTCAGTAATCGGGAGAAAGACCAGGGCATTACATAAATGTGGCTGGGGGCTGGTTATCTGGCAGGTTGGGCAAGACTTGCAGTACTCTTCCACCTCACTGAACACACTGGGCCAGTAAAACCGCTGTAGAATCCGGTCCTGCGTTTTCTGTTGACCTAGATGTCCCCCAAGAATATTTTGGTGGGCTAAGTACAACACGAGCTTGCGATATGCGTTGGTCACCACCAACTATTCAAAATGCTCACCCCGCAGTTGATTTACTTGGTACAGCATCTCCTGTTAAACCACAAAATGGGGAAACATAGACTTGGCCCCCGATTGTTGCGGCTCACCCTCAACTGCTACCAAATTTTCCCAGGCTCGAGATAGAGTCGGGTCCTGGCACTGTGCTGTACCAAAAATGTCTCCGGAGACGTTAAGGTCTGCCAACTCCGGACCTGGCGGCAAGTCCTCCACGTCTTCCCCCATCACACTTAGCGGGGTTGTCTCCCCCTCTTCCACCGAAGTGGCGGTCACCACTACCGCTGGCCCTTCGGTCTCAGGTTCCTAGGGTTCTGGTCTCCCCCTGAGCCGGGTAACTCTGCTAGGGTTATCACAGTCTCATGGGTATTTGTGACTCTCGCCTTAGGCCATAGTGACGGGAAACCGGGGAAGTCTCTCCCAATTATTAGTTCATAATGTAACTTTGTAGCGACGGCCACCACATTAGTCCACATGCCGGCCACCGTTGATGGAGACACCAAGGCGGTGGAATAGTCCTTTAAGTCTCCATGGATGCACACAATGCCGACTTTTCGGCCAGTATATTTGGCAGGCCGCACCAGGGCAGCTCTTACCAGGGACACCAGGCTCCCTGAATCCAGCAGCGCCACCGCCAGCGTATCTCCCACTTGCACCTGAAACAGGTGACTATTGTCTCGGGGGTATCGGTTGCACACAACATCCTGGCATACATTGAGGGGCAGTAGCCATAGTTAGTGTCCATGGGTTCTTCCCGATGGGGACAGTCGGCCCCTCTATGTGACCAGGCTCTTCTTGACACCGCCAACAGACCATCAGAGCTGGATCTGTAGGGAGTATATCCTAAGCGGGTTTTGCTGGTCTTAGCCGCCTGGTTGAGGGTGGAGACTTCCGGGGTTTAACTGCCCCCCCCCAACAGAACCCCCTGTAGATTTATGGTGGCCTCATAGCGCTCCACCAGATTGACCATCTCTAGGGCATTACCAGGAGACGCCTGGCCTATCCAGTGCTGGAGAGGGTACGGCAAAGCCCTCCAGAACCCTCCAACAGACGGTCCAGCATAGCAGTGGGACTCAGTACGTCAGGCTGCAGCCATTTTTGCAACCGGTGTAGTAGATCATAATACTCCAGTTCAGCCGGGTTAAATTCCCACTGACGCATCCGCTGGGCCCGGACAAATATATTCACCCCCCAGTCTTGACAGAATCTCACCTTTTACAGTGAGGTAGTCGGCCGCTTGATCATCTGGTAGGTCTAAAAACACCTGCTGGGGTCCAGACGCCAGGAATGGAGCGATGACCTCAGCCCATTCGACTCAGGGTAACTTCTCCATCATGGCCACCTTTTCGAATACCGCCAGATAGGTTTCAACGTCGTCCGAGGGGGTAATCTTAGGGATCGCTGGGCGGACAGCTTTCCGGGCATCGTGGACTTTCTGGGACGCTCCTGCCACTTGTAACGCCATCACATGCTGTAATAGCAGCTGGTTGGTTTCCTGCAGCTGCTTGTTAGCCTCCCGCTGCTGCAAGTTAGCTTCCACAAGGGCCTCCATTTTGTCAGGGGACACGGGTCGTAACCTTGTCGGCTTGATATAAGACATACACCTGTGCCCAGAAAAACAAAAACTTTTCAGCCTTCAGGCCAGCCTTTCTGCTTGTGCCAGCTCCAAGCCACCAAATGTGGAGATTCGCTCTGGCAGGCAGGTTAGTGGACGCAGTATAGAGGCAACGGACCAGTTTTTAAATCAATCTTCAGTGTTTATTCACACTCATAACATAACACAACAGTCCCTTTTCAGGCTTGGTGCTTGTTCACACACAGAAAAAACAAAATAACGTTCACCTGGTATCCTGGGTGTCAGTTCACACCCGGCTGAATGCTCAGCCTAGGAAAGTCAATTTGCAGGCTGTTAGGCGGCCTGCTCGCCTGACAAACGGTCTTCAGACCTCATCACAGAGATCTCCACAGCTCCAACACAGAGACTGGTAGCGCTCCACTGTCAGAGAGAAGTCATCCACACTACCCGACAGTGCTGCCTGTGTTTTATGTCCCAAACCAAGACCCGGCCTGGAACGTGGGGAGTAGCCATCCACCCATAACTTTGACTACTCCCAATAAGAGCCGTCCCGGGTTAGCTTTGCTGCTAATACTAACACAGCTGAAGTGTCAGACTGCAAACTGACACTTTGAGAAAAAACTGCTTTTACTTTACCGAGGCCAGGAACCTCGGTGACATGTACCGACCATCCATGACGACCCCTTGTTCCTTCCTACAATATTTTATATATATATATATATATATATATATATACAGTACAGACCAAAAGTTTGGACACACCTTCTCGTTCAAAGAGTTTTCTTTATTTTCATGACTATGAAAATTGTAGATTCACACTGAAGGCATCAAAACTATGAATTAACACATGTGGAATTATATACATAAAAAAGTGTGAAACAACTGAAAATATGTCATATTCTAGGATGGAATAGCATACCGCTGTAAGATGCTGTGGTAGCCATGCTGGTTCAGCACCCCTACACCATCACAGATCCTCCCCCATGCTTCACGGTGGGAACCAGGCATGTAGAGTCCATCCGTTCACCTTTTCTGCGTCGCACAAAGACACGGTGGTTGAAACCAAAGATCTCAAATTTGGACTCATCAGACCAAAGCACAGATTTCCACTGGTCTAATGTCCATTCCTTGTGTTCTTTAGCCCAAACAAGTCTCTTCTGCTTGTTACCTGTCCTTAGTAGTGGTTTCCTAGCAGATATTCTACCATGAAGGCCTGATTCACACAGTCTCCTCTTAACAGTTGTTCTAGAGATGTGTCTGCTGCTAGAACTCTGTGTGGCATTGACCTGGTCTCTAATCTGAGCTGCTGTTAACCTGCGATTTCTGAGGCTGGTGACTCGGATGAACTTATCCTCCGCAGCAGAGGTGACTCTTGGTCTTCCTTTCCTGGGGCGGTCCGCATGTAAGCCAGTTTATTTGTAGCGCTTGATGGTTTTTGTGACAGCACTTGGGGACACTTTCAATGTTTTCCCAATTTTTCGGACTCACTGATCTTCATTTCTTAAAGTAATGATGGCCACTCGTTTTTCTTTACTTAGCTGCTTTTTTCTTGCCATAATACAAATTCTAACAGTCTATTCAGTAGGACTATCAGCTGTGTATCCACCTGAATTCTCCACAACGCAACTGATGGTCCCAACCCGATTTATAAGGCAAAAAATTCTTATCAATTCTTATTAAACCTGACAGGACACACCTGTGAAGTGAAAACCATTTCAGGTGACTACCTCTTGAAGCTCATCAAGAGAATGCCAAGAGTGTGCAAAGCAGTAATCAAAGCAAAAGGTGGCTACTTTGAAGAACCTAGAATATGACATATTTTCAGTTGTTTCACACTTTTTATGTATATAATTCCACATGTGTTAATTCATAGTTTTGATGCCTTCAGAAGCCTTCAGTGTGAATCTTCATAGCAGTCAGGGAGAGCTCTAGGGGTTTTATAGGGCTTACCCATATGCTCCTTAGTTTGGGATCAAGTCAGTCGGATGTTTATTTACAAACCGGATTCCAAAAAAGTTGGGACACTATACAAATTGTGAATAAAAACTGAATGCAATGATGTGGAGATGGCAAATGTCAATATTTTATTTGTAATAGAACGTAGATGACAGATCAAACGTTTAATCCGAGTAAATGTATCATTTTAAAGGAAAAATACATTGATTCTAATTTTCACGGTGTCAACAAATCCCCAAAAAGTTGGGACAAGTAGCAATAAGAGGCTGGAAAAAGTAAATTTGAGCATAACGAAGAGCTGGAAGACCAATTAACACTAATTAGGTCAATTGGCAACATGCTTGGGTATAAAAAGAGCTTCTCAGAGTGGCAGTGTCTCTCAGAAGCCAAGATGGGTAGAGGATCATCAATTCCCACAATGTTGCGCAGAAAGATAGTGGCGCAATATCAGAAAGGTGTTACCCAGCGAAAAATTGCGAAGACTTTGCATCTATCATCATCAACTGTGCATAACATCATCCGAAGATTCAGAGAATCTGGAACAATCTCTGTGCGTAAGGGTCAAGGCCGTAAAACCATACTGGATGCCCGTGATCTCCGGGCCCTTAAACGACACTGCACCACAAACAGGAATGCTACTGTAAAGGAAATCACAGAATGGGCTCAGGAATACTTCCAGAAACCATTGTCAGTGAACACAATCCACCGTGCCATCCGCCATTGCCATCTGAAACTCTACAGTGCAAGGAAGAAGCTATTTCTAAGCAAGATCCACAAGCTCAGGCGTTTTCACTGGGCCAGGGATCATTTAAAATGGAGTGTGGCAAAATGGAAGACTGTTCTGTGGTCAGACGAGTCACGATTCGAAGTTCTTTTTGGAAATCTGTGACGCCATGTCATCCGGACCAAAGAGGACAAGGACAACCCAAGTTGTAATCAACGCTCAGTTCAGAAGCCTGCATCTCTGATGGTATGGGGTTGCATGAGTGCATGTGGCATGGGCAGCTTGCATGTCTGGAAAGGCACCATCAATGCAGAAAAATATATTCAGGTTCTAGAACAACATATGTTCCCATCCAGACGTCATCTCTTTCAGGGAAGACCCTGCATTTTTCAACAAGACAATGCCAGACCACATTCTGCATCAATCACAACATCATGGCTGCGTAGGAGAAGGATCCGGGTACTGAAATGGCAAATCTGCAGTCCAGATCTTTCACCTATAGAGAACATTTGGCGCATCATAAAGAGGAAGGTGCAACAAAGAAGGCCCAAGACTAGGGATGAGCAAACCCGAACTGTATAGTTCGGGTTCGTACCGAATTTTGGGGTGTCCGTGACACGGACCGGAACATTTTTTCGTAAAAGTCCGGGTTCGGGTTCGGTGTTCGTCGCTTTCTTTGCGCTTTTTGAAAGGCTGCAAAGCAGCCAATCAATAAGCATCATACTACTTGCCCCAAGAGGCCGTCACAGCCATGCCTACTATTGGCATGGCTGTGATTGGCTAGAGCACCATGTGACCCAGCCTCTATTTAAGCTGGAGTCACATAGCGCCGCCCGTCACTCTGCTCTGATCAGCATAGGGAGAGGTTGCAGCTGCCACGTTAGGGCGAGATTAGGCAGTGATTAACTCCTCCAAAAGACTTCATTCAGAGATCGATCTGCAGCTGTGGATGATTGAACTGCTGCTATTGAATTGCTCACTGTTTTTAGGCTGCCCAGAGCGTTTTTCAGTCACTTTTTTCTGGGGTGATCGGCGGCCATTTTGTGTCTTGTGGTGTGCCAGCACAAGCTGCCACTAAGTGCATTTAACCCTCAATGGTGTGGTTGTTTTTTGGCTAAATCCTACATCAGGGTGAAGCTGTCACACCAAGTGCATTTAACCAGCAATAGTCTGGTTATTTTTTGGCCATATACTACATCAGGGGCAAGCTGAGCCTGTCACCAAGTGCAGTTAACCCTCAATGGTGTGGTTGTTATTTGGCTAAATCCTACATCAGGGTGAAGCTGTCACACCAAGTGCATTTAACCAGCAATAGTCTGGTTATTTTTTGGCCATATACTACATCAGGGGCAAGCTGTCACCAAGTGCATTTAACCCTCAATGGTGTGGTTGTTTTTTGGCTAAATCCTACATCAGGGTCAAGCTGTCACACCAAGTGCATTTAACCAGCAATAGTCTGGTTATTTTTTGGCCATATACTACATCAGGAGCAGGCTGCGCCTGTCACCAAGTGCATATCAACCTCAATAGTGTGGTTGGTCAAGCTGTCACACCAAGTGCATTTAACCATCAATAGTGTGGTTATTTTTTGACCATATCCCAGTCTAATTCTGTCAGTAAACGTATACCTGTCACCCAGCGCCTAAATACTAGGCCTCAAATTTATATCCAGCTAAATCTGTCGTTACTGCTGTGGCTGGTCAAGTTATTTAGTGTCCGTCAAAGCACATTTTTTGTTCTGGGTTGAAATACAATTCCCAATTTAGCAATTTCCTAATTTAGTGGTTTCTGCTGTATCAGGCCTACTTTAAATTTATCGCTAAAAGGGTATATTAGATTCAAGGTGCAGATAGGGTCATTCTGAATAACTTCATAAACACGCTACTGTGCATATCCCAGTTTAATTCTGTCAGAAAACGTATACCTGTCGCCCAGCGCCTAAATACTATGCCTCAAATATATATCCAGCTAAATCTGTCGTTACTGCTGTGGCTGGTCAAGTTATTTAGTGTCCGTCAAAGCACAGTTTTTGTTCTGGGTTGAAATACAATTCCCAATTTAGCAATTTCCTAATTTAGTGGTTTCTGCTGTATCAGGCCTACTTTAAATTTATCCCTAAAAGGGTATATCAGATTCAAGGTGCACATAGGGTCATTCTGAATAACTTCACACACACGCTACTGTGCATTTCCAAGTCTAATTCTGTCAGTAAACCTATACCTGTCACCCAGCGCCTAAATACTAGGCCTCAAATTTATATCCAGCTAAATCTGTGGTTACTGGTGTGGCTGGTCAAGTTATTTAGTGTCCGTCAAAGCACAGTTTTTGTTCTGGGTTGAAATACAATTCCCAATTTAGCAATTTCCTAATTTAGTGGTTTCTGCTGTATCAGGCCTACTTTAAATTTATCCCTAAAAGGGTATATCAGATTCAAGGTGCACATAGGGTCATTCTGAATAACTTCACACACACGCTACTGTGCATTTCCAAGTCTAATTCTGTATGTAAACCTATACCTGTCACCCAGCGCCTAAATAATAGGCCTCAAATTTATATCCAGCTAAATCTGTAGTTACTGGTGTGGCTGGTCAAATTATATAGTGTCCGTCAAAGCACAGTTTTTGTTCTGGGTTGAAATACAATTCCCAATTTAGCAATTTCCTAATTTAGTGGTTTCTGCTGTATCAGGCTTACTTTAAATTTATCCCTAATAGGGTATATCAGATTCAAGGTGCACATAGGGTCATTCTGAATAACTTCACACACACGCTACTGTGCATTTCCAAGTCTAATTCTGTATGTAAACCTATACCTGTCACCTAGCTCCTAAATAATAGGCCTCAAATTTATATCCAGCTAAATCTGTAGTTACTGGTGTGGCTGGTCAAGTTATTTAGTGTCCGTCAAAGCACAGTTTTTGTTCTGGGTTGAAATACAATTCCCAATTTAGCAATTTCCTAATTTAGTGGTTTCTGCTGTATCAGGCCTACTTTAAATTTATCCCTAAAAGGGTATATCAGATTCAAGGTGCACATAGGGTCATTCTGAATAACTTCACACACACGCTACTGTGCATTTCCAAGTCTAATTCTGTCAGTAAACCTATACCTGTCACCCAGCGCCTAAATAATAGGCCTCAAATTTATAGTCAGCTAAATCTGTGGTTACTGCTGTGCCTGTATTAGTGTAATACGGTACCTAAATAGATAGCCAGATAGTGTTAGTTGTCTTTAAAAAAAGGCCTGAATTTGAATTCAATACATTGGGTCAAATAATATTTTTGTTGTTGTGGTGAACGATAACAATGAGGAAAACATCTAGTAAAGGACGCGGACATGGTCGTGGTGGTGTTAGTGGACCCTCTGGTGCTGTGAGAGGACGTGGCCGTTCTGCCACAGCCACACGTCCTAGTGTACCAACTACCTCAGGTCCCAGTAGCCGCCATAATTTACAGCGATATTTGGTGGGGCCCAATGCCGTTCTAAGGATGGTAAGGCCTGAGCAGGTACAGGCATTAGTCAATTGGGTGGCCGACAGTGGATCCAGCACGTTCACATTATCTCCCACCCAGTCTTCTGCAGAAAGCGCACAGATGGCGCCTGAAAACCAAGCCCATCAGTCTGTCACATCACCCCCATGCATACCAAGGAAACTGTCTGAGCCTCAAGTTATGCAGCAGTCTCTTATGCTGTTTGAAGACTCCGCTGGCAGGGTTTCCCAAGGGCATCCACCCAGCCCTTCCCCAGCGGTGGAAGACATAGAATGCACTGACGCACAACCACTTATGTTTCCTGATGATGAGGACATGGGAATACCACCTCAGCATGTCTCTGATGATGACGAAACACAGGTGCCAACTGCTGCGTCTTTCTGCAGTGTGCAGACTGAACAGGAGGTCAGGGATCAAGACTGGGTGGAAGACGATGCAGGGGACGATGAGGTCCTAGACCCCACATGGAATGAAGGTCGTGCCACTGACTTTCACAGTTCGGAGGAAGAGGCAGTGGTGAGACCGAGCCAACAGCGTAGCAAAAGAGGGAGCAGTGGTAAAAAGCAGAACACCCGCCGCCAAGAGACTCCGCCTGCTACTGACCGCCGCCATCTGGGACCAAGCACCCCAAAGGCAGCTTCAAGGAGTTCCCTGGCATGGCACTTCTTCAAACAATGTGCTGACGACAAGACCCGAGTGGTTTGCACGCTGTGCCATCAGAGCCTGAAGCGAGGCATTAACGTTCTGAACCTTAGCACAACCTGCATGACCAGGCACCTGCTTGCAAAGCATAAACTGCAGTGGAGTAAACACCTTAAAAACAAGGAAGTCACTCAGGCTCCCCCTGCTACCTATTCTGCTGCTGCCGCCTCGGCCTCTTCTGCTGCCGCCTCGGCCTCCTCTGCTGCTGCCGCCTCGGCCTCTTCCTCCGCCTCTGGAGGAACGTTGGCACCTGCCACCCAGCAAACAGGGGATGTACCACCAACACCACCACCTCCGTCACCAAGCATCTCAACCATGTCACACGGCAGCGTTCAGCTCTCCATCTCACAAACATTTGAGAGAAAGCGTAAATTCCCACCTAGCCACCCTCGATCCCTGGCCCTGAATGCCAGCATTTCTAAACTACTGGCCTATGAAATGCTGTCATTTAGGCTGGTGGACACAGACAGCTTCAAACAGCTCATGTCGCTTGCTGTCCCACAGTATGTTGTTCCCAGCCGGCACTACTTCTCCAAGAGAGCCGTGCCTTCCCTGCACAACCAAGTATCCGATAAAATCAAGTGTGCACTGCTCAAAACCATCTGTGGCAAGGTCCACCTAACCACAGATACGTGGACCAGTAAGCACGGCCAGGGACGCTATATCTCCCTAACTGCACATTGGGTAAATGTAGTGGCAGCTGGGCCCCAGGCGGAGAGCTGTTTGGCGCACGTCCTTCCGCCGCCAAGGATCGCAGGGCAACATTCTTTGCCTCCTGTTGCCACCTCGTCCTTCTCGGCTTCCTCCTCCTCTTCTTCCACCTGCTCATCCAGTCAGCCACACACCTTTACCACCAACTTCAGCACAGCCCGGGGTAAACGTCAGCAGGCCATTATGAAACTCAAATGTATGGGGGACAGGCCCCACACCGCACAGGAGTTGTGGCGGGGTATAGAACAACAGACCGACGAGTGGTTGCTGCCGGTGAGCCCCAAGCCCGGCCTGGTGGTGTGTGATAATGGGCGAAATCTCGTTGCAGCTCTGGGACTAGCCGGTTTGAAGCACATCCCTTGCTTGGCGCATGTGCTGAATTTGGTGGTGCAGAAGTTCATTCACAACTACCCCGACATGTCAGAGCTGCTGCATAAAGTGCGGGCCGTCTGTTCGCGCTTCCGGCGTTCACATCCTGCCGCTGCTCGCCTGTCTGCGCTACAGCGTAACTTCGGCCTTCCCGCTCACCGCCTCATATGCGACGTGCCCACCAGGTGGAACTCCACCTTGCACATGCTGGACAGACTGTGCGAGCAGCAGCAGGCCATAGTGGAGTTTCAGCTGCAGCACGCACGGGTCTGTCGCACTACGGAACAGCACCACTTCACCACCAATGACTGGGCCTCCATGCGAGACCTGTGTGCCCTGTTGCGCTGTTTCGAGTACTCCACCAACATGGCCAGTGGCGATGACGCCGTTATCAGCGTTACAATACCACTTCTATGTCTCCTTGAGAAAACACTTAGGGCGATGATGGAAGAGGAGGTGGCCCAGGAGGAGGAGGATGAGGAAGAGGGGTAATTTTTAGCAATTTCAGGCCAGTCTCTTCGAAGTGACTCAGAGGGAGGTTTTTGGCAACAGCAGAGGCCAGGTACAAATGTGGCCAGCCAGGGCCCACTACTGGAGGACGAGGAAGACGAGGATGAGGAGGAGGTGGAGGAGAATGAGGATGAAGCATGGTCACAGCGGGGTGGTACCCAACGCAGCTCGGGCCCATCACTGGTGCGTGGCTGGGGGGAAAGGCAGGACGATGACGATACGCCTCCCACAGAGGACAGCTTGTCCTTACCTCTGGGCAGCCTGGCACACATGAGCGACTACATGCTGCAGTGCCTGCGCAACGACAGCAGAGTTGCCCACATTTTAACGTGTGCGGACTACTGGGTTGCCACCCTGCTGGATCCACGCTACAAAGACAATGTGCCCACCTTACTTCCTTCACTGGAGCGTGATAGGAAGATGCGCGAGTACAAGCGCACGTTGGTAGACGCGCTACTGAGAGCATTCCCAAATGTCACAGGGGAACAAGTGGAAGCCCAAGGCCAAGGCAGAGGAGGAGCAAGAGGTCGTCAAGGCAGCTGTGTCACGGCCAGCTCCTCTGAGGGCAGGGTTAGCAAGGCAGAGATGTGGAAAAGTTTTGTCAACACGCCACAACTAACTGCACCACCACCTGATACGCAACGTGTTAGCAGGAGGCAACATTTCACTAACATGGTGGAACAGTACGTGTGCACACCCCTCCACATACTGACTGATGGTTCGGCCCCATTCAACTTCTGGGTCTTCAAATTGTCCACGTGGCCAGAGCTAGCCTTTTATGCCTTGGAGGTGCTGGCCTGCCCGGCGGCCAGCGTTTTGTCTGAACGTGTATTCAGCACGGCAGGAGGCATCATTACAGACAAACGCAGCCGCTTGTCTACAGCCAATGTGGACAAGCTGACGTTCATAAAAATGAACCAGGCATGGATCCCACAGGACCTGTCCATCCCTTGTGCAGATTAGACATTAACTACCTCCCCTTAACCATATATTATTGTACTCCAGGGCACTTCTTCATTCAATCCTCTTTTTATTTTCATTTTACCATTATATTGCGGGGCAACCCAAAGTTGAATGAACATCTCCTCTGTCTGGGTGCCGGGGCCTAAATATATGCCAATGGACTGTTCCAATGTTGGCTGACGTGAAGCCTGATTCTCTGCTATGACATGCAAACTGATTCTCTGCTGACATGAAGCCAGATTCTCTGTTACGGGACCTCTCTCCTCTGGCTGGGTGCCTGGGCCTAAATATATGACAATGGACTGTTACAGTGGTGGCTGACGTGAAGCCTGATTCTCTGCTATGACATGCAGACTGATTCTCTGCTGACATGAAGCCAGATCCTCTGTTACGGGACCTCTCTCCTCTGGCTGGGTACCTGGGACTAAATATATGCCAATGGACTGTTGCAGTGGTGGCTGACGTGAAGCCTGATTCTCTTCTATGACATGCAGACTGATTCTCTGCTGACATGAAGCCAGATTCTCTGTTACGGGACCTCTCTCCTCTGGCTGGGTGCCTGGGCCTAAATATATGACAATGGACTGTTGCAGTGGTGGCTGACGTGAAGCCTGATTCTCTGCTATGACATGCAGACTGATTCTCTGCTGACATGAAGACAGATTCTCTGTTACGGGACCTCTCTCTTCTCTGCCTGGGTGCTGGGCCTAAATATATGACAATGGACTGTTACAGTGGTGGCTGACATGAAGCCTGATTCTCTGCTATGACATGCAGACTGATTCTCTGCTGACATGAAGCCAGATTCTCTGTTACGGGACCTCTCTCCTCTGGCTGGGTGCCTGGGCCTAAATATATGACAATGGACTGTTGCAGTGGTGGCTGACGTGAAGCCTGATTCTCTGCTATGACATGCAGACTGATTCTCTGCTGACATGAAGCCAGATTCTCTGTTACGGGACCTCTCTCCTCTGGCTGGGTACCTGGGCCTAAATATATGCCAATGGACTGTTGCAGTGGTGGCTGACGTGAAGCCTGATTCTCTTCTATGACTTGCAGACTGATTCTCTGCTGACATGAAGCCAGATTCTCTGTTACAGGACCTCTCTCCTCTGGCTGGGTACCTGGGCCTAATTATATGCCAATGGACTGTTGCAGTGGTGGCTGACGTGAAGCCTGATTCTCTTCTATGACATGCAGACTGATTCTCTGCTGACATGAAGCCAGATTCTCTGTTACGGGACCTCTCTCCTCTGCCTGGGTACCTGGGCCTAAATATATGCCAATGGACTGTTGCAGTGGTGGCTGACGTGAAGCCTGATTCTCTTCTATGATATGCAGACTGATTCTCTGCTGACATGAAGCCAGATTATCTGTTACGGGACCTCTCTCCTCTGCCTGGGTGCTGGGCCTAAATATATGACAATGGACTGTTACAGTGGTGGCTGACGTGAAGCCTGATTCTCTGCTATGACATGCAGACTGATTCTCTGCTGACATGAAGCTAGATTCTCTGTTACGGGACCTCTCTCCTCTGCCTGGGTGCCTGGGCCTAAATATATGCCAATGGACTGTTGCAGTCGTGGCTGACGTGAAGCCTGATTCTCTGCTATGGGACCTCTCTCCAATTGATATTGGTTAATTTTTATTTATTTTATTTTTATTTTTATTCATTTCCCTATCCACATTTGTTTGCAGGGGATTTGCCTACATGTTGCTGCCTTTTGCAGCCTTCTAGCTCTTTCCTGGGCTGTTTTACAGCCTTTTTAGTGCCGAAAAGTTCGGGTCCCCATTGACTTCAATGGGGTTCGGGCTCGGGACGAAGTTCGGATCGGTTTCGGATCCCGAACATGAACATTTCCGGGAAGTTCGGCCGAACTTCTCGAACCCGAACATCCAGGTGTCCGCTCAACTCTACCCAAGACGATTGAACAGTTAGAGGCCTGTATTTGACAAGAATGGGAGAGCATTCCTATATCACGGGAGCAACAAGAGCCTACACAGTGAATAGCGATTGACCGGACCCAAACTAGGGAGGATAAAGGGTGACCCCTGTCAGACCCTAAAAGCTCTCCCTAAGCTGCTATGCACATGTCCAGATCCAGATGGTGGATCGAGACCTGCCCGCGTACCAAAGGCTGATGACCACTGAAACCACTACAATAGTGGAAGTGGCACAGCCACCGGTGCTCTGCTCAGTATATGGACGGAACCGGGGTCGCCTCGGATCCAGTCAGCGAAGAAACAGAAACACACAATGTCTGAACACTTAACTGAAGGAGCTGCAGCTGCAGTGAAAACAGATCCAAAGTCAGCAGACAATATCCGAAGTACTTGCTTCAGCAGAACTCAGATCCAGTGAAAAGATATCACACAGGGGAAGATACTCAAGCGAGAGATACAGCTCAAATGAAAAGTATAATCCGCACCTCTACAAAGGAGGAGGGGTGATTTAAAGGCAGCGAAATCAAACACAGGAGGGACAGCTGGGAGGAAGGAAACAGAAAGTAAAGACCTCATCACAGGGGCGGAGAAACAGGGCAGAGGGAACTCCTCCAAGCTCTAGTAGTGACATCATCACAGGGGTGGAGAAACAGAGCTGTGAGATTGTCTCAAAGCTCTGGTAGTGACAGTACCCCCCCCCCCTCTACGGGTGGACACCGGACACCCAGGACCCACCTTCTCAGGATGAGCCCTATGAAATGCCCTGATGAGGCGAGTGGCTTTAATGTCCGACACCGGAACCCACATCCTCTCCTCAGGACCATAAGGAGGAGGCAAATAGGAGGGTACCGTGGGCTGGACATATGGTTTTAAAAGAGCCCTGTGAAATACATTATGTATCTTTCAAACCTGTGGAAGATCAAGACGGAAGGCAACAGGATTGATGACTGACAAGATTTTATAAGGCCCAATAAACTTGGGACCCAATTTCCAGGAGGGAACCTTCAGTTTAATATTTCTTGTAGACAACCACACCAGATCACCCACATTCAGGTCCGGACCAGGCATACATCTCTTATCACCCACACACTTATATTTCTCACTCATCTTTCTAAGATTACTCTGAATCTTTTGCCAAATGGTAGACAAAGACGAGGAAAATCTCTCCTCCTCAGGCAAACTAGAGGGAGCCCCTCCCGAGAATGTCCCAAACTGCGGATGGAACCCATATGCACCAAAGAATGGTGACTTATCAGAAGATTCCTGACGACGGTTGTTCAGAGCAAACTCAGCAAGAGGGAGAAATGAACACCAATCCTCCTGGTTCTCTGCCACAAAACAGCGCAAATATGTCTCCAGATTCTGGTTGACGCGTTCAGTCTGACCATTCGACTGCGGGTGAAAAGCAGAAGAGAAGGATAGCCGAACCCCCAGGCGAGAACAGAAAGCCTTCCAGAATCTGGACACAAACTGCGTGCCTCTATCGGAAACAATATCCGAGGGAATGCCATGCAATTTAACAATATGGTCGACAAAAGCTTGCGCCAACGTTTTAGCACTGGGTAAACCAGGGAAGGGAACGAAATGAGCCATCTTGCTAAAACGGTCCACCACCACCAGGATCACCGACTTCCCTGAGGAACGAGGAAGATCCGTGATAAAGTCCATGGAGAGGTGTGTCCAAGGACGGGAAGGTATGGGAAACGGGAGAGGGGGGCCTGAAGGCCGTGAACGAGGGACCTTAGCGCGAGCGCACGTCTCACAAGCAGCCACAAAACCCTCCACCGACTTACGAAGAGCCGGCCACCAAAATCTCCAAGCAATGAGATCTACCGTGGCTCTACTCCCGGGGTGACCAGCAAGAACAGTATCATGATGCTCCTTGAAGAGTTTGTGATGTAACTCAGGAGGCACAAACAACTTCCCAGGAGGACAACGGGCAGGTACCTCAGTCTGGGCAGCCTGGACCTCGGCCTCCAAATCAGAATACAGAGCAGAAAAAACCACCCCCTCCGCCAAAATGGGACCCGGGTCCTCGGAGTTTCCTCCTCCCGGAAAACAGCGAGAGAGAGCATCAGCCTTCACATTTTTGATCCCAGGGCGGAATGTAACGACAAAATTGAATCTGGAGAAGAACTGAGACCATCTGGCCTGTCTCGGATTCATACGCCTGGCCGACTTCAAGTACGCCAGATTCTTATGGTCGATAAAAACGGTGATAGGGTGCCTGGCCCCCTCCAACCAATGGTGCCATTCCTCGAAAGCCAACGTGATGGCCAACAACTCCCTATCTCCCACATCATAGTTTCTCTCTGCCGGGGAGAGTTTTTTAGAGAAAAAGGCACAGGGTCGCCACTTGGCAGGAGAAGGGCCCTGGGACAAAACCGCACCCACACCCACCTCGGAAGCATCCACCTCAACAATAAAAGGTAAGGAAACATCGGGATGCACCAAGACGGGAGCAGACGCAAAACTCTCTTTAATCTTAGAAAAAGCTGCAAGCGCCTCCTCCGACCAAGAGGAAAAATCCGCCCCCTTTTTTGTCATGTCAGTGAGGGGTTTGACAACAGAGGAATAATTCAAAATGAACTTTCTGTAATAGTTCGCAAAACCCAGAAAGCGCATCAATGCCTACTGATTCTCAGGTAGCTCCCACTCCAGCACAGCACGGACCTTCTCCGGATCCATGCGAAAACCAGAAGCAGAGAGGAGAAAACTCAGAAATTGAATCTCCGATACCATAAAAACACATTTCTCCAGCTTGGCGTACAATTTATTCTCCCGCAGAATCCGCAGAACCTGAAAAAGATGATCCTGATGGGTCTGAACATCAGGGGAAAAAATCAAAATATCATCAAGATACACCAATACAAATTTCCCCATTAAATGGTAGAAAATACTGTTAACAAAATGCTGAAAGACGGCCGGAGCAGTCATCAGGCCGAAAGGCATAACGAGATTCTCAAAATGCCCGTTAGGGGTATTAAAGGCCGTTTTCCATTCATCCCCCTCTCTGACCCTGACCAGGTTGTACGCGCCTCTCAAATCCAATTTGGAAAAAACCTTGGCCCCAACAATTTGGTTAAAGAGGTCCGGGATCAGAGGAAGGGGATAGGGATCGCGAATCGTGATACGGTTCAGCTCCCTAAAATCTAGGCAAGGTCTCAGAGAGCCATCTTTCTTTTTAACAAAAAAAAAAACTGCGGCAACAGGTGATTTTGAGGGACGAATATGCCCCTTATCGAGACTCTCAGAGATATAAGTTTGCATTGCGATTCTTTCCGGTTGTGAGAGATCGTAGAGGCGTGCTTTTGGCAGCTTGGCGCCGGGAATGAGGTTAATGGGACAGTCAAACTCCCGGTGAGGAGGTAGCTCCTGAACACCGCTCTCGGAAAACACGTCCGAGAAATCAGAGAGAAATGATGGCACCGTTTTAGTAGACACCTCTGCAAAAATCGCTGTGAGACAATTCTCTCTACAAAACTCACTCCACTCATTTATTTGCCTTCCTTGCCAATCAATAGTGGGGTTATGTCTAGTGAGCCAGGGTAACCCCAAAACTAGAGGAGAAGGCAATCCGTTAAGGACAAAACAAGATATATCCTCCACATGAGTGTCACCTACCGCTAACCGAATATTGTGAACAATGCCCTTCAGGGATCTCTGTGAGAGTGGAGCAGAGTCAACAGCAAAAACAGGTACATCCTTTTCTAGTGTGCAAACCTGAAAACCATGCATGGCTACAAATTGAGTATCAATAAGATTGACGGCCGCTCCACTATCGACAAAAATTTCACAAGAAATGACTTTGCTCCCTAGCGCTACCCTGGCAGAAAGGAGAAAACGGGAACTGCAGGTCAGAGGAAAAGCATCAATTCCTACATCAACTTTGCCCAAAGTAGCAGATGAAGCAGAGTTTGATGATTTACCTTTTAAGGTTTTTCTCTTATTATAACTCTTAGTACAGTTCAAGAATTTCCTAGACGGACAAACATTTGCCAAATGACCTATGCCCCCACAACAAAAACACACCATTCTCTGAGGACTAAATCCTCTTTTATCAGGGGCAAGTCGACCTAGCTGCATGGGCTCCTCCACAGAGGGAACCGAGAGAGGATGAGGCCCCTGCACACTGAATGAGTCCGCACCACTGCCCCTAGACTGAAAATGACTGGACAGAGAGGTCTCGTTTCTTTCTCTTAGACGCCTGTCAAGGCGTACCGCCAATGACATGGCAGACTCTAAGGACGTTGGTCTCTCATGGAAAGCAAACGCATCTTTCAATCTCTCTGAGAGACCATGAGAGAACTGACTCCGGAGTGCAGCATCATTCCAACCTGAATCAGCTGCCCATCTCCGAAATTCAGAACAATAAAGCTCCGCAGACAGTTCGTTCTGGCATAAAAAACGTAAGTTAGATTCGGCCAGAGCAACACGATCTAACGAAAAAGCCCAAGTCTGAGCATTACCCCTTAGCAGGGAGATGACAATCCTCACCCTCTGTTCCTCATTACCAGAGGAATGGGGACACAAGCTAAAATGGAGTTTGCATGCCTCTCTGAAACGAACAAAATTCTCACTGCCCCCGTAGAACGTTTCCGGAAGTGAGACCTTTGGCTCGCAACAGACTCCATGGGCCGGAGCAGAGCCCGATGCTTGAAGCTGAGTCATAGATTGACGGAGATCCGCTACCTCCAAAGAAAGACCCTGCATGCGGTCAACCAGGTCAGAAAGCGGATCCATGTCAAAAAAGGACGGTTTGGCGGATTATAATGTCACGGCTGTAAGCGAGCAACAAGAGCCTACACAGTGAATAGCGACTGACTGGACCCAAACTAGGGAGGATAAAGGGTGACCCCTGTCAGACCCTAAAAGCTCTCCCTAAGCTGCTATGCACATGTCCAGATCCAGATAGTGGATCGAGACATGCCCGCGTACCTAAGGCTGATGACCACTGAAACCCCTACAATAGTGGAAGGGGCACGGCTTCAGCAGAACACAGATCCAGTGAAAAGATATCACACAGGTAAAGATAGTCAAGCGAGAGATACAGCTCAAATGAAAAGTATAATCTGCACCTCTACAAAGGAGGAGGGGTGATTTAAAGGCAGCGAAATCAAACACAGGAGGGACAGCTGGGAGGAAGGAAACAGAAAGTAAAGACCTCATCACAGGGGTGGAGAAACAGGGCAGAGGGAACTCCTCCAAGCTCTAGTAGTGACATCATCACAGGGGTAGAGAAACAGAGCTGTGAGAACGTCTCAAAGCTCTGGTAGTGACATCCTATTTCTAAACTTGAGAAACTTGTCTCCTCGGTCCCCAGACGTCTGTTGAGTGTTGTAAGAAGAAGGGGAGATGCCACGCAGTGGTGAAAATGTCCTTGTCCCAACTTTTTGGGGATTTGTTGACACCATGAAATTCTGATTCAACATATTTTTCCCTTAAAATGGTATATTTTCTTAGTTTAAACTTTTGTTCCGTGATTTATGTTCTATTCTGAATAAAATATTAGAAGTTGGCACCTCCACATCATTGCATTCAGTTTTTATTCACGATTTGTATAGTATCCCAACTTTTTGGGAATCCGGTTTGTATATATATATATATATATATATATATATATATACATATATATATATATACAGGGATGGCTCCAGGTTCATGTGGGCCCTTGGGCGATAAAGTCTCAGTGGACTCCTTTACACAGTGATTACTCGATGAGTACAGATAATATAGTAAATATCGCCTACAGTCAATGTAACAAAACAGATAACACAGTGCTGGCTATCTGAGTACAGAAAATGTAGTAGTGTTACCTGCAGTTCTATGTAAAACCACAGATAACACTAGTTCTTATAATGTGGTAGTGTTACCTGCAGTCCTATATAAAACCATAGATAACACTAGTGCTGATAATGTGGTAGTGTTGCCTGCAGTTATATGTAAAACCACAGATAACACCAGTGCTTATAATGTGGTAGTGTTAATTGCAGTCCTATGTAAAACCATAGACAACACTAGTGCTGATAATGTGGTAGTGTTACTTGCTGGTGGCGCAGCCTCCTCTTTCATCTTCTTCTTGTCCATGCTAAATCTTTAGAGCCTGTCCTTATTAGGTGTTGTCAGTAGTTACTATCACTCAGGAACACTGTAGGCATGGTGATGGTGACACACAGGGACAGTGACACGCACAGGGACAGACACATACATATGGGAAGACACTTATACGATGGTGAGATCGTCACAGCACCTGCTGTGTATGGGGCAGGCTCACCACCGAAGTTCACTCTATTGATTGTCTCAGCACTGCATCGTGAGTGGCACACAACACTGCCTGCATGGCACGGCTTATCATAAGCTGGGCCATGCAGGCAGCTGCCTGGGACAGCGGTGAAAACCCAGTGACGGAAAGGACGGATTCGGCACATAACTGAGCTGAACCCCATAGACTATAATCGGGTCTGTTAGGTTTCTGCTCAGAAGAAGATTTTTGAAGCAGAGACTAAAGTCCTGCATGCACTACTTTTGTCTCCGCTCCAAAATCATCTTCTGAGGGGAAACCTAAAGGAACCCATTGTAGTCTATGGGGTTCTTAGGCTCCGTTCAGCTCAGTTATGTGCCAAATCCGTGCTTTCAATTCTCTTGCTCCTAAACTGAGCAATAGAATGGAAAGGCTGAACTATGATGTAAACGAAGCCTCATATTAATCCTTTCTATACGGGCCCCCTTCTCTCTCTGTACAGGGAACACTGACAACTGTAGCGGTCCGCATCTTTTGAAGCCCGATTGAAATGAGTGGGTCTGCACACATTCCGCAAAATTGCGGCATGGATGCGGACCCAGAATTACGGTTGTGTGACTGGACTGGACCCTAAAGGTGGGTCATCAGCAACACCTGGTGGTGACAGCAGCGCTGAGTGATAGTAACTACTGACAACACCTAATAAGGACAGGCTCTAAAGATTTAGCATGGACAAGTACTACTTGTCCATGCTAAATCTTACAGTGTGTCTTAATTAAGAGTAAATGGGACATCATGGGAGGGGAGTGGTGCTGGCTGAGACTCACTATTTGGCTACTGGAAAAAGCTTAGTCACTGTGACATGGTTGAGCCTGAAGGGGTTAAAATTAAACAACTGGACAAAAAAAAGGACCTTACTAGATTGAACATGAAGGCCAGCAGCAAGCAGGACAGGAACCAACTCTGCAGTGATGGGAGAAATACAGGAGTAGCCACACTGAGTGGTCAACCTCTGGTGATCACAGAAGAACTTGGGGCATGTCAGGAGCATGTAGGACTGCAGAAGGAGGGGGCAATGATTGGGTTATTTTCCTGGGACCCGGCCCCTCCTTCTGCAAGTCTCTCTCAAGGCTCCCGAGCGCACTCTCTTCCCTGGCTGTGTGAGGAGGCGGGGCCAAGGACGCAGCATCACAGACTGGCACAGTGAGTGAGAGCCAGGACATTGCCTGCATGGCCGGACTTATCATAAGCTGGGACATACAGGCAGCCACCCAGGACAGTTTGGACCTTTGCAGCTGCAGGAGTGAGTGGGCACAGTGGGCACCCTCAGGAGCAGTGGTCCCCGGCACTTGCCCAGGTGTTCCGGGTGCTGATTCCAGCCCTGTATATATATATATATATATATATATATATATATATATATATTGTAGGGATTTCCCAAATGGTAGCCTTCGGATAAATACACAGTAGCCTTTTAGTGGTGGAAATCAAAGTAATAAATGTATTTTATTGTTGACACACCACAATTCAACAGGCGGCAGTGATCAGCTTACTACAGCCGACCCTTAGAGAAAAAACTATTCAGTCCCGAATCTGAACAAATCACATAGGAAGGATTAGGGCACAGTACCGTACTCCACACGAAGTGGATGGGGACCTTGCTTTGTCCTTTGTCTCTCGGCAGAGACCCTCCGGTTTTCACTCGGCTCCAAAAACACACAACTACACAGAGCTCCACCGTCAGCCAGGTAATCACCCACACCCCTGACCCTTCTGGCTCACTTTTTGTAAGCCCATCAAAACCCAGCCTGGACTGGGATGGCTCTTACTAGGAGTAGCCATAGTGCTGGGTGGGTGGCTACTCCCAGTAAGAGCCATCCTGGATTAGTTTTTCACAGCTATGCTAACTACCAAAATGTCTATCAGCAACTTTTGCTGACATATGCACTACTGGCTCCTACTTCTCTGAGGCCAGGAACCTCGGTGACAAATATCTTCCATCTATGATGGTCCCTTGTGCCTTTATACAATATATATACATTTTATTCTCCGATTGGACTTTCTAATTAAAAAAAAAATGCTTAAAGATTGCATAGTGCAGTGCAGGCATATGAGTTTTTATGCTCCAACAGTTCTGCTCCAATGGACACTGCTTCAGAGGCGGAAATCTATTCAGATAACTGTGACTCTTGCTCCACTTCCATCCCCTATGGTGGTAGAAGTCGCCTCATCACATTCACAACCCATTGTTCCTGTCCCTTCCACTTCATGGGATTCTGTGACTTCATTTTCCCCCAAGTACCCCAAACATGCCAGATATGGGGTAAAATTATATAAGGTTACACCTGCAGTCTGTCTGTATATGAAGGCACAGACTCCCAACTTAACCCCCCCCCCAGGCTGCCCCAAAATTATTGGGACATCAGGCAAAATTGTGTGGGACCTATTGGCTCCATTCCTACACAAAGGCTACCACATGTGAACTGATAATTTTAAGACCAGTATATCCCTTTTTAAATCCACAACTGCTGGTGTCCAAGAAAGGAGAAAGGAACAACCTTCACTTTTGCAATTGACCAGCTGCTTGCAGTGAAGTGGAAGAACAGGAAGGATGTCTACATGCTGACCGCCGTGCATGCAGACACCACAGTGGCAGTTAGGGAGAGGGGGGCTACTGCTGACAAACACCAACCAGTCTGTGTGACAGACTACAACAAATTTATGGGAGGGGTAGACCTCACGGCAAGACGATGAAGCGAAAAAAAAACAGGGCCTTGTATAAGAATTTTGCAGTCTACCTGTAAATTGTATTATTTAAAAAGCTTCCTCGAGTTCCAGGAGAAGGTGGTTAAGAGTTTCCTGTTTGAGTTCCACCGCACCTGGACAAGCCTTTGAATCTGAGGAACGTTCAAAGGCTTTCAGAACGCCACATCCTTTACCTAGTCCCTGCCACTACAACCCAGAAATATCCTCATAAACAATGCCGGGTGTGTAGCAAACACGGAAGGAGGAGGGATACCCATTTTTACTTCCCCAGTTGCCCATCACAAACAGGCCTTTGCGATTACCCCTGTTTTGAAATGTAGCATATGTTTTCCCCAATTTTTTTTTTTTATACAAAAAAGGGTGAGTTGGGGATATCTTTTCAGTAAGTCAATTTATTCTCATTTTCTTCTTAGATTGTGGAGGGGGGGGATCTTATTGGAATGGGTTATGTAGAATATTTTTTTCAGAAAATGGAACAAATGCTACTCTTTTTTTTTATTTTATATCATTTAATTTCTTATGACTATGGGCGTGATATATTTTTTTGGGAGGATCTCTAATAATTGAGTTGTTCCTCCCCAGTACAGTTCCTCACCCAACAACAAGTCTAGAAATACTTTTGGGGATTAATGATCCATTTTACTGTTCCTACAGATGGTTCTGGACACTGTCCTTTTATATATTTTGTGGGTGACTGGTTGATTGTGTGCATAGCGGTTTCTACCTTGTCGGGCAGAGACCTGTTATGGTGCACCACATCATTTAGCATGTTTGTCTTTCAGATAGGGATTAATGGGGGTAAAAAGACATTGCATGACCAGTCACTGTCATTGTATGTCAGCTTGGCATTATAGCCCTACATGTGTTGTTTCATGTTGTGAACAAACTGGAATTTGCAGCATTGTCGGATACATTTTTCTCAATTTTCTTGTACACTGTACTTTCACTATAGTACAGTTTTTTTTCCCTGCAATAATTATGTCAGACCAGAACAACAGCATCAGAAAGACATAAATGTGGGACAACTGCTTTGTTAGCGAGACATAGTCATATGTACAGGCAAATGCCTTTCTAGATATCTGTCTCCCTTGTAAGTGCACAGCTTCACTTCTCATCTCAATGCACTGCAAATATAAGAATATGGAGTATTTCAAAGATAGTAACAGAGTTACCCATCTAAAAATATTTTTTTTCTCTCATTTTGTGTGAAAATGTATAAAATTAAAAAAAGAAACATATACGTGTATACCCATTATTTCTTCCTATAATAATTTTGCACTCAGCATACTCACTACACCACTAGATTCATACTTTAAGGGCTCTACTAAGATCTAATAGAGTCATCCATGGGGATTGTCTATCGTTTTGGCAGCTCAACGTAATAAGGCCTTATTCAACATCCAGCATAAAGGCAGGGCAGAGTGCTGGTTGCAGTGTGCGATTGCATTTTGTGTTTTTACGTTTGTATCTGTATTTCGCCATAGCAATCTGCACCTGCTAGGGGTTGTGCGGGCTGAATCTTCCATATTTTTTCTTTGTAGTACGTATTGGAGGTGTGGCGATCTCCAAGCAGTCAAGCACACCTGTCCAGTTGATCTGCCCCCTGGAGGCTGGTTTTAAAGTCAGTATAAAACATAGCACCTACCAGTAGCCATTAGGCTCCAGGAGAAGTATATAGTGGGCTCAGCATGCGTGTTGGTACTTGCATCCCTGGATCCGATGAAAGCTGTAATGGCACCGGACGGGGTTAAAAGCAGAGTGTGCTTGGCGTGCATGCTGTACCTGCGCTCCCTGGACTTTGTGTGGCTGTCATGGCACATAAAAGGTAGGAACTAGTGTTAGGGACCACTCATGAAGGCGACCTTGACGTGGTGAGTGGCTTATTACGCTTTGGCCAAAATGTACACCAATGCCTTATTCAACATCCAGCATAAAGGCAGGGCAGAGTGCTGGTTGCAGTGTGCGATTGCATTTTGTGTTTTTACGTTTGTATCTGTATTTCGCCATAGCAATCTGCACCTGCTAGGGGTTGTGCGGGCTGAATCTTCCACAAATCAATTATAACCGTCCTCTTCACTGTTTACCTGCTCACTATGGCATCGCAGTGGTGAGCAGGTGTAATTACAGCTCCATCCTCCCCATTTACTTCAACGGGATGGATCCTTTCTACTCATTTGAGGGTAAGTCATTAATATAGCAAAAGCAGACAACCCCTTTAACCACTTCAGCCCCGCTAGCTAAAACCCCCTTCATGACCAGGCCACTTTTTACACTTCTGCACTACACTACTTTCACCGTTTATCGCTCGGTCATGCAACTTACCACCCAAATGAATTTTACCTCCTTTTCTTCTCACTAATAGAGCTTTCATTTGGTGGTATTTCATTGCTGCTGACATTTTTACTTTTTTTGTTATTAATCAAAATTTAACGATTTTTTTGCAAAAAAATGACATTTTTCACTTTCAGCTGTAAAATTTTGCAAAAAAAAACGACATCCATATATAAATTTTTCACTAAATTTATTGTTTTACATGTCTTTGATAAAAAAAAATGTTTGGGCAAAAAAAAATGGTTTGGGTAAAAGTTATAGCATTTACAAACTATGGTACAAAAATGTGAATTTCCGCTTTTTGAAGCAGCTCTGACTTTCTGAGCACCTGTCATGTTTCCTGAGGTTCTAAAATGCCCAGACAGTAGAAAAACCCCACAAATGACCCCATTTTGGAAAGTAGACACCCTAAGGTATTCGCTGATGGGCATAGTGAGTTCATAGAACTTTTTATTTTTTGTCACAAGTTAGCGGAAAATGATGATTTTATTTTAATATTTTTTTTTTCTTACAAAGTCTCATATTCCACTAACTTGCGACAAAAAATAAAACATTCTAGGAACTCGCCATGCCCCTCACGGAATACCTTGGGGTATCTTCTTTCCAAAATGGGGTCACTTGTGGGGTAGTTATACTGCCCTGGCAATTTAGGGGCCCAAATGTGTGAGAAGTACTTTGCAATCAAAATGTGTAAAAAATGGCCTGCGAAATCCGAAAGGTGCACTTTGGAATATGTGCCCCTTTGCCCACCTTGGCTGCAAAAAAGTGTCACACATCTGGTATCGCCGTACTCAGGAGAAGTTGGGGAATGTGTTTTGGGGTGTCATTTTACATATACCCATGCTGGGTGAGAGAAATATCTTGGCAAAAGACAACTTTTCCAATTTTTTTATACAAAGTTGGCATTTGACCAAGATATTTTTCTCATCCAGCATGGGTATATGTAAAATGACACCCCAAGACACATTCCCCAACTTCTCCTGAGTACGGTGATACCAGATGTGTGACACTTTTTTGCAGCCAATGTGGGCAAAGGGGCACATTTTCCAAAGTGCACCTTTCGGATTTCGCAGGCCATTTTTTACACATTTTGATTGCAAAGTTCTTCTCACACATTTGGGCCCCTAAATTGCCAGGGCAGTATATCTACGCCACAAGTGACCCCATTTTGGAAAGAAGACACCCCAAGGGATTCCATGAGGGGCACGGTGAGTTCCTAGAATTTTTAATTTTTTGTCGCAAGTTAGTGGAATATGAGACTTTGTAAGGAAAAAAGAAAAAAAAAGAAAAATCATCATTTTCCGCTAACTTGTGACAAAAAATAAAAAATTCTAGGAACTCGCCGTGCCCCTCACGGAATACCTTGGGGTGTCTTATTTCCAAAATGGGGTCACTTGTGGCGTAGTTATACTGCCCTGGCAATTTAGGGGCCCAAATGTGTGAGAAGTACCTTGCAATCAAAATCTGTAAAAAATGGCCTGCGAAATCCGAAAGGTGCACTTTGGAATGTGTGCCCCTTTGCCCACCTTGGCTGCAAAAAAGTGTCACACATCTGGTATCGCCGTATTCAGGAGCAGTTGGGGAATGTGTTTTGGGGTGTCATTTTACATATACCCATGCTGGGTGAGAGAAATATCTTGGCAAAAGACAACTTTTCCAATTTTTTTATACAAAGTTGGCATTTGACCAAGATATTTTTCTCACCCAGCATGGGTATATGTAAAATGACACCCCAAAACACATTCCCCAACTTCTCCTGAGTACGGCGATACCAGATGTGTCACACTTTTTTGCAGCCTAGATGCGCAAAGGTGCCCAAATTCCTTTTAGGAGGGCATTTTTAGACATTTGGATCCCAGACTTCTTCTCACACTTTCGGGCCCCTAAAAAGCCAGGGCAGAATAAATACCCCACATGTGACCCCACTTTGGAAAGAAGACACCCCAAGGTATTCAATGAGGGGCCTGGCGAGTTCATCAAATTTTTTTTTTTTGCATAAGTTAGCGGAAATTGATTTTTTTTTGTTTTTTTCTCACAAAGTCTCACTTTCCGCTAACTTAGGACAAAAATTTCAATCTTTAATGGACTTAATATGCCCCTCACGGAATACCTTGGGGTGTCTTCTTTCCGAAATGGGGTCACATGTGGGGTATTTATACTGCCCTGGCTTTTTAGGGGCCCTAAAGCGTGAGAAGAAGTCTGGAATATAAATGTCTAAAAATTTTTACGCATTTGGTTTCCGTGAGGGGTATGGTGAGTTCATGTGAGATTTTATTTTTTGACACAAGTTAGTGGAATATGAGACTTAGTAAGAAAAAACAAACAAAATATATATATATATTTCCGCTAACTTGGGCCCAAAAAATTTCTGAATGGAGCCTTACAGGGGGGTGATCAGTGACAGGAGGGTGATCAATGACAGGGGGGAGATCAATGACACGGGGGTGATCCGGGAGTGTATATGGGTGATCACCCCCTGTCATTGATCACCCCCCTGTAAGGCTCCATTCAGACGCCCGAATGATTTTTACGGATCCATGGATCGGATCCGCAAAACACATGCGGACGTCTGAATGGAGCCTTACAGGGGGGTGATCAATGACAGTGGGGTGATCAATGACAGGGGGTGATCAGGGAGTGTATATGGGTGATCACCCGCCTGTCATTGATCACCCCCTGTAAGGCTCCATTCAGACGTCCGCATGTGTTTTGCGGATCCGATCCATGTATCCATGGATCCGTAAAAATCATACGGACGTCTGAATAGAGCCTGACAGGGGGGTGATCAATGACAGGGGGGTGATCAATGACAGGGGGTGATCAGGGAATCTATATGGGTGATCACCCGCCTGTCATTGATCACCCCCCTGTAAGGCTCCATTCAGACGTCCGTATGCGTTTTGCTGATCCGATCCATGTATCCGTGGACCGTAAAAATCATACGGATGTCTGAAAGGAGCCTGACAGGGGGGTGATCAATGACAGGGGGGTGATCAATGACAGGGGGGTGATCAGGGAGTTTATATGGGGTGATCAGGGGTTTATAAGGGGTTAATAAGTGACGGGGGGGTGTAGTGTAGTGTGGTGTTTGGTGCGGCTTTACTGAGCTACCTATGTCCTCTGGTGGTCGATCCAAACAGGCTGGCAGGCTGGAGATCCACTCGCTTACCTTCCGTTCCTGTGAGCACGCGCGCCTGCGTGCGCGCGTTCACAGGAAATCTCGGGTATCGCGGGATGACGCGCCGATGCGTCCAGGAGGAGTAAATCAACCACCTCCCGGACGCATCGGTGCGTTAGGCGATCGGGAGGTGGTTAAGAATGGGCAAATACATTTAACTGTTGCTAACCTCACTTCTTTGCCTGTGCTACTCGGTCTCTACAGATCTTACTAAGTCTCTCCAGCTTGCTGAACATGTAAAGCTTTAATCCGTTTGCCTGTATAATGACCTCTGCTGGGATTTTAACTAGAGATGAGCAAATCGAAGTTGACAAAGTGGAATCCGATCCTCGCACTTCGTGTTTTTTCCTAAAATGTCTGCTGCACGTGTGAGGACATGAAGAAAGGAACTCTGGTAAGGTGGGATCAACCATAGTGCCATACATGTATGCAGCCAATCAGCAGCCAGCCAGCCCTGTGATGTCACAGCCCTATAAATAGCGGCAGCCATCTTAGATTCTGCCATTTATAAATGTACTGAGTGCCGGGAGAGACGTCTGAAAACGCTGGGGACAGTGGTAGAAAAAAACAACTTCATTGTGCTAAAAATGCGATTTACAAATGCATGGGAATATTATTCAAGGTGTAGGGAAAGGATAGGGAGGAATCATTCCACAGCGTTTATGTAGAACAGGGTTCAGTAGGGGAGGTTACTGCCTGGGTAATAGGAACAATCCTATTACCCCTTGCTGCACTGACTGGAGGGATCCAAATTCCCATTATACAGCCCTGCAATTCCAGCAAACGGTACTTATTGGGGTGCAAGTTCTGTTTGATACAGCCATTAACAGGGTTTATTACAAGGAAATATTTCTACATCTTATTTGCCCTTGTAAATTTATATGTTCTAAAGCATTTTTTGGCTTGTATTAGTGGGAAGAAAAGGGCTTATTAGCCATTGAGTGGTGAAGTGCAAAAATGACAGTCCTTTTTCTCATGCACAATATAAGTGACAAAAGTTAAATATATTTGCCGGTCAGCAGTGCAGTTATCTAGTTCAAAGCCATTTTTGCAGAGTATTAATGGCAAACCAAAAATATATTTGCTGGTCAGCGGTGCAGTTACCGTATGTGTTTTAAGGCTTTTGTGGCATATACAGGTCCTTCTCAAAAAATTAGCATACTGTGATAAAGTTCATTATTTTCTGTAATGTACTGATAAACATTAGACTTTCATATATTTTAGATTCATTACACACCAACTGAAGTAGTTCAAGCCTTTTATTGTTTTAATATTGATGATTTTGGCATACAGCTCATGAAAACACAAAATTCCTATCTCAAAAAATTAGCATATCATGTAAAGGTTCTCTAAACAAGCTATTAACCTAATCATCTGAATCAACTAATTAACTCTAAACACCTGCAAAAATTCCTGAGGCTTTTAAAAACTCCCAGCCTGGTTCATTACTCAAAACCGCAATCATGGGTAAGACTGCCGACCTGACTGCTGTCCAGAAGGCCATCATTGACACCCTCAAGCAAGAGGGTAAGACACAGAAAGAAATTTCTGAACGAATAGGCTGTTCCCAGAGTGCTGTATCAAGGCACCTCAGTGGGAAGTCTGTGGAAAGGAAAAAGTGTGGCAGAAAACGCTGCACAACGAGAAGAGGTGACCGGACCCTGAGGAAGATTGTGGAGAAGGACCGATTCCAGACCGTGGGGGACCTGCGGAAGCAGTGGACTGAGTCTGGAGTAGAAACATCCAGAGCTACCGTGTACAGGCATGTGCAGGAAATGGGCTACAGGTGCCGCATTCCCCAGGTCAAGCCACTTTTGAACCAGAAACAGCGGCAGAAGCGCCTGACCTGGGCTACAGAGAAGCAGCACTGGACTGTTGCATGTCATTTGGAAATCAAGGTGCCAGAGTCTGGAGGAAGACTGGGGAGAGGGAAATGCCAAAATGCCTGAAGTCCAGTGTCAAGTACCCACAGTCAGTGATGGTCTGGGGGGCCATGTCAGCTGCTGGTGTTGGTCCACTGTGTTTTATCAAGGGCAGGGTCAATGCAGCTAGCTATCAGGAGATTTTGGAGCACTTCATGCTTCCATCTGCTGAAAAGCTTTATGGAGATGAAGATTTCATTTTTCAGCACGACCTGGCACCTGCTCACAGTGCCAAAACCACTGGTAAATGGTTTACTGACCATGGTATTACTGTGCTCAATTGGCCTGCCAACTCTCCTAACCTGAACCCCATAGAGAATCTGCGGGATATTGGGAAGAGAATGTTGAGAGACGCAAGACCCAACACTCTGGATGAGCTTAAGGCCGCTATCGAAGCATCCTGGCCTCCATAACACCTCAGCAGTGCCACAGGCTGATTGCCTCCATGCCACGCCGCATTGAAGCAGTCATTTCTGCAAAAGGATTCCCGACCAAGTATTGAGTGCATAACTGAACATAATTATTTGAAGGTTGACTTTTTTTGTATTAAAAACACTTTTCTTTTATTGGTCGGATGAAATATGCTAATTTTTTGAGATAGGAAATTTGTGTTTTCATGAGCTGTATGCCAAAATCATCAATATTAAAACAATAAAAGGCTTGAACTACTTCAGTTGGTGTGTAATGAATCTAAAATATATGAAAGTCTAATGTTTATCAGTACATTACAGAAAATAATGAACTTTATCACAATATGCTAATTTTTTGAGAAGGACCTGTATTACCACAAAAAGAGAAAATATATTTGCCGGTCAGTGGTGCAGTTATCTGTTTTAAATCCATTCTTGCCGTGTATTAGTGGCAAACAAAAAATATATTTGCCGGTTAGCGGCAAAGGACGGTACGTTGTCCTTGTAACGGGGATCCAGCAGCATGGCCACCCAGTAATCAGCACAAGTTAGAATGTGGGCAACTCGGTCGTTGCGGAGACAGTGCAGCATGTAATTGCTCATATGTGCCAGGCTGCCCAGAGGCAATGAAAAGCTGTGTTCTGTGTTCTGTGTATCGTCTGTGTCCTCTTCATCCCCCCCAGCCATGCACCAGTGATGGCCATGAGCTGGTCTGGGTGCCACCCTGCTGTGAACGTGGTTCTTCCTCCTCCATCTCCTCCTTCTCATCCTCCACCTTGTCATCCTCCAGAACTGTGCCCTGGCTGGACAATTGTTTACCTGGCGTTTGTGGGTGCAGGAACCCACCCTCGGAGCCACTTGTGAATAACTGGCCGCAAACCCTACGAAATGATCCCTTTTCCTCCTCCACCTCCTGTTCCACATCCTCTTCCCTCATCGCCAGGAGCGTTTTTTCAAGGAGGCATAAAAGTGGGATAGTAACGCTGAGAACAGCATTATCGTCACTGGCCATGTTGGTGGAGTACTCGAAACAACGCAACAAGGAACACAGGTCTCGCATGGAGGCCCAGTCATTGGTGGGGAAGTGGTGCTGTTCCGTAGAGCGACTCACCCGTGCGTGCTGCAGTTGAAACTCCACTATCGCCTGCTGCTGCTCGCACAGTCTGGCCAGCATGTGCAAGGTGGAGTTCCACCTTGTGGGCACGTTGCATATGAGTCAGTGAACGGGAATGCCGAAGTTACGCTTCAGCGCTGACAGGCGAGCAGCAGCATGGTGAGAACGCCAAAAGCGCGTACAAACGGCCAGCAATTTTTGCAGCAGCTCTGACATATTGGAGTAATTTTTCAGGAATTTCTGCACCACCAAATTCAGCACATGCACCACTCATCGGTCTGTTGTTCAAGGCCCGTCCACAGCTCCTGCGCGGTGTGGGGTTTGTCCCCCAAACAGAAGTTTTAAAATTGCCTGCTGTCATTTACCCCTGGCTGTGCTGAAGTTGGTGGTGAAGGTGTTACACTGACCGGAAGAGGAGATGGTAGAGGATAAGAAAGCGCAGTAGGAGGAGGAAGCAACAGGAGGCAAACTGAAGCGCCCTGCAATCCTCAGTGGTGGAAGGACATGCGCCAAACTGCTATCCGCCTCAGGCCCAGCTACCACTGCATTTACCCAGTGTGCTGTTATGGAGATATAATGCCCCTGACCGTGCTTACTGGTCCACGTATCCATAGTGAGGTGCACCTTGCCACAGATGGCGTTGTGCAGTGCACACCTGATTTTGTCCCCCACTTGGTTGTGCAGGGAAGGGATGGGTCGTCTGGAAAAGTAGTGGAGGCTGGGCACGATGTACTGTGGGACAGCCACCACTGTAAGGCCTTTAAAACTCTCAGTCTCCACCAGACAGCATTTCAAATTGCCAGTAATTTAGAAATTATGGCATTCAGGGCCAGTGATCACAGGTGGGTAGGCGGGTACTTCCTCTTCCGCTCCAGTGTTTGGGAGAAGGAAAGCTGAACAATTCCGTGGGACATTGTGGAGATGCTTGGTGACCCAAGTGGTGGAGTTGCTGGCAGATTCTAAGTTTGCGGGGTGGCAGGTGGCACTGTCACTCCAGAGGTTGATGAAGAGGCCGACACTGCAGCAGAAGAGGAATCAGGAGGAGCGAGAAACCTTTCTTAGTTTTTGAGGTGTCTACTTCACTGCAGCTCGTGCTTTGCACTTAAATGCCTGGTCATGCAGGTTGTGCTCAGGTTGAGAACGTTTATGCCTCGCTTCAGGCTCTGATTGCACAGCATGCAAACCACTCGTGTCTTGTCGTCAGCACATTGTCTGAAGAGCTGCCATGCCAGGGAACTCCTTGGAGCTGGCTTTGGTGTGCTCGGGCCCTTGCTATGGTGGGCAGTAGCAGGCGTACTGTCTAGGGGACGACCGCTCTGCTTTTGCACCCTGCTCCCTCTTCTGCTGTGCTGGGGGCTCTGTGCGACCACCGCCTCTTCCTCTGAACTACACAGGTCACTCGCATGACCTTGATTCCATGTGGGGTCGAGGACCTCATCGTCCTCCACATCATCTTCCACCCAGTCTTCACCCCTGCCCTCCTTGTCGGTCTGCACACTTTAGAAAGCCCCAGCAGTTGGCACCTGTGTTTTGTCATCATCCGAGACGTGCTGCGATGGTCCTCCCATGTACTCATCTTGAAACATAAGTAGTTGGGCATTGGTGCACTCAACCTCTTCCACTTCCGGGGCAGGGCTAGGCCCTGGATGGTCCTGGGAAACCCTGCTAACAGAGTCATGAAAAAGCAGAAGAGACTGCTGCATGACTTGGGGCTCTGTCAGAACCTCCCAGGGAGCCAGTAGTGGGATGAGGAACCCACTGGCAGCAAGCAGCTGACAGCCCAGAATGCGGTACAAGTTTAGGGATAATCCAAGAGGGGTAGTCAATGTCCAATCCGGGTCGAGGCAGGCAGCGAAGGTTCAAGGCGGAAGACAGTCCAGGGGTCAGTAGCCGGGAAGGATACAAAGAAACAACAGGCAATAGAAGGATCTGCAGGGAGGCTAGGTGTTCACCATAAGGTGGAATAACTCAGCAATGAACCAGAGCTCAGGCCAGGTCTTTATAGCCAGGGAAGGTAGGAACCACCCTCCCCAGGAACCAATGGCAGGCGAGGAAGGTGGAAGGTGTGTACTGGGAATCTCCCTCAGCAAGGCTCAAACCTGACAGCCGGATAATGCAGGAACTCTATGCACCCGGAAATGTGCGAGCAGCCTGTGTACTGCGCACACGCCGTGCACCCGCACCTCGGGCACCAGGTGTTCTACCGAGCTGAACACCCCCTGCTTCCTGACAGAGCCCCCCACCAAGGAGCGGCCTCCGGACGCGACCCTGGGAAGGCCTCTCGGGGTGAGCCTGATGGAACGCCCGCACCTTGGCGGCCGCATGGACATTCCCCAAGGGCTCCCAGGAACGCTCCTCGGGACCGTACCCCTTCCAGTGGATGAGATACTCCAGGACCCCACGCCGGCGGCGGGAGTACAGGATCTCCTGGACTTCATACTCATCATCGTTATTCACCTGGATGGGAGGTGGTGGAGCAGGTGCCCGGTCCGGGAACGGGTTGGCACGGTGTGGTTTCAACAAGGACACGTGGAATACCGGGTGGATTCCCAGGGAAGTAGGCAACTGGAGCTTGGCTGCAACGTTGTTGACCATACTCACGATCTCAAAGGGACCAAGGTAACGGGGTCCCAGTTTTCGGGAGGGACAGGACAGCTTGAGGTGCTGTGTTGAAAGCCACACCTTGTCCCCGTCTTTGTACCTGGGGAATTCTGTGCGTCTACGGTCTGCCTGCATCTTGTGCCGCTGCTGAGCGGCCCGGAGTTGTTGCGTTAGGGTCCGCCTCAGTTCTCGTAGGAGCCGGAGCCATTGAGCTACTTCAGGCACTGGGACATCAAGGGGGAGATCCGGGAGAGTTGCGGGATGATAGCCATAGTTGGCATAGAATGGTGAGAGCCCGGTGGAGGAATGAAGCTGATTGTTGAAGGAAAATTCCGCGAAGGGGAGATGGCTCACCCAGTCGTCTTGTAGATGGGATGTGTAACAGCGAAGGAACTGTTCGAGGGTTTGGTTGGTCCTTTCGGTCTGCCCATTGGACTGGGGGTGATAGGCAGAAGACAGGCTGCGAGTGATATGAAGGCTACGGCAAAACTGGGTCCAAAAGCGGGAGGTGAATTGTGAGCCCCGGTCTGAGACGATGGAATCAGGGAGCCCGTGCAACCGGAACACGTGTTGGAGGAACAACTCTGAGGTTTTTTGGGCCGTCGGGAGAACGGAGGTCGGAATGAAGTGGGACATCTTGGTACATCTGTCCACCACCACCATGATGGTGGTACAGGCTTGTGAAGGCAGTAAGTCCACAATGAAATCCATGGCTATGTTGCGCCATGGAAGGGTTGGCACTGGCAGAGGCTGTAATAACCCAACAGGTTTTGAGGTGGGTTGTTTGTAGAGTGCACACACGGAACAAGACTCTATGAAGGAGCGTACGTCGGCTGCCAAAGAGGGCCACCAAAACTGACGTAGGATGCATTCCGTGGTGTTGCGCCTACCTCGGTGGCCTGCTGTGGGGTGGTCATGGTGATGCTGTAGTACAGGCAGTCGCTGGGAGACTGGGACGTAGATCCACTGTTGGTGGTAACAAAGCCCCTGCTTCATTGGCAGATGGGCTGCCTCCTCTGGAGCTGGCATGCTGGCCCGTCGGATCCTCTCGATCAAGGAGTGTTGGGTGGCTAGAAAGTATGCGGCTGGCAGGATCGGTTCCGGAGGTGCAGGATCGGCCTCGGAGGAGCACATACGGGACAAGGCATCAGCCTTGCCGTTCTTGGATCCCGGTCGATAGGTAATCTGGAGGCGAAAACGGGAGAAAAAGAGAGCCCACCTGGCTTGTCGAGGACGCAGTCGCTTGGCACTGCGGAGATATTCGAGGTTGCGATGGTCGGTGTACACCACCACAGGGTTTTCGGCTCCTTCCAGCAAATGTCTCCATTCCGTCAGGGCGTCCTTGATGGCGAGCAGCTCCCTCTCACCCACATCATAGTTGCGTTCGGCCCCGGTGAGTTTGCGGGAATAAAAGGCAACTGGATGGAGAAGCTGCTTCTCCCCTTGGACCTGGGAGAGAACAGCCCCGATAGCCCCCTCGGAGGCGTCGGTCTCCAGAAAAAACGGGCAAGAGGCGTCCGGTTGTACCAGTATAGGTGCCTGTGTGAACAGCCTCTTAAGGTGCTGGAATGCCCGTTGGACCTTCGGGGTCCATTCAAATAGGGTGTTGCTCCTGGTCAGAGCAGTGATGGGAGCGCAGATCGCTGAAAAGTTCCGAATGAATCGGCGGTAAAAATTGGCAAAACCAATGAACTGCTGCACCATCCGCCGATTGCGGGGGACAGGCCAATTCTGGACGGCCTGGATCTTCCTGGGGTCCATCTCCACTCGACCTGGGCATAGGATGTAGCCCAGGAACTCAATGGACGAGACTTCGAAGGTGCTTTTTTCAAGCTTGCCATAGAGACTGTGGGTCCGCAGACGCTGGAGCACCGATTTGACATGCCGTTCGTGTTGTGGCAGTGATCTAGAGAAGACAAGGATATCGTCCAGATATACCACAACATGGGTATCCAACAGGTCACGGAAGACGTCATTGATGAAGCACTGAAATGTGGCAGGGGCGTTACAGAGCCCGAAGGGCATGACAAGGTACTTGTAGTGCCCAAACCGTGAGCGGAATGCTGTCTTCCACTCATCTCCCTCCCTGACACGAATCAGATTGTAGGCCCCACGGAGGTCGATCTTGGTGAAGAAACGGGCATCCTTGACTCTGTCCAGCAAGTCGGGAATGAGAGAGAGTGGGTACCGGTTCTTCTTGGTGATGTCGTTCAGGGCCCGGTAATCGACACAGGGCCGGAGACCCCCATCTTTTTTCCCCACAAAGAAGATGCCGGCCCCAACTGGAGAGGTCGAGGGACGGATGAACCCCTTCACTAGGCTCTCCTCTATGTAGTCCTTCAGGGCCCTGGTCTCGGGTTCGGACAGATTGTACAAGCGCCCGTACGGCAGTGGGGCTCCAGGGAGCAGGTCAATGGGGCAATCATAAGGCCTGTGTGGCGGCAAGGCGGCTGCTCCTTTTTTTTTCAAAAACGTCTGCATAGTCCCGATATTTGTCGGGTAGTCTGTGTTCAACGGTGCCCAGAACCGTAGGAGGGCTTGGAGCCGGAGACGCGTGAACAGGAGAACCGGAGGGGGGCGTGAAGGTGATGGAGCCAGAGGTCCAGTCAATCGTGGGGTTGTGTCTCCTAAGCCAGGGGATGCCTAAAATGATTGGAAACAAGGGGGAAGGCACGATGTCCCACACGATCTTCTCGGAATGGTAAAGGCCGATGCGGAGGAAAAAGGGATGTGATTCCATGGCGATAGGTCCCGTCTTTAGGGTGCTGCCATCCACCAGATGCAGCTGGGATGGGTTCTTCTTAGGGCGCAACGGGATGCCTAGTTGGGAAGCCAGATCCTTGTCCATAAAACAGCTGCTTGCGCCCGAATCAATGATGGCAGAGAGATCAATATTGTTGTTGCCCAGCTGCAGGGAAACGGGGATGGTGAGATGAGACGAGTTGTTATACATAGGTAGGTTAATGCATACCGTGGGTGTCTCCGGCCTACGTTCGGGAGGTTTGATAGGACAGTCCTTCAGGAAATGGCCCGGTTTTGCGCAGTATAAACACAGATGCAAGGTTCTTCTCCTGGTTCTCTCCACCGTGGACAGGGGACCCCGAACAGCCCCGATCTGCATCGGCTCCTCCTGGTTACCGTCTGCTGCCACAGGAACAGGAAGCCTTAAGGGTTCCGACCAGCGCTCCGTTAGAGGTGGGGTCTGTTGTCGCTCCTGACGTCTTTCCCGGAAGCGGCGATCCAGGTGGGTTACTGAGTCCATCAGGCCCCCCAAGGAGCCCGACACCCCAATGCGGGCGAGCTCATCCTTGAGCTGCTCGGACAAACCGATGCGGAACTGGTCAATCAAGGCCACCTCGTTCAAGCCCGTATCCGGGGCTACCTCACGGAATTCCATGATGTAATCCTCCACTGGACGTCTGCCCTGGCGGAGGGTGCGCAAGGTACCCCTGGCGGTTGAAGAACGCAGGGGGTCATCATAAAGTCTTTGCATAGCTGCGGCAAAGGACTTCCAAGATGCCAGCACTGGGTCATCGGCTAGTAGGAGTTGGTGCGCCCAGGTCTGGGGAGGCCCTGAGAGCAAGGAAATTGCCGTGCGTACCTTGACGAAGTCCGTGGCATATGTACGTGGCTTCAGGGAAAACAACAGCTCGCAGGAGATGATGAATAGTGATGAGCGGGAGGTGCCATATTCGATTTTGCGATATTTCGCGAATATTCGAATGAATATTCGTGTTATATTCGTCAAAATCGAATATTCGTAATTATTCCAATTATCGCGAATAATATACGAATAAAATTTTTCGCGTATTGCGATTATTTATCTTGATAGTATAAGGCAACGTTCCTATGCTAATTGACAATGGCTAGGCTAATATGTGTATTTTACGAAATTTCGTGATTTGCTCTAACTTCGTCTCTTAGAATATTACGAATATTCTAAAAGACGAAGTTAGAGCAATATTACGAAATTTCGTAAAATACACATATAGATTGTAATTTAGCTAATATAGTGCTATAATCCCTTTTTTTCCTCTAATTTTTTTTTTGCCTCTTCTGAACTTAAGTTTTGTAAAATATGTACACTATTAAAAAATATTACTATAGAAGTATATTAGCTTAAATACAATCTATGTGTATTTTACGAAATTTCGTAATATTGCTCTAACTTCGTCTTTTAGAATATTCGTAATATTCTAAAAGACGAAGTTAGAGCAATATTAAGAACATTTGCAAAAGCCGAAATTGTGATGCGAGTAATATAATCCGAAATAATCGCATGAAGATTTCAACTTAGCACTGCTATATTCCATATTCTAGCCTAATATGGAATATAGCTGTGCTAAGTTAGCACTGCTATATTCCATACTAGGCTAGAATATGGAATATAGCAGTGCTAAGTTGAAATCTTCATGCGATTATTTCGTATTATATTACTCGCATCGCAATTTCGGCTTTTGCAAATGTTCTTAATATTGCTCTAACTTCGTCTTTTAGAATATTACGAATATTCTAAAAGACGAAGTTAGAGCAATATTACGAAATTTCGAAAAGACGAAGTTAGAGCAATATTACGAAGTTTCGTAAAATACACATAGATTGTATTTAAGCTAATATACTGCTACAGTAATATTTTTTAATAGTGTACATATTTTACAAAACTTAAGTTCAGAAGAGGCAAAAAAAAATTAGAGGAAAAAAAAGGGATTATAGCACTATATAAGCTAAATTACAATCTATATGTGTATTTTACGAAATTTCGTAATATTGCTCTAACTTCGTCTTTTAGAATATTCGTAATATTGCTCTAACTTCGTCTTTCAGAATATTACGAATATTCTAAAAGACGAAGTTAGAGCAATAATAAGAACATTTGAAAAAGTTGAAATTGCGATGCGAGTAATATAATACGAAATAATCGCATGAAGATTTCAACTTAGCACTGCTATATTCCATATTCTAGCCTAGTATGGAATATAGCAGTGCTAACTTAGCACAGCTATATTCCATATTAGGCTAGAATATGGAATATAGCAGTGCTAAGTTGAAATCTTCATGCGATTATTTCGTATTATATTACTCGCATCGCAATTTCGGCTTTTGCGAAATTTCGTAAAATACACATATAGATTAGATTGTAATTTAGCTAATATTGAATATAGCAGTGCTAGGTTGAAAACGCCACTGACTGGAGCAGCCAGGAAGCCAGGAATCCAAAGGACAGGTAAGAACAACTTTAGGGAAGTGGGAAAGGAAAAAATTATAATAATAAAAAAAAAAAAAAAAAAAAGACGAATATTCGAATTCGCGAATATATAGAACGATATTCTAAATATTCGCGAAATCTCGAAATTGCGATATTCGAGAAAAAATTTCGCAATTCGAATATTCGCGCTCAACACTAATAAACATTAGACTTTCATATATTTTAGATTGATTACACACAACTGAAGTAGTTCAAGCCTTTTATTGTTTTAATATTGATGATTTTGGCATACAGCTCATGAAAACCCAAAATTCCTATCTAAAAAATTTAGCATATTTCATCCGACCAATAAAAGAAAAGTGTTTTTAATACAAAAAAAGTCAACCTTCAAATAATTATGTTCAGTTATGCACTCAATACTTGGTCGGGAATCCTTTTGCAGAAATGACTGCTTCAATGCGGCGTGGCATGGAGGCAATCAGCCTGTGGCACTGCTGAGGTGTTATGGAGGCCCAGGATGCTTTGAAAGCAGCTTTAAGCTCATCCAGAGTGTTGGGTATTGCATCTCTCAACTTTCTCTTCCCAATATCCCACAGATTCTCTATGGCGTTCAGGTCAGGAGAGTTGGCAGGCCAATTGAGCACAGTAATACCATGGTCAGTAAACCATCTACCAGTGGTTTTGGCACTGTGAGCAGGTGCCAGGTCGTGCTGAAAAATGAAATCTTCATCTCCATAAAGCTTTTCAGCAGATGGAAGCATGAAGTGCTCCAAAATCTCCTGATGGCTAGCTGCATTGACCCTGCCCTTGATAAAACACAGTGGACCAACACCAGCAGCTGACATGGCACCCCAGACCATCACTGACTGTGGGTACTTGACACTGGACTTCAGGCATTTTGGCATTTCCCTCTCCCCAGTCTTCCTCCAGACTCTGGCACCTTGATTTCCGAATGACATGCAAAATTTGCTTTCATCCGAAAAAAGTACTTTGGACCACTGAGCAACAGTCCAGTGCTGCTTCTCTGTAGCCCAGGTCAGGCGCTTCTGCCGCTGTTTCTAGTTCAAAAGTGGCTTGACCTGGGGAATGCGGCACCTGTAGCCCATTTCCTGCACACGCCTGTACACGGTGGCTCTGGATGTCTCTACTCCAGACTCAGTCCACTGCTTCCGCAGGTCCCCCAAGGTCTGGAATCGGTCCTTCTCCACAATCTTGCTCAGGGTCCGGTCACCTCTTCTCGTTGTGCAGCGTTTTCTGCCACACTTTTTCCTTCCCACAGACTTCCCACTGAGGTGCCTTGATACAGCACTCTGGGAACAGCCTATTCGTCTTACCCTCTTGCTTGAGGGTGTCAATGATGGCCTTCTGGACAGCAGTCAGGTCGGCAGTCTTACCCATGATTGCGGTTTTGAGTAATGAACCAGGCTGGGAGTTTTTAAAAGCCTCAGGAATCTTTTGCAGGTGTTTAGAGTTAATTATTTGATTCAGATGATTAGGTTAATAGCTCGTTTAGAGAACCTTTTCACGATATGCTAATTTTTTTAGATAGTAATTTTGGGTTTTCATGAGCTGTATGCCAAAATCATCAATATTAAAACAATAAAAGGCTAATTGAATGAATCTAAAATATATGAAAGTCTAATGTTTATCAGTACATTACAGAAAATAATGAACTTTATCACAATATGCTAATTTTTTTAGAAGGACCTGTATACCTTATGGGAATAAAAGTATGAGGAACAAGAAAAAAAAACTATGTAGGTAAATAGAAATGTAAAATAAGCATAAAGAACGAAAAGAAAGCATTTAAATAACTAAAACAGGAGGGTATTAAGGAAGCATTGGAAAACGATAAGGAAAAAAATAGAATATCTAATAGACCAATAAAAGCAGCCAAACTGGAGAGAAGAGAGATTAATTGCCAAAGAGAGTAAAACTAACTGTAAAATGTTCTTCAATTATATAAATGGTAACAACTATAAATCTGAAGGTGTCGCCATTTATAGAATTATGAGGGGGAAGTTGCAGGGAGCATAGAGGAGAAAGCAAAGCTATTAAATATTTTTTTCTCCACTGTAAAAGTTAATTTCCCATTAAAAGTGGCCTGTCTGACCCAGGAAGAAGTGCTGCATCTTAAAAAGATTAAAATGGACAAATTGCCAGGACCAGATAGCATTCACCCCTGTATCCTAAGATAATTACACTGACTATCAAAAGGTTAACAATATTGTGAACTTTTAACTTTTAAGCTCCATATTTCACTATCTACATAATACAACTTAGATTACAGCAGATACAACAGATTCTTGCCATGTAACTGCATTGTTACTGTTTTGCTCCTGGTGGTGGAACAATCTTTATCTTATTGTATACTACAAATTACATGTAGCAAACATAAAGAAGATTTCCAAAGAAAATGGAAACCGCATTATCAAGCTCATAGCTCATCAATAGCAGTATCTCGGCCAAGAAAATTGCCAAACTGCATCATGTGAGTTCCAGGACAGTTGGAAGAATACAAAATGAAGGACGTTCATTCATTCCTAAGCCAAGAGATGGACGTCTAGACAAACTATCGCAGTCAACAAGTTGGCTCATCATAAGGTCTATCAGTTCTGGCACGACAAACACTGCAGTGAAGGTGGCTCACATGATTCATAATAGTGAGATCAGACATCCATGCAAGCACCATGCGACGCGCATTACACAAGGAATGGTGGCCCAAAAAAAGGTGAAGAAGCCTCGACTTCAATATCGTCATAAAAAGCGTTGGTTCAAGTTTGCAAAAAAGCATGAACAGTGGACAGTAGAAGATTGGAAATGGGTGATTTGGAGCAATGAGACCAAAGTCAATAAACTGGTCTTTGAAGGGTGCAAATGGGTCTTCAAGAAACAAGGGAAAAGGGGGCTAATGGATCAAGAACTTGAAGGAACTGGTAAGTTCAGTGGAGGAAGCCTGATGATATGGGGTTGTTTCACAACCATAGGTGTTGGTTATTTAACCAGGATTGATGGTAGTTTCAATTGTGAGCTATATGTGAGTATCATGCAAGACGAGTAACTGTCACGCCCGTGTGTGGCAGGCTGACACCACACTGGACGAAAGAGAGGGAACAAGGCCTGAAAGCAGGGGAAGAAAGAAGGACACCTCCTAGTCAAATCCCTAGTCACAGTCCTGACTGACTATCAGTATGAACAGACCCCAAAGGTAGGTGAGTTCATACGCAGGAGTACCTAGAGTCCTAACTCACTAAGACCCTGGTAATAGTGACAGGACTGAGACTACCTGTTCCTCCAGAAAGGAAGGATGACCAGGAGTCTCCCTCAAAAATACAACAAAGGGAAGGGGAAAAACAAAACACAAATAAACAAAATGCAAAAGGGAAAGGAAACACTTAGCTTTCCAGTGGCTATGGCATCAACAGGAACTCAGCAGAGAACCAAACATGAGAAGACCACAGATACCACTGAAGCTATAAACCACACAGCATTGTGGGATAAGCAACTAAAAATAAGGAAAGTCAAATGACCATAGCAGCAACACCTGGAGGTTATGTCATGGCATAGTGTGGGTAGAAAACTCCACACCGGACACAAGAAGAAAGGGAAAAGGTACTAGGCCTGGGAACTAGGGAAAGTGGGAAAGGTCACCACCTAGTGAATCCCTAAACCGAGCCCTGACTGCTATCAGCTTGAACAGACCTCTATTGTAGGAATGTTCATATGCATAAACCTAGAGCCCTATCTGAGCCTAAAGGGCCCTGGAAATAGTGTCAGTACACCCTGAAGGAACAGGAGACACCCTCAGGCCTAATACCAAGAGATAGGGGAATACCACAAACCAGAAATAAGGAAAAGACACTTAACTCCGAAGTACGCGGACAAGCAGGAACTCAGAGGAGAAACAACATCAGCACATCCACAACCGCATAGCATGATGGATAATACCAGATTAAATAGAGGAACAACCACTTAAGCTACACCTGAGACAAGACATGTGGTCATACCCAGCAACAACACAGAAATAAGTGAAACCAAAGAGGCTGTCAGATCGCATCACATGCAGCCAGTCTCTTAGATCTTCTGACCACTGTCACAGGAGAGATAGGTCCAAGGGTTCCACCTATCTCTTCAACAAAGATTTATTAAAAAAAACATTATGTATTTTCAGATCCCGAGGAAGTTTTAAACAAAAAGCTACAGGATTAATAATGGCACTGATCTTATATTGACCAATAAATCTTGGACCCAACTTCCAAGAAAGTACCTTCAACTTAATATTTTTTGTGGATAGCCATACAAAATCACCCACTCTTAGGTCCGGACCATTCATACGTTTCCTGTCAGCCACACGTTTATACTTGTTGCCAATATTCATCAAATTATTTTGAATTCTCTGCCATATGGATGATAATGACGACGTTGCGGAACGAATACGGAAGACATACAGAGTAAATTCCGTATGTGTTGCATTTTTTTTTGCGGACCCATTGACTTGAATGGAGCCATAGAACGTGATTTGCGGGCAATAAAAGGACATGTTCTATCTTTGAACGGAACGGAAATACGAAACCGCATACGGAACTAAAAAAACAGGCCATATACGGAACGAAAAAACGTTCGTGTGAACGAGCCCTAAGGCTTATTTATGAAGATTTTCGTGTGTCACCTGTACCGACTAGCTACCTTCCATCTGTGATTATGTAGCCTGCACTGTAGAAATGATTTGGAGTCGGCATGTTTGCTGGACTGTCCTCTATTTATCAGCCATAACCCCATGCATTTCATGATCAATATGCATTACCATCGTGGTCACCCCGACACTGGTTGTTAATTCATTCTTGTTGATGAATCATTTTTTTTTCCAGTTTCTGGAAGCAGGAGTGGGTGCAAAACACAAAAAGACATGCAAATGTTCCGTTCACGTATCATCTCTGTTTTGGATCCACTCACAGACTTTTTTTTTTTTTTTGCTGACCGAGTGAAGGCGTATGCTCCACAGACAGGATCCGTTTTTTGTGGGTTATTTTTCTGATGGATCAAAATAATCAGTGACGTCAACACAAACTTACTGTTGACACCCTCTCCACTCTGTCGGGGAAGGGGATCTACTTTTATAAGCGTTTAATAGAACAGGTTCTGTAGACATCTATGTGGAATCAGCTGACGACGGTGTAAAAGGAGTGCGCTTCTTCTTGACGCTAACATCGACCTGTAAGCCTGAGTTCATACTCGAGTTATTTGGTCAGTTTTGGCTCCGTGACTGCCCAAATACAGTAAGTGAAGTGTGCAGTGATTCCAAGGGAGCATTCACACGACCGTGTTAGTTTTGCGGTCCGTAAATCACGGATCCGTGTGTTCCGTATGTCTTCAGTTATCTTTCCGTTTCTGTTCCACAAGTCTGTATAATACGGACGTGGTGCTTCCGTGTGTCATCCGTTTTTCACGGTCCGCAAAAAAAACGGAAGGGTTAAATTGACAAATTTAAATGTCCAACCTATGTCCATCTAATGGGTCAGCTTGCTAGAATTAACAAAGTTAACGAATATGGAATATAGCAGTGCTAAGTTAAAATCGCAATGCGATTAATATAACTTGAAGTAATCGCATTGCAATTTCAACTTAGCACTGCTATATTCCATATTCGTTAACTTTGTTCATTCTAGCAAGCTGACCCATTAGAAAACCAGCTCTAAGTTGGAGTGGCACAATTACAGAGTCTGGAGGTGGCAGCAGCAGCATCAGGAGGAGGCCACAGAGTGGCACAATGACCAAGTTTAGAGGTGGCAGCAGCATCAAGAGGAGACCACAGAGTGGCACAATGACCGAGTCTGGAGGTGGCAGCAGCAGCAACAGCATGAGTAGGCCACAGAGTGGCACAATGACCGAGTTTGTTGCAGCAGCATGAGTAGGCCACAGAGTGGCACAATTACCGAATCTGGAGGTGGCAGCCGCAGCATCAGGAGGAGGCCAAATAGTGGCACAATGACCGAGTCTAGAGGTGGCAGCAGCATCAAGAGGAGACCACAGAGTGGCAAAATTACCGAGTCTGGAGGTGGCAGCAGCAACAGCATGAGTAGGCCACAGAGTGGCACAATGACCGAGTTTGTAGCAGCAGCATGAGTAGGCCACAGAGTGGCACAATGACCGAATCTGGAGGTGGCAGCAGCAGCATCAGGAGGAGGCCACAGAGTGGCACAATGACCGAGTCTGGAGGTGGCAGCAGCAGCATCATAAGGAGACCACAGAGTGGCACAATGACCGAGTCTGGAGGTGGCAGCAGCATCAGGAGGAGGCCACAGAGTGGTACAATGACCGAGTTTGTTGCAGCAGCATGAGTAGGCCACAGAATGGCACAATGACCGAGTTTGTAGCAGCAGCATGAGTAGGCCACAGAGTGGCACAATGACCGAGTCTGGTGGTGGCAGCAGCATGAGTAGGCCACAGAGTGGCACAATGACAGAGTGTCGATCGACCAAGATACTTCTAGGGAAACCTGCCTGCCATGAACAAGCCTCTAGTAGCTACAGACAAAGTGTCAAGATAGCTTTGAGCCCGGAAGAGTCGCAAAGTTCAAGATACGTCACTAAAGACCTTACCGCACAGAACTGCAGCGCTGAGCACTGAATAAAATTTGTTTTTATACCAAAATTAGTCACAGAAGATTTTTTTTTTCTTATGTTCGACGATCTTGGTCTTTGTGACAGATTGCCCTATCTTTACCCCTAATAATTGAGTCTCCCACTACCAGTCTGGCCTGCCCTGCTCTCCTGGTCCCCTGATTACTGGAGCTGACATTCCCCTGACTGGCATAGAAAGTGTCTGGCTGGCAGTGCTCTCCCTGAACTGACATCCCCCTGATCTGCCAACCGTGCAAACTTGTTGTGGTGTGTCAGATCAGGGCTAGTCTCTTTGGCACTCTTCCCTCTACCCGGCTGAATCTGAGCACCACCTGCATGATTAGGTATCTAAATGCAAAGCACAAGCTGCAGTGGAGTAGACACCTGAAGAACCATGAAACATCTTAGGCTCCTCCTGCTCCCTCTTCTGCTACGGTCTCGGCCTCCTCCTCCCCCTTTGGAGCGACAGGGCCACTTGGCACCCTGCAAAGTGAGGATGTTACAGCAACACCACCACTACCACCACCAGTGTCACCAAGCATCTCCACACTGTCCCATGGAAGTATCAGCTGGTCATCCCCTAAACACTGAAGAGAAAAAGGAAGTATCCACCCACCCACGAGCTCTGACCCTGAATGCCGGAAGTTCAAAATTCCTAGCCTTTGAAATGCTGCCTTTCCGTCTGGTGAAGGACAGTTTTAAAAACTTAATGACAATGGCTGTGAGATAGAATGTGGTTCCCAGCCGCCGCTACTCTTGCAGGTGGGCCACCCCTGCCCTGCACAAGCAAGTGGCCAACAAAATCAGGTGTGTGCTGCACAATGCCATCAGTAGCAAGGTCCACATAACCACGATACATGGAACTGTAAGCATAGGCAGGGTCGTTATATCTCACTAACTGCCCATTGGGTAAATGTAGTGGTGGCTGGACCTGAGGCTGAAAGCGGTTTGGTGCACATCCTACTGCCACTGAGGATTGCTGGACATTTATTGGTGCCTCCTGTTGCCTCCTCTTTTTACTCCACTTCCTCCTCTACCGCCTCCTCATCCTCCTCTACGGCCGTCTCATCCGGTGAGTGTAACACCCGCACCACAAACTTTAGCACAGCCAGGGGGAAAAAACAACAGGCTGTTCTGAAACTCATCTGTTTGGGGGAAAACCCCACACCACGCAGAAGCTATAGACGGACATCGAAGAACAGACTGATGAGTGGTTGGTGCCGCTAAACCTCAAGCTTGGCCTGGTGGTGTGCGATAACAGGCAAAATTTTATAGCAGCTCTGGGCCTAGCCAGTTTGACGCACATCCCTTGCCTGGCCCATGTGCTGAATTTGGTGGTGCAGAGGTTCCTGAAAAATTACCCTGATATGTCATAGCTGCTGCAGAAAGTGCGGGCAGTCTGTGAGCACTTTCCTCACTCTCACCCTGCTGCTGCTCCCCTGTCTGCGCTGCTGCGTAACTTCTACCTTTCTGCTCACTGTCTTATATGTCTTATTAAACATGCTGGAGAGACCATGTGAGCAGCAGGAGGTGAGAGTGGAGTTTCAGCTGCAGCACACACAGGTGAGTTGCTCTGCAAACAGCACCACTTCACCACCAGTGAGTGGGCCTCCATGCTGGATGTGTGTGCCATGTTGCACTGTTATGTGTACTCCACCAACATGGTCAACGCCGATGACGGTATTCTCAGTGTTACTATCCCACACCTATGTCTCCTTGGAAAAAAAAGCTTTGGGCGATTATGGATGAGCATGTGGCACAGGAGGAAGAGGAGGAGGAATCATTTACACGTTTACCAGGCCAGTCGTCCATAGGTGGCTCGAAGGGTGGGTTCCTGCACCAACAGTGGCCAGGTACCTAACTGTCCAGCCAGGGCACAGTTTTGGAGGATACTGAGAATGATGATGAGGAGAAGGAGGATCAGCGCTCACAGCAGGGTGGCACAGGTGAATCAGCTCATGGGCATCACTGGAGCATGGCTGGAGGTATACAGAGGACACAGACAATACTCCTCCCACTGAAGACATCTTGTCATTACCTCTGGGCAGCCTGGCACAGATGAGCGACTACATGCTGCAGTGTCTGCACAACGACCGCCAAGTTGCCCTCATTCTTACCAGTGTTGATTACTGGGTGGTCACCCTGCTGGATCCCCGCTACAAGAAAAATGTGCCGTCCTTACGTCTGTTACTGGAGCGTGATCAGAAGATGCGTGAATACAAGGGCGTCCCCCAAAAAATAAATTAAAATTAAAGAAAAAATAATAATAATAATGTTGGCTAACTCCTCCCCCTCTTCCACCTACACTGCCATGTCCAGCTCCTCTTCCACTCTGACCTCCACCTCCTTGCTCAACATTATTATTTGTTATATTGGCAGAGTAGTGAACTATACCGACCGCATCCAGCTACTGCTATACTCCAGAGCAGTTTGTTCTTTTTGCCATTTCCAAATGCTTTGGGGCCTCCTCAAATAAATAAAAAATTGTCCTGCTCATACCCCCATTTTGCTTCCTTATGCAGCTCTCTAGCCTTTTCTATGACTATTTTACAGCCATTTAACAACACCAAAGTTTGGGCCTCCATTGACTTCTATGGGGTTCGGGGTCAAGTCCGGTCAAGTTTGGGTACCCGATCTGTACTTTGAAACATGGGTTCGCTCATCCTCACATCTGATCTGTCACAATAACCAAAAAATGAATAACACAATGGATCCTGTCTTTGTAGCAGCCATAAGGCTTCTATGACATGGTCAGTATTTTGCATCAGGATTTGATCAAGATTTTGAAGCCAAAAGCAGGTGTGGGTACAAAACACAGAAGACATACAAATATTACCATCACGTGTCATCTCTGTTTTCGAGAGTTCAATAGCTAAAGGCTATGGTGTTCCTGGTTATGGCCAATTTTAAAAAGTAGCCTTTATTCGTGTAATATTAAAATATATGCTGCCCAATTGTTATTAAAAAATATATAGTCCTCTAGTTATAAATTAATCGATTTTATTTTGACATACCGTATTTTTCGCCGTATAAGACGCACCGGCCTATAAGACGCACCTAGGTTTTTGAGGAGGAAAATAAGAAAAAAAATATTTTGAACCAAAAGGTGCACTTTTGGTGGGTTTTGAACTAATTGTGGTCTGTGGGTGACGCACTGTTATGGGGGATCTGTGGGTGACACTTATGGGGGATCTGTGGGTGACTGTTATGGGGGATCTGTGGGTGACACTTATGGGGGATCTGTGGGTGACACTTATGGGGGATCTGTGGGTGACACTTATGGGGGATCTGTGGGTGACACTTATGGGGGATCTGTGGGTGACACTTATGGGGGATCTGTGGGTGACACTTATGGGGGATCTGTGGGTGACACTTATGGGGGATCTGTGGGTGACACTTATGGGGGATCCTCTCTGGATGGCACTGTTATGAGGATGAGGATCTGTGAATGACAGTTATGGGGGGGATCTGTGGATGACACATATATAGCATCTTATGCTGTCATCCACAGATCCCCTCCATAAGTGTCCCTGTAGTGAATGGGGGTCGCATCTGCTTTAATAATGACAGCGGGGCCCGTGCAGTGACTATTCTACTACACGGGCCCCGCTTACTGTATAATCATATCTCTCTAATAGTTAATTGTTGTATGCATGTAATCGCATAATGAGCGCTAATGAGCGCTGTGTATTACCGTACTTAAAACTAGCAGCGCTTGCCGTTCGGAGCAGAGAGGAGGCAGGAGGCAGGCCGGGAGGACGGGCGCTTGCAACGTGAGTCATACGTCACGCGCCTGCGCCGCCTGCTTCATTCATAAGTGGGCGGTGCAGGCGCGTGACGTATGACTCACGCTGCAAGTGCCCGTCCTCCTGGCCTGCCTCCTGCCTCCTCTCTGCTCCGAACGGCGAGCGCTGCTAGTTTTAAGTACGGTAATACACACTATTAGAGAGATATGATTATACAGTGAGCGGGGCCCGTGTAGTAGAACAGTCACTGCACGGGCCCCGCTGTCATTATTAATGCAGATGCCGCCCCCAGCCCCTCCTCCCTCACAGCTGATACACCCGCCGCGCGGCATCGCGGCGGGTGTATCATTGAAAACTGGGCAAAATCAGCTACATTCGCCGTATAAGACGCACTGCTATTTTCCCCCCACTTTTGGGGGGAAAAAAGTGCGTCTTATACGGCGAAAAATACGGTACTTAATTTTGAAGTGTTTAGTGAGGAAGGCCTAAAGGGATAGATTTTCCTGGGCCACCCTGGGTTGTTTTTTTGCTTATTTATCTCTGTTTTGGACCCACTTCTGTTTTTTTTTTCCTTATCAATACTGATCAATTACTGACCAAATATTAACCGCGTGCAGGTGGATGCTCAAAAGACAGGATCAGTTTTTTGGGGATTGTTTTTGATCTGTAACTGACCAAATAATGAAGTGTGAATTGAGTCTAAGAGTGCTGCCTGCCTGTCATAGTGATTCATATTAACAGTTTCTCTACTATAACGGAATAGCTGTGAATGATTGTGCGCTGCACAGTGATGCACACTGAGATACATGTTCCCTACAGGCCGGGAAGAAGCTGATTTTTAATGTGATTCATAAAGAACTAATTCTGATTAAATCAAATTTTTTGGAAAAATTCAGTTAAATGTTTGAATCAAATTTTTAAAAACTTTTCTCATCTCTAACCTCTATCAAAGCAACCCGGGCTTCCATAAAATCTCAGCAGCGCCAAAGCCTGATCGCCTCCATGCCATGCAGCAACTCATGCAAAAGTGAGCCCTGGCCAAGTATTGAGTGAATATACTGTACATACTTTTCAGTATGCCAACATTCGTATACTTAAAATCATTTTTTTTATTTGGTCCTATATCATTCTCTGAGATACTGACTTTTCGGTATTCATTAGCTATAACCCATAATCATCAACATTAAAAGAAATGAACACTTGAAATAGATCACTCTGTGTGTAATGAATCTATAATACAGGTGAAACTCGAAAAATAAGAATATTGTGCAAAAGTCCATTTATTTCAATAATGCTAATTAAAAGGAATTGCATTAATGCAGCTTAAAATTAGAATTTTGTGAAAAGGTTCAATATTCTAGGCTTAAAGTGTCACACTCTAGTCAGCTAATTCCATACCCCCTGAGCAAAGGTTACCTCAAAATTGTGACTTTGGGGTTTCATGAACTGTAAGCTATAATAATCAAAATTATAACAAATAAAGGCTTGAAATATCTCGCTTTGCATGTAATGAGTCTCATATGTTAGTTTAACCTTTTAAGTTGCATTACTGAAATAAATGAACTTTGCACGATATTCTAATTTTTCGAGTTTCACCTGTATATGCAGTGTCGGACTGGGGTAAACCACCAGTAAAATTACCTACCTACACATAGGCAGACAGCAACAAGACGCTACAAGTTAATTGATTATGGGGGTCTCTGCAACAACTTCAAAAGCTGGGTCCCAAAGAAGAGTATACTGGCTGGCCTGCATCTATTCCTAGAGGCCATCTTAACCTTCCAATGCATCTATAATAATAAACTGGATACTGTAGTCTGTCCAGTTTTTATACTGATATAGGTTATTTGATATGCTGTGCTGGTGGACAGGGAGCTCACTTTTCTCAGGAGCCCACCAGGGGATTCCCCTGTGGGCCAGTCCGAGCCTGAATATACAGTCAGGTCCATAAATATTGGGACATCAACACAATTCTAACATTTTTGGCTCTATACACCACCACAATGGATTGAAATAAAATGAACACAATGCACTTTAACTGCATACTGTCAGCTTTAATTTGAGGGTATTTACATCCAAATCAGGCGAACAGTGTAGGAATTTCAACAGTTTGCATATGTGCCTCCCACTTGTTAAGGGACCAAAAGTAATGGACAACTGGCTTCTCAGCAGTTTTATGACCAGGTGTGTTATTCCCTCATTATCCCAATTACAATAAGCAGATAAAAGGCCCAGAGTTAATTTCAAGTGTGCTATTTGCATTTGGAATCTGTTGCTGTCAACTCTCAAGATGAGATCCAAAGAGCTGTCACTATCAGTGAAGCAAGCCATCATTGGGCTGAAAAAACAAAACAAACCCATCAGAGAGATAGCAAAAACATTAGGCGTGGCTAAAAAAAAAAATTGGAATATTCTTAAAAAGAAGGAACGCACCGGTGAGCTCAGCAACACCAAAAAAACCGGAAGACCACGGAAAACAACTGTGGTGGATGACCGAAGAATTCTTTCCATGGTGAAGAAAACACCCTTCACAACAGTTGGTCAGATAAAGAACACTCTCTAGGAGGTAAGTGTATGTGTGTCAAAGTCAAAAATCAAGAGAAGACTTCACCAGAGTGAATACAGAGGGTTCACCACAAGATGTAAACCATTGGTGAGCCTCAAAAACAGGAAGGCAAGATTAGAGTTTGCCAAAATACATCTAAAAAAGCCTTCACAGTTCTGGAACAACATCCTATGGACAGATGAGACCAAGATCAACTTGTACCAGAGTGATCGGAAGAGAAGAGTATGGAGAAGGAAAGGAACTGCTCATGATCCTGAGCATACCACCTTATCAGTGAAGCATAGTGGTGGTAGTGTCATGGCGTGAGCATGTATGGCTGCCAATGGAACTGGTCCTCTTGTATTTATTGATGATGTGAATGCTGACAAAAGCAGCAGGATGAATTCTGAAGTGTTTCGGGCAATATTATCTGCTCATATTCAGCCAAATGCTTCAGAACTCATTGGACGGCGCTTCACAGTGCAGATGGACAATGACCCAAAGCATACTGCAAAAGCAACCAAAGAGTTTTTTAAGGGAAAGAAGTGGAATATTATGCAATGGCCAAGTCATTTACCTGACCGGAATCCGATTGAGCATGCATTTCACTTGCTGAAGATGAAACTGAACGGAAAATGCCCCAAGAACAAGTAGAAACTGAAGACAGTTGCAGTAGAGGCCTGGCAGAGCATCACCAGGGATGAAACCCAGCGTCTGGTGATGTCTATGCGTTCCAGACTTCAGGTTGTAATTGACTGCAAAGGAATTGCAACCAAGTATTAAAAAGTGAAAGTTTGATTTATGATTATTATTCTGTCCCATTACTTTTGGTCCCTTAACAAGTGGGAGACACATATGCAAACTGTTATAATTCCTACACCGTTCACCTGATTTGGATGTAAATACCCTCAAATTAAAGCTGACAGTCTGCAGTTAAAGCACATCTTGTTCGTTTCATTTCAAATCCATTTTGGTGGTGTATAGAGCCAAAAATGTTAGAATTGTGTCGATGTCCCAATATTTATGGACCTGACTGTATGAGTTTCACTTTTTGAATTGGATTACTGATAATAATTAACTTTTCAATGATATTCTAATTTATTGAGATGCACCAGTATATCAAGTATAACTTCTGACCTTTTCTTTAGTGTTAAATCCCAAAATGTTGTATAATTTTAATAACCACCATTAAAGATCAATTTTTAGATTACTGGGTTAGGCACTGGGTGATAAAGGACCCCTGATCATCTTGAAACATTTTGGCTTGCAGGGTAAGGCCTCTTGCACATGACCCTGTGTCCAGGGCCGGCTCCAGGTTCATGTGGGCCCTTGGGCGATAAATCCCAGTGGGCCCCCATGAGGCATTTTCTTACATTGACCCCCTGTGACTCCCACACGGTATAATGACCCCCAGTGGCCCCTATGCAGTATAATGACTACTAGTGGCCCTTCACACAGTATAATGACTACTAGTGGCCCTTCACACAGTATAATGAACCCCCAATTCCCCCCCCCCCACTGGGGGCCTGCATTCATAATAATAACCGCCAGTCGCCCCCATTCAGAATAATGACCCCCAGTAGCCCCCACACTGGGGGAATACTGTATGGAGGGGGCTCTGGGGGTCATTATACTGAATGGAGGGTCATTGGTGATCATTATACTAAATGGGGGACACTGGGGGTCATTATACTATGTAAAGGGCCCTCACAGTATAATGACCCCACAGTGACCCTCCATTCAGAATAATGACCCCCAGTCGCCCCCACACTGGGGGTTATACTGTATGGAGGGGGCACGAGGGGTTATTATATTTAATGGGGGCTCTGGTGGTCATTATGCTAAATGGAGGGTCAATGGGGATCATTATACTAAATGGGGGGCACTGGGAGTCATTATACTGTGTAAGGGGCCCTCACAGTGTGATGAATGACCCCCCAGTGGCCCCCTCACATACCTATCATTGCAGGGGAGCTGGTGGTCCTGTCATTCACTAACCGCAGCTCCCTGCGCTCCTTCTCTCCGGCGGCCCGCTGCAGCAGTGAGCCAGGCCTGGAGGAGAGAAGGAGATGTGCAGTGTTGTAGCTAGAACTGACTGGGCCCCACAGCAAATTTTTGTACGCCCCCTCCCCCGAATGTGTGTTCACATCACGTTTTTCCTATCGGTTTGATGTATACAAATGTGCAGCACTCCACGTTTTTGTATCCTGCAGAGTCAAGTAAAAAATGCATACGTTAACGTATTTGTTTTTTTACAATGGAACTGTATGCTGAACGGACGCCACTGTACGGCATCAGTCTGAGGCATCTGGTAACGCATACATTTTTGGTATACATTAAATGGATGGCACAAATGGGATGTGAACGCAGCCCTAATGTCAGAATAAGCCCCAGTACACAGCGGAGCAGTGTGGCAGAGAGGGGAGGCCGCCATGTACTGACAGAGCGCTACCTGGTCCTGGTGGTCAGGGATTAGGACTGTGTTTCCCAAGGATCATTTTCTACTGGGAAATACAGGGCACAGTATAATACACTAGAATGTATATACTATAGAGATATTAGCCCTACCCCCGAATAATAATACAATTAGGGGGTCATTTATTATATAGAAATACGTCTATATTAGGCGTATTTCTGACACAGATTGTGGCGCAAAGGTCCTTAACACCGCAATCTGTATCTTTTCCCGCTCATGCCAGGTCTAAAAAAAGTGGTGTGGGCATGGAAGGGGATACAGTTATGGCCATGCAGTTATTGGATACCACCGCCATATAGTGATAACACCGCCATACAATGATAAAACCACCATACAGTGACCGGATAAAAGGGTATAAGAGGGCACAGTACAGGGAATGACTATGGGCACTGCACAGGGTGTGGTAAGAGGGCACAATGCAGGGTATAAAGGGGCACAGTACGGGGTGGGGGGCACAGTCACATGACCCTGTGACGTTAGAAGGTCCTTATGGTGAATGCTGTTCAGATGCCACCATAATGAGAGGCAGAGGAGTGAGACAGGGGCCCTGGATGGACAGGAGGGGTGGACACAGCAAGTAGGTGGAAGGGGCTCTGAGGGGGATTCATACAAGAAGTAGGGGCAGGAGGTCTGTGCAGGGCAGCAATAGGAGATAGGAGGGTGGGACAGGAGCTCAGGATACATGAGGGAGAAAAGGAGACAGCAGGGGCCCCATGAGGATGAGATAGGACAGAATATGGGGGGGGGGGGGGGGCAGGTGTCATGGAGGCAAATTGCTTAATGAAACAGTAAAACAACTAAATAGAATGAAGCAGCAGATCAAAGAGTCCCCCCCCCCTTCTGTCCTACAGAGAAGAGACAGTCACAGTGCAGACTCACTCACAGACTGTCTTCACACTTCTCTGCTCCAGCCCTCCAGTCTCTCTCCTCAGGCAGCAGGTCCTGTGTAGAGGGGGTGTGTCCTGAGTCTCTGCAGCTCAGAGGGCCCACCAAAGGGGTACTGCGTAAGTGAAATGACAGCAGTGAGAGCTCCCATCTGTATTGATGGAAGTGCTCATAGCAGCTCAGTGGGCTCTCCCAGGAGCATTGGGCCCCGGCACTTGCCCGGGGATGCCGGGTTATGACGCCGGCCCTGCCTGTGTCCCCGTGGCCGTATTGCGGCGATATTGGCCCGCATAAGGCAGGTCTGCAATACACGAGGACACCGACCGCGTGCATTCCGCATCACGGATGCGGACCCATTGACTTGAATGGGTTAGCAAATCCGGAGATACGGTGCGGAATGGAACAGAACCACAGAACAAAAGCACTACGGAGTGCTTTCATGGGGTTCCGTTCCGTGCTTCCGTTCCGCAAAAAGATAGAACTTGTCCTATGTATCTTTTTGCGAAATGAACGGATTGAGGACCCCATTCAAGTGAATGGGGTCGTGATGCGCATGTGGCTGGCCGACGGTTGGTACCCGTGCATGGTGGACCGCAATTTGCGGTCTGCAGCATGGGCATAGGCAGCACACGTTCGTGTGCAAGAGGCCAAATTCTGTAATAACTTTGTTGTGAATTTATTAGCACAGATCCTTTATATCACATGTAATGAAGTAATTATTTGTTAGAGCAAAGCTTTAACAATGGTGGTCTTGTTATTTTGATGTATATTTTTAATTCTTGTTTTTTATGTTAAATTATCGTATAACATTTCTTGGAATAGTTCTGATCTACGCTTCATTTATAGTATGTGTTTTTATCTCTATCTGTTAAAGCAGTGACATTTACATAATTACATTTTTATACATCATAACTTTTTTTTCTATTCTGTGCCATGTAATAAATAGTGCCATGTCACATTAATTTTTAGGTGGCAAACAAGCTTGAATCTATTGCTTTTTTTTCTCTGTCGGTTGCTTTTTGATCATAGTATTGTATCAAAGTTAGTGTACCATAACCTTATTTCCTCCATAACTATGTCAGATGGTGACAAAGTAGTACATCTTTGGTTTACAGACTAGAGAAGCCACCATTCAACGCAAAGCAGCAACATTTAGTACCAACTATATGCTGACGATACTCCATTATATAAATCATTCTGTGACTCCTCTGCACTACTACAAAACTTTATTGGGGTCATTTATCAAACTGATGTAAAGTAGAACTGGCTTAGTTGCCCATAACAACCAATCAGATTACACCTTTCATTTTCCAAAGGAGCTGTCCAAAAGGAAAGGCGTAATTGTCACGGCTGAGGATGGGGGAAACCCTCAGCCGTGTGATGCCAGGTGTTGTTGTGGCTACTCGGCCATGAGAACAGGATAGGGAGCAGGTCACCTCCTCAAGCATCCCTAACCTGACCCTAACTCCTACCTGCATGGGCCGACCTTAAAGGTAGGAGGACCCATGCGCAGGAACCTCGGATCCCTGACTTACCCTCCGCAGATCCCTGAGCTAGGAGCTGGGTAAGACGACCTACTCCTCCAAGGTACGGAGGAGCGGGAGTCTCAATGGCCAAGCTGTTGGGAAAAGGGGAACTCATACAGCCTTACGGGAATGACAGGCGAACTATTAGTTCCAACAACCTGTCACAGACTTGCTGACTGGATCCCTGCGCAAACAGGAATCCAGAACCGTAAGCTGCACCAAACATATAGGAAGGTCCCAACAGAACATAACATACAACATCACACACAGCAAGACATAAACATAACGACAATATCTTTATGACCACAGGGGTGGCTCTCACTGGCAGGTAATATGCACAGGAGGCTGCTCCAGCCAAGCATGACTGAAGCAACCTACTGAGCTATGCCAAACACCAAGGCTATATAGGCCAAGAAGCCACACCCCACAGTCGGACACACCCAGTGACATCACACACACACACTGGGAAGGGAGTTAACCCTTCCAGCACCTGAGAAGGGAAACACACATAAAGTGGAAGTGACCAAACTAAGATCACACTGTGGCTGTTGCCGCCGGCAACGACATGGGTGGCAGCCGTCCTGGGAGACAGCCCGAAGGCCGGGACACTGCCACCACATGTACATCATACCAAACGTTGCCACGGGCAGCCACAGTGAAGGGAAAGTGTCAAAGTGCACACCAGACAACACAAAGTGCACACCAGACATACAAACACAATGAACACAATACACACACACCTAACATAAAGAAAGTCAGGTGAGACCGCATGCCAGGGCAGCAAGCGGCCTAGCGACGCTCAGGCTGCTCTGCTGCACACACACATACACAACTAGTTGCCCGCGGCAACCACAAGTGAGGCCACAACCAGCGACCCACACCTGTGGTTGAAACCCAAAATAAACCGCAGGCAACCGCATGCGGTAAAGGAGTCACGGTCATAGCCATGGCCGTGACAGTAATCTGATTGGTTTCTAAGGGCAACTAAGCCAGTTCTGCTTTATACCTGTTTGATACATTATCCCATATTTCTCTCAAAATTCTACCCAATCGAATCTGAATAAAATTCTAATTCACAGGTACGGAAGTTGGACTTCCATGGCGGTGCATTCCAAGCTGGAACTCAAGTTCTTATTCCGGCTCATGCGATTTACCTGGTCGTTCTGTCTTCGTTTGTTCCATGCTTATCGGGGTCATGGTATTTTGGAGTCATTAATAGGCCATATAAAAGAGCCTTTTCAAAAAAAAATCATTATAATGTCTGTTCGTTGTTTTGTATAAAATAAGGAATAAAGAAATAATAAAATAGGGATTGGAATGTATGGAATTGATGAATAAAAAGGTAAAATAAATGACCTGAAGGTGGATATATTATTACTTGTATCGCTATTCACTTTTTCTGTTGTTCATATATTTCATATTTTTGGGTATCTTTGGATATATGGGGTTTTCTGTGTGGAAATGCAGCTATTAGTCGTGGGATGAAATGAAATGGAGATATGTTGTGATAGGGAAAGGGATATGTAGTGGGATAATGGATTTGGGGTCTGATGTAGAAATGCGGCAATTTGTCATGGGGTCTGGACTTATTGTAGAGATATTTTAGAGGGATATATGATGGGATTGGGGTCTCATATGGTGTTGGATAGTTGCGTTTGGGGACTTGACGTCTATCTGTAATGTTGGACATCATGTTATTTTGTGTGCTATGTTTATAGTTATAGTGGGTTGATACATGGATTAATAAATATATAAATAAATAAATAAATAGATAATATAAAAATATAGTTTTAGCTCGTATGAGCATACATATAGAAAGGCTTCCATGAATTATTGCATCTAAAATATGTCTAAAACATATGTCTAAAATATTTATATGTAAGCATATACACTCACCTAAAGAATTATTAGGAACACCATACTAATACGGTGTTGGACCCCTTTTGCCTTCAGAACTGCCTTAATTCTACGTGGCATTGATTCAACAATGTGCTGATAGCATTCTTTAGAAATGTTGGCCCATATTGATAGGATAGCATCTTGCAGTTGATGGAGATTTGAGGGATGTACATCCAGGGCACGAAGCTCCCATTTCACCACATCCCAAAGATGCACTATTGGGTTGAGAACTGGTGACTGTGGGGGCCATTTTAGTACAGTGAACTTATTGTCATATTCAAGAAACCAATTTGATGATTCGACCTTTGTGACATGGTGCATTATCCTGCTGGAAGTAGCCATCAGAGGATGGGTACATGGTGGTCATAAAGGGATGGACATGGTCAGAAACAATGCTCAGGTAGCCCTTGGCATTTAAACGATGGCCAATTGGCACTAAGGGGCCTAAAGTGTGCCCAGAAAACATCCCCCACACCATTACACCACCACCACCACCAGCCTGCACAGTGGTAGCAAGGCATGATGGATACATGTTCTCATTCTGTTTACGCCAAATTCGGACTCTACCATTTTAATGTCTCAACAGAAATCAAGACTCATCAGACCAGGCAACATTTTTCCAGTCTTCAACAGTCCAATTTTGGTGAGCTTGTGCAAATTGTAGCCTCTTTTTCCTATTTGTAGTGGAGATGAGTGGTACCCGGTGGGGTCTTCTGCTATTGTAGCCCATCCGCCTCAAGGTTGTGCGTGTTGTGGCTTCACAAATGCTTTGCTGCATACCTTGGTTGTAACGAGTGGTTATTTCAGTCAACGTTGCTCTTCTATCAGCTTGAATCAGTCGGCCCATTCTCCTCTGACCTCTAGCATCAACAAGGCATTTTCGCCCACAGGACTGCCGCATACTGGATGTTTTTCCCTTTTCACACCATTCTTTGTAAACCCTAGAAATGGTTGTGCATGAAAATCCCAGTAACTGAGCAGATTGTGAAATACTCAGACCGGCCGTCTGGCACCAACAACCATGCCACGTTCAAAATTGCTTAAATCACCTTTTTTTTCCCATTCTGACATTCAGTTTGGAGTTCAGGAGATTGTCTTGACCAGGACCACAACCCTACATGCATTGAAGCAACTGCCATGTGATTGGTTGACTAGATAATCGCATTAATGAGAAATAGAACAGGTGTTCCTAATAATTCTTTAGGTGAGTGTACATACTATACCTGTAAGGTTTCCTGGTATAAATATTGATTTTGATATTGTGTGTACTTATCCTTGATGTTGTCAATTATGCTTATGGATTGTTTATGTTCTATTGTCACACAGTGTTTGATAAAGGTCTTATGACTGAAACTTAACTTTTTCTGGTGAAGTTGCCTTGCATAATAAAAATTCTAAACAGAAGTTATCTACAGAGTGCTGTTGTTTCTCCTTTATTATATGATTCTGGCTGGGAAGTCAGCACAACAAGCACCACCAAAATATTTGACGAGAGTGCCACGCTTTCTCTGTATCAAAACATGGCAAGATTAAAGGTAGTCGTGTATTTTAAACTGGTTTACAATTTGTGTTCAGCTAACGTCATCATCATGCAGAGTGTTCTATCATCCTAAAGTCGCCCATGCATTCTGCATGGAAATGGCATAAACACAGTTGATGAAACATAGCTTGTGGGCGTAGTGCCCTCACCCCAATTGCTGCTAGTGTTTTGTTCATACACACAAATTTAGAAATAGTATTTTTTGTGAATGGACATTGATTGTTTAAACACATGTCTCATATCAAACATTAGAGGAATCATGTATCGTGTGTTCCCTTTTTATGCTGCTTACTGATATGGTTTTTATTTCTCTTTTCAACAGATTCCTTGCAACTGTCAACTCTTTTGCATCCCTGCATTTTGAGTTTCTTTTGGGAACCTCAACAATTTCTCGGATTGTGCGTCACACTTGAAATGTCATCTGGCATCAATTCCGAGAGACAGTGATGCCACAGCCCAAGGCAGACGATTGGTTTCGAATTGCTGAGGGCTTCAATCTTTCTGCGCAGTTTCCCAACTGCATCGGTGCAATGGATGGCAAGTAGCCGCCTCACTCAGGGTCCCGATTCTTCAATTATAAGCAATATATTTCGGTAGTGCTTATCTCTGTGGGTGACAGTAACTACCGGTTTATAATGGTTGATATCGGGGCCTATGGAAGCACAGCAGATGCTTGCATCTTTAGTGCTTCTAGAATAGGTGAGCGGCTTCGTGCGAAACAGCTTGCCCTGTCCAAGTCCAAAAGACTGCCCGAATATGCAGGTCCGCCGGCTCCATTTGTCATTGTGGCGGATGAAGGGTTTGCATTACTGACCATGTTATGCGGCCCTTCCCAAAGCATGGTTTGGATGTCAGGAGGCGTATTTTCAACTACCGGTTGACTTATGCCCGTCGGTATGTTGAGTGCGCTTTCGAAATACTCTCTAGCAAGTGGAGGGTGTCTTTGTCATTCATGCAGATGGATCTGGAGAATGCTACCCTGGTGAGTCAAGCTTGTTACAACTTTACCAGTATTCAGGAATAGGGTTGAGCGAACCCGAATTGTAAAGTTCGGGTTCGTTCCGAACTTTAGAATTTTTTGACCCTGGACCCGAACCCCAACAGTTCAACAAAAGTTTGGGTTCAAATTCGGTGTTCTGCGATTTAATGGCACTTTTTGAAAGATGCAGGGCAGCCAATCAACAAGCTTTTAACTTGTGTGCCCTGAGAAGCCATCACAGCCATGCCTTCTAATGATAAGGCTGTTATTGGCCAGTGCAGCATGTGACCCAGCCTCTATATAAGCTGGAGTCACTTAGAACCGCACAACACTTTGCTCTTACTAGTGTAGGGATAGGATGCTGCTGCTGTGAGGGAGAGAATAGGAAAAAATCTATCTGAAATGAGAACTTGTTGTTAACTCTGCGATCTATAGCGATGTTTTTTTTTTTTTTTTTTGTGGGTGCAATGCAACATTTTTGTACCCTGCCCTGAGCCCAGTGACACAGAAAAATAAGTTTTATCCGCCTGTTAGTTAGGTGGGCGTAGGCGGCCATTTTGTGCAAGTTCAGTGCACCAGCACAGCATATGTGCCAGGGACAATAATTTAATCCTGTTATTTTAGTTCAGTGGGCAACATATACCCCATTTTTTAAGTGCACCAGGGGAAGGGAAAATAATATAGGTAATCCATCTGTGAGTTCAGGGACCCAGGGGGTGACATATTAAAAAAAAAAATTCTGTAAAGTACCCCTGTGTTGCATATGTAAGTGTAATCAATTCCGTAAATTCATCTGTAAGATTCTGGGGGGGACAAGATATTTTTTTTTGCTATAAAGTACATTTGAGCCCTGCACTGCATTTGTGATAGTGAAAGAAAATCAGTCAAATCCATCTGTTTAATTGTGGGTAAAAAATAATATAAATATTTTTTCCCATAAAGTACCTTTGCGGCCTCCGCTGCATTTCTGACAGTCCAATACAACCAGTCAATTCTGCCGTTACATTGTTGGTTGACAAATTAACATTTTTAGTGATCGTGAAGTAATTGTATAAAATTTGCCTGTCACACTGTTGTGTGACCTCAAAAATTGTTTTCTCTTTATGACACCAGCACAGCCTTACTGTCAGTGAACTTAATAGTTGACTATTGGCGGTTACATTGTCGCCTGACATAAACCATCTGTTAGTTTGGTGGGTAAACACAAAGAATCAAGAGAGTGTCAAATAAGGGAGGGGACTTGGCCCTGGTCGTGGTGCTGCTGGTGTTGGTGGAGCTCCTGTTGCAGGGAAAGGACGTGGTCGATCTGTGCCAGCTAAATTTCTAAAATTCATCTGTTATATTGATGGTTGACATTAACCCATTTTTGCAGGTGAAAAAACCCTGCTCTGCATTGCTGACAGGGAACTAAATTTAGTAAAACTGATTAGATGTTACTGATCGTAAGATGCGCGTCTACCAGCGCACACTGGTAAACGCGGTGCTGATGGCATTCCCACCTGACAGCAGGGGCTCAGTGCAAGCACAAGGCAAAGGCTGAGGATGAGGAAGAGGTCACCAACGCAGCTGGGGCACCGCCAGCACCTCAGAAGGCAGGGTTAGCATGGCCAAAATGTGGAAAAGTTTTGTCAGCACGCCACAACAACCAGCACCACCAGCTGATATGGAACGTCTTAGCATGAGGTAGCATTTCAGCAACATGGTAGAGGAGTATGTGTGCACACGCCTACACGTACTGAATGACGGGTCTTCCCCCTTGTGTCACGAGGGTGTTAAGAGCCACGTCTGACTCCGTTATACCCGGGGTCAGGAAGTCGCAGCGGGTGGCTGCGCGCTCTATGTCTAAAGATCACGCTGTTTCTTAATGATAGTTTTCTGTGTTTGCCTTACTATCCTTTTTGTCTCACTCAGGGATCCGTAGCTTCTCCTCCTCAGCTGTTTCTTGTCTGTCACTCCCAATCTCCTTATATTCTCCTCTCTCACTTCTCTGGTTGCCAGATATAGAGCTTCCTGCCTGGACTTCTATACTGACCCACTGGAGCTGTGAATCCTGGTTGTTGTTCCAGAGTGTTACCCTCTGGATCCCTGTTGGGCTTTTTGTTGTCTTCTGTTGTCGCCCACCTGGGATTATATGTAGTCTGTATTGTCTGTCCTCCCCTTGGTGTTTTCCTTTAGAGTTAGTGGTGCGGACTAGTGTTCCCACCGCCCTATTCACTATCTAGGGCTCATCTTAGGGAAAGCCAGGGTTTTAGGCACGTGATCGGCGTACGGGTGAGGAACCCGTCTAGGGACGTCAGGGCAGTCAGGTGCCAGCCTCAAGGTGAGATAGGGGTCACCACCTTTCCCTCTCCCTTGGACAGAGCCTCCCCTTTTCCCTCCCTTTGTGTCACGTATGTGATAGGCACGCCGGTCGTGATATTATATCTGGCCCTTATTTTTTGTGAAGAATAAAAAATAAAAAATAAATATATATTTTTTTTTCTCTCCCTATTTAGAATCCAGTATGGATCCTATTGCTGCTTTGGCAAAACAACTTCAAGGCCTGTCTTTGGAGGTGGCAGGATTGAAGGTGTCGGTCCTCCAGCAACAGCAGCAAATGCAGCAGACCGCAAGCCCAGCGGTTGCTATGGGTAACCAGGTTGTTGCAGAACCCAAGGTTGTTCTTCCTGACAGATTTTCTGGTGGAAGGGACAAGTTTGTGACGTTCCGTGAGGCCTGTAAATTATATTTTAAGCTGCGCCCTTACTCCTCTGGTAATGAAGAACAGCGGGTGGGGATTGTTATTTCCCTGCTTCAGGGGGACCCGCAATCCTGAGCGTTCTCTTTACCCCCTGGTTCCCAGGCTCTCCGGTCAGTGGATGAATTTTTTGGGGCCTTGGGTCTCATATATGATGACCCTGACCGAGTCGCCCTGGCTGAGTCGAAGTTACGGAGACTCCTACAGGGAGATCGGCCAGCAGAGGAATATTGCTCAGAGTTCCGTAGATGGGCTACGGATACTCAGTGGAACGACCCGGCTCTCATGAGTCAGTTCTGCTCTGGGTTATCCGAAAGGGTTAAGGATGCGCTTGCGCTGTATGAGACTCCCCTTTCCCTTTATGCTGTTATGTCCCTCTCTATCAGAATAGATAGACGTCTTAGGGAGAGATTGAAAATTCCTGAGCAATTGGTAACCCCTCCCAAGCAGCAGTTAGTCTGTATGGACTTAGACGAGCCAATGCATCTAGGAGGAACTACTCGTCAGGTCCGTCCTCCTGAGGCTCGCCGTAGGCGTGGGGATTGTTTTTTCTGTGGGGAAAGGATTCATTTCATTAATGTCTGTCCTTCCTTTCTCAAAAACAAAAGACCGTCGGAACCACTAACCCCAGGCTGTGCGGAGGATGTCAGCCGGGGGTATACGTTTCCTCCATACGAACATCTCAATTTGTGATGTCAGCGGTTATTGTTTTTGGTGTTAACATGGAGACTATTTCTTTCTTTTTAGACAGTGGAGCAGGGGTAAATTTGATTGATGCCTATTTTGCCCACACTATGGGTTTGTCTCTCTGTACGCTGCAGAGACCTATTCCCATATTCGCTATTGATTCTGCTCCTCTGTCTCAGAGAAACCTCACTCACATTGTCCATAACTTACACCTTCGGGTAGGGGACCACCATAATGAGTGTCTTTCATGTTACGTTCTGAAGGGCCTTCCCTCTCCTGTGGTATTGGGTCTTCCCTGGTTGGTAGCGCACAATCCTGTGGTGGATTGGCAGGCCAGGGAGATATTGGAGTGGAGTGAGCATTGCAGAGATAATTGCTTAAATAGCAATTGCTTAGTCGCCTCCATAGCTACCCTACCTACATTTATTTCGGATTTGAGGAAGTTTTTTCTGAAAAGGGTTTTCAGAAGTTACCACCTCACCGTCCTTATGATTGCCCGGTTAACCTGATTCCCGGTGCAAAATTACCCAAGACCAGGTTATATAATCTTTCGGGTCCCGAGAGACAAGCCATGAAAGATTATATCTCCGAGAGTCTGGCTTATATCTCCGAGAGTCTGAAGGGACACATCAGACCCTCTTCTTCACCCGTGGCTGCAGGGTTTTTTCTTTGTTAAAAAGAAAGATGGGGGCCTGCGTCCTTGCCTAGATTTCCGCGAGCTAAACCGGATAACCATCCGAGACCCATAACCATACCCATAGATTGCGGGTGCTAAGTGGTTCTCCAAACTTGATCTTAGGGGGGGCTACAATCTGATTCGTATCAAGGAAGGGGATGAGTGGAAGACAGCTTTTAACACCCCTTAGGGGCATTATGAAAATTTAGTCATGCCTTTCGGTCTGACCAATGCTCCTGCTGTCTTCCAACATTTCGTTAATTATATTTTTAGTCATCTTATCGGCAGGTTTGTGGTGATATACCTAGATGATATCTTAATTTATTCGGCTGATCTGAAAACACATGAAGTACATGTCAGACAGGTACTGCAGGTCCTACGAACGAATAAATTATATGCGAAAATTGAAAAGTGTGTCTTCGCCGTTCAGGAAATACAGTTCCTAAGATATCTATTATCTGCTTCAGGTTTCCGTATGGATCCTAGGAAGGTCCAGGCAATTTTAGATTGTGATCTTCCTGAGAACCTTAAAGCTCTACAACGGTTTTTGGGTTTCGCAAATTTCTATAGAAAGTTCATTAAAAATTATTCAGTGATCGTCAAACCCCTTACTGACATGACTAGGAAGGGAACTGATTTTTCTAAATGGTCTGACGCCGCTAAAATTGCATTTTCCTCTCTAAAAGAGAGATTTACTTTGGCACCTGTTCTAATTCAACCCGATGTCTCCCAGCCTTTTATTGTTGAAGTAGATGCGTCAGAGGTGGGAGTGGGAGCTGTACTGTCTCAGGGTCCGTCTGCTGGCAAATGGCGTCCTTGCTCTTTCTTTTCCAAAAAATTATCTACAGCTGAGAAAAACTATGATATTGGAAATAGGGAACTATTAGCGATTAAACTAGCGTTTGAAGAATGGTGTCACTTCTTAGAGGGAGCAATCCACCCCGTCACAGTGATTACGGATCACAAAAACCTTCTGTACCTCGAATCGGCTAAGCGTCTCACCCCTAGACAAGCTAGGTGGTCGCTCGCTATTTTTTACCAGGTTTAACTTTGTCATCACCTATCGTCCTGGGGCAAAAAATACCAAGGCAGACGCATTATGTCGTAGTTTCCCTGGAGGGGGTAATGTTAGTGATCCGGTACCCATTTTACAAAGAGGAGTGGTTGTCTCTGCTGTACACTCTGTTCTGGAGGGGAAGGTGTTAGAGGCCCAGGGGGACCCCCCGGTCTCTTGCCCCTCAGAGAAATTGTTTGTACCGTTAAACCTGCGTCTCGAATTATTAAAGGAACATCATAATTCGGCACTTGCTGGGCACCCGGGTAGTAAAGCAACCTTGGAGCTATTGTCTCGTCGTTTTTGGTGGCCAAGGTTGCGTCAGGATGTAATGGATTTTGTGTCTACTTGTGCACGCGCGAAAGTCTCTCATACACGTCCTGCAGGGTCTTTATTGCCACTTGTCATTCCCAATAGGCCATGGACACATCTGTCAATGGATTTCATCACTGACTTACCTTTGTCTGCAGGTAAAACAGTTATCTTGGTTGTAGTAGACAGGTTTAGCAAAATGGTACACTTCATTGCGTTACCCGCACTTCCTAATGCTAAGACTCTTGCTAAGGTGTTCGTCAATGAAATCGTGAAGCTTCACGGGGTCTCTTCCGATGTGGTTTCGGATCGGGGAACTCAATTTATTTCTAAGTTTTGGAAAGCTTTTTGTTCCCGTTTGGGGGTACACTTATCTTTTTCCTCAGCTTTCCATCCTCAGTTGAATGGGCAGACTGAGCGTACCAACCAAAACCTTGAGACATATCTAAGGTGTTTTGTGTCTGAAAATCAAGAGGTGTGGTCATCATATTTACCGTTAGCCGAGTTTGCCATAAATAATCGCCGTCAGGAATCCACTGGCAAGTCACCATTTCTTGGTGCATATGGTTTTCATCACAAATTCTGTACTTTCAAAGAGGGAGGTCTTTTGGGGTTCCCGAAGAGGAACAGTTTTCTTCATCTCTTTCATCTGTATGGCAGAAGGTTCAAGCTAACTTGAAAAATATGGGAGGTAAATATAAATGCATGGCTGATAAGAAACGGTCGCCAGGTCCGGACCTAGGAGTGAATGACTATGTGTAGTTATCTACTAGGAATATTAAGTTGAAGGTTCCCTCTTGGAAACTGGGTCCTAGGTTCATTGGTTCTTACAAAATAGTAGCCGTCATTAACCCCGTGGCTTTTCGCCTGGAGCTACCTCAGACTTTTAAGATCCATAACGTCTTCTATAAGTCGTTACTCAAGAAGTATGTTCCACCTATAGAACCATCACCACTGCCACCCCCTCCTGTTCTTGTGGATGGTAATCTGGAGTTTTAAATATCCAAAATTGTTGATTCTCGTCTGGTCCGCCGCTTTCTTCAGTAACTGGTGCATTGGAGGGGTTACGGGCCCCGAGGAAAGAATGTGGGTTCCAGCGTCAGAGGTAAATGCCAACAGGTTAGTTCAGGCTTTCCATGCCTCTCATCCTGAGAGACCTGGTCCTGAGTGTCCGGAGGCCCCTCGTAGAAAGGGGGGTACTGTCACGAGGGTGTCAAGAGCCACGTCTGACTCCGTTATACCCGGGGTCAGGAAGTTGCAGCGGGTGGCTGTGCGCTCTATGTCTTTAGATATTATTAACGAACAAAAAATCCCGCAGGAGGTTACAACGCTAATTTTTGATAGACAGAAAATATTTAAATGGTCTCTTGGACCAGAAGCGTGTGTCTGCAACCTCTCTGATGATATAACTTAAACTAAATCTTATTATAATTCTTTATTGAAATCCTTAGATTACACAAATGTATAATATACACTTAGGGACAAACATTTAAAACTATCAGGTCTGGGTAGATTCCAAGGTGAATGAATCTGCTGCTGATGCGTGTTTCACATGTGCATTCATATCCTCCCCGAAGGGGAAGGGGACCGCACTCTGATACTTTAATAATAGGTATGTCTGAATCTACCCTACCTGCCTAAAAGCTATAGACCTGCTTCCCTACATGTTTCGCCGAGCTATTCGGCTTCCTCAGTACCTGTGCTGTTTTCCCCTGAAGAAGCCGAATAGCTCGGCGAAACATGTAGGGAAGCAGGTCTATAGCTTTTAGGCAGGTAGGGTAGATTCAGACATACCTATTATTAAAGTATCAGAGTGCGGTCCCCTTCCCCTTCGGGGAGGATATGAATGCACATGTGAAACACGCATCAGCAGCAGATTCATTCACCTTGGAATCTACCCAGACCTGATAGTTTTAAATGTTTGTCCCTAAGTGTATATTATACATTTGTGTAATCTATGTCTATAGATCACGCTGTTTCTTAATGATAGTTTTCTGTGTTTGCCTTACTATCCGTTTTGTCTCACTCAGGGATCCGTAGCTTCTCCTCCTCAGCTGTTTCTTGTCTGTCACTCCCAATCTCCTTATATTCTCCTCTCTCACTTCTCTGGTTGCCAGATATAGAGCTTCCTGCCTGGACTTCTATACTGACCCACTGGAGCTGTGAATCCTGGTTGTTGTTCCAGAGTGTTACCCTCTGGATCCCTGTTGTGCTTTTTGTTGTCTTCTGTTGTCGCCCACCTGGGATTATATGTAGTCTGTATTGTCTGTCCTCCCCTTGGTGTTTTCCTTTAGAGTTAGTGGTGCGGACTAGTGTTCCCACCGCCCTATTCACTATCTAGGGCTCATCTTAGGGAAAGCCAGTGTTTTAGGCACGCGATCGGCGTACGGGTGAGGAACCCGTCTAGGGACGTCAGGGCAGTCAGGTGCCAGCCTCAAGGTGAGATAGGGGTCACCACCTTTCCCTCTCCCTTGGACAGAGCCTCCCCTTTTCCCTCCCTTTGTGTCACATATGTGATAGGCATGCCGGTCGTGATACCTTGAACTTCTGGGTCTCCAAATTGGGCACATGGCCTGAGCTTGCCCTTTACGCCTTGGAGATGCTGGCCTGTCCTGCAGCCAGTGTATTGTCTGAATGTTTGTTTAGCACGGCAGGAGGGGGTTCTCACAGACAAGCGCAGCTGACTGTCCACAGCCAATGTGGACAAGCTTACGTTCATTAAAATGAACCAGTCAGGGATCCCACAGGACTTGTCCGTACCTTGCGCAGAATAGACATGTATACTGGCCTCACCCAGCCATTGTTGTACTCCAGCACACTTTCTCTTTGTTTTATTTTTTAGGGTACTTTCACACTAGCGTTTTTCTTTTCCGGCGCTGAGTTCCGTCCTAGGGGCTCAAATCCGGAAAAGAACTGATCAGTTTTATCCTAATGCATTCTGAATGGAGAGTCAGTCCTTCAGGATGCATCAGGATGTCTTCAGTTCAGTCTTTTTGACTGATCAGGCTTTTCAGAAAAACGTAGCATGCAGTATTTTTACCTCCGGCCAAAAAGCCTGAACACTTTGACTGAACGCCTGATCAGGCTTTTTTCCCATTGACTTGCATTAACGCCGGATCCGGCCCCGTGTGTTCAGTTAAACCCGAAAAATGTGAAAAAAAAGTTAAAGTCCATAAATGGCGGATCCGTTTTTTCCAATGCATTTTTCCATTGTGATCGAAAGCCTGATCAGGATTCAAATGTAATCCGTTTTCACACGTTTTTCCGGATCCGGCGGGCAGTTCCAGTGTCGGAATTGAACGCCGGATTAAAACAACGCTAGTGTGAAAGTAGCCTTATATTTTTTTATAAAATAAAATAAAAAAACAAAAACAAAAACCAGTGTTGGCAACCTCCTCCTCCACCGCCACTTCCACCTATACCGCCACATTCACCACCTCCTCAACCTCCTACTCCATATGGATCTCACCCTCCTAAATTAAGATTATGATTTTATTTTTACGTATTTTATGTTATTTGAAGTCATTTTCCTATCCACATTTGTTTGCAGAGCACTTGCCATGCTCTTAACAACATTGTTATGCCTTTTGCAGCCCTCTAGCCCTTTCCATGACTTTTTTAGAGCCATTTTAATGCTCCAAAGTTCGGGTCCCCATTGACTTCAATGGAGTTCGGGGTCAAGTTTGGGTCTGGAACTCGAACTTTTTTGTGAAGTTCGGCCGAACCCGTACATTGAGGTGTCCGCTCAACTCTATTCAGGAGGCTTCCTCTTCTGTTGACATGGAAGATAGAACCCTGCATAGATGACCTGGGACTGCAGGCATTCAGGTTCGGGAACTCTATGCAGACTACTTTTTAGCCCAGAGGGGTCCTTGCCATGGCAGAGGGATGCTATTCGTGGCAGTGTTTGATATCTTCTGGGCTCGTTAGATTTTTATTTTTTTTTTCAGATAAATTATGGAAATGTATTGTGGTAGGGTCTTGCGGGCTGAGTTTTTTTTTTACCATAACATAGTTCAAAGTAAATATAAATACTAATGATGTTTTCACCAAAATCTTTAGTATTTTGCCTATATGGTCCAAAAAATCTTCTAATATCTCATGTTCACATTACCCAAATACAGATTATGTTCCTATAAATAAAGTGATATTTTTAGAACTATTGTGCGTGTGAAGTGAAAACCATTTCAGGTGACTACCTCTTGATGCTCATCAAGAGAATGCCAAGAGTGTGCAATGCAGTAATCAAAGCAAAAGGTGGCTACTTTTAAGAACCTAGAATATGACATATTTTCAGTTGTTTCACACTTTTTTGTTATGTATATAATTCCACATGTGTTAGTTCATAGTTTTGATGCCTTCAGTGTGAATCTACAATTTTTATAGTCATGAAAATAAAGAAAACTCATTGAATGAGAAGGTGTGTCCAAACTTTTGGTCTGTACTGTATGTTCAAAAAAATATGACACAACTAACCATACACAAATCACAACACTATTCAGGGCCTAAAAACTGCTAAACGGTTAGTCCCGCCTTTTTGTATTTATGACCTATCCACAGGATAGGTACACAAGATCAGATTGGCGATGGACCAACAGCCGGCAACCACGACGATCAGCTGTATGAGGAGACAATGTGTGCAGTGCGCACGTGCCATCTCCCTTCTCTATTCCTGCTCTGATTGCAGAAATCTATGTTATTTATCTAGAAAATAGTGCCACACAGGAAAAGAGACGGGAGACGGCATGTGGGCTCTGCAAGTGTCGTCTCATCATACATCTGAGCAGCGGTGGTGCCAGGTGTTAGTCCCCCACAAAAATTATATTGATAACCTACACAGAGGATAGGTGATCAATAGTAAAACGCCACACAACCCCTTTAATTATTTCCGACTATTGTTAACCAAGATTATGAACTATTGATAACCTGCAAATAATATATTTTTTTTCCACTAAAATACTACCAGCCTCAAATCCATCACAGGCCGCAAAAACTGCAATTGGGCCGTGTACAAGTAGGGCCTATTCTTGGAGCCGTCTTCCCCACTACAGCCTTTGGCATTTAAATCACGGCGGAAGTTATGCCGGCAACTATTCCACCTGGTCTTGGTCTGTTTCACTGTAGAGAAATCAAACATAAAAATTACTATAAAAATAGAAAACACAACTATTAAATAATAACAGGACAAATACCAAAGCTAAAATGTTAGCTACATAAAGTCGCCAACTATTAAAAATGTCATGAAATGCAAGATTATACATCACATGGTACAGTAGTGCAGGTGTGGGTATACTAATGTACAATAAGTTCAGGAAGGAGGAGATTAGTGGTGCAAGCCATTTTACTATAATACTTTATAATATGGGATGGTGACAACTATTGTATGCTCAATTACAACAGGGACACATGTCTCACTAAATAAAAAGTGCACATACAGGTAATACATGACTACTGTTTGCTGTTGCAAAGGTAGGGACAGCCATTTTAAGTAAAAACATTATGGGGTATGGTATTATGTGCACGACTCTTCAAAAAAACATGTACAGGCCAATACAAAATGAAGCCGGACCACAAAATATACAGTATTATGACCTCATGGAATTAATAGCTACATCATTAGTGACAACACAGGGCCAGGACAGTACAACGAAATTGCTGGCACTTACCTAAATCTGCCCGCCCTCTGTCATCTGCTTTTGCCAATTCTCCTTCCGAACTCTGTCCTGGTAGGCATTTGTCCGGGTGTCCCATAGTTCGGGCCTCTCCTGGACCAATGTGATCAATTTTTCAACATTCCAGAAAAGCCCAATCCACTGACTGCCACACCAAACTCCAAACTTTTACCTCAGGTGCCTAGCAATCAGCAATCTGCAAAACCTGTGACCTTCAACTTCCTGTAATATTTTTATTTTATTGGCACATGGTCTGGCAGACAAGTTGCCATGCAACTGATTGTAGAAAAATGGACATGGACGTGGATGACATACGGCTGTGCATCCGTATTTTTAGCCGTCCGATTGACTTGAATGGGTCCACTAACCGTTTTTCGTGGACAAGAATAGGACAGGTTATATTTTTTTGACAGACTGAAACCACGGACGCGGATAACAAACGGTGGACTATCCGCATTTTCAACGGCTCCAAAGAAATGAATGGATCCGCATCTGAACCGCTAAATGTGTTGAACTGACGCAGAAACAAACAACGGTCATGTGCATAAGGCCTGAGAGAGTCTCTGGCAATCTAACAGCCACAAGGCTGACAGCAGAATATGGGAAAAGTATATGGTAATTCCTCTTCCCACCCTCCCCTGCTCATACAGTGGGGAAAATAAGTATTTGATACACTGGTGATTTTGCAAGTTTTCCCACCTCCAAAGAATAGAGAGGTCTGTAATTTTTATCGTAGCTACAATTCAACTGTAAGAAACATAATCTAAAACAAAAATGCAGAAAATCACATTGTATGATTTTTAAATAAATTGTTTGCATTTTATTGCATGAAATAAGTATTTGATACAATAGAAAAACAGAACTTAATATTTTGTACAGAAACCTTTGTTTGCAATTACAGAGGTCAGATGTTTAGTAGTTCTTGACTAAGTTTGCACACACTGCAGCATGGGTTTTGGCCCACTCCTACATAAAGATCTTCTCCAGATCTTTCAGGTTTCGGGGCTGTTGCTGACCTACATAGCGTTTTAGCTCCCTCCAAAGATTTACGATTGGGTTCAGGTCTGGAGACCTGGTTATCAAATATAGATGAGCTAATCGAATCCACCGAAGTGGAATTCAATCCGAATTTCAAGATAAATTTGATTTGCCACGAATTAGAATTTCCTCGTGCACTGAATTCACTGCTACGGAAGAGCCAGGGGAGCACACTTGGCTATTTCTGGAACTTCAAAAGGTAAATTGAGAGTGGCAGTGCTTTCACTGTGTGCACTCCATTAACTTCTCGCTCTCTCTCTCTCTGCTTTTTTCAGAACTCCCTTAGCACACCTTGCATGTGCAGTATGCTTTCCTAGTACACAAATGCATGTTTCTCAACAATATGTATATATGGGTTGTCTAAGGGGTACTCTTTTTCATTATGGAGAACCCACGGTACACCCAGTACATGTGAACAGTATTATCTGCCAGGCAGTGCCACTCTGGGTTGTTGGGAAAGATATTTAAATTAGCTTTCCTAAACCTATCTGACGCTAACAGATGTTAAACATTATAACTTGCCTATATTCGCAGGATTGTGTAGTTCTCTTGTTCTACTATTTCTATTATGGAGACCAGTTGATACACATTGGGGATGGGGAAGACAGACCAGGGGTGGGACCTTTCTGGCCTATCTCAATAACATTTATGCCAGAAATCTACTCAAGTTGTGCACCTCTTAATATATTGGTTAGATCTTCCTCCAGTAAAGTATTTACTAAGATTAGAGTGTGAAGCGCTAGTCCTAAATAAATGACTCTCGATATGTTTTTTGAACTTCACCTTATCTGTAATTTTGACTTTAACAGGAATTCAATTAGCATGTTTTTTTTTTATTAGAACTTTATCAATTATATAAAAACATAAATAAAAACCAACTTCTTGATGCTTAAATTTCCCCACAGGAGGTTTCATATAACATTACTTCACTTATAACCAAAACACAAGACTGAGGATTTTTAATTCAGTGGGACCCTCATCTGAGCTCTTCTTGCTTACAAAGAAAATCAAAGGGAATAAATCATGGTCACACATTGCTTTACCACATGGCTTCAAAGGACATCAGTAAGAGCACTGAGATACCATCAACTGGGAACTGCAAGCACGTCACTGTTTTATTATGCAAGAGGTTAATTAAAACATTCATCAAAGACTTCTAAACTGATCCATCTGGGGCTTCATCCTTTTTAATTACTATTTTTCTCACATATCCTTAAAAAACCATAAGCGACACACAATCTTACTAATTTCTGCTAAAACCTGGTGTCTGCTGAACAATGAAGATTTTATTTTTTGTGACTATTAACCACTTAACCATAAAATATTTCAATTTGTTAAGGTATCTTATTGAAAGCCTTTTTATTATAAGTATTTTGGATTCACTGATGGTGAAGGAACACTATACTTAAAATTAACCTTAATTATTTATTTGTAAAAACAGTGTGCAACACACTAGGGGGATGGATACACATAAAGCCTGAGTACCTACATATGAACACAAAGATTGAATGCCTATAACTGAGCTATCCAGAGGACTGTAAGCATATAAGGCTTGAATAATCAGATTAAGTGCAAATATCCCAACGTGTGCAATTAAAGGGGATATTGCAGCAGTCCAGAAGGCAAAAAACTTGACCTCCGAACATTGATAACCGGGTGTCACTGCCAGACTGCTGAATATCACCCTAAGGGGGCGGCAATTTTTATCTTGCCTAGGGCGGCAAAAATCCTTGCACCGGCCCTGGCTAAGTGCAACAATGTGACTACATCTATTTAAAAAATAGAGAAAGTAACACTAATAAATAATATAAAGAGTGCAAACCACTGCACTATTAATCAGAATAACAAACAGAGTGTACCCTTGTACAGCAGGAACAACCCCAAGAGCATTTATCCCAGGGGTCAACTGCTGCAAACAGTAAAGAGCAAACCGAGGCTAACAAAAAGTTTTCCAACGGGACAAATATTAGAAGGAACACAGTCCAACATAGCTATATGTCAGTCTGTCAGTCAGGCTTTAGGTACGGGGACAGGGGGCCTCTACCATCGGGGGGCTTCCCTGGGCAGAAACTAGAATTTAGAGCGAATAATAGGGAAAGAAATTTCTATCCTGGTGCTCAACCTTGCCACCCCAGTTTAACCTATTGTTTCCTGCATCAGCCCTGCTACAAAACCAGTTACTAATTTGTTTTATACGGCGAGAGTCCCCTTTTTTTTGTTTTTTTCTTTTGTTTATCACTAGGGTATTTGCCCTGTTACCCCTAAGTCTAATTAAAGGCAATTTTAGTAGTACATTCATTCTCCTCGTTAATTTTCCTATATGAACATGACCATCCAGGCCCCTTCAGCCAATAGAATAACTATTCAAATGGAGGGCTGCATAATTGATATTTAATAAAGCAGGCAAATGAAATGTGATCATTCAAACCCTGTGGTCGGACAGTGCCCAGCCTAAAAGTCCATTGGGCCTCCTTCTGGAGAACCCTCTGGTCGAGATTACCTCCTCTGGGGGATGGTCTGACCACTTCTAGCCCCTGGAAGGTGACCACATGAACATCACCTGCATGTAGTGCATTGATATGAAGTGCGATTGGGGTGGCCGCCTCCTTTCTAATGTCATTAAGGTGTTCCCCAATCCTGCGGTGGAATGCTCGGATAGTTTTACCCACGTATTGCAACCCGCATTTACAGGTGGCCAGATATGCCAGTCCAGATGACCTACAGTTTACAAAGGATCTGATACTGTAGGACTTGTGTGTGACTGTACTGACAAACACTTTTCCTATTTAAATAGAGTTACATGCAATACAGCCGCCGCAACGGAATGTGCCTGCTATTGAGCCCTCAAGCCAGCTGTCTGAGCATGGGGTTTGAAAAAGCTATGGACAAGTCGGTCCTTCAAATTGTGGCCCCTACAAAACGTAACAGCTGGGGCATCTCCAACAAGGTGTCCCACATCCTTGTCCATCTGGAGAATGCCTCAATGTTTACATAGGATGTCCATCACCAGGCCATTGGCAGCATCAAACATCGCAATTAAGCGAGTCTGTCCTTCATCGTCCTCTCTCGTCCTACGATGTGAAGGGATTCCCACGTACAAGATACGGAGTGCTGGTACGCCGAGAACACCATCCTCTGGGGATACCCACTCCAGAGAAATCTCAACTCCAAATCGGTAGCTTTCTCCCTGAAATCCAAAAAAAGGAGCAATTCTGATGGACACGAAGAAATTGCCCCCCGGGGATGCCTCTCTTTAGGGGGAGAGGATGGCAGCTCTCCCAATGTAAAAAGCTGTTAGTGGCAGTGTTTTTACGGAAGAGACTAGTGTGAATTTAGCCGTAAGTTGCTTTGGTGATGGTCAGATCTAGAAATGTGATCTGCACCGGATCGATCTCAGAAGTAAAGAACAGGCCACAATTGTTAACATTAAGGGCCTTCACAAACTTACTGAAATCCTCCTTGGACGTTACATGCAGTACAGCCGCCACAACGGAATGTGCCTGCTATTGAGCCCTCAAGCCAGCTGCTCAGGGGTTTAAAAAAAGCTATGGACAAGTCAGTCTTTCAGTTTTCGTCCACGTAGAGGCCATCCAACTTGTTCACAATCTCCATAGAATCCCTAACGTAGGAGGGTAGGACCAGGACAAAAGGTCTGAGGATGATATCTATATAGTTACTAATCTGCTGAGTGAGACTATTGGTACAGGACACGATCAGCCTACCCTTAAGGGGATGCAGCCCCTTATGGACTTTGGGCAGGCTATAAAAGCAAGCCAACTGGGGGTGAGTGGATAGCAACGCCTGGTACTCAGTTTTGTTGATCAAATTTGAGGCCAATGCTGATGATAAAATGTCCCTCAATTCCTTAAGGTATTCTCCCTTGGGATTAGCAGGAAATGTGCCATAACAATCCCAATCTTTCATAATATCCAGGCACATACTGAGGTACTGATCACACCCCAGGACTAGGGTTGAGCGAACCCGAACAGTAAAGTTCGGGTTCGTACCGAACTTTAGGATTTTTGTACTCCGGACCCGAACCCAAACATTTCAGTCAAAGTTTGAGTTTGGCGTTCTGCAGAGCAGCCAATCAACAAGCGTTTGACTGTGTGATCTTAGAAGCCATCACAGCCATGCCTACTAATGGCATGGCTGTGATTGGCCAGTGCAGCATGTGACCCAGCCTCTATATAAGCTGGAGTCACGTAGCGCTGCATGTCACTCTGCTGTGCTTAGTGTAGGGAGAGGATGCAGCTGTGAGGGACAGAATAGGACAGAATCTGTTATCAGAACTCCAATTGAACTCAGTGATCTACATAGATTTAGTTGTGTGGGTGCAGTGCACAATCTTTTTACCCTGCCCTGAGCCCAGTGACAGAGAAAAATAACTTTTATCCATCTGATAGTTAGGTGGGCGGCGGCAGCCATTTTATGCAAGCTCAGTGCACCATCACTGCATATGTGCTTTTGTGACATTTAAATACAAGCTTGAAATACTGCAATAATAATCTGGGTTTAAAAACACACCCTTTTTTGATAATATCCAACATCTGGTGCCTTTGCAGGATTAGTCAGTGTGCAATTTAAGCTGGAAATACAGCTATAATTTTCTGGGTTTTTAAAAACACACTTTTTTTGGCAAAATACACAATTTTACAACCTTTTCTGCATCTGCACGTGTGAAATTCAAGCGTTATATAAAGCTGTCATATTCTGTTAGTAAAAAAAACACCCTTTTTGGGCAAAATACTTAATATTGCACACTATGCTGCATCTGTTATGGTTAAAAACAAGTTTGAAATACTTCAATAATTTTCTGGCTTTAACCTTCATTTTGTGCCTCTGTCACATTAGTCAGTGTGCAATTTAAGCTAGAAATACAGCTATAATTTCCAGGGTTTTAAAAAACACCCTTTTTGGGCAAAATACACAATTGCACAGCCCTTGCTGCATCTGAACGTGTGAAATTCAAGTGTCATATTCTGCTATTAAAAAAACACCCATTTTGGGGAAAAAAAACTTAATTTTGCAGCCTTTGCTGCATATGTCATTGTGAGATACACCCTTTAGATACTGTGGTTCTATTCTGCTATTAATAAAACACCCATTTTGGGCAAAAATCTTTAATTGCGGCCTAGTTTGCATCTGTACGTGTGAGATACACCCTTTACATACGTTCCTAAATTTGAGAAATATGAGGAGAGCATCAAATAAGGGACGTGGCCCAGGTCGTGGTTCTGCTGATGGAGCTCCTGTTGCAGGGAGAAGACGTGGTCGATCTGTGCCAGCTACACGCACAAATGAAATCCCTTCCTCAGGTGCGAGTAGGTGACAGAACCTGCAGCGGTATTTGATCAGGCCTAAAGCTGCTCTATGAATGGTGAGGCCAAAACAAGTACAGGCGATAGTAGATTGGGTTGCTGGCAGTGCATCCAGTTCCTTCACATTGTCTCCCACCCAGTCTCCTGCTAAAAGATCAGAGTTGGCACCTGCAGCCAATGTCTCTCAGTCTCACCTCCTCCTGCTTCCTTTTCTGCTGCAGTCTCAGCCTCTTGATCCACCTCTAGAGTGACAGTGCCACCTGCCACCCCGCAAACAGAGGATCTGCCAGCAACACCACCATCTGGGTCACCAAGCATCTCCACAATGTCCCACGGAAGCATTCAGCTCTCCATCTCCCTAACACTGGAGCAATAGAGGAAGTACCCCCCTACCCACCCGCAATCCCTGGCCCTGAATACCAGCATTTCGAAATTACTGGCCTTTGAAATGCTGTCATTCCGTCTGGTAGAGACTGAGAGTTTTAACCTCCCTGACGGTATTCCCGAGCGTGACTCGGGGTTAATTTTCGCTGCCAGGAGCGGTAACCCCGAGTCACGCTCGGGGTAACATTCCAGAGTCCCTTCACCTGCTGCCGGCGATCCGGCGATGTCCTCCGCTTGTGTTCTGCCAGATATCCATACCTTGCGAAAAGTCTATACCGGAAGTGACGCGGCCGCACCGGAAGTGACGCGGCCGCACAGGAATCAGCTGGAGGATAGTGCTGCTGCACAGAGCACTCGCTGAAATACACAGCCCAGGAGGACTGAGAGACAGGAAGCTGGACTGTTCAGCCTAAAGTCCAATGTCTGGCAATCTGCACATAACATCTCTCCATCACCAACAGAGTGACGAAATGTGCTGTACTGGCACATCGGCTGGCAGCAGGCAGTTAAAGGGACTGCTGCCAAGAATAACAATATGTGAGGGGGCACATATCTGAGTCTAACGAGGGTATCTGCTTTGTCTTTTGCCACCTTTGACCTTCACCCTTATTATGGAGCCGCTAGCTCGAGGTAACATTGCAGAGTCCCTTCACCTTCTGCCAGCGATCCGGCGATGTCCTCCGCTTGTGTTCTGCCAGATATCCATACTTTGCAAAAAGTCTATACCGGAAGTGACGCGGCGGCACAGGAATACACTGGAGGAGGGTGTGCAGCGCCGAGATAGAAGTACTTTGTGTATCGTGTGTGCGCACTTCACGCACAAATCATCAGTTGCAGTTCATCCTGGTTTGATCTGATTTGTGAGCGCATGCGCACTCAGGGGTAGGAAGATCTGATGCAACATTTTGCGCTGCAAAATCTCTATACCCCTAAGTGCGCACGCGCGGTGCACAAAGTACTTCTATCGTGGCGCTGCAGCGATTCTTTCCTAAGCCAGTGGTTGTGCGCTTGCGCAGTGCTGCGCACACCCTCCTCCAGCTGATTCCTGTGCGCCCGCGTCACTACCGGTATAGACTTTTCGCTAGGTATAGAGATCTGGCAGCACATCGGCCGGCATTTGACTTCCTGGTTCCGTTCCCTGCGAGCAGCAGCTGTGCATGGGAGCCGAACTAGGCGGGAAATTCAAATAAATATAAACATAAAAAGTGACAAACACACATAAAAGAGGTTATACGTTGTAATCTGAGAGGATTACACTGTATAACCTCAGATCTGACATTTGATGACTGTACAGTGCCCCTTGCCTGCCATTTTACTGTCATTTGTGCTCATAAAATATTTATGCAAAAAATGGTACCACTTTTGGTACAAAATTCCTGACATAATCATACCGCCAGAGAGGTTAAAAGTCTTATGGTGGTGGCTGTCCCACAGTACGTCGTGCCCAGCCTCCACTAATTTTCCAGGCGTGCCATCCCTTCCCTGCACAACCAAGTGGGGGACAAAATCAGGTGTGCACTGCACAACGCCATCTGTGGCAAGGTGCACCTCACTACAGATACGTGGACCAGTAAGCACGGTCAGGGACGTTATATCTCCATAACAGCACACTATGTAAATGCAGTGGCGGCTGGGCCAGAGGCAGATAGCATTTTGCCGTATGTCCTTCCACCACCGAGGATTGCAGGGCGCTTCAGTTTGCCTCCTGTTGCTTCCTCCTCCTACTCTGCTTCCTCTACCGACTCCTCATCCGGTCAGCGTAACACCTTCACCACCAACTTCAGCACAGCCAGGAGTCAACGACATCAGGCAGTTTTTAAACTTATCTGCTTGGGGGACAAACCCCACAGCGCGCAGGAGCTGTAGACGGGCCTTGAACAACAGACCGATGAGTGGTTGGTGCCAGTGAACCTCAAGCCCGGCCTAGTGGTATAATGGGCGAAATCTCGTAGCAGCTCTGGGACTAGCCAGTTTGATGCACATCCCTTGCCTGGCGCATGTGCAGAATTTGGTGGTGCAGAGGTTAATAATATGTCAGAGCTGCTGTATAAAGTGCGGGCTGTCTGTGCGCGCTTACGGCGTTCTCACCCTGCTGCTGCTCGCCTGTCAGTGCTGCAGCATAACTTCGGCCTTCCCGCTCACCGCCTCATATGCGATGTGCCCACAAGGTGGAACTCCACCTTGCACATGCTGGCCAAACTGTGTGAGCAGCAGCAGGCGATAGTGGAGTTTCAGCTGCAGCACGCACGGGTGAGTCACTCGGCGGAACAGCACCACTTCACCACCAATGACTGGGCCTCCATGCAAGACCTGTGTTCCTTGTTGCGCTGTTTCGAGTACTCCACCAACATGGCCAGTGCCGATAACGCCGTTCTCAGCGTTACTATCCCACTTCTATGCCTCCTTGAAAAAATGCTGCTGACGATGATGGAAGAGGAAGTGGCACAGGAGGAGGAGGAGGAAGAGGGATCATTTTGTAGGGTTTCCGGCCAGTCATTACCAAGTGGCTCCGAGGGTGGGTTCCTGCACCCACAAACCGAAGGTACACAATTGTCCAGCCAGGGCACAGTTCTGGAGGATGACGAGGTGGAGAATGAGGAGGAGGAGATGGAGGAAGAGAAACCTTGTTCCCAGCAGGGTGGCACCCAGACCAGCTCATGGCCATCACTGGTGCGTGGCTGGGGGGATAGAGAGGACACAGACGATACACCTCCCACAGAGGACAGCTATTTGTTGACTCTGGGCAGCCTGCCACACATGAGCGATTACATGCTGTAGTGTCTCCGCAACGACCGCCGAGTTGCCCACATTCTAACCTGTGCTGATTACTGGGTGGCCACGCTGGTGGATCCCCGTTACAAGGACAACGTACCGTCCTTAATTCCCTCACTGGAGCGTGATCGCAAGATGCACGAGTACAAGCGCACGCTGGTAGACGCACTGCTGGTGACATTCCCACCTGACAGCGGGGGCACAGTGGAAGCACAAGGCGAAGGCAGAGGAGGAGGTCGCCAATGCAGCTGGGGCACCGCCAGCACCTCAAAAGGCAGGGTTAGCATGGCCGAAATGTGGAAAAGCTTTATCAGCACGCCACAACAACCAGCACCACCAGCTGATATGGAACGTCTTAGCAGGAGGCATTTCAACAACATGGTGGAGCAGTATGTGTGCACACGCCTACACGTACTGACTGACGGTTCTGCCCCCTGCAACTTCTGGGTCTCCAAATTGGGCACATGGCCTGAGCTTGCCCTTTACGCCTTGGAGGTGCTGGCCTGCCCTGCAGCCAGTGTATTGTCTGAACGTGTGTTTAGCACGACTGGAGGGGGTTATCACAGGTTATATTTCCCAATGTTTTGGGGTGTACCCTAATTTAAAAAAATAAAAAAAATATTAAAACCAAAAAGCAGTGTAGGCTACCTCCTCCTCCACCGCTGCTTCTACCTACACCGCCACATCCACCACCTCCTTAACCTCCTACTCCATATGGACCTCGTCCTCCTAGATCAAGAATATTATTTTTTATTTTTACGTATTTTATGTAATTTAAAGTCATTTTCCTATCCACATTAGTTTGCAAACCACTTTCCATGCTCTTAACCACATTGTGATGCCATTTGCTGCCCTCTAGCCCTTTCCATTACATTTTTACAGCCATTTTAGTGCTCAAAAGTTCAGGTACCTATTGACTTCAATGGGGTTCAGCTTCGGGGTCAAGTTCGGTTCAAGTTCGGGTCCCGAACTCAAACTTTTTTGTGAAGTTCAGCCGAACCAGTCGAACCCGAACATCCAGGTGTCCGCTCAACTTTACCCAGGGCCACTATATTGCCCCCTTTGTCGGCTGCCTTATAACAATGGACGTGTCCTTCTCAAGTGACACCAGACCATTTAACTTATCCCTCATGAGACTATTATTCCTGTATCGCCTCCCCTCCAATGATTTTAGTTCATCTGTAACCACATTTAAAAAGACGTCCATGGGTGTAGTGTCACTAATCACTAATTTCTTCTCTGTTATTTAGTATTTAATTTTCAAAGGGATAGCTGGGTTTCTTGCTAGTGGAATTGATGAGGAAAAATGGGACAGTAAGGCGAAGCTTGTCTTTTCAGAGGCTCAGTTACCCAGTACTAGTACCTGAATAACGGGGGCTTTTAAACCCCTTAGGCTACTTTCACACTAGCGTTCGATCTGATCCGTTCGATCTGATCCGTTCATATTAATGCAGACGGTGGCTCCGTTCAGAACGGATCCGTCTGCATTATAACTTAGAAAAATTTTCTAAGTGTGAAAGTAGCCTGAGCGGATCCGTTCAGACTTTACATTGAAAGTCAATGGGGGACGGATCCGCTTGAAGATTGAGCCATATGGTGTCATCTTCAAGCGGATCCGTCCCCATTGACTTCCATTATAAGTCGGAACGGATCCGCTCGCCTCCGCACGGCCAGGCAGACACCCGAACACTGCTTGCAGCGTTCAGGTGTCCGCTCACTGAGCGGAGGCTGAGCGCTGGCACACGGATGCATTCTCAGTGGATCCGCCTCCACTGAGAATGCATTAGGGCCAGACAGCTGCGTTCAGGGCCGCTTGTGAGCCCCTTCAAACGGAGCTCACTAGCGGACACCTGAACGCAGGTGTGAAAGTAGCCTTACTCGCGTGTATAAAGAACATATAAGGGACTTGTTGGAAATCCAGACCCTTGAGACCTATCTGAGCAACAAAATCATTCCAAGAGGTCTTAGGATCCCACTAACCCCTGCTGCACGCTTGAGATCGCCTGAATTTATTAAAAAGTGGGAAGCTGAATCAATAGAGTCTTCCCTCAGACTGATGGTTCTCATGTTGGAGGGTGAAAATTCCCTCTTTGAAAAGAACACGTCTATTTTTCAGGAGCAGATTGAGGCTGCTAAAACGTTTTCCACACAAGCTGATTTTCCCAAAAAGGAACAAGCACTAGAGCAGGCCATTCAAAGGTATACTGCACAGCTGAAGGTCTGAAAACACTCCCAATATCTGCGTGATACTGCTGATTTTAGAGAAGGGCTTTTGTTTGATTATAAAACTAAACAAATCAGGGTCCTTGAGGGCGAAACGGAGCCTTCGTCCTCTGAGGGCGAGACTGATTCAGAATTGACTCGCAATCCTAAGTACCCACGATTATCTTTTAGGGGTAACAATAGTAGGGGCAGAACACGCAGAGGGAAAGGTTCTCAGGCAAGGGGGAATTTTTTAGGCCAGAGCCTTCCGATCTCGAATTACTTATTGAGGGAGAGGAATGAACAGTAGCGATGTGTCCCCCCACTTCCTGTCTCAGTGCTGGTGCTTCAGATGAACTACAAATCATCAACTTATCTGACAGGGTTCTTACAAGTGCAGAATTGTATGTCCTTAAGAAAGGCTTGTCTTTTGACCCTACCTATTCCTTTGACCTGTTCGGATGGGTCAAGTATTGAATCTATTTGTCATGAAATTAAAATGGAAAAAGTTCTTCTCCAACCGTGATAAGTGTCAATGTGCGAGCTGGGTTTGGAAGTGTCAGATTTGGCGGATATGAGGAACTTGGTGGACCTCCTGCAGGAGAGTGAGCGTACCCCTGGGGAGGGTCCTTTTACCAACCTTAGAAAATGATCTCACCTCAATCCACCGATTAGCAAAACTACACCAATGGACGTCTTTTTAAAAGTGGTTACAGATGAACTAAAATTGTTGGAGGGGAGGCGATACAGGATTAATAATCTCACGAGGGATGAGATAAATGGTCTGCTGTCACTTGAGAAGGACATGTCCATTGTTATAAAGGCAGCCGACAAAGGGGGCAATGTAGTGGTCCTGGGGAGTGATAAGTACCTTAGTATGTGCCTGGATATTCTGAAAGAACGAGATTGTTATGGCATATTTCCTGCTAATCACAAGTGAGAATACCTTAAGGAATCGAGGGACAGTTTATCATCAGCATTGGCCTCAAATTTGATCAATAAAACTGAGTTCCAGGTGTTGCGACCCACTCACCCCAGTTGGCTTGCTTTTATAGCCCACCCAAAGTCCACAAGGGGCTGCATCCCCTTAAGTGTAGGCCGATCATATATGGTACCAATAGTCTCATTAAGAAGATTAGTAACTATGTAGATATCATCCTCAGACCTTTTGTCCTGTCCCTCCCCTCCTGCGTTAGGGATTCTATGGAGATTGTCCTCTACAAGGATGAAATTTGAAGGACCGACTTGTCCATAGATTTTTTCAAACCCTTAGCAGCTGGCTTGAGGGATCAATAGCAGGCCCATTCCGTTGCGGCAGCTGTATTGCATGTAACGTCCAAGGAGGATTTCAGTAAGTTTGTGAAGGCCCTTAATGTTAACAATTGTGGCCTGTTCTTTACTTCTGAGATCGATCCGGTGCAGATCACATTTCTAGATCTGACCATCAACAAAGCATCTGACGGCAAAATTCACAATAGTCTCTTCCGTAAAAACACTGCCACTAACAGCTTTTTACATTGGGAGAGCTGCCATCCTCTCCCCCTAAAGAGAGGCATCCCCAGGGGGCAATTTCTTTGTGTCCATCAGAATTGCTCCTCTTTTTCAGATTTCTGGGAGAAAGCTACCGATTTGGAGATGAGATTTCTCTGGCGTGGGTATCCCCAGATGGTGTCCTGGGCGTACCAGCACTCTATATATTGTATGCGGGAATCCCTTCACAATCGTAGGACGAGAGAGGATGATGAAGGACAGACTCGCTTAATTGCGATCTTTGATGCTGCCAATGGCCTGGTGACGGACGACCTAAGTAAACATTGGGGCATTCTCCAGATTGACAAGGATGTGGGACACCTTGTCAGAGATGCCCCAGCTGTTACGTTTTGTAGAGGCTGCAATTTGAAGGACCGACTTGTCCATAGATTTTTCAAACTCCACGCTCAGGCAGCTGGCTTGAGGGCTCAATAGCAGGCACATTCCGTTCCGGCGGCTGTATTGCATGTAACTCCATTAAAACAGAGAAAGTGTTTGTCAGTACAGTCACAAACAAGTCCTACAGTATCAGATCCTTTGTAAACTGTAGGTCGTATGGACTGGTATATTTGGCCACCTATAAATGCGGGTTGCAATACGTGGGTAAAAGTAAAACTACAGTCATGTGAAAAAATTAGGACACCCTTTGAAAGCATGTGGTTTTTTGTAACATTTTTAATAAAAGGTTATTTCATCTCCGTTTCAACAATACAGAGAGATTAAAGTAATCCAACTAAACAAAGAAAACTGAAGAAAAGTCTTTTCAAGATCTTCTGTAAATGTCATTCTACAAAAATGCCTATTCTAACTGAGGAAAAAGATAGGACACCCTCACATGTATTCCCTCTTAAATTGGCTCAGATCTCACACAGGTATATCACACCAGGTGCACATAATTAGTAGATCGTTACTCTGCATGTTGAATGAGGCTTGCCCTATTTAAACCTCAGACATTTAGTTTGGTGTGCTCCTGACTGTTGAAGTGAGAGTGAGCACCATGGTGAGAGCAAAAGAGCTGTCAGAGGACTTCAGAAAAAAGATTGTAGCAGCCTATGAGTCTGGGAAGGGATTTAAAAAGATCTCAAAAGATTTTGAAATCAGCCATTCCACTGTCCGGAAGATAGTCTACAAGTGGAGGGCTTTCAAAACAACTGCCAACATGCCCAGGACTGGTCGCCCCAGCAAGTTCACCCCAAGAGCAGACCGCAAGATGCTAAAAGAGGTCTCCAAAAACCCTAAAGTGTCATCTCGAGAACTACAGCAGGCTCTGGCTACTGTTGATGTAGAAGTACATGCCTCTACAATCAGAAAGAGACTGTACAAGTTTAACTTGCATGGGAGGTGTGCAAGGAGGAAACCTTTGCTTTCCAAGAGAAACATCGAGGCCAGACTGACATTTGCCAGAGATAAAGTTGACAAAGACCAGGACTTCTGGAATAATGTTCTTTGGACAGATGAGTCCAAAATTGAATTATTTGGACACAACAGCAGAGGACATGTTTGGCGTAAACCAAACACAGCATTCCAAGAAAAGAACCTCATACCAACTGTGAAGCATGGAGGTGGAAGTGTCATGGTTTGGGGCTGCTTTGCTGCAGCAGGACCTGGTCAGCTCACCATCATAGAATCCACGATGAATTCTACTGTGTATCAGAAGGTGCTTGAAGAACATGTGAGACCATCAGTTAGAAAATTAAAGCTGAAGCGGAACTGGACCATGCAACATGACAATGACCCAAAACATACTAGTAAATCAACCAAAGATTGGCTGAAAAAGAAGAAATGGAGAGTCCTGGAATGGCCAAGTCAAAGTCCAGATTTGAATCCCATTGAGATGCTGTGGGGTGACTTGAAAAGGGCTGTATGTGCAAGAAACCCCTCAAACATCTCACAGCTGAAAAAGTTCTGCATTGAGGAGTGGGGTAAAATTTCCTCAGACCGATGTCGAAGACTGGTAGATGGCTACAAGAACCGTCTCACTGCAGTTATTTCAGCCAAAGGAGGTAACACTCGCTATTAGGGGCAAGGGTGTCCTATCTTTTTCCTCAGTTAGAATAGGCATTTTTGTAGAATGACATTTACAGAAGATCTTGAAAATACTTTTCTTCAGTTTTCTTTGTTTAGTCGGATTACTTTAATCTCTCTGTATTGTTGAAACGGAGATGAAATAACCTTTTTATTAAAAATGTTACAAAAAACCACATGCTTTCAAAGGGTGTCCTAATTTTTTCACATGACTGTATCTGTGAATCCCGCCGCAGGATTGGGGTACACCTTAATGACATTAGAAAGGAGGCAGCCACCCCAATCGCACGTCATATCAATGCACTACATGCAGGTGATGTCCATGTGGTCACCTTCCAGGGGGTAGAAGTGGTCAGACTATCCCCCAGAGGAGGTAATCTCGACCAGAGGGTTCTCCAGAAGGAGGCCCAATGGACGTTTAGGCTGGGCACTGTCCGACCACAGGGTTTGAATGATCACATTTCATTTGCCTGCTTTTTTCAATATCAATTATGCAGCCCTCCGTTTGAATAGTTATTCTATTGGCTGAAGGGACCTGGATGGTCATTTTCATATAGCTATGTTGGACAGTGTTCCTTCCAATATTTGTCCAGTTGGAAAACTTTGTTAGCCTCTGTTTGCTCTTTACTGTTTGTAGCAGTTGACCCCTGGGATAAATTCCCTTGGGGTTGCTCCTGCTGTACAAGCATGCACTCTGTTTGTTATACTGATTAATTGTGCAGTGGTTTGCACTCTTTATATAATTTATGAGTGTTACTTTCTCTATTTTCATATTGATGTTGTCACATTGTTGCACTTAGCACCTGCTGGTTTTTTGAGCCGGTACACCCTGCTCTTAGGGTGATATTCAGCGGTCTGGCAGTGACACCCGGTTATGAATATTCGGATGGAACATCCGGATGTCACGTTTTTTGCCTTCTGGACTACTCTAGTGTGCTGGTGGTGGCAGCATCAGAAGGCCACAGAGTGGCTAGGTGACATAGTGTGGTTGTGGAGGCAGCATGGTGACATAGTTTGGAGGTGGCGGCAGCATTAGGAGGCAACAGAGAGGCTAGGTGACATAGAGTGGAGCTGGATCAGCATGAGGAGACCACAGAGTGGCCCAATTGCAGAGTCTGTAGGTGGCGGAAGCATCAGGAGACCACAGAGTGGCGCAATGACAGAGTGTGGAGGTGGCGGCAGCATCAGAAGGCCGCAGTGTGGCACAATGACAGAGTATGGAGGTGGCGGCAGCATCAGGAGGACACAGGGTGGCAAGGTGACATAGTTTGGAGGTGGGTGGCAATAACAGTACCCGCTGAAGATGGTGGGTGAAAGACGGAGCTCTTGGCATCAGATGTGTGTCATCAGGCATGTGGCAGCATCAGAATAGTAGCTGAGGCAGGTAGCCAGAATAAAACGGTCTCTTTTGTCAAAGTGTTGATGTGGCACCATGGATGATCTAGTTTGAAGAATCTGGAATTGGTGGGTGAAAATCCTGGCTGATCCACGCCTGATTCTTCTTGACAAAGATCAGTCTCTACACATTTTGGGTGGACAGGCGAGTTATTCTTGGGGTAACTATGGCCCCCGCCGCACTAAACACCCGCTCTGATGCCACACTACTGGCCGGGCAGGACAGCTTTTCCAAGGCAAACTCGGTCAGTTACGCCGCAAATCCAGTTTGGCTGCCCAGTAGTCCAGCGGATCTTCAAGGTCGGCTGGCAGGGTGCACTTAAAGTATGCCACCACCTGCTGGTTCAGGTTCTGCTCTATGTGTAGCTGCTGGTGAGTAGTTTCTTCACTATGCGGGTGAAAAAAATTGCTCATCAGCGACTGCAGACTCAGGCTGCTGCTAATAGAGCTGGTACTGCTCCTGCCACCCCACCACTCCCCAGCAGTCATGGCAGTGGAACGTAATCAGAGGGCCTCCCCGGTCAAACCTGCAAGAGGATGGATGATGGTGCAGATAGGTAGCCGCCAACTGACTACATAGGATTACTCTATAGCAGTTCAGTTTGTCCTCCCTCTCGGCGGGTGTAATAAAGGCCCCTTTTTTTTCACCGGTAGCGAGGGTCCAACAAAAGTGGAGAGCCAGAAGTCATCCCTCTGGTGAATGGTGACACTACACAAGCAAGTGAGCATGCAACGGGCCATGTGCGCAATGGACTTGGAGGGACTCCCTGCCTCCATCTCCACTGCATACTGCCACAATGTATCTGGGTCATCTGCCTCATCTTCCTCATCTCCCTCTTGCTCCTCCTGCTCCTGTCACCTGTGTAGCAAAGCCACCCATTTCTCTACACATTGCTTGTGCTCCAATGTCCTCCTCTTCCTCCTCCAGTTCAGCCCCACAGGGCTCATGTGGCCGTGAGATCTAGGCGCCACATCTCCAGTCCCCTGACCAGCCATATTTACCAGCATTTGTTCCAGGACATGAAGCAGTGGAATGACAAAATTCATCCCATAGCCCTGGCAACTGACAATTAAAGTGGCCTCCGCAATGTGCCTGAGTACTCCTGTCTGCTTGGATCATCAGAAAATCGCTGATGGCCTTTCTCTGTTCGCATAGTCAGTCCAACATATAGTAACATACTAACAGTATATAAGGCCAAAAAAAGAAATTTGTCCATCAAGTTTGACCTGTTATCCTGCAAATTGATCCAGAGGAAGGCAAAAATACTCCTGTGAGGTAGAAGCCAATTTTTCCCACTTAAGTGGGAAAAAATTCCTTCCCGACTCCAATCAGGCAGTCAGAATAACTACCTGGATCAACTACCCCTCTCTAGTAGCTGTAGCCTGTAATATTATTACACTCCAGAAATACATCCAGGCCCCTCTTGATATATTTTATTGTACTCACTATCACCATATCCTCTGGCTCACATTAGGCTACTTCAGGCAGAGAGTTCCATAGTCTTACTGCTCTTACCGTAAAGAATCATTTTCTATGTTTGTGTAGAAACCTTCTTTCCTCCAGATGCAGAGGGTGTCCCCTCATCACAATCCTGGGGAAAAATAGATGATGGGAGAGATCTCTGACATACAAGGTAGCATACAGTCCATATTGGGACATCGACACAATTCTAAAATTTTGGGCTCTATACACCACCACAATGGATTTGAGGGTATTTACATCCAAATCAGGTGAACGGTGCAGTAATTACAACAGGTTGCATTTGTGCCTCCAACTTGTTAAGGGACCAAAAGTAATGGGACATAATAATGATAATCATAAATCAAACTTTCACTTTTTAATACTTGGTTGCAAATTCCTTGCAGTCAATTACAGCCTGAAGTCTGGAATGCATAGACATCACCAGGCGCTGGGTTTCATCCCTGGTGATGCTGTGTCAGGCCTCTACTGCAACTGTCTTCAGTTCCTGCTTGTTCTTGGGGTATTTTCCCTTCAGTTTTGTCTTCAGCAAGTGAAATGCATGCTCAATCGGATTCAGGTCAGGTGATTGACTTGGCCATTGCATAACATTACACTTCTTTCCCTTAAAAAACTCTTTGGTTGCTTTTGCAGTATGCTTTGGGTCATTGTCCATCTGCACTGTGAAGTGCCGTCCAATAAGTTCTGAAGCATTTGGCTGAATATGAGCAGATAATATTGCCCAAAACACTTCAGAATTCATCCTCCTGCTTTTGTCAGCAGTCACATCATCAATAAATATAGTACAAGAGAACCAGTTCCATTGACAGCCATACATGCCCATGCCATGACACTACCACCACTATGCTTCACAGATGAGGTGGTATGCTTAGGATCATGAGCAGTTCCTTTCCTTCTCCATACTCTTCTCTTCCCATCACTGTGTTACAAGTTGATCTTGGTCTCATCTGTCCATAAGGCCTTCCTGTTTTTGAGGCTCACTAATGGTTTACATCTTGTGGTGAACCCTTTGTATTCACTCTGGTGAAGTCTTCTCTTGATTGTTGACTTTGACATACATACACCTACCTCCTGGAGAGTGTTCTTGATCTGCCCAACTGTTGTGAAGGGTGTTTTCTTCACCAGGGAAAGAACTCTTCGGTCATCCACCACAGTTGTTTTCCGTGGTCTTCCGGGTCTTTTGGTGTTGCTAAGCTCACTGGTGCGTGCCTTCTTTTTAAGAATGTTTCAAACAGTTGTTTTGGAGGTGCCTAATGTTTTTGCTATCTCTTTGATGGGTTTGTTTAGTTGTTTCAGCCAAATGATGGCTTGCTTCACTGATGATGACAGTTCTTTGGATCTCATCTTGAGAGTTGACAGCAACAGATTCCAAATGCAAATAGCACATTCTGGACCTTTTATCTGCTCATTGTAATTGGGGTAATGAGGGAATAACACACACCTGGCCATGGAACAGCTGAGAAGCCAATTGTCCCATTACTTTTTGCACTTTAACAAGTGGGAGGCACATATGCAAACTGTTGTAATTCCTACACCGTTCACCTGATTTAGATGTTAATACCCTCAAATTAAAGCTGACAGTCTGCAGTTAAAGCATATTTTGTTTGTTTCATTTCAAATCCATTGTGGTGGTGTATAGAGCCAAAAATGTTAAAATTGTGTTGATGTCCCAATATCTATGGACCTGACTGTATCTCTATGGAAAATCTAGGATTGAGACACATACGTATATAATCTCCTTTCAGATATGTATTAACTGGAAATGAGAGAAAAAATAATGACAATTTCAAATCTGAAGTTTAGTGATTTTTTTTTTTTTTTTAATAGTATATTTTTATTTTATTTTATTCAATTCGCACAAAGCATAACAAACATTACAATACAGACAATCATCCTTTGAGTCCAGTACAAATCAAATACATGGGATTAATCATAACTTCTCCTCATGACCCAAGTGCAGGTCAGAAGCGATATCAAGTTCAGTATAAATATTACCCATCCAGCTCTACCTGAGGATACTTAGAAGTACCACCCATACACACACACATTCACACCACCCTCACTGGTCGGAACAGTTACTCCGTCATCTATGACACCAGAGTCTGGGCTTCAATCCAAGGGTCCCATATCTTCATGAAGCGATCAGGGGTCCCTCTTTTCTCATATACGAACTTATACTATAACCAAGATCCGCATTAATTAAATGTACCCATTGTTGCATAGTAGGATTTTTAGGAGGTTTCCAATTGAGAAGGATAGTTTTCCTAGCATAGTATAAGAGTATTCTGTAAAGCTTTCTACCAAATTTGGTGGGAACAACCTCATTGACTACCCCCAACAAGCTAGTAAGCTCAGTACAAACATTAGGAAAGCCCAGTTTATCATTAATATACGCATGAATCTCCTCCCAGAAGCCATGAATAGTCGGACACTGCCACACCATGTGTATAAGGGAACCATTTTCATGTCCACATCTTGTGCAATGAGGGTTTGGCAATTTACCCATTTTAAATAACCTCACAGGAGTATAATAAATCCTATGGAGCCACTTAGCTTGAATCAACTGATCCCTAGCACTCACCACCGTAGATCTCCATGTACAACTAGATTCTTTAACATGCGCATCCTCCAAACCTTCGATGTCACTTTTCCATCTGACAAAAGCCTTATCCAGAGGGGAGGCCTGCAGCGCCATCAGCGACGCATAAAGAGTCGACACTGGTTTGACCAAGGGAACCCTCCTAATCGCTGCTTCCACTGGACTACACTCCAACTTTAAAGGTTCTCTCCCAAATTGAGCCTGACAGGCATGCCTAAGTTGAAAATATCTGTATAAACAATGCCTGGGCAAATTTAATTCTTGCTGCAGACTATTAAAGGATCTAAAGAGGCCCCTGTCATACAGTTGAGTAAGATAACGTATCCCCTTCTGGGGCCAAAATTCAAACTCCAGTAGTGAGAACAGCTCTGGAAGCACTCTGTTTCTCCACAACGGTAAATATGGCGACCACGTAATATCACTCTCTTCAGGGTTACCCCTCTGGCCCCATTTTACCCATACCTGCACTGCCACTGCCATCGATTGGGTGTAATGCACTACAGACCTAGCCCCCCTCCTATATGCCAAATTCGTAAGTGCCTCATAGGACCCCAACAGAGCTGCCTCCAACACTACCGCCGGGTTCCCCGAGTCAGCCCGCACCCACCACGCCACATAACTTAGCTGCACCGCTACATAGTACATATATAGGTTTGGTAAGGCAAGACCCCCCCGCAGGTAAGATGCCTGGAGGGTAGATCTCCGCTATTCTGGGAGAAGACTTGTTCCATACAAAGGGAGCAATTACTCTATCTAGGGTAGCAAAATGTCTCTTGGGAATTAACACTGGAGCAGCCCTATATAAGTATAACAATTTTGGGAGAAGAATCATTTTTACCACATTGATACGCCCGATCAGAGTTAAGGGGAGATTTTCCCAAGCCTCCTAGCTTTCGAGTAATGGATTGCATTGTAGGAACAATATTCAAATCATAAAATTTTGCCACCTCTCTATGAACAATAATCCCCAAATATGTAAATTGCTCCACAATCTATAGCGTATTGTTCACCGAAATGTGAGCTGGGTCAACATCATCAACCAACAGAGACTAGACTTAGCCCAGTTTACACGGAGACCTGAGAAGCCACCAAATTGATCAACTACGCTTAAAAGGGTATCTAGGGACTTCCCTGTATCCGCCAGGTATACCAGCATGTCATCAGCATATAATGAAATATTTTCTGATATTCCAGCTATTTCCCAACCTTCTATACCTGAATTAGAGGATATGAGTATCGATAAAGGTTCCATAATTAATGCGAATAGTAGGGGAGAGAGCGGGCAACCCTGCCTAGTACCTCTACCCAAAGGGAAGGAGTCTGACGTGTTCCCATTAACCCTGACTCTCGCCGACAGGGATCTATAAAGCATTTGCAGCCAGCTCAAAAATTTCTCCGGAAAGCCCATTCGAGTCAGTACAGCCCACATAAATTCCCATTCTACTGAATCAAAAGCTTTCTCATTATCTAGGGACGCCAGAGCTCTCATACCTCTATTATCATGGTTGACCTGAAGGTTTGTGAACAATCGTCTTAAATTAATATCTGTGGTTTTCCCTGGCATAAACCCTGATTGATCTACCCCAACCAAGGAGCGAATTACCCCCCTTAATCTTAACGCCAATATCTTCGCAAAAATCTTGACGTCAAGATTCAGAAGTGAGATAGGCCGATAAGAGCTACACTGGTCAGATGGCTTCCCGGGTTTATGAATCACCACTATCGTTGCCTCCAGGAAAGACGGAGGCAACAAACCACTTTCCAGCGCATACCTCAACAGCTTCCCAAATCTGCTAACCAGGTCTTTAGAGAATCTCTTATACCATTCCGCAGGAAACCCATCGGGTCCCGGGGTTTTCTTAGTTGCTAAGGAACTAATGGCCATTTCAATCTCCAGGTCAGATATGTCTGCCGCCAGGGCCACTCCATCCTCCCTGTCTAAAGAAGGAATCTCCATACCTGCTAAGAAATTGGCAATTTCATCCGAGGTACAACAGTTTCTTCTCAGTATATTCAGTTAGAAGTAAAGTAAATCTACGCTGCACATCAAGCCACAGAGTTTGCTTCTCAGGGCATGGATCTAGCACAAATGACCTCTCTTTATCAGTTAACTCCATCTCTAGTTTTCATCCTTTTGATATTTAGCTCCTTTCTGTGAGTTGCAATAGCCGCAATTAAAGCTCCCCTCATTACTGACTTAAAAGCATCCCATTCTACCAGAGGATTCGTAGATCCTTCATTCTCTGTCCAGTAATTCCCCATTGTATCTATACTCTTGCTCACCACAGGCAATACCTCGAGCCACATAGGATTTAAAAGCCACTGCTTATCAGTCGAAGCCAGCGGTTGTGACAGTATCAGAAGGAGGGGGGCATGATCTGACACCCCTCTCGGCAGATAATCACTGGACTTGATATAAGGGGATAAATCTCTGCTGACAAAGGCTAAATCTATGCGAGAAAGTGAGCCAGTAGAAGCTGAATAGCACGAAAATTGCTTGTCTAAGGGGTGGAGATAGCGCCATGCTTCCACTAAATCATAGGTACTAACCCAATGTGACAGGACATTGCTGTGTGAGGCCTGAGGAACCCTTCTGTCTTGTATAAGATCTAAAGTGGCATTGTAGTCACCCATAATAATATACGGCAAAGCCGGAAATCCTGCTATTTTAGCTGTAATTACATCTAGGACTTCCCTGCGGAAATGCGGAGGAATATATACTCCCACAAATAGGTACTGCAGGCCTCTGACACAAGCATGTAAAATCACATATCTACCATAAGGGTCCAGCTGTACAGACAATATTTGAAACAGGAGACTTTTAGCGATCAAAACAGATACACCTCTAGCATGATTTGAGTAAACTGCATGATATGCGGGGCCTATCCATGGACGCCGCAAGGCTAGCACTTTCTGACCTTGTAGGTGTGTTTCCTGTAAGAACATTATGTCAGGATTGTACCTCTTCAAATAATTGAATACCAAAGACCTTTTAATCTTATCATTAAGACCCCTAACATTCCATGAAAGTAGCTTAACTACCGCCATTTATCCTTCCAAAGATAACATTTCAATACTCTCCGACCAGTGAGGGCACACTCACACATACACACAAACCACATCAAAGAACCCCCCAACATAGATACTCTCTCTGGCCCTCCCACTTCCCACCACCCCAACCCACCCTGCCCAAACCTACCTAACATGGTTGAGCCTGATACCCCAAACTCACAACTCCTGGGTACGATAACCTACCCTAACTCATCAGAACATGTGTACCATACAGGTACTTTAGTGGTAAAACGCAAGTATATAAGTCTACCTATAACAGTGCATAGTCATACAGGGTGTTGCCACCTAGCCTACCTATATGGGGTTAAACTTCTGACCAATTGACAAAGTCAAAGAAAACAGGGATTCTAGCAGGAGTAATAGTGGTGCATTAAATCCCAAGTACTCCCCCCCCCCACCCCCAACCATCCTGCCAGTAAAGGAATTTAACATTTAAACAGGTAATTATTCGCTCCAACTGCCATCACTATAGCAAAGTCCATCAGCGATGAGGCCTTGCATTCAGGTTTCTCTCAATCCATTCAGTAGCCTCTTCAGGAGTACTAAAGAAACGGACCGATTCACCATCCTGCACCCTCAAGCGAGAAGGGTAGATCATGGCATATTTCACATTTTTGTTCCTCAGCCGCGCTCGGACCTCAGTAAACTGCTTCCTTTTCTTCTGGACCTCTGCAGTAAAGTCCGGGTAAAAGGACAAACGGACATTCTCATAGCTGACATTCCCCTTCTGCCGAGCATGCTAGCAAAATAGCGTCTCTGTCTCTATAGTTCAGGATCTTCATGATGAAGCTAGCAGGGGATCCCGGTGGTAAAGGCCTGGTTGGAATCCTATGTGCCCTCTCTATAACAAAGCAGCTGGAAAGAGAGATGGGATGTAACACTTCCTTTATGAGTTGCTCCGCAAAAATTTCTGGGGTAGACCCCTCCACTCGCTCCGGTAAGCCCACGATACGGACGTTATTACGTCTATTGCGGTTCTCAGCGTCCTCCGCCCTGGCTTGCAGGCTCTGAACCTGTTGCAGCAGCTGCCTGGTGTCATTCCCAACTGCCCTGGATGCATCCTCCACATCACTCACTCTCTGCTCCACTGCAGCTGTTCTGTCACGAATTTTGTCAAAGTCATGCCGTAGACAGCTAAGGTCAGACTGTAGATGATCTATCTTTGATGTAAGAGCGGCTTGACAATCAGCTATAGCCTTCATAATTTGAGAGGCAACAGCGGAGGTACCAGGGACCGGAGACCCCTCACTTTCCTGCTCTGTCTGACTCATGGCGTCCATGAAACTTTTAACGGTAGATGGAGCCACAGAAGAAGTTTTGCGGCCCATAGAAATAATCCACAGAAGCTTTAAAGTCCTGCTGGGGAATGTCACTCATGCAGCAACTCAATATGTACTTTATGCAATCCGACAAGTCCTGTCATAGGGGGGGGGGGGGGGAATAAGCACTCCAACGCCACCTCTAAACTTTCAAATATACTGTATTAAATTCTGCTACTTTCATATAAAAGAACTCTTAGTAGGATTCTCTCTGCAGGGCCTCAGGAAAACCGTGGAGTCAGTATCGGAGGGAGATATTGAGCGGTTCGCGGTCTCACTCTGTCTGCCGGATCAGAGAGAAGCGCCGCCGCTCGCACACCGCTGGCAAGATGGTGCCCGCCGCACGAGTTCTTCCCGCCTCAGCCGCCGAACACGAGTCTTCAGCAGGTATCGGCAGCAGTCTCAGGTAAGTTGTCAGCTACTGTTAACCAGCCGTACCTGCTTTGTGTATCATTCGGCGAATCGCTCCCCGGCTTCTCTCCACACTCCTCACAGGTCCGGTCACTCCACTCCTCTCCTCTGTTCCGCCGGTCTCCACAGCCCAGTATTCCGAAGCGCAGCAATCCAGCACTAGGCAGCACGACCCTGACAGCAGGGGGGACCGGTAAGCAGTAAATAAGCTGAAGAGACCCCGAATCTGCTAGGTGTAATTAGGATAAATCACAGGATTTTGTAGGAGCACTGTGATCCTGCGTCCTCACTCCATGCTGGCTCGGCCACGCCCCCCCAAGTTTAGTGAATTTTTGAACAAGACATGGCTTCTTCCATGTGTAAAAACATAGGCAGGTATTGACATTCAAAAGGGATAATTTTTGGAACATTTAGTAACATAGTTTATAAGGCTGATAAAATATATATCTGTCCATCCAGTTGATCCAAAGGAAGGCAAAAAAAAACTAAAACCTGTAAGGTACAAGGCAATTTTCCTCACTTTAGGGCAAAAATTCCTTCCAAACTCCAATAAGGAAATTAGAATAACTCCCTGGATCAACAACCCATCTCTAGTTACTATAACATGTAATATTATTACACTCCAGAAATACATCCAGGCCCCTCTTGAATTCCTTTATTGTACTCACCATCACCACCTCTTCAGGCAGAGAGTTCCATAGTCTCACTGCTCTTACCATAAAGAATCCTTTTCTATGTTTGTGTACAAACCATCTTTCCTCCAGACACAGAGGATGTCCCCTCACCACAGTCACTGTCCTGGGGATAAATAGATTATGGTAGAGATCTCTGTACTGACCCCTGATATATTTATACATAGTTATTAAATCGCACCTTAGTCTTCTTTTTTCTAAAGCGAATAACCATAATTTTGATAATCAGGGTACTGTAGTCCACCCGTTCCAGTTATTACTATAGTTGCCCTTCTCCGAACCCTCTTCAGCTCTGCTACGTATGTCTGCCTTGTTCATAGGAGCCCAGAACTGTACACAGTACTCCATGTGTGGTCTGACTAGTGATTTGTAAAGTGTCAGGACTATGTTCTGCTAAATTTAAATTTTTTGAAGTTTGGTATGTTTGTTCCTGAAGAAACTCTCTTTTAAATAACAATTGGAAGGTTATCATTTTATGGTCACTATTACATGGTTTTTATGGTCACTATTTTATTGGTCAGTACTAAGTCCATTATTGCCGTCCCTCTTGTTGGGTCCTGAACCAGTCAGTGATTTTGCTTCAGTGGTCAGTGTCCGATTTTGCTTCAGTTGTGTTTCCTTGTGTCTTCGTTTTTTTTTTGTCTGACAGGGGATAACTGTTACCCATCTAGCTACCTCACTTTCCTGAGCCTCCATGCTACCACCCTCCCCCACATCTACCACATAGAGCAGGCATGCTCAACTTGCGTCCCTCCAGCTTTTGTAAAACTACAACTCCCACAATGCCCTGCTGTAGGCTGATAGCTGTAGGCTGTTCGGGCATGCTGGGAGTTGTAGTTTTGCAACAGCTGGAGGGCCGCAAGTTGAGCATGCCTGACATAGAGTGCTTGCTCAGTAAGCAGCAAACTCTGTTCCAGATTGCAAGGATTCTCAGTGTTGAAACTAGCCCATTTAGATACACGGTGTGCAATTCCAAATTAGTAATTTTCTCGCATTTTGAACAGAGTTGCGCCCTTAAATGGCTGTTCCAGGACTGCATACATTAGACAAGATGTGCACTGGACTGAGCTGTCAATTATGGAACACATACTTACTATTGGGGATTACGCAAGAAAATAGAGGAAGAAATACAAAACTGCACATTGCAGTGATAAGAAACTGATTTACTGTAGTCCCCTCCTAAAGTCCCGGAATCTCTAGTCACGTAATCTAAAGCCATACACTTAATACAAACACACACTTGAAATCAAAAACGCGAACACTAACAAAGTCGCATTATCTGTCTGCTTGTATAAGTGCTGCTCCCAAACAACTTTAAACCAGACAGTTTTTTTTTCCTCTGGATTGTTTTATTTTAAAAAACATAAATCCAACAGTCTGTCCCTGTCACTTTAAGATTATCAATGTGTTTTGTGATAAAGAGCTAGAAAGTAGTTGTATACAGTCCTAGGAGACCCCAGAATGTCGTAAACAACTTTTCAGGGTCACCTTTATACGTACCCCATTCAAATGTGCCAACCAATTTGTTAGACCTAAAACCAATTTCAACAAATTCGCTCATATTAAAATAACTATAATTTTAATAACCTTTTTGAGTACTTTAGTCCATCCATTTATCACTTTGGTTGGCTTTTTCGAATTTGCTCAAACACTGCTGTTATTGTCTTGTACAGGTGCCCAAGACTGCGCAGACAACTCCATATCTGACTGCATACCTATCCTTCCAGGTTAAGAACAAGAAGTTGTGTACTAGTCACTGTTACAGATGTAGTAAAGCAGCAGCCCGATCGCTGGTCACAGTTTCGACAAATCTGCTAGCTCACAGTACATTTGCAACGCCTCAAGAAAAAAAGTGAAGTGTTTTCACCATTCACATTGAACTCTGCCCTATAATAAAACAAATTTGTGCTGCCTTAATGAAACCAATAAATAGTGTAAAGCAGTAATTTTTATTTCTAGAAAATTAGAGACCTGAATTTGCACACTGAGGTGCATATCCTAGGAGACTTTAAGTAGGTGATTTGTGGTACACTTTAAAACAAAAACAAAAAAACCATCATAATCTGTTATTCTGAATCCTTTTGAAAATTCCAAAAGTACAGTATGTTAGTAACCAAACTCATAAACTCTGGTATCTATTATTAGTGCAGTTTTATCAGCTATTATAATCAACCCAGTGATCCAGCCTCCTGCAGGGGAATTTAGCTTTTTTCGCCTTTGCAAACATATTCTTTACATTAAAGACATGAGAATGCCAGGAGATGGCATAAAACCAACCCAAGATAACAAGGATAGATAGCTATAAACAAGTAAACCATTATTAAGAAAATAAGGTTATTAGATAACTACCATAGATATAATAAGGCAATTTACAAGGAAAATACTGGACATCAACTTTAAAGGTGTTATACAGATATAGATTGACATGGATACTTTTCAGAAACAGTATCACACCTGTCTACAGTTTATGTGTGGTTTTGTAGTTCAGATTTTGCAGAATGGGAGGATCACTCGATAAATAAGTGTTTGCTCCTCCATTGGGTGATCGACGGCACAGTTTATGCAAGTCAGTCATCGGGAACGACGATATCTACAAACGTCTGTAGAATTGAGAAAGCTCGTTGGAAGAACGAGTGAAAAGTTTTCAAGAAATCTACAGTACGTCAAGTTGCCTTGATTTATTCTTTACAGTGATATCTACAAATGCTCATCCCTGATTTTCGGCTTGATTATTGGTCTGTATAAAATAACCTTAAGTGTAGTAAAGCTTTTGTAATCTAGATGCAGTGTACAGAACTTCAACAGTGTAGGTTATTTCTTGAAAATTGTTTTGAATTTTAAAATAAAAACTAAAGTTCTGATATAAAATAAAGTTTTGAGTTTGCATCAACAGTTAAATATCCTGACAAACTCCTAATAATTTGCACGCAGATTGGCTAATGTTGTCTTTCTTTGTGCTAAGTGGTCTCCCAAAAATTGTTTCAATACCATTATGTAGATTAGTGCAATAAAATTTTCATTACTAAGTGTTATCCAAAAATCTACAGGGACTACTTTGAACAAAGAAGCTTTACTTTTAAAGGGAAGCTGATTCAAATTTTAAATTCCATTTGCACGCTAGACACTGCACCATTAATAATGCTGTGATTTATTGGCTCTTTTTAAAGGAAGCATTACTTATTGAGTGATTTTTTTGGTATAGGTGTGAAGTAATTTATGTATTCTTCCTGGCTCTGTGTGATAAGCACATCTTTTTTCTAACATTTTAACTTATTTAAGCTTTTTTTTACTTGATTAACTACAGGACCACATCTGTCAGCAGCTTTGTACCTATGAAATTGGCTGACCTGTTGCGTCTGCGCTTGGCAGCTGAAGGCATCTGTGTTGGTCCCATGTTTATATGTTCCCACATTTCTGAGAAAAAGTTAATGAGCCTCTAGGAACAATGGGGGTGTTGCCGTTATACCTAGAGGCTCTGCTCTCTCTGCAACTGCAGCTCCTTCTGCCCTTTGATTGACATGGCCAGGCAGTGAAAGCATCATCTCACCTAGCTCTGTCAAGCAAAGTTGCCAATAAGCAGTTAGAGAGAGCAGAGCCTCTAGTTGTAACAGAAATGCCCCGGTTGCTTCAAGATGCTCATTTGCATAAATTAAAATATATGTGGGCACATATCAACGTGGAACCATCACAGATGCCTTCAGCTGCCAAGTGCATATGCAACAGGTCAGCCAGTTTCATAGGTACAAAACAGCTGACGGATACCCATTAAAATGTATTTAGTGCTGTATACATATTTGGGTAGATATACTAAGCCTGTAACATAGAAACACAAGAGGTGATGCACTGGAAAAAAAAATTACAAGAAGCAAGAATAACATGTATAATGCATCCCACTGATCATAATAGGAAAGTATGGGAGGAAGAACAGCAAAAGTTAAAATTACATCAACTAGATAGAAGTAGGAAAGAATTTCTTTTTCAAGGGATCCGGTTAGCCTCAGAGGGAGAAAAGATCGGTAAAATTTTAGCAGGTATAGTAAGAAATCAAAGAGGGAAATCCTGGATTGGGGCGATTAGAGATAAAGTGGGTGAAATAATTAATACACCAGAAGGAATCAAAAAAGTGTTTCTGGAATATTTCCAGGAACTATATAAGTCCAGGATACAATACCCAAAACAAGACCTGGACCTATATTTAGACCAGATTGCTTTCAGAGAGATATCTCAGGCCCAAAAAGAATATTTAGAAAAATAAATATTGATGGCAGAAATAAATGAGGTTCTGGGAAAGGTAAAACCTGAAAAAGCACCAGGATGTGATGGGCTCCCCTTCGAAATATATAAAACCTTCTCTCAGGTGTTAGTACCAGAATTAAAAACAATATTTAATGAGGCCCAAAAAATAGGTGATCTACCAGATTCCATGAAAGAGGCAATTATTATACTAATCCCAAAAAAGGATAAAGAACAACTAGACCCTGGGTCATATAGGCCAATATCCCTCCTAAACACGGACGTTAAAATTTGGGCAAAGGTCTTGGCTGACAGGCTGTCGAAGGTGATTAAAGATGTAATAAATGAAGATCAGACAGGTTTTATACCCGGCAGAACGATATACTCAAATATAGGAAGGCTGTTTCTTAATATTGAAGCCAATAGATCAGAAGTAGGGGAGAAAGCGGTACTTTCACTGGATGCTCAAAATGCATTTGATTGTATTGAATGGGAGTATTTGTGGGCAGTATTAAAAAGGGTTGGTATAGGGGAAGGATTCATAAGATGGATCCAGCTTATATATCATAATCCAAGGGCTAGAGTGATGGTGGACGGGAGCTTGTCCCTGCCACTTGCCCTTTATCGGGGCACGAGGCAGGGATGCCCTCTCTCCCTATTACTATTTGCTATTGCGATTGAGCCCCTGGCAAGTATAATAAGAAACAATAAGGTTTTCAATATGTGGGAGGAGAAGAAAAACTGTTAATGTACGCGGATGATATTTTATTATTTATGCACAATACTGGGGATCAGTTTAATAGAGTTATAGATATAATAGATACGTTTGGTTTCTTTTCTGGACTAAATATTAATTGGTGGAAATCACATATGTTGATATTAGGAGACGCACAATCACAGGGAGATTTAAGGGTGCATGTGCTTGAAAAACACGAGAACTTTAAATATTTAGGTATACAAATTTCTGGAAATATAGAAGAATATGAAAAATTAAATGTACTTTCCTTAATAAAAGAACTTAGAACCAAAATACACATTTGGAAAAGATTACCAATGTCAATACAGGGTCGGGTAAATCTAATAAAAATGGTTTTCCTCCCAAAAATACTCTATGTCCTCCAAAATGCCCCATTGAGACTACCGCAGAATATTTTTAAGTTATTAGATAGCCTAATGGGGGATTTTATTTGGAAAGGCGCTATCCCTAGGATAAAGAAAGAAGTGCCTCAGCTCCCAGTGAGAGAGGGTGGATTAGCTGTTGTTAACGGTAGTTTAAATGGTTTAGTGGGTAGGCAGGAAGTAAATAGATTGGGGTGGAAAGAGGAATGGAATCACTTAGAGGTGTTGGAATCGGGTACATTGGGGAAAAATAATACAGGAAATAGAATATTAAATTCACTGGACTATATATGGGTGGAAATTAAAAAAAATATTAGAGATTAAAGGGTTTTTGCACTATACACCTATTTGGAAAAATTTCAATCTAAAGGAACTGCAAACGATTAGGATTTATGTAGATTGGGAAAAAAAAGGGATGAAATATCTAGGCCAGATATTTGAGGAGGATAAATTGAAAGACTTTAATACATTGTCTAGGGAGTTTGGGATCCCCCAAAAGGATATGTATAAATACTTCCAGCTTAGGAACGCGTTGCGGATAGTGGAGCAGGATGATAAATATAGGTGGGAAAAATCAGATAGATTGTATAAATTTACTAACGGAGGTGAAAGAGGAGGATCAACTGCAAAAAGATACAGGATTTTGATGGAGGGGAAGAAAATACGGATTACAATACTCGCCAGGAAAAAATGGGAAAAAGAATTACAATCTTTTACGGAAGAGAAGTGGAAAGATGCTCTTAGAAGTTACGCTAAGGTCTCGGATAGGGGTTCACATAAGATTTCACAGTTTTTTATAGTTCATAGATTACATCGATCCCCATGGATGTTGAAAAGAATAGGCGTGAGAGCTGCGGATAAGTGCCCAAAATGTAGGGGAGAGAATGCAGATTTAATACATTGTTTCTGGAGATGTCCCAGATTGTTCAGATATTGGACAGAAATAGCAGAGACCGTATCTCTATTCTTGAAGGTTCAAATAGCCGAAGATCCAGTAATCTGTATATTACGGGCAATTAAACATTTGAAGTTAAATAAAAAGATATGATTGGTTCTGAGCAAAGTATTATTCCAAGCGAGACTCCTTATACTTAAGAAATGGGTAAAGGTAGATCTTCCGACAGCGGGACAGTGGAGAAAAGCAGTCGATAGTTTAATTAAAGAAGAACGGGTGATGGAGGGTCATAGCAAAAAAAAACACAAAGCTCTGAGGAGGGGTGGTGGGTGGGTATTGGGGATAGAATAAAGGGGGAAAAATAAAGGGGAGGTAAAAGAGGGGAAAAATTGTGAAATTGTAATTATTTATTGTAATATGGACTTTTCTATTACTGAGTTGATGTGTTTGGGTACAAATGTACATGTCTTTAAGAAATGGAAATAAAAATTATAAAAAAAAACTAAAAAAAACAAAACACAACTTTATGTAACCCCACTGGCCTGTCTGACCCTTTCGCATTACATAGAGGTAACAGGCAGGGTTGTCCCTTATCACCTCTCCTGTTCAATCTGGCAGTGGAGCCCCTGGTATGCTTTTTGACCTTAAGAGGCAAATTAAAGTAGGTAATGTTGAGCTGAAGGCAGTTTTTTTTTGCAGATGACATTCTGTTATTTATGGAAAGGCCACGGGAAGAGCTGCAGGGGGTATTGAATAGTATAAAGGATTTTGGAAAGCTCTCAGGTTTCTGGATTAACATTGCTAAATGTGCACCTTTACAGTTATGGAAGGGGTCAGACAGGTCCAGTCTGGAAGATACACTGTATGACATACCAATAGCGAAGGGTAGTATAACCAATCTGGGGATTAAAGTTGGGGACAAGCCAGATTCCCTGTACCAAGTTAACTATACTCCACTAATCCACAAAATAATGCAAGAATTGCGCAATTGGCAAAAACCTACCCTTGTCACTTCTGGGAAGAGTACATCTAATCAAAATGATGAGCTTTTCCAGACTTTTGTACCCCCTTCAGACACTAATTTAGCAAGTTTGTTCAGACATATTAAAGACTGGGTGTGCCACACTAGTTTTCACTCAGATTATGTGCTGGAGGGGAACCTTTGTGCCCCTTGGGATCTTTGCACCCTGCTACACACAAGTTTGAAAAACCTGCCCACACATCTAAGAAATTCAATACTGTTTTGGCACACATGGGCAACTTGAAAAGCACTTAGAAAAAGCTTTTGCCTGTGCCATAAAGTGTCGAAGCACCTGCCTTTATGGGGACACCCAGAATTTGAACAAGGCAGAAGTAGTGTTTTGTTCAGGGAATGGAGACAAAAGGGGATATTAACAGCTCAGCAGCTGATGCATTACACGGAGAATAGATGGCATACATATCAGGAAGTTAACATGTATAGCTTGGAAGAAAGACGGGACAGAGGGGATATGATAGAAACTTTCAAATACATAAAGGGAATCAACAAGGTAAAAGAGGAGAGAATATTTAAAAGAAGAAAAACTGCTACAAGAGGATATAGTTTTAAATTAGAGGGGCGAAGGTTTAAAAGTAATATCAGGAAGTATTACTTTACTGAGAGAGTAGTGGATGCATGGAATAGCCTTCCTGCGAAGTGGTAGCTGCAAATACAGTGGAGGAGTTTAAGCATGCATGGGATAGGCATAAGGCCATCCTTCATATAAGATAGGGCCAGGAGCTATCCATAGTATTCAGTATATTGGGCAGACTAGATGGGCCAAATGGTTCTTATCTGCTGACACATTCTATGTTTCTATAAGTCAGGGACAAATACCAGTTAAGGGTCCATTCACACGTCTGCAAAATGGGTCCGCATCCGTTCCGAAATTTTGCTGAACAGGTGCGGACCCATTCATTTTCAATGGGGCTGGAATGTGCTGTCCGGATCCGCACTTCAGTTCTGCAAAAAAATAGAACATGTCCTATTCTTGTCCACAATTGCGGACAAGAAAAGGTATTTTCTTTGAGAGTGCTGGCGATGTGTGGTCTACAAAATGCAGAACTCACATTGCCAGTGTCCGTGTTTTGCGGATCTGCAAAACACATATGGACGTGTGAATGGACACTAAGTCCCTTCCAGAACATACAATATGCCCAAATCAAGACATTTCTAACCGGGGGGGGGGCGGAGCTAGCACCGGAGCCGGATGGCTGTGTGAAGTGCAGCTCTCCTCAAGCATATCCCTCTCAGCTCCTTATTTTATGCTAGCTGGACCTCAGAATGGTCAAAATCGGTGACCAAAAGCCCGCTGAACAGACTGGTCACGTCCGATCCCTCAGCCAGTCTGGAGAAATGGAGAAATTTATCAAAAAGGCGGCGGTGCTTGCCGTGAACAGGGAATCCAAGATGGCGCCCGGGACACCTCGCTCCAGCAACAAGCAGGCTGCAGCTTCAGGCTCCGATAAGGTAGGGGACGATCCTAGCGATACAGACTCTCTGCCTATCTCAAGGGCTTTTCTCAAGGAAGCCCTGGCAGACGCCCTGGGCCCCCTTAGCCAAGATCTTACCTCAATAAAAGAGGATGTTCATCACATAGGCCGGAGGGTGGAAACACTAGAAGACACCCAGGCCGCAATACTACAGCACCAGAGCGGGGTGACTTCCAGCCTAGGCAGTAGCCCAGCACCATATTAACTCCCTGTATACCGCCTTAGAAGACCAGGAGAACAGGAGCAGGAGGAACAACCTCCGCTTCAGAGGCATTCCTGAGACGATTGCAGCAGTATATATACCACAAACAGTTATCCAGATATGCCTTAAACTGCTGGGCCCTGACTCCGTGCATGAAGTCCTGATAGAGAGGGCACACAGAGCACTTCATCCTAAGCCGCAGGCGGCTGAGCCTCCCAGAGACGTGATTTGTAAGTTTCTGCACTTCCCTGTGAAAGAAGCCATATTATCCAGCTCCAGGAACTTCAACTCATTGGAATGGGAGGGCAATTCCATCTCCATCTTCCAAGATCTAGCCCAATCAACCCTCAAGAAAAGAAAAGCGTTGAAACCCCTCACGGACTTTCTGCGCCAACACAAGATTGTCTATAGATGGACATTCCCGTTTGACTCTCCTTCCTACATGATGGCCGACGTGTCCAGGTTGCCACCTTCAATGACTTGGATAAGGCTTATGATCTCCTCCAGATCCCGCCACTTCCAGTTGAAAACTGGGACGTGATCCAGAACATGACCACCTTACCTGACCTGCCTACAGCGGTGCCCTGGGAATCGCTTCACACTCCAAAACCCCAAAGGTCCAGAAGGGGGAACCCTTTTTCCACCCCCAAGCGCTTATCCATGGTGGATAAGTAACCTACTACTAATTTTTCTTTATGATAATGTGGTTCCATCAGGACATACTTCACAGGTCTCTTATATCACACTACTACTTCTAAATAATCTATCTGGTGATAATCTGCTTTATATGCTGAGTGGTGCTAAAGGTGCCTGCAGTACCAGCACAATTCAATACGCCCTTTCTCCACTCAGTATTAGAGGTAAGAGACAGTAGGGATTCCCTTCCCATCTGTATGTAGACTAGATTGGTATCATTACTGAATAGTAGTGTTGAAATACATCTGCCAATGCTTTTACTTTGTCCTTTCCCTACCTCCTTCCCTCGTCCCACTTCCTCCCCTCTACCTCGTATTTCTATAATTCTGAATAAGGTTATGTTCCCCTATTCTACAACAATTCCCAGGGTTTCCCTTTGCTATTTACAACGTCCAGTATTACTCATTCCTTAGAGGGAGTCGCTTCCACTAGGTATATTTACCTTCCCCCCCCCTCCTTATGCCACCCACTCAGGGTACTACAATTGTTTGGTCCCACTATGTAATGCGACCAATCAATTATGCTTGGTTTCTGTTATTTGTTAAGTTCTATGTATCTTACCTTTACTGTTTTGACAGGTACTCAAAACTTCACTAGCGGTTTTTCCAGTGTGTGACATGGTGCGGGTGCGGAATGGGAGGAATTTCTGGAACGCCCAGGGGAAATGGCCAGGGGACCGTTCCCCTCGAGGTAGCACCCTCCTTTTTCTCCTCATACAGGCTGATCAGCATCTCTTTAGAATATTATTTAGAGACCATGATTCAACCCCCCACATGCCTACCTATGGCTGATCTCAAATTGGTTTCCTATAATGTCAAGGGACTGAGATCCCCCTCTAAACGATGCCAGATCTTTTCTATGCTAAATAAGGAAAAATGCTCAGTGGTTTTCCTTCAAGAAACCCATTTTAAGCATGATAGATATCCTAACCTCACCCACTCTAAATTCCCTACCTGGTACCACTGTGGAGCGGGGGGTGCTGCCTCGAGGGGCGTAAGTATCGGCTTTCATAGGAATCTTCCCTTCCAATACAAATCCCATTTGCAGGACCCAGATGGCAGATACTTAATTCTCAAGGGTCAGGTGGGACAATCCTTATTCACACTTGTGAATTTATATGCTCCCAACACGGACCAGGTTAAATGGCTCACTGACACTCTTTCCTTGGTGGAGGCCCATAGGGAGGGCTTTTTAGTCATAGCTGGAGACTTTAATTTGGCTCTTAACCCCCCCCGTAGATACTTCATCAGGGAAATCTCCCATATCAATGAGAGCTCTTAAATTGTTTCGCACTAAACTATACGACCTAGGGTTGGTAGATATATGGCGCTGTCTTAACCCTGAGACGATAGATTATTCCTTCTACTCCCCAGCAAACACTTCCTATAGTAGGATTGACTACTTCCTTATACCCAAGGAAAAGCTTCAACTCTGCTCATCCTCCCTAATTGGTGACATCACCCTATCTGATCACTCCCCGGTTTATTGTTCCATACGCCCAGACTTAAAGTCTGATAGACACTTCAACTGGAGATTAAATGAATCTCTTCTGGGTAATGCCAAACATAAAGCACAAATAGCTTCCTATATAGAGGAGTACTTTTTAATTAACAACACCCCTGAGATATCCCCCCAGATTCTCTGGGATGCTCATAAACCATACATTCGAGGCAGACTGATCAGTCTATGTTCTTTCCTGAAGAAGGAGTCGGAGAAGCAACTCTCTACATTATTAGCAAAAATCCACTCGACAGAAAAGGCCCATAAACAATCCCTACTTGCTAGCCAATTATCGGAACTCTCCTCTCTCAGAACTCAACTAAAGAATTTGTTGAACGAGCGTTCAGCCAAGTTTTTTCTGTCCGCTCAACAGAAAACCTTCGCTCATGGCAACAAAGCCTCAAAATACATGATGCAAAGAATAAAGCAAAGAAGAAACTCCCGATACGTACAATGCATCAAATCCCCCCAGGGCACTCACCTGTTTAAAGCAGAGGAGATTGCCGAGCAATTTAGATTGTTTTACGAATCTTTATACAACCTCCCACCCTCCGACTTACCTAACCCTTCTCTGGGAAGAGAGACCAATATCAAATCCTTTTTGGACACCCTTACCCTTCCGTCTCTAACGCTATCACAACAGGAACTTTTGTCCAAACCATTTACCTCCTTGGAACTGGAAACTGCTATTAAATCGACCCCTAAAGGGAAAAGCCCTGGCCCCGATGGCCTCCCCATATCTTACTTTACGGCCTTTAGTGAGCTATTAATACCACACCTGCTCCCTATTTGTAATCGTGCACTAGTCGGTCACCCTCTTTCTGCTGATATGACGAATGCCTCGATTGCAATTATACCCAAAGAGGGTAAAGACCCCGCCTCTTGCTCCAACTATCGGCCCATTTCCCTGCTCAATGTGGATCTTAAGCTCTTAGCAAAAATGTTGGCCACAAGATTGCAGAACCTGCTCCCCGATTTGATCCACCCAGACCAGGTGGGCTTTGTTAGGGGACGGGAGGGTAAGGATAACACCACTAAGGTATTGGATGCCTTATATTACGCTTCTTACAAAGCCACCCCCCTAGTCATGATTGGCACGGATGCTGAGAAAGCATTCGACAGAGTAGACTGGACATATATCAGGCAGGTTCTCTCGAAATTCCAGTTACCTGAACAGTTCATTAATGCAATGTTTTCTATGTATACGCATTCCTCAGCATCCGTGTCGGTTAATGGCCTTATGTCCTCCCGCTTCCCAATAAGAAACGGCACGAGGCAGGGCTGCCCATTGTCGCCTCTCATCTTTGTCTTGGTGATGGAATCACTGCTGCAATCTCTTAGGCAGGATAAGGAGATTAGAGGCTTGATGGTGGGAGGTCATGAGCTTAAGTTGGCTGCTTTTGCAGATGATTTATTGATTCTGACCACTAATCCCCTTAGATCCATGCCCAAAATAGTTTCAAAACTCAACCTATTCGGCTCTTTATCTAACTTTAAAGTCAATCCCTCAAAATCCCAAGTCCTACATATTGGTCTCTCTCCCCCGTGCCTGTCATCCCTTCAGGCAAACTCCCCATTCAATTGGCAAACCCAACAACTAACATATCTAGGAGTAAGGATCTCCCCTCACTTACCAGACTTGTTTAGATTAAATTATAAACCCCTCCTAACTTCTATCCAAACCCAGTTGGATTCATTAGATTTCCCATACCTCTCCTGGTTTGGGAGAAAAAATTTACTTATGTCCCTAATCTTACCCAGGCTTACATATTTGATGCAGGTGCTCCCCATCAAAATCCCTAAATCCTATTTCGTCTCCCTAAATAAGCTGATACGCAAATTTATTTGGCAAGGTAAACATCCCCGCATTTCCTTTAGCACCCTGACTAAACCTAAAGCTAAAGGGGGAATTGGACTTCCGGACCCAGAGACATATCTGAAGGCAGTACAACTTTCTAGAGTCATTGATTGGATTAGAATGCCGGTACACAAACCCTGGCTTATAGTGGAGAATGCCTTTTTACCCAACCCATCAGGGCCCTTCTAGCTGGCTGACAAACCACCTCCTACGCCAAGCTCTGTTCCCAACCCCCTCATTCGTAACACCTTAAAAATCTGGAGAGTTTCTTGTCCTGCTCTGGAGCACTGACCCTACCTTCCCCTATGTTACAGATAAAAGATGTTATTAGCTTGGCCCCCAGAGATCTGAGAGGACAGCTGCCCTCTTGCTCTGCGGTCCTCGGAGTTAGCTATTACACAGATTTTGGATCAGGATGGATGTGTACTCCCTGACTCTGAACTCTTCAAAGCAATAGGACGTGCGGAGTCTCAATCCTATCCTTTTGCGTTTCCTTAAATCTGAATCCCTCCTTCTTGCAAAGAAAACCTCCTCCCCCAGCGTTGCTAGCTGGTTTGAAGTAATGCTAAGCAGCAAGAATTATCCACGCAAATCCATTTCTACGAATATACAAACACTTGATATCTCCCTCTTCAACAATTAAACCTGCTATAATCGGTTTGTGGGAAAAAGATCTTCAACGTGCCTTAACACCGCTCGAGATAACCAAAATCTTGATCTCTCCTCACAGATTATCTAGATGTGTGCGCATTCAGGAGAATAGTTACAAGGTCCTCATGCGATGGTATAGAACCCCAGATAAGACGTGTCTTTATAATCCCAATGCCCTTGATACCTGCTGGAGGTGTAATAGGGCCAGAGGCTCCTTCTTACACATCTGGTGGTCATGTGAACTTATCAACCCATGGTGGCACAATATAATTTCCTTGTGCAACCAGGTCTGCCAGACCTCCTTTATCTGCTCGCCAGATCTCACTTTGCTATCATTAGGTATAAATGGAGCTGGTCCCTTTAAGTCCTCACTCTTTTTCGCTTTTGATAGCTGCAGCTAGATTACTTCTACCCGTCCATTGGCTATCTCCTGAGATACCTAGTACCGAACATTGGGTTAATAGAGTCGACCAAATCTATAGAATGGAGGAGATCTCTCATTGGGAGTCACGTACTAGACACATTTTCCTCAAGATCTGGTCCCCCTGGAGGTCATATAGGGTTTTTTCCTAACTATCCACCCCCCTACACCCGTGGAATAGTCATTAATAGTCTGGGCCTCTCCAGGCTGGTTAACCCCCACCTCTTGTCACAATAATCTGTCCATAGAATACCTGTCTTGCTGTTTGTTTATTTTACATGAATGTTTATGTTCATTTACCCATGATCTATGTGGCCCTGCAAGCCTCTTTCTCACTCTCCAATGCCACTTAGAGGCCTTTTGTATTTAAGATCTCGTACTTCATGGCATGTAATTTGTATGTGTTCTGTACATGTTATGTACTTGACTGTGTTTATCTCATGAAAATGAAAAACAATAAAAATTGTCAATTAAAAAAAAAAAAAAAAAGACATTTCTAACCGACAGGCTATCTGACATTACTAGGGAAGTAAATAAAAACTATTTTGATAAGATATTATTAAAGGGGGCAGGCTTTCAGTCCATCTCTTTCCTATGTTTCCAAATAAGAGAGGTGTTGGGAGATGGGAGATGGGTTGCCCCAGCAGACATTTAGGCCATGGGCTTGGATACTGGAGGATGGAGAGGCCAGGGATAAGATTTTGAAAGGATGGTGGGCCATGAGGACATCCATATTAAACAAAACATGGAGAGACACTCATTTTAGGCTAATGCATAATGCCATTTATGCTTTTAATTTGCCACCAGCCCCCAGTAGACCCAATAGATTGACCAGCTTCCCAAAATGTCTCACACCGCGTACAGACCTATATCACGGCCTCTGGACTTGCCCACAGGTTTACTCCTTGTGGCAGCAAGTAGCGCAGACAGTCGAGGACGTATGGAGCCTTACCATTCCACTAAACCATATGATATATTTATTTTACTATTGGGAAGAGACGGGAGTTGGGGGTAATAACAGAACCAAGACTGTCAATATTGGTTGCAACCCTCGATCCCCTCTAGAGAAAATATCCTACAAAATCTGAAAGTTTTACTGGCATTGGAACGTAGAGAGGCGGAGAGGTGTATAGAAGGAAAAGTAGAAAACGTTTTCTAAAAGATGGCGCGGTTTTCTGGTGCAATTTCTCTCAGACTCAGAAATAGAAAATATAGTGAAACCTTTCACACTTATACAAAGGTAACTGAAAGAACAACTGAAAGGGACGTTAGGCAGTTTGGCACAACAGTAGTAATATCACACCATTATTAGGTGGACAAATATATTATAAGAGCAACTGTCGCTGAATCTGGATAGATCATGAAGGATGCTTATGGTTTTGGTTCTGGCAGGATGTCTTTTATGTTTTGGGTGTTAATGTTTGTTTGGAGGGGGGTAAGGGCAGGGGGGGTTAAAAGAGTGGGAAACACAAGGCAAAAGATCACTCGCACAAATTCAAGTACTAAAGAATCTGTAACTGTACATTTTGAGATATGTGGAAAAGTCACAATAAAGTAATTTTCAACAACAAAAAAACTAAAAACATAGAAACATAGTTTATAAGGCTCAAAAAAGACCTCTGTCCATCCAGTTCAGCCTGTTATCCTCAAAGTTGAAAATCATTTTTTGACTGTAAATAGTGAATATTTAGACTGAGGATAGACAATTTTGTCTAGCTCCATGTCAACTATTGGTTGGCTCACTTTGAGACAGAATTTCATGCCAAATGATGGCACAATTTTTTGCGCCAAACATTGAATCTTGGGCTATGCCCACTTTCTTTGAAAACAGTTGGGAAACCCTTTTTGTGCCAAACGGCACCAAAAATGCTCCAATTTATCTCACTTCTTAGACAGCTTAGAGCACAAATACATTAGAAAATCTGGGTCATTGAGCTAAGACAATGTCCCAGGGCCAACACAAGTGGCTGAGCAGAGAATCTGTCTAAAAAGTAGCCTAGGTTAATTGGCAGGTTAGATGATTTCTATCTCACAACAGGAATGGTGGGTATAATTTTGATAACAAAAAACAATATTGTTTTGTAGTTGTAGCCATCTATTATCACCAATAAAAAATGTGAGATCCTCTCCTGGTGCTTTAGACAAGCAGGCATCGAAGCAGTGTAAAGGGACTATGCCATGTAGCGGTTCTTTATCATTGCACAATGTGCATTTCCTTCAGTCTGAGAAGGGAAGCACTCCTTGGGGAATCAGGCAGAGTATTCGTCGGTGAACATGGCTCACACGACATAGAGACAAACTCTCCACTGATCCATCTAACTAGCTGCAGGTTTGATACAGCTAGCCAGTCAGCTATTGACTTCTATTTAAAAAAAAAAAAAAAAAAATTTAAGATCACACAGTAAATGCATTTCAGCATTCAAAAATGTAGCTGCTAAATTTCTCAGTACAGTTCAGGCAAAGGGATACCAACTTATACTAGTCAAAATGAAACTCTTCTGGCTTATGTTTGACTAATCACATACCGTATACTGCATATTAGTAGAGTCTCGTGTTGTACATATAATAAACGCCTTAGTTTGATAGGCTGGCCAAAAACGTTTTGGCAGAGCTTTCTCCATGCCGCTCCCTACTGCTTGGTTTTGTATTAGGTCCACTGATGCATTCAACGCCCTCCAGTCCCCTCTTTTAAACTGGGGGTCACATGAGACACTGCAGCTAATAACTGGTGACCTACTGATGTGTAGCTTGGGGGACACATCACTGCTGGAGCCAGCCATCGGCTGTGGCAGCACATGGTCAACCCCTTTAAATCACCTTGAAATCTGAATATTTTTCTGAGCCAATGATACAGTTGTCCCCTAGGGCTAGCATAGTGAACCAAGTCTATTAATCAGTTTATGCCAGTTTTTGTTGACCAAGAAAGCAGAGAAAAGTAGATGCAGACATGGTTTATTGGGATTGGGTGTGGACTAGAATTTTTTGACAGATTTACTGTGTTAATACCGGAGGTAGAAAATGATCTAAAAGTTGGCAACAATCTACGTCTGCTAAAAGCAGGCATACGTTTTTATTTCTTAACGGTAAGAGAGTCCAAAATGTCTCAAATCACACAGTGGTGCAATTCACTGTAAATAACTATTTTTTTATGACTGGCTTATAAACACCAAGCTTATTAAATGGGTTGTCACACAACATCGATTCCCAATCCACAGGATAGGAGATAAATGTTTGATTCCTGGGGTCCAACTGCAGTGCCCTCACTGCAAAGCATTGAAAGTGTTAATGTCACTGTATTTCGTTGCATTCATGTATGACATGTTCCATAGACTGTGTATGGTTCCCTAGTCGCTAGGCAGGGCTGGCACCACCCCTTTCTCTCTAGGAGAAAGTGAAGTTCAGTGCCTGGTGAGCTGCAGACATGTTAACAGCTAGACAGCAGCATGGAGCAGAGACACAGGGAACCTCCGTCTCTAGTGGATTACCCACCGCAAGTGACAGTTTAGACACCAGCCCTCAAGGGAAAGAGATCTTACAAAAGGTTTGGTCGGTCTCATCAAAAGAGGATTGTAGAACACTTTGTCAGAGAAAAGTAAACATTCCTATTTCCAGTATTCAGACAACTCTGCATGTGGTGGGAGAGTAACAAGCTCCTGGCTTATTAAATAAAGTCCCTTTTAGGAACCCTCGGGATATTATTAATAATAACGCATCTATGGTCTATTCAGACCCTAAATTCCCTGTAGGGGTCCCTAACTGAAAATAAAAATATTTCTTTATTAGTTATTATTTTAAAATAGATGAACCAAACAACTATAGAAAACTATTAAAATTATCAGTGTCTGGTGGAGGGTACAATTGGAGTGTGTAAGTGTATTTGCCTTTGTCACATGTAGCCACTATGGAGTGCAGTGCCTCCCATTCATTTATATGGGGTATAGCTGCACTTACAAGCCTCTGCTGTTACTTTGTTTGTGCATTCATACAATGTGATGGCAGATTGGGCGCTCCTATTGGGATCCTTTTATCGTTCGGCCTTTATATTCAGGCTGGACAACAGTAGAACAATGTTGCTAGGTTTGTGTGTACTTTTGAAGCTGCCACTAGTCTGCTCAATTCACTTGTCTCTAGGCTACACTCTACACTTTTGTGCTACTGACTGCTCTATTTCATCCATAGAAGTCACTATTCGCGCTAAACCGCTCATGTGGCATGCTCAATTCCACTCCTCAATGTCTGGTGCTGTCTCTGCAGCGTACTCTTTTATTACTAGTCCCTAACATTTCAGGCACTGTTTAAAATACAGGACGTCATACCACCCCTCCCGACATGTTTCGCCACGCTCAGTGGCTTCGTCAGGGGATGTGGGGTATGTAGACGCCGCGCGCATGTCTCGACCCTCCTAAATAACTTTCTAGGTCCCGCCCACCTATCCCAAGTTTCCCTACAGCCAATCACTGTGGGCGCTCCGGTAAGGGCCTCAAGTCAAAGCACAGGATGTCACGCTATTCTCCTCCCCTTTGATGACTCACTGCTGACGTCACATTTATTTCGTCAGATGACTAGTGGGGCGGTACCCACCAGGGCAGTACCCGGTAAGGTCCTCAAGTCAAAGCACATGATGTCTCTCTGACGCACATCCTGTGCACTATTCTCCTCCCCCTTAGTGACTCACTGCTGACGTCACATTTGTTTCGTCAGATGACTAATGGGGCGGTACCCACCAGGGCAGTACCCGGTAAGGTCCTGAAGTCAAAGCACATGATGTCTCCCTGACGCACATACTGTGCGCTATTCTCCTCCTCCTTTGTGACTCACTGCTGACGTCACACTTGTTTCGTCAGATGACTAATGGGGCTGTACCCACCAAAGCGAATTAGGTGAGATCGTCACTTCTCTCCACCTTTTGTTCGCCCAACCCCATCTCCTTCTCCTTAATTACACTTTTAACCCATCCATGTCCCTCACTGACATACTATATTTAATGCATGCCACCTTACTATATACACCATTAGGTGCAGAATTAGTCTGCAATTTACATTCTGTATGAGGGGGACGGACAAGCAGCGTTTTTGGAGTATGGGGTTTAACACTCTGTCAGTCACAATAGATTAATGTTTTAATATTAATTATATTTTCAATATAACATATGGAGTCCCCACTATTTTTAAGGATATGTCCACAAGGGCTCCACAGACATCTGACCTGTATTTGGACCCATTCTCGGAGCTGCCTATATCAGTTGTCCACCATACTTTATACATGACCAAGAGAGCTCTTTTACTCTAATTCATATATATCCATCCATGCGTATGATGCTACGGCTGTCTCTTTTAATATGGATTAGGTGGTATTTTGATAATCGGGCCGCAATAATTCCTCAATTAAACTGGGGTCTGAGATGCAATTTTTCCTAGTTTATTGCTTCAATTTTTTATATCACAAATTATTTTAGTTTGCAATCAAGTATGTGTATTTCCTTAAATTGTGCTATGTCAGATAAAGGCCGTATATGAGAAACCCTCATTTAGGCCGCCCGGACTCATAGTTTGTAATCTGTGTATCCATCTGGCCTCCTCCTGCAGAAGCTTTATGTCCAAATTCCCACTCCTAGGTCCCAGGGTTTTTCTCTCCAATCCCCAGAACTTAAGGACTTCCAAATTACCACCATGTACATATGTTATATGCCTGTAGAGTGACGTATCTTTACCCGTGTTGATGGTGCTGATGTGACCAGATATTCCACGCCTCAATTCCTGAGTGGTTTTACCCACATATAACTTGGGGCAGTTGCATGATGCAATGTAAATAATGCCACTGCTTCGGCAATTAAAGAACTCTCTGATAACATAAGTACGTCCATCCATGGGGTTTTTAAATTGTTTTACTTTAGGTAGGAATTTGCAAAAGGTACAGTTCCCACAGGGGAAGGATCCAGTGATACTGGATTTCAGCCAGCTTGTGTTTGTCATTTGTCTTTCAGGTAGGAAGCTATGGACGAGTTTGTCCCTCAGATTTGGTCCTCTCCTATACGTCACACTGGGGTATGATGGTAATACGTCTTGCAGTTGTTCATCACTGGTAAGTACCTGCCAATGTTTCTTAAGAATCTTCATCACCTGTTGGTTGCCACAATCATAAGTTCCTATGCATCTGATCCTTTTGTCTTTTCCTTCTCTCTACTGATTGGTTTTATATTCCTGAGATAGTAATTCATCCCTATTTGTGCTTTTAGCACGATTGAATGCCTTCTTAAGGCATTTGCGTGGGTAACCCCTGCTCCTAAATCTATTATAGAGCTCATCTGCCTCTTTCTTAAAAGTCTCTTCGGTGGCACAATTCCTTCTGGCTCTCAAATATTGCCCCGTTGGTATTCCTTTTCTTAATGCCACTAGGTGCCAGCTCGTCCAGTGCAGGATACTGTTTGTAGAGGTAGGTTTTCGAAAGATCTCTGTAAGGATTTGCCCATCTGCATCCTTCTGGATCAACAGGTCCAGGAAGCATATTTGATTTGGATGAATTTCGGAGGTAAAGTGCATTCCAATGTCGTTGTGGTTGAGTCTATCTACAAAAGTGATGAATTCATCCTTCTCCCCCTCCCAGAAAATCAAAACATCGTCGATGAATCGTCCCCAAAACAAAACGTGACTGGTGAATGGTGCCATGTTATCTGTAAAGACTACAGTGTCTTCCCACCACCCCAAAAATAAATTTGCGAATGTCGGTGCACAGGGAGTCCCCATAGCGGTACCCTTCATCTGTTGATAAAAGGTACCGCTACAGAGAAAATAATTGTGAGTTAAAATAAATCTTAATAGTGATAAAATGAAATCATTGTGTTCCTGAAAATTTGTGCTCTTGGTGTCCAGAAAGTGCTTTGTAGCCCGGATGCCCAGTTCATGATCTATATTGCTATAGAGGGCCTCTACGTCTAAGCTTGCCAGGTATGTGGACGAAGATAGGGAAATTCCCCTTATTTTCGTTAGTACGTCAGTGGTGTCTTTAATGTACGAAGGGAGAGATGACACAAAAGGCCTCAATATTTCATCCACATACTCACTGGCAGGTTGGCTTAGGGAGTCGTTACCCGAAACTATCGGGCGTCCTGGTATTGGGTGCTTCCTCTTATGCACCTTAGGTAGTGCATAAAAGGTAGGAATAGTGGGGCTTTTGTTGTATAAGAAATCCAACTCATCCTTGGATATTAAATTATTTACTCTGGCTGTTGTCAAGATCTTTTTAAGATCTGCCAAATATCTCTTGGTTGGATTCTCCAATAAAATATGATAGATTTCTTTATCCCCCAATAGTGGAAAAATAGCAATAAACAATTTAGAGGAGCTCACCAGCAACCTACTGGAGCCCAGTCTTTCAGATACCAGCTGAAAACCGAAGAATATTAAAAAAACAATCAGACTGGCTCACAGTATTTTTGCATTTATTACACTTGATAAAAATCACAATTATTTACTATTGCAGTTATAAAATGATAAAAATAGATTGCCCACTAGATATTAAACATATCCTAATAGTATATCAAAATAGCATAAATAGGTGGGTATTTTAAATGCGGAGCTCACGCATATACCCAACCAACAGGAGTACTCCAAAGGGATAATAGGACCACTTGATTATGCTGTGTGGTGTCAGTCAATAGCGCATTGAATCCATACTTTGACAATGTTCAGATAGTCATGAAATAACTTGATAAGTACTCAACATACCAGTCGGTAAGAAGATATCCACCCTGCGGTCCACGGTATGTTCTTATAGCGTCTAGAAGGTACTTTGTACCTGTTTTCGTAGCGGTATTCGCTGACTACCTCCTGCCACGAGGTAGTATCACCGCTTCTCCTTCTCGGCGTCTCACGTGACCTGACCTGTAGATGGTTCACTTGGTCGGTGATGACATCCACCTGCGCCGATCGGAGTAGCGGGGGTTCGTGTAGCAAAGCTATACTGGTACGGGATTCAATTCCCCTTCACTGAAACTGTTTGGATGGTAATTAAGTAAGTCCTCTTTTGTGAATTAAATCGCTGCCGTTACTGCGTAGATTTTTCTCGGGTGGTTCTAGATGATAAATAGCAAGGATCCTTTTTTGCGCTTAGACAGAAATAACGCACCACTGGCTGGGTCCAGTTCACACTGATTTATCCTAGACGCGTTTCAGAACCGTTGTTCCTTCCTCAGTAGGCAAATGTGAAATGCTACATGTGGACAGACTGGACATGTCTTTATATCCCCGTCTTGGGTTTAATGAAATATCTGGTCTGGATTCTTAATTATTTGGCTGCAAGGGATTTGCCACTTGTAGCCTGATTTTGTCATAGATCCAGACAGGGGATTTTGACACACATGTGTCATACTTAGTGGGCAACATATATATACTATATAGTACCAAATATAAAAAGAACTATAGACATTTTTTTTAAAATAGAAATCCTTCTATATAGAAATAAAAATAAAAATGAAAATAAAAATAAAAATGGACAAAGAGTGAAATAAACAGTAAAAAAGACAATAGAGATAGAATGGAGTGCAATTGTCATAGAAATAAAATCAAGATTCAGAAAATAAATACAAGATACAGAAAATAAATGAAAATAAAAATAAAATTAGAATAAAAATAGAAAGAAAAATAAAAATAAAAATACAAATAAAATTAAAAGTCGGACAATGATGGTATGGTATTGACAATTTTATAGATGGATCCTAGGTTTGAAGGTCCTAGACTGATTTACGTGGGAGGGAGAGGGGGGGAGGAACGCAGGGAAAGTCGGCGTGTTGCTACAAAGCCCAACACCGACTAACCATGTGGTCCCACCCCCCTCCCCTATAGGAAACCAAAAATTTTGATCTCTGAATTCAGCCCCTGCGGCATCAGGGATCCAAACTCAAAGATCTTCTTTGATTCTTGTCTGGACATTTTTGCCAAGAAATCCCCTCCTCTCCAGTCTGATTTAACTGACTGGATAGCACAGTATCTCAATTTACTAGGATCTCCTGCATGATGTAAATTGAAATGTTTTGACAGGGGGTGTGTTTCTGATTGTTTTTTAATGTTATTAATATGTTCTGCGATCCTAGTTTTGAACACTCTTTTAGTCCGTCCTATATACTGTTTTGGGCATGGACATTGTATGACATAAATGACTGCCTCAGAATTTCTTTAATCTCCCACTTGAAATCATTGGATGTTGAAGATATAATTCTCAAGTTTCTCTCAAAGTGGGTCTGTCTGCAATTGTGGCAGCAGCCACACCTGAAAAAGCCTTTTAGATTGGACCATGGAGTTATCATTGGTTCTATGCTCTTTTTTCTTATCGTAGGGGCTACCTGAAGCCCTAGATTGGGAGCCCGAGTATAGACAATTGGAGGAAGAGCCGGAAGTATAGGGCCCAAGATTTTATCATTTTTTTAAATGATGCCAATGTTTATGTATGATGTTGTTCACCATCCAATAATCTTTATTGAATGGGAGAATCATTTTTGCAGTTTGTTCTTTATCTCTAGTACTTTTAGATATTGCCTTAGATTTGAAAAAGGTAGTTCTATCCAATTGTCTTACTTTTTTGATTGCATCCTCCAATAGTCCATTAGAATATTTTTTAGCTAAAAATTGTGTTTTCATGTGTTCTGCCTCTGCCTCAAATTGTTCTTGTTCTGTGCAATTTCGTTTTAAACGTCTAAACTGGGAGAAAGGGACATTTAAAAGCCACCTTGGAAGGTGGCAGCTTGTGCTTAAGATGAAAATATTTTTGGCTACATCTTTTTGGAACGTGCTACAGACAAAGGTTTCCTGTTTTTTATGTATATGTAAGTCTAAGAACTCAACAGTTTGTAAATTGATATTTGCCGTAAATTTCAGATTGAGCTCATTATCATTAATTTCTCGTATAAACTGCATCAATGAGGCATATGAGCCTCTCCATATTAATAAAACATCATCAATATAGCGCCGCCATAGGACCAGGTCCGCCCCGAGTTTGGGGGAAATGATGTCCTGTTCCCATGCTGCCATAAATAAATTGGCATAACTCGGGGCGAACCTGGTACCCATGGCGGTGCCAGTCGTCTGTAAATAATAATTAGACTCAAATTGAAAATAATTATGACTTAAAAATGGGCAAAGCACAGGAGACAATATAATCAATTTGAGCACGAAAGAATTAACTCAATCACAGAAGTCACTATTATCAAAAGGTTTGAAATTTGCCCCTAGCACTCAGCTTAGCAAATTTGACTGCTATATTGGTATTGAAAAATATATAAAAAAACTATGCTGTAAAAAATATTTTATGAAGAACAACCATGACCAACTAAATCAAGTATCATCAGAATACCAACATGTTGATGTCAAATTAAAATCTAAAATGTATCCAAAACAAGAACTAAGCAATGAAATGATTACGTTTAGAGGGGCAGTAGAGGCAGACCTCAGAAAACTTAATCCAAAACAGAAAGATAACACAAACCTCTCTAAACAAGAAATACAGGCGATAAAAGAACTCCAGAAAGACCTAGAGATCACAATACGCCCAGCCGACAAAGGAGGGGCGATTGTGATCCTGGATACTGAATTATATAAAAAAGAATGTCTTAGACAATTGTCTGATACTACAACATATATACAACTAAGTGAGGACCCTATAGATACATACTTTAAAAAATTGTCACTATTATGCAATAGAGCCAAAGAACAAGGCATTCTAAATGTAACAGAGTGCAATTTCATCTTAGGCACTCAGAAAAGACTGCCTATGTTCTATTGTATCCCCAAGATACATAAGGACTCGGTCAATCCTCCTGGAAGGCCGATTGTCTCTGGCATAGGATCGCTGACATCTAATCTGTCTCAATATTTAGACAGATTTTTGCAGCCCTATGTCAGAGACATTCCTTCGTATCTTGGGGATACCTCAACAGTTGTTGCCCTTTTGGAAAACATGTATTGCCACCCAGACTGGATACTTGCCACGTTAGATGTGAGCTCATTATATACGAGCATTAATCATAGGCAAGGTATACAAGCAATATCGAGAATTTTGTCCCAAGAAAATAATTTAGCAATAGAACAATTACAGTTTATACTAGATGGGATTGGTTTTGTGTTAAGTCATAATTATTTTCAATTTGAGTCTAATTATTATTTACAGACGACTGGCACCGCCATGGGTACCAGGTTCGCCCCGAGTTATGCCAATTTATTTATGGCAGCATGGGAACAGGACATCATTTCCCCCAAACTCGGGGCGGACCTGGTCCTATGGCGGCGCTATATTGATGATGTTTTATTAATATAGAGAGGCTCATATGCCTCATTGATGCAGTTTATACGAGAAATTAATGATAATGATCTCAATCTGAAATTTACGGCAAATATCAATTTACAAACTGTTGAGTTCTTAGACTTACATATACATAAAAAACAGGAAACCTTTGTCTGTAGCACGTTCCAAAAAGATGTAGCCAAAAATAGTTTCATCTTAAGCACAAGCTGCCACCTTCCAAGGTGGCTTTTAAATGTCCCTTTCTCCCAGTTTAGACGTTCAAAACGAAATTGCACAGAACAAGAACAATTTGAGGCAGAGGCAGAACACATGAAAACACAATTTTTAGCTAAAAAATATTCTAATGGACTATTGGAGGATGCAATCAAAAAAGTAAGACAATTGGATAGAACTACCTTTTTCAAATCTAAGGCAATATCTAAAAGTACTAGAGATAAAGAACAAACTGCAAAAATGATTCTCCCATTCAATAAAGATTATTGGATGGTGAACAACATCATACATAAACATTGGCATCATTTAAAAAATGATAAAATCTTGGGCCCTATACTTCCGGCTCTTCCTCCAATTGTCTATACTCGGGCTCCCAATCTAGGGCTTCAGGTAGCCCCTACGATAAGAAAAAAGAGCATAGAACCAATGATAACTCCATGGTCCAATCTAAAAGGCTTTTTCAGGTGTGGCTGCTGCCACAATTGCAGACAGACCCACTTTGAGAGAAACTTGAGAATTATATCTTCAACATCCAATGATTTCAAGTGGGAGATTAAAGAAATTCTATCATGCAATAGCAAGGCAGTCATTTATGTCATACAATGTCCATGCCCAAAACAGTATATAGGACGGACTAAAAGAGTGTTCAAAACTAGGATCGCAGAACATATTAATAACATTAAAAAACAATCAGAAACACACCCCCTGTCAAAACATTTCAAATTACATCATGCAGGAGATCCTAGTAAATTGAGATACTGTGCTATCCAGTCAGTTAAATCAGACTGGAGAGGAGGGGATTTCTTGGCAAAAATGTCCAGACAAGAATCAAAGAAGATCTTTGAGTTTGGATCCCTGATGCCGCAGGGGCTGAATTCAGAGATCAAAATTTTTGGTTTCCTATAGGGGAGGGGGGTGGGACCACATGGTTAGTCGGTGTTGGGCTTTGTAGCAACACGCCGACTTTCCCTGCGTTCCTCCCCCCCTCTCCCTCCCACGTAAATCAGTCTAGGACCTTCAAACCTAGGATCCATCTATAAAATTGTCAATACCATACCATCATTGCTTATCCATGTCCGACTTTTAATTTTATTTGTATTTGTATTTTTATTTTTATTTCTATTTTTATTCTAATTTTATTTTTATTTTCATTTATTTTCTGTATCTTGTATTTATTTTCTGAATCTTGATTTTATTTCTATGACAATTGCACTCCATTCTATCTCTATTGTCTTTTTTACTGTTTATTTCACTCATTGTCCATTTTTATTTTTATTTTCATTTTTATTTTTATTTCTATATAGAAGGATTTCTATTTTAAAAAAAATGGCTATAGTTCTTTTTATATTTGGTACTATATAGTATATATATGTTGCCCACTAAGTATGACACATGTGTGTCAAAATCCCCTGTCTGGATCTATGACAAAATCAGGCTACAAGTGGCAAATCCCTTGCAGCCAAATAATTAAGAATCCAGACCAGATATTTCATTAAACCCAAGAAGGGGATATAAAGACATGTCCAGTCTGTCCACATGTAGCATTTCACATTTGCCTACTGAGGTAGGAACTACGGTTCTGAAACGCGTCTAGGATAAATCAGTGTGAACTGGACCCAGCCAGTGGTGCGTTATTTCTGTCTAAGCGCAAAAAAGGATCCTTGCTATTTATCATCTAGAACCACCAGAGAAAAATCTACGCAGTAACGGCAGCGATTTAATTCACAAAAGAGGACTGACTTAATTACCATCCAAACAGTTCCAGTGAAGGGGAATTGAATCCCGTACCGGTATAGCTTTGCTACACGAACCCCCGCTACTCCGATCGGCGCAGGTGGATGTCATCACCGACCAAGTGAACCATCTACAGGTCAGGTCACGTGAGACGCCGAGAAGGAGAAGCGGTGATACTACCTCGTGGCAGGAGGTAGTCAGCGAATACCGCTACGAAAACAGGTACAAAGTACCTTCTGGACGCTATAAGAACATACCGTGGACCGTAGGGTGGATATCTTCTTACCGACTGGTATGTTGAGTACTTGGCAAGTTATTTCATGACTATCTGAACATTGTCAAAGTATGGATTCAATGCGCTATTGACTGACACCACACAGCATAATCAAGTGGTCCTATTATCCCTTTGGAGTACTCCTGTTGGTTGGGTATATGCGTGAGCTCCGCATTTAAAATACCCACCTATTTATGCTATTTTGATATACTATTAGGATATGTTTAATATCTAGTGGGCAATCTATTTTTATCATTTTATAACTGCAATAGTAAATAATTGTGATTTTTATCAAGTGTAATAAATGCAAAAATACTGTGAGCCAGTCTGATTGTTTTTTTTTATCCCCCAATAGTTTGTTGACCATACTCTCATAGTCCTTCCTATTTTGGATGACTATGTTGCCCCCTTATCACTTGGTTTCACTATTATGTCTTTGTTGGTTTTTAACTCATCCAATGACTCAAGTTCTTCCTTGGTTAGGTTCCCAGGGCTCAAGTCCCTGTTTATTCTGACCTTATTTATGTCATGGGATACCAACTGCACAAATGTGTCAATTTTTTGAAACTGTGAGAAGGGGGGAGTCCATTTGGACCTTGGTTTGAGGTCCGTTAATGGGGGCATGATCTCTACACTGGCACCTTCACTTTCCAAGTATAGACTCTCCAATATATCTAGAGCTTGCTGCTCTTTCTGGATAAGTTTACCAGTTTCTATGTTTGTGCTTGAGAATTGCTTATGCAATGCCAATTTTCGTGCAAATAAATTCATATCTTTTATCCAGTTGAATTTATCAAAATTCGGTACTGGCGTGAACGTAAGACCTTTCTCTAATACAGTAATTTGTGTTTCTGTGAGATTCTGTGATGAAAGGTTTATAATCTGGGTCGATTCAATATTTCCACTCTGGGCTACTTCATATTGTATCCCCACTTTTCTCTGTCCCTCTGTTAAACATTGCTCTGTCCTAAAAAATGAGGGGCAATAGGTGGTGTACCATACAGGTTTGATGGTCCAGCCGCAATTGGACCTTGATTTTGTGATGCCACTGCATTTGTGCCACCTGTATTTCCATGTGTGGGTACCAATGCTGTGGTTTCCAAGGGGGTCGATGCAACAGGAGGTACTTTGGATCTCACGGAGGCCACTTGATCTATCTTGTTCTGAGTCCCCATATTTAGGTTGGAGAATGCAAAACCACCCAACCCGTTTTTTTCTGATTTCTGAATCTGTTGTGTCGCACCTTTCTTTTAATCCCCCCCCTATTTCTAGGGTCTTGATTGTTTGTACTCTCAGTGCCAGATATATCAGATTCTGAGTAATCCGTATATCTTGCACGTCTAGTTGGGTTGTTTTGCCTATTTCTCCAACTGTAAATGCGATTGGTGTCAAAATCCAGCCTGTCCCGGATATATTTACGATGTTTCCTCTCTTTTATTTCCTCTTTTAGGATTTCCAGATCCTTCTGCAATTTTGACTCCTGATTTTTAAAATCCGGATGTAGTCCAAAGGTGAGTATCTCTTTAACTTCCTGGTTTAATTACTCTGCTGTACGTTCCAGGCACTTTTTCTCATACTCAACCATAAATCTCATGAGCTTCAAAGAGCTCTCTGTTTGGATTTCCTCCCACCCTTTGATGTAATCAGGATCCTCAGTATGGACGTTAGGTCTCAAGGTGCTTCTCAGGCCTCTATACACTATTTTCTGATTCAAGTATGTCTCAAGGCTGGCTATTTCCCACCAGGATCGATAATATTGCTCATAGGTCTTACTGAGATTTTTGAAACCTGTAACAATGTCCGTACTGCTCAAGGGAATTGCCTGTTGTGAGAACACCTGTGTGGCTTCTAGGTTAAATATATCTTTGCTAATGCCTTGGGCTAGAAATCCCGCCATAGCACAATATTGGAGATGGAATAAATTTCCTGGCTTCTCATCATATAAAATAGGACATAATGGAGACTGTATTCCATTAAGGATACTGGGGCATCTAGGTATAGCCAGAGAGAGATATTGCGCCTCTTAGGCCAGGAAAGGAAAGATTGCAAAGTCTGAATTAAAAAGGGGAATATACAGCTTTTTGAATCTCTATGAAAACTGCATTCTATGTCTACAGTGCCTGCGTGACTTATCCATTAACTGTTGCAGTAAAGTACAGTGGGTTTGTTGCAACAAAGCTGGCCTAGTCATTGACTCAAGCCTCAGGGAACCAGCCTTGTACCTTACAACATCCGCTAACACCAAGGGCACCCCAAAACACCACCAGGTGAGATAAACTTACCTGTCCAGGCTCCAGTGGTGCAATCCTCAGCATCAGGAGAGACGCGCGGCTGATCCATGTCCCCTGGTGATGTGACCACACACTTCATAACAGGATGCAATGCTCTGTTTTTCCCTGCAGCGGGAGTGTGCCTGGGGGAGATTAGCTCAGCTGCTCTATTACTTGTACTAGTGTTTCTAAATAATGGAGTGCCGAGTCATGGACCTATTAGGTTCTGAATATATATAACCGATTAAAGGAGTGAGATGAATAAAGTACACTTTAATTCAAGGAAATATAGACTACGATAGTCCAAAAATAACACAATTTATTTGAAAATCACAAAAAAGACACATGATCAGTACTGGTCACAAATAGAACAATACACACAGGTTACAATACACATTAAAAACCAAGGGGACCGATGGTGAGCTGCCGATATAAAATAAAGTGCAAGTGCATAACTATACCCAATTGGTCATCAATTGATGGACATATAGTATCTACAAGCTATAGCTATTAGATACCATAATAGTATCCACATGCATATAATCAAAATTTGCCACAAAGTTGGTGTAAGATATACATCAAATTTGTCAGAGCTAAGGCAGTAACAGTAATCAAAATCGAATTCAGCACATGATGGAAAAAATACTGACCAATTGATTTGGGTATATCGTGTAGCAACACCACCGGTCCACTCCCCAACGCACGTTTCGCGTACAGCTTTTTCAAGGGGTACTATTAGGTTCTGATCCAGGGACTTGGCACTCTATTTAAATCACTTCCTGGCAATATGCTATTGCCAGTGATAGTCTTTGGACTCACTAGCTGCGTTTCTGGTTCTTGTTCCTGTGCTTTATTCGATTGCTCATACTTCTGACGTTGGCTTGTTTTCTGCACGGTACTGTGCAGCCCATTTGGTTCTGACTTGACTTGTGCTGCAAGTAGGTAAAGAGAACGGGCTGGTTTCTAGCCTTAGGGTACTTTCACATTTGCAGCAGAGGATTCCGGCAGGCAGTTCCGTCACCGGAACTGCCTGCCGGATCCGTCAAAACGTATGCAAACTGACGGCATCTGTCAGACAGATCAGGATCCTGATCCGTATGCAGGGCCGGTGCTACCATAAAGCAGACCAAGCGGCCGCCTTAGGGCGCACCCTGGGGGAGGGCGGAAAAAATGTGACATGGAGGGGGAGAAATGTGACATGGGGGTCTGATGGCTGACATTGGGGGCTGATGGCTGGGGGATGATGTCTGACATGGGGTTCTGATCTGAGGTCTGATTAACATTGGGGGTCTGATTGGGGCTGTGAGCTGAGGTCTGATTAACATTGGGGGTCTGATTGCTGGTCTGACCTGAGGTGTCTTATTATCCTCCTCTAAAACCTAGGTGTGTCTTAGAGGGCGAAAAATATGGTCCTTAAACCAGCCATTGTCTGAAGCAGAGAGAAGATACCAGGACCACAGAGAGGAGAAGCGTGGGGGGGGGCGCCAAAATGTAGCTTCGCTTGTGTTGGCAAAAAACCTTGCACCGGCCCTGTCCGTATGTCAAATGCATTGATATGCCAGATTCGTCTCTCCGGTGTCATCCGGAAAAACGGATTTGGCATTTATTTTTTTCACATTTTTTGCGGTTGAGCATGCGCAGACCGCAATGCCGGATCTGTTTTGCCGGAACACTCGGGGCCGGATCCGGCATTAATGCATGTCAATGGGAAAAAATGCCGGATCTGGCATTCTGGCAAGTGTTCTGGAATTTTGAACGGAGATAAAACCGTAGCATGCTGCGGTACTATCTCCAGCCTGAAAAGTCAAAAAGACTGAACTGAAGACATCCTGATGCATCTTAAACGGATTGCTCTCCATTCAGAATGCATTAGGATAAAACTGATCAGTTCTTTTCCAGTATTAAGCCCCTAGGACGGAACTCAATGCTGGAAAAGAATAACACTAGTGTGAAAGTACCCTTAGGGCTCACAGTCCTTGTCTGTCCTTACCTATGGTTATTACACCAGGCAAGAGAATCCTCAATACCAGAGAGTGCCCCAAATGGAAGAAAGATGAGCCCTTCCCAGGGAGAGTCAGAAATGTGAGTATTACAATTCTGCTAATTTTTTTAGATAGGAATTTGGGGTTTTCATGAGCTGTATGCCAAAATCATCAATATTAAAACAATAAAAGGCTTGAACTACTTCAGTTGTGTGTAATGAATCTAAAATATATGAAAGTCTAATGTTTATCAGTACATTACAGAAAATAATTAACTTTATCACAATATGCTAATTTTTTTAGAAGGACCTGTATATTCTATTACAAACCCTCAGCTATTTCCGGCAGTCCCACAGAGTTGAATAGAGCAACAGTGCGCATGCGTAACCACTGATCCTTTCTAACAGGGGAACACAGAGGATTCTTGTGACCATTAGGGGCTGCAGTGGTTGGACCTTGACTTATCCCTGGACAGTGGTGTGCCCGGGGGTGGCGGGGGAGGGGAGGTCCGCCCCGGGTGCCGGCTCTCATGGGGGTGTCACTGCCAGGCCCAGAAGCAATGAGCGCTTCCATCAATACAGATGGAAGTGCTCATTGCTGAAACGCTGACACCCGCATAATCCAACGGGGCACGGAAGCGGAGCGCATAGTTTCCTGCCCCACCGCCGATCACCGCCATAGGCTTCAAGCCTAGTAGGCCTGAGGCCTATGCGGTAGTGAAATCCCGATGCAGGCACGTGACGGGACTGAGCAGCACAGTGTCGGGACTCTGTGAGCAAGTGCAAGTGCAGGTAAGTATTTAGCTTTTTTTTTTTTTTTTTTTATGTGCCAACTTTGGGGGACATGAGGGGGTGCACACAGGAGGAAATGGGGGGGGGGATATGGTGGGATACTGTGTGGGGGCAAATTATCATGGGAGGGATTACTATGTGGGGGCTATAATTGTGGAGGGGGGAAATTACTATATGGACAATGTGGGTGAAACTAATGCGTGGGGGACACTACTGTATGGGGGCAGTGTGGGGGAAACTACTGTGTGGGGGCAGTGTGGGGGAAACTACTGTGTGGGGGACACTACTGTATGGGGGCAGTGTGGGGGAAACTACTGTATGAGGGCAGTGTGGGGGACACTACTGTATGGGGGCAGTGTGGGGGACACTACTGTATGTGGGCAGTGTGGGAGAAATTACTGTATGGGGCAGTGTGGGGGAAATTACTGTATGGGGCAGTGTGGGGAAAATTACTGTATGGGGGTAGTGTGGGGGAAATTACTGTATGGGGCAGTGTGGGGAAAATTACTGTATGGGGCAGTGTGGGGAAAATTACTGTATGGGGCAGTGTGGGAGAAATTACTGTATGGGGCAGTGTGGGAGAAATTACTGTATAGGGGCAGTGTGGGGGAAATTACTGTATGGGGCAGTGTGGGGGAAATTACTGTATGGGGCAGTGTGGGGTAAATTACTATATGGGGTAGTGTGGGGGGAAATTACTGTATGGGGCAGTGTGGGGGAAACTACTGTATGGGAGCAGTGTGGGGGATATTACTGTATGGAGCAGTGTAGGGGAAACTACTGTGGTGGGCAGTGTGGGGGTAAATTACTGTGTGGGGGCAGTGTGGGGTAAATTACTGTATGGGGTAGTGTGGGCGGAAATTACTGTGTGGGGGCAGTGTGGGGGAAACTACTGTATGGGAGCAGGGTGGGGGAATTACTGTATGGAGCAGTGTAGGGGAAACTACTGTGGGGCAGTGTGGGGGAAATTACTGGATGGGGCAGTGTGGGGGAAATTACTGTGTGAAGGCATTGTGGGGGTAATTACTATATGGGGCAGTGTGGGGGAAATTACTATATGGGGCAGTGTGGGGGAAATTACTATATGGGGCAGTGTGGGTGGAAATTACTTTATGGGGAAGTGTGGGGGAAATTACTATATGGGGCAGTGTGGGGGAAATTACTATATGGGGCAGTGTGGGGGAAATTACTATATGGGGCAGTGTGGGGGGAACTACTGTATGGTTGCAGTGTGGGGGAAATTACTATATGGGGCAGTGTGGGGAAATTACTATATGGGGCAGTGTGAGGGGAAATTACTATATGGGGGCAGTGTGGGGGAAATTACTATATGGGGGCCGAGTGGGGGGAAATTACTATATGGGGTCCGTGTGGGGGGAAATTACTATATGGGGTCCGTGTGGGGGGAAATTACTATATGGGGTCCGTGTGGGGGGAAATTACTATATGGGGTCCGTGTGGGGGGAAATTACTATATGGGGTCCGTGTGGGGGGAAATTACTATATGGGGGAAGTGTGGGGGAAATTGCTATTGGGGAGGCAATTCTATTATTTCTGTGGACACTATACAGGGATTATTGCCTGGAGCACAATATAGGGTGTTATTATTACTGGGGGCACTCTAGGGGACATTATAGCTGCTGTGGACACTATAGGGACATTTGGGGTAATTTATCCAACTGGTGTAAAGTAGAACTGGCTTAGTTGCCCATAGCAACAAATCAGATTCCACCTTTCATATTTGACAGCTCTTTTGGAAATCCAGTTTTACTTTACACCAGTTTGATAAATTACCCCAATTATGTCACTATTTTTCAGCAGTATAGTATCTGGGGAATTGGGGGGCACAACGGGCACAGTTTTGGGGGTGGCAGCAGGATGACACTGTTGGGACGCCAGGTTGGGGAGGTTGACGGAAAAATTGAAAAATTTAACGTGTCTGTGTTACAAACTCTGTAAAGACGAGATGTGGCTGAAAGAATTTGTAATGGCGGTCTAACAGAGGAGAAGAGGAAGGAGAAGGTCTACATGACAGGAGATGTCCCTGGATGTAAGAGGTATTGAGGGGGAGGGGGTGCCAGAGAAAGGACCAGCCCCAGGTGCCAAACACCCTGGGCACGCCACTGTACCTGGATAAGTGTTTATCATGGGTTAATCCTTTTTTTCCTTAGGTGCTCTTTGAGCATATTTTCAAGAAGTTAGAATGAAGAAATCTTTAGCTGTAACACAGATTTTCCAAACTTTTTCTATACAATTCTACGATAGTTCAAAGGTATATCCATTTGTAAAATTGTTACAATGTGGTGAAAGAAGAGCATCCTTTTCAGCGGAAGCTTATTCCCCAAATTCAAAGTTAACCTGCTATGAAAGGAATAGTACATTGAAATGCCGTAGGAAAAATTCTGTATCCAATGCTGATGAAAAACAAGCGGCCATTTGTATAAGAGCAATGGAAGGCAGAGCTAATGGGGCACTGAAGTGCTATACTTTAGAGAGGAAATAAGCATAAATTTAGATTGATATCGCTCCCCTAAGAATGCTGTACGATACTTTAGGGTAAAGTAAACATCAAAGCAGGAAAAAACTTGATAGTTTGAAGATATGTACATATCAGGAATCTTGCAAACAATAAGCAAGAACCAAAATAACTGGCCGATATTGTGCTGGTCACAGTACAACAATGATACAGCACTGACACAGTATGCATATACTAAGATACAATACTTTGTAGTCAGTTAAGTTACTGACCATGGTTGTCCAGGCATTGTGCAGGTACTGCAACTCAGCGTCATTCATGTTAATAGGGCTGAGCTGAAACATTCTGCACCGGGCTGCTCCAATCCTTTTAGGTTTTTGTTTTTTTCTGGGGGGGGGGGTGAGCAACCCTGCAACCTTATTATCAGCAAGTGAAGGCATATCCTAGATGCATGCTAGCTATGAATTCAACACCTCTTTAAAGCAAATCTTGTATGGAGGACTCTTCTTTTTCTATCACTGCATGTTTAATTTTGATGTAAGCCAGCTCAGGGGCGTAACCACCATAGTGGCAGACCATGCAACTGCTATGGGGCCCAGGGCAAGAGGGGACCCAGTCTTAGTTGGATTATCTCCTCTTCTATTGGAGATGAATACTTGGTCAGGACTCTACCCTGTAAAGGAACAACTTTTAGCAAATGAGGCAGTGAAAAATTGGCCCAAGGGTCATTGAAAGGGCTTTAGGCAGAAACCCTTCTGTCCTGTGTGGGGGGGCCTGGTTTGATCCTTGCTATGGGGCCCTTACTCCTATGTATGCCACTGCACCGAGGCAAAACAAATGTATCATGAAATTCGGATTGGATTCCACTTCGTGGGATTCGATTCGCTTATCTCTAGAAATGTCCTACTGCTGAGAACGCTGCTATAAGCTACTATCGCTAGGAGAAATGGTCATTTAACTATCATTTCCCCTGCAGCAAAACTTCAAAATTATTAATGTGCAGGTGTGTCAATCTTCATCTTTTCTTGAATATGGTTATCAGGATAGGTTGTCAGTATGTGATCAGTGGGTGTCCGACTCCCAGCCAGCACCCAAACCGATGAGCTGTTTCAAGAGGCTGAGGTGCTCATGAAGAGGTTGCTGCGCTCATGTGGGGACCTCAGCCTCTCTTGCAGCTTACCCTAGGCCAGTGACTTTATGTTCATTGATCATATGGCCTAGGTGCTGCTTAGTCCCATTCAAGTGAATCGGGCTGAGCTGCGAAACCCAGCATAGCCATTATCCAATGGATAGCACTGTGATTGTTAGGCTGTAAGGAGCGCGCAACTATCATAGGAGGGCCAAGACCTTTCAAACAGTTGATTGAAGGGGGTTGCTGATATCACATAGTAATGACCTATCAAGAGGATAGGTAATCAGTATAAAAAACACTTTGATAACCCTTTAAGGACTCCAATTTCTCAAGAGTAAAAATTCTATGCATACAAGCAAACACCCTTAGGCCCCTTTCACACGGGTGAGAATTCAGCGTGGGTGCAATGCGTGAGGTAAACGCATTGCACTCGCACTGAATACGGACCCATTCACTTCAATGGGGCTGTGTACATGAGCGGTGATTTTCACGCATCACTTGTGCGTTGTGTGAAAATCTCAGCAAGTTCTATATTGTGTGTTTTTCACACAATGGAGACCCCATAGAAGTAAATAGGGCTGCGTGAAAAAGTGTGGATATGGTGCGATTTTCACTCATGTTTGCTAGGAGACGATCGGGATGGGGACCCAATCTTTATTATTTTCCCTTCTAACATGGTTATAAGGGAAAATAAAACCATTCTTAATACAGAATTCTTAGTAAAATAGTGATGGAGGGGTTAAAAAATAAAAAACAATTAATAAACTCACCTTAATCCACTTGACTGCTCAGCCTGGCATGTCTTCTTTCTTTTTTGATGAAAAGGACCTGTGGTGACGTCTGTGCGCTCATCACATGGTCAATCACCATGCTGATGGACCATGTGATGGTCCATGTAATCAGCGCAGTGGCATCATCAAATGTCCTTTAGCCAGGTCCTGAAGAAAGTAGAAGGAAGAGGAGATCCGCTACGCGATCAAGTGGATGGGTGAGTTAAATTTGTTTATTATTTTTAACCTCTAAAGCCACATTTTAGTAAGCATTCTGTATTAAGAATGTTATTATTTTCCCTTATAATCATGTTATTTAGGGAAAATAATAAAATCTACAGAACACCTAACCCAAGCCTGAACTTCTGTGAAGAAGTCTGGGTTCGGGTCTGGGTACCAAACATACAATTTTTCTCACGCGCATGCAAAACGCATTAAAACGCTCTTCACTCGAGTCGAAAAATCACGTATTTTCCCGCAACACACCCGCATCTTGTCCAGCCCTCACATGCGACGCCAATGTGAAAGAGGCCTTAGGCTGAAATTCAAAAGACAACCACATATATATGGAATATATCTCATGAAACAATATTACAAAAAGCATTTTTGCTCTAAATCAGCGGTCCCTAACCGCCAGGCCACGGACCAGGACCGGGCCCTAGAAGATTGTTTGCCGGGCCGCGGCAATGAGGCCCGTCTTTAACGAGGTACTAGTCAAGAACTTCCATTATGGAAGTGATTCATTGGTACAGGAGGGCCAGGAAGCGGTAAAGGATCTGTACTCACCGCTTCCTGGTCCTCAGCTCAGGTGTCGGCTGTGCAGTGCTGCGCACAGCGTCAGGGTGCACTGTGACCTCACACTGTGTGCCGCGATACACAGCCAACAGCAGGATAAAGAGGATCGCGATGGTGAGGAGCAGGAGAGGTAAGTGTTTTATTTTATTTGCACTGGGGGATGACATAAGGGCTAATGCTGACATGGGGGCTGACATATGGCTGACATGGGGGGCTGATGGCTGACATGGGGGGCTGATGGCTGACATGAGGGCCTGGGGCTGACATATGACTGATATATGGCTGATGACTAACATGAGGGCTGGGGGCTGACATGAGGGCTGGGGGCTGACATGAGGGCTGATGGCTGACATGAGGGCTGATGGCTGCCATAAGAGCTGATGGCTGACATGAGGGCTGATGGCTGACATAAGGGCGGATGGCTGACATAAGGGCTGATGGCTGACATGGGGGCTGATAGATCGCTAAAGGTTGGGGGGTTGATCTGAGGCATTGGGGGTCCGATCTGAGGTCTGATTGGCATTGGGGTATGATTAGGGCTGTCAGGAGAGGTCTGATTAACATTGGGGGTCTGATTGCGTGTCTGACCTGGGATGTAATGGAAATTTTTTTTTCTTATTGTTCTCCTCTAAAACCTAGGTGCATCTTATAGGGCGAAAAATACGGTACAGTGCAGAGACCAGTGCAGTAGAGACCCTAGTCAGTTTATATAGTCGTTATATATATTTTAATATGCACCGTGTGTTTTGTTATGCGCGTGAATCAGTCAGCGCCGACTAGAACCCCATAAGCCCCGCCACAGGGCAATCCCAGTGTTTTTCTAAAAGGGTTTAATTTTCCTTCAAATGTGAATTCAATGGTTTTTACTTAAGACATTCTGAAGACGCATTGCTCTGTTAGAGAAGATTTCTGCTACTTTCTTTCGAAATAGGTTTTGTGATTATCTCAAGTCATTATGCAAACCAGGTTGATGCTTTGTAATTACATCAACTAATGCAAACTGCCACACGCACCTGAAATTTAAAAGAATTATTTTCCAGTTCGGCTCCACTTAGCGTCGAATAAGATATTTATCTTCTCTTTGTTTTTACTTTTCAGAAAACACAGAAAGCAGACATCGAAGCTCTGCTTATTGAAATATTCCATGGATCAAAGGTGTTTGTTATGGGATATTGCAGCAAAGTCATCCAGCGTTTTATAGAACACATTGCCTCCCCTGACGATAGTGTAGAGAGATTGACTAATCTCTTCACAAAGGTTGCTCTCTCAAAAATCATCCACCACTTTTTAAATGCTAATTTCCTGGGAGGCAGGATTATAAAAAAAATAAAAATAATCATTAGTAACCGCTAACTATTCAATTTATAGCTGCATCTAATTGCCTGCTGAATGCAGATGCTCAATGAGTGATCATAGAAATATATACCATTTCAATTATTGAGTAATATTTTGGTAATTTTTTTTTCTTTTTTTTGCATAGGTTATAACAGTCTTTGTTTCAGCCTTTGCGTTTTGTTCATTTAGTTGTTTTATTATCAAATAATCTGCAGTCCATATCACATGGAAATACGTTCACTTCTAAAAGTACATTTTAATAGTCCATCTGCTCAGCCACTTTAAACAATAATTGCACATTAGCTCCTGTGAATGAAATGCATGGGAGGTACAGGTTCTAAACAGCCAGGTAAAAACATTGCCAATTAACGGGGGAGGAGGGAGGGGGAGCGACATATAGGTGAACTTTCAGACCACAAATATAGAGATCAACCAGTGGATATATGAAAAAAAAACTTTTATTGTACAAAATTCGGAGACTGTCCACAGGTTACAATGAAAAAAGCTTATGGCAATGCTCCTAGTACTTTGAAAGTTTACTGTAATCATAGGAGTAGGAGGACTAGGGAGAACAGCACCCCTAAGATAATATAATACAACATTCAGCTGCTAAGTATACATTGTATAAAATACATACCATTGGTTTTCAAACATAAAATAAATGTGTTTAGTTTATTAGTTGCAGAGGAGGCTAACAAAATAATCTAAATTTCTAACAGGATTAAAGGAGTATTCCCAACTTAAGCCTCATTCACACATTCACACATTCAGTATTTTAGTCACTGATTTTCATCAGTGATTGTGAATAGAGATGAGCACATTTTTCAAAATTCAAATTTTTCAAATAAAAAAAAAATTGGTTTGATCTGAATATATTTGCGGCAAATTTGATTAAAAATTGCTATTTTCTGGCTGCAGAGAGTCTTTATAGTGGTGTAGAACTGTCACGGATGGTGTAACAGAAAACAAGAAGTTACAAATAAGGATCCGACTGGCTTGATCCGAAACTAAGGAACAAAAGGGTGACCCCTATTTAAGCCCTGAAGCTCTCCCTGACTGCTCAGCCCATGCAAAGCTCTCTATGATAGAAAATTGCATGCCCTCGTACCTAGACTGTATGACACCTGAACACCCTATAATAGTGAGGGGACACGACCACCAGCTCCCTACACTTAATACTGAGGGAGTCAGGGTCACCTAGGATCAAGCAAACAGGAAAACACAAATCAATGAACAGACTTATCTGTAGAAGCTTCAGTTGTGGCATCCAGAATGTACACACTCCAGGAAGTTGTATAAACCGCAAAGTGATGCAGTATGGGAGGGGATTTAAAGGGATGAAATCAGTGCAACTAGATGACAGCTGAGAGAGGGAAACGAGATGACAAAACAAAAGAACCTCAAGCAGGAGATTCTGAAGAACGTCTGTCAGAGCTTCTCAGATGTCTAGTGGTGACAAGAACACTGTGCCTTGATGTAACACCCATAGGGAGTCTGCGTGAGTCCGTATGACATGCAGATGACAGGCGTCGCTCTTAGGGATCTTTCACACAAGCGGATGCTGTGAAAGAGTGCCAAGCCCCGTTCCGGACAGCAGAGACAAGGAGCATTAACATGATTAATAATGCTCTATGCCTCTCTGTGACCTTTTTACTACAAAATCACGGTGACAATTTTATCTCACTGTGATTTTGTAGTAAAAAGATCAGAGAGAGGCAAAGAGCATTTTTAATCATGTTAATGCTCCATGCCTCTGCTGTCCGGAATGGGGCTTGGCTCTCTTTCTTGCAGCGGATTCCATGCACGACAGCCGCTCGTGTGAAAGAGCCTTTATAATCAATGCACACTTCACTTATTTGGGCAGTTACAGGGCCAACACTGACCAAATAACTCAAGTATGAACTCAGCATTACAGGTCGATGTTAGTGCCAAAAAGAAGCGCACTGCTTTTACACCGTCGTCAGGTGATTCCACATAGATGTCTACAGAGCCTGTTCTATTAAACGCTTATACAAGTAGAGCCCCCCGTCAGAGTGGAGGGGGTGTCAGCAGTAAGATTGTGTTGATGTAACTGATTATTTTGCCCTTCCTACCAATAACCCACAAAAAACAGATCCTGTCTGTGGAGCATCCGCCTTCACTCGGTCAGCATTTGGTCAGTAATCCATCAGTATTGCTAATGCCACAAAAAACAGGAGTGGATCCAAAACAGAGATGACACGTGAATGGAATATTTGCTCAAGGAGGGTGTGCTTTGCAGTGTATGAGTGGCTGAAGTGCATGCAAAGTTTCCTTGCCATTCTTAGGGTGTTTGCAGATGGGTGGAAGACTTCAGGAACCGCTTGACAACCAGATTGAACACGTGTGCCATGGAGGGTGCATGGTTCAGTCCTCCTTGACGCCGCGACGACACCATATTCTTCCCGTTGTCAGTCATCATGGCAAACCAGGCGCAAAACAGCGTGAGAGTGATGAGAGGGGTTGCACATGGCTTGCATACACTGCATGCCTCCAACATAATTCTTGGATCTCTACATACAAATAATGTATTTGCTGTAAATCGCGAGAAGGGCATAGGAGCAAGAATGTTACGCACAATTCTGATGGAACTCCTGATTTTAAGAAACTGGACTTGGACTCCAAAGCAGAGGCTCTCCTGTCATGTCTTGTGTGCTGTGGAGATCGAATGCAGATGGAGCAGATACAAACACATGAATATTTTTTCAACTTACTGAAGCTGCTTGATTTAATAGTGAATAGACGGTAAAGGCAAAGTCTGCAGGACCCAGGATGACGTAATTCGGTCCATACAGCAAAAGGAGATCTACAATCACCCATGAATTTTCCCGAAAAAAAAGAAATAAAATGTTTCACAGAAAAAATTTCACCACTACATAATTTGGTCCATACAGCAAAATGAGGTGTACAATCACCCATCAATTTCCCCCCAAAAAGCCTGTTTCACATAATAAAATGTGACCCCAAAACGGCCTTTACCATATATAACTGCACCGCTGAACAGCAAATAGGCCGTTATTTTTTCCACTTTTACTCTACACAAGGCTCTTCAACATATAAGTGCAACGCTGAATGGCGAATATATTTTTCTTTTGCCTACGGAGTCCTTTTGTTATGGCTTTGCACAGGGAGCAAGAATGTTACGCACAATTCTGATGGAACTCCTGATTTTGAGAAACTGGACTTGGACTCCAAATCAGAGGCTCTCCTGTCATGTCTTGTGTGCTGTGGAGATCGAATGGAGCAGATACAAACACATGAATATTTTCAACTTACTGAAGCTGCTTGATTTAATTGTGAATAGACGGTAAAGGCAAAGTATGCTGGTGTGTCATCAGTGTTTTCATTATGTTTGCTGCAGGACCCAGGACGACATAATTCGTTCCATACAGCAAAAGGAGGTCTACAATCACCCATCACTGTTCCCGGAAAAAAACAAAACATGTTTGAAATAAAAAATTTCAGCAATGAACGGATAATGGAATTCGATTCGTACAGCAGAACAAAGTTTACAATCACACATCAATTTTCCCCCCAAAAGCCTGTTTCACATAAAAAAGAATTCACCACTATATAATTTAGTCCATGTAACAAAAGGAGGTCTACAATCATCCATCAATTTTCCCCCCAAAAACTGTTTCACATAAAAAATTTCACTACTACGTAATTTGGTCCATACCGCAAAAAAGGGTTTTACCACATATAACTGCACCGCTGAACGGCAAATAGGCTCTTATTTTTTCCACCTTTCCACTACACAAGGCTTTTCAACATATAAGTGCAACGCTGAAAGGCGTATATATTTTTTCTTTTGCAACCAATACACGGCAGACAGGGCTTTAGAATATATAACTGAACGGCAATTAGGCCCTCATTTTTTTTCTACTTTTCCACTACACAGATGGCTTTTCAGCATATAAGTGCAAATCTGAACAGCGTATATATTTTTCTTTTGCAACTAATACACGCCACAAAAGGTTTTAGAACATATAACTGCACCGCTGAGCGGCAAATATATTTTTTCTTTTCCCACAAATACACGCCACAAAAGGCTTTAGAACAGATAACTGCACCGTTGAGAGGCAAATATATTTTTCTTTTTCCACTAATACACACCACAAAAGGCTTTACAACAGATAACTGCACCGCTGAGCTGCAAATGAAGGGCTGTAATTTTAGCACTTCACCACACAACAACTAATAAGCCCTTTTTCCTACTAATAGAATCCCAAAAATGCTTTAGAACATATAACTGCACCGCACAAGGGCAAATAAGACGTATAAATATTTCCTTGTAAGAAACCCTGTTAATGCCTGTATCAAACAACACTTGCACCCTAATAAGAACGGTTAGCTGGAATTACAGAGCTGTACAATGGCAATTTGGATCCCCATTCAGTGCAGCAAGGTGTAATAAGATTGTTCCTATTAAGTAGGCTGTAACCTCCCCTAATGAACCCTGCAGATTTTCAATTTTAATCTATTTTTCCCGTAATACAGCAACCAAACAAAACTCATTATTTATTACCTTGATTCTGAGGTTTACAGAAACACCACATATGTGGCTGTAAACTGCTGTATAGGCACATGGCATGGTGAAGAAGGAAAGAAGCGCCATATGGATCTTGGAGAGCAAATATCACAAGGATCATGTTAAGTTGCCATGTCGCATTTGAAGCCCCCCTGATGCACCCCTAGAGTAAAAACTCCCAAAAAGTGACCCCATTTTATAAAGTACAGGATGAAGTGACAGATTTATTGGTACTATTTTGGGGTACATATGTCTTTTTAATTGCTTAGAATTACATTTTTTGTGATGTAAGGTGATTAAAAAATTGCTTTTTTTGCACAGTTTTTTTTATTTTATTTTTACGGAGTTCACCCAAGGTGGTAGATCGTGTGATATTTTTATAGAGCCAGTCATTACGGACGCAGTGATCCATAATATATCTGTTTTATTTTTTTATTTTTTTTATACACAATTTTTTTTTTACTGGAAATAAAAAAAAATTATATTAAAAAACACTTTTTTTTTAGTATTTATATTTGTCCCACTGAGAACTTCAACTTTTCAGGGTTTGATCCCTGTTTCAATACATGCTGCACTGTATTGAACTGCCAGTGTCTTACAATGTAAGAAGCTGGCAGTTGCCTAGGAGACCCAGTCTGAGAGCTGGATCTCCTGGGCTTCCGTCGCTAGCAGGTTCCTATGCCTGTGCAACCATCTGTCCCCTGTCACAGCAGTGCGGGGGGCTGATGGAGTCAGAGGGAGCCCCATCCCTCTGTACAGCCCTCACACCCACAGCACAGATGGTGGCATGTGAAGGGTTAATCCACTGGCCTACAGTGATGCCGACGGATGCAGCAGGGGTCAGGCTGCCAGTAACAGCTGGGTCCATGCTGCTGATCAGGGCGGAGCAGCTCCTATATTCGCCCGATCACATCATGTACGGTACATGTACATGAGGATGCAGCAAGAGATCACATTACCTCACATACATGCACGTGACAATGAGTGAAGGGGTTAAGAATAGGACATTAGAACACTGGAATTATATAGACAATACTCAACTCCCAAATATTTCCAATGCCACAAGACATTTTATTAGTTTTCATAATCTCTCTTTTAGGTCATTCAAGGCGTATGCCATTGACAGAATCTACTCGCCATAAAGAGTAGAAGACATCAAACACAAATTATTGAATAAAGAGGCATATTGGATATTCTGCCTCGAGTCCAGACACCCACTTAGATTTAATCTATGCAAAGAACTCATGTACCACTAATAATGTATGTTGTCATGCTCATGTGCCTTTGCCTTTTGAATCTCGCTTTGTTTTTAATGCGCTGTCAGTAAGGCCATAGAGGCTATGTCCTCTCAAGAAAGTTCTTATATGTCCTTATATGTTCTTCACCGCATTTTGAAGCTTATATATGCCCCTTATCCTATGCATCATTGTAATACCGCAGCTCACAAGAGTTTCTTTCTGATTTTATGGGTTAGGTTTGACTAAGCACACTGTTTACACATTGCGCCTCCCTTCCCCCCAAAACAAACAAACCATCCAAATTACTACTGCCACCAATGACTCTGTTAAATTACAGGCACATTTATTAAGACCGGTCTTAATAAAGGCTAATAGCTGACGGTGGATCCACTGAAGTTATGAACAGGCGCCGGCCTCTCCATAACTTCAGCTCCAGTCTAAATATAAGACAGCTTCCAAGCTGTCTTACATTTAGACCATTTTCTATGTCTAAAACGGGTGTAGAAAATGATGACTGAGACGGGCCAGCAACCCTTTCCCCGCCCACGTCATGCCCACAATTTTTGAACTGGCGTGAATAGGGTGAAGTTGCAAATAGCAGTTAAACTAACCACTATGCCGCAATCTGTCTGAAATATGCATAATTTAGTCATATTTCAGCTTATCAAATGACCCCTGTAGGAAGGCGCAGAGATCTGTCATTGACGGAAGGTACCTGTCATTGAGGTTCCTGGCCTCGGTGAGATAGGAACCGGTAGTTTAGTGTGTCAGCAGCAGCTAGGCTGGCTGACACTGTGTTTTTTTTTACTTAGTGTGGCTGTAAAGCCGATCTGGACCTGTTCTAATTGGGAGCAGCCACAGAGCAGGGTGGGTGGCTGTTCCCCACGTTCCAGGCCAAGTTTTGGGCTGGGAATAAAAACCCAGCCAGCAGTCAAAGCTGTGTGTGGATTATCCTGCATTTTCATAGTGGAGCTGTGAAGCACTGTGGTCTTGGGTTCCAACCAGTTGGTAGCGTGCTGGAGAGCCGCACGCTGAAAATCAGGTGCCCTAAAGCCTGCTGTGGATCGTCATGGACAAAACAGTCCGCCAGGTGACACATTTGTGCTGTGACTAGGGATGAGCGAACTCGAACTGTATAGTTCGGGTTCGTACCGAATTTTGGGGTGTCCGTGACACGGACCCGAACCCGGACATTTTCGTAAAAGTCCGGGTTCGGGTTCGGTGTTCGTCGCTTTCTTGGCGCTTTTGTGACGCTTTCTTGGCGCTTTTTGAAAGGCTGCAAAGCAGCCAATCAACAAGCGTCATACTACTTGCCCCAAGAGGCCATCACAGCCATGCCTACTATTGGCATGGCTGTGATTGGCCAGAGCACCATGTGACCCAGCCTCTATTTAAGCTGGAGTCACATAGCGCCGCCCGTCACTCTGCTCTGATTAGCGTAGGGAGAGGTTGCGGCTGCGACAGTAGGGCGAGATTAGGCAGATTAACTCCTCCAAAGGACTTGATTAACTGATCGATCTGCAGCTGTGGATCATTGAGCTGCTGATCCTCAATTGCTCACTGTTTTTAGGCTGCACAGACCGTTTGTCAGTCTCATTTTTCTGGGGTGATCGGCGGCCATTTTGTGTCTTGTGGTGCGCCAGCACAAGCTGCGACCAAGTGCATTTAACCCTCAATGGTGTGGTTGTTTTTTGGCTAAAGCCTACATCAGGGTGAAGCTGTCACACCAAGTGCATTTAACCAGCAATAGTCTGTTCATTTTTTGGCCATATACAAAATCAGGGGCAAGCTGCGCCTGTCACCAAGTGCATTTAACCCTCAATGGTGTGGTTGTTTTTTGGCTAAAGCCTACATCAGGGTGAAGCTGTGACACCAAGTGCATTTAACCAGCAATAGTCTGTTCATTTTTTGGCCATATACAAAATCAGGGGCAAGCTGCGCCTGTCACCAAGTGCATTTAACCCTCAATGGTGTGGTTGTTTTTTGGCTAAAGCCTACATCAGGGTGAAGCTGTCACACCAAGTGCATTTAACCAGCAATAGTCTGTTCATTTTTTGGCCATATACAAAATCAGGGGCAAGCTGCGCCTGTCACCAAGTGCATTTAACCCTCAATGGTGTGGTTGTTTTTTGGCTAAAGCCTACATCAGGGTGAAGCTGTCACACCAAGTGCATTTAACCAGCAATAGTCTGTTTATTTTTTGGCCATATCCCAGTCTAATTCTGTCACTAAATCCATACCGGTCACCCAGCGCCTAAATACTAGGCCTCAAATTTATATCCAGCTAAATCTGTCCCTAGTGCTGTAGCTGGGCGAGTTATTTAGTGTCCGTTCAAGCACATTTCTTGTTCTGGGTTGAAATACAATTCCCAATTTAGCAATTTCATAATTTAGTGGTTTCTGCTATATCAGAGCTATTTGAAATCTATCCCTAAAAGGGTATATAATATTGAAGGTGCACATTGGGTCATTCAGAATAACTTCACACACACCGCTACTGTGTATTTCCAAGTCTAATTCTGTCACTAAACCCATACCTGTCACCCAGCGCCTAAATACTAGGCCTCAAATTTAAATCCCTCTAAATCTCTCGTTACCCGCTGTACTGTTGTTGCTGGGCAAGATATTTAGTGTCCGTCAAAGCACATTTTTTGTTCTGGGTTGAAGTACAATTCCCAATTTAGCAATTTCATAATTTAGTGGTTTCTGCTATATCAGAGCTATTTGAAATCTATCCCTAAAAGGGTATATAATATTGAAGGTGCACATTGGGTCATTCAGAATAACTTCACACACACACTTCTGTGCATTTCCAAGTCTAATTCTGTCACTAAATCCATACCGGTGACCCAGCGCCTAAATACTAGGCCTCAAATTTAAATCCCTCTAAATCTCTCGTTACCCACCGCTGTACTGTTGTTGCTGGGCAAGATATTTAGTGTCCGTCAAAGCACATTTTTTGTTCTGGGTTGAAGTACAATTCCCAATTTAGCAATTTCATAATTTAGTGGTTTCTGCTATATCAGAGCTATTTGAAATCTATCCCTAAAAGGGTATATAATATTGAAGGTGCACATAGGGTCATTCAGAATAACTTCACACACACCCGCTACTGTGTATTTCCAAGTCTAATTCTGTCACTAAATCCCATACCTGTCACCCAGCGCCTAAATACTAGGCCTCAAATTTAAATCCCTCTAAATCTCTCGTTACCACCGCTGTACTGTTGTTGCTGGGCAAGATATTTAGTGTCCGTCAAAGCACATTTTTTGTTCTGGGTTGAAGTACAATTCCCAATTTAGCAATTTCATAATTTAGTGGTTTCTGCTATATCAGAGCTATTTGAAATCTATCCCTAAAAGGGTATATAATATTGAAGGTGCACATTGGGTCATTCAGAATAACTTCACACACACGCTTCTGTGCATTTCCAAGTCTAATTCTGTCACTAAATCCATACCGGTGACCCAGCGCCTAAATACTAGGCCTCAAATTTAAATCCCTCTAAATCTCTCGTTACCCACCGCTGTACTGTTGTTGCTGGGCAAGATATTTAGTGTCCGTCAAAGCACATTTTTTGTTCTGGGTTGAAGTACAATTCCCAATTTAGCAATTTCATAATTTAGTGGTTTCTGCTATATCAGAGCTATTTGAAATCTATCCCTAAAAGGGTATATAATATTGAAGGTGCACATAGGGTCATTCAGAATAACTTCACACACACGCTTCTGTGCATTTCCAAGTCTAATTCTGTCACTAAATCCATACCGGTGACCCAGCGCCTAAATACTAGGCCTCAAATTTAAATCCCTCTAAATCTCTCGTTACCCACCGCTGTACTGTTGTTGCTGGGCAAGATATTTAGTGTCCGTCAAAGCACATTTTTTGTTCTGGGTTGAAGTACAATTCCCAATTTAGCAATTTCATAATTTAGTGGTTTCTGCTATATCAGAGCTATTTGAAATCTATCCCTAAAAGGGTATATAATATTGAAGGTGCACATAGGGTCATTCAGAATAACTTCACACACACGCTTCTGTGCATTTCCAAGTCTAATTCTGTCACTAAATCCATACCGGTGACCCAGCGCCTAAATACTAGGCCTCAAATTTAAATCCCTCTAAATCTCTCGTTACCCACCGCTGTACTGTTGTTGCTGGGCAAGATATTTAGTGTCCGTCAAAGCACATTTTTTGTTCTGGGTTGAAGTACAATTCCCAATTTAGCAATTTCATAATTTAGTGGTTTCTGCTATATCAGAGCTATTTGAAATCTATCCCTAAAAGGGTATATAATATTGAAGGTGCACATAGGGTCATTCAGAATAACTTCACACACACGCTTCTGTGCATTTCCAAGTCTAATTCTGTCACTAAATCCATACCGGTGACCCAGCGCCTAAATACTAGGCCTCAAATTTAAATCCCTCTAAATCTCTCGTTACCCACCGCTGTACTGTTGTTGCTGGGCAAGATATTTAGTGTCCGTCAAAGCACATTTTTTGTTCTGGGTTGAAGTACAATTCCCAATTTAGCAATTTCATAATTTAGTGGTTTCTGCTATATCAGAGCTATTTGAAATCTATCCCTAAAAGGGTATATAATATTGAAGGTGCACATAGGGTCATTCAGAATAACTTCACACACACGCTTCTGTGCATTTCCAAGTCTAATTCTGTCACTAAATCCATACCGGTGACCCAGCGCCTAAATACTAGGCCTCAAATTTAAATCCCTCTAAATCTCTCGTTACCCACCGCTGTACTGTTGTTGCTGGGCAAGATATTTAGTGTCCGTCAAAGCACATTTTTTGTTCTGGGTTGAAGTACAATTCCCAATTTAGCAATTTCATAATTTAGTGGTTTCTGCTATATCAGAGCTATTTGAAATCTATCCCTAAAAGGGTATATAATATTGAAGGTGCACATAGGGTCATTCAGAATAACTTCACACACACGCTTCTGTGCATTTCCAAGTCTAATTCTGTCACTAAATCCATACCGGTGACCCAGCGCCTAAATACTAGGCCTCAAATTTAAATCCCTCTAAATCTCTCGTTACCCACCGCTGTACTGTTGTTGCTGGGCAAGATATTTAGTGTCCGTCAAAGCACATTTTTTGTTCTGGGTTGAAGTACAATTCCCAATTTAGCAATTTCATAATTTAGTGGTTTCTGCTATATCAGAGCTATTTGAAATCTATCCCTAAAAGGGTATATAATATTGAAGGTGCACATAGGGTCATTCAGAATAACTTCACACACACGCTTCTGTGCATTTCCAAGTCTAATTCTGTCACTAAATCCATACCGGTGACCCAGCGCCTAAATACTAGGCCTCAAATTTAATCCCTCTAAATCTCTCGTTACCACCGCTGTACTGTTGTTGCTGGGCAAGATATTTAGTGTCCGTCAAAGCACATTTTTTGTTCTGGGTTGAAGTACAATTCCCAATTTAGCAATTTCATAATTTAGTGGTTCCTGCTATATCAGAGCTATTTGAAATCTATCCCAAAAAGGGTATATAATATTGAAGGTGCACATTGGGTCATTCAGAATAACTTCACACACACCCGCTACTGTGTATTTCCAAGTCTAATTCTGTCACTAAACCCATACCTGTCACCCAGCGCCTAAATACTAGGCCTCAAATTTAAATCCCTCTAAATCTCTCGTTACCGCTGTCCTGTTGTAGCTGGGAAAGTTATTTAGTGCCCGTCAAAGCACATTTTTTGTTCTGGGTTGAAGTACAATTCCCAATTTAGCAATTTCATAATTTAGTGGTTCCTGCTATATCAGAGCTATTTGAAATCTATCCCAAAAAGGGTATATAATATTCAAGGTGCACATTGGGTCATTCAGAATAACTTCACACACACGCTTCTGTGCATTTCCAAGTCTAATTCTGTCACTAAATCCATACCGGTCACCCAGCGCCTAAATACTAGGCCTCAAATTTATATCCCGCTGAATTTGAATACAATACATTGGGCCAAATAATATATTTGTTGTTGTGGTGAACCATAACAATGAGAAAAACATCTAGTAAGGGACGCGGACGTGGACATGGTCGTGGTGGTGTTAGTGGACCCTCTGGTGCTGGGAGAGGACGTGGCCGTTCTGCCACATCCACACGTCCTAGTGTACCAACTACCTCAGGTCCCAGTAGCCGCCAGAATTTACAGCGATATATGGTGGGGCCCAATGCCGTTCTAAGGATGGTAAGGCCTGAGCAGGTACAGGCATTAGTCAATTGGGTGGCCGACAGTGGATCCAGCACGTTCACATTATCTCCCACCCAGTCTTCTGCAGAAAGCGCACAGATGGCGCCTGAAAACCAACCCCATCAGTCTGTCACATCACCCCCATGCATACCAGGGAAACTGTCTCAGCCTCAAGTTATGCAGCAGTCTCTTATGCTGTTTGAAGACTCCGCTGGCAGGGTTTCCCAAGGGCATCCACCTAGCCCTTCCCCAGCGGTGAAAGACATAGAATGCACTGACGCACAACCACTTATGTTTCCTGATGATGAGGACATGGGAATACCACCTCAGCATGTCTCTGATGATGACGAAACACAGGTGCCAACTGCTGCGTCTTTCTGCAGTGTGCAGACTGAACAGGAGGTCAGGGATCAAGACTGGGTGGAAGACGATGCAGGGGACGATGAGGTCCTAGACCCCACATGGAATGAAGGTCGTGCCACTGACTTTCACAGTTCGGAGGAAGAGGCAGTGGTGAGACCGAGCCAACAGCGTAGCAAAAGAGGGAGCAGTGGGCAAAAGCAGAACACCCGCCGCCAAGAGACTCCGCCTGCTACTGACCGCCGCCATCTGGGACCGAGCACCCCAAAGGCAGCTTCAAGGAGTTCCCTGGCATGGCACTTCTTCAAACAATGTGCTGACGACAAGACCCGAGTGGTTTGCACGCTGTGCCATCAGAGCCTGAAGCGAGGCATTAACGTTCTGAACCTGAGCACAACCTGCATGACCAGGCACCTGCATGCAAAGCATGAACTGCAGTGGAGTAAACACCTTAAAACCAAGGAAGTCACTCAGGCTCCCCCTGCTACCTCTTCTGCTGCTGCCGCCTCGGCCTATTCTGCTGCTGCCGCCTCGGCCTCTTCCTCCGCCTCTGGAGGAACGTTGGCACCTGCCGCCCAGCAAACAGGGGATGTACCACCAACACCACCACCACCACCTCCGTCACCAAGCGTCTCAACCATGTCACACGCCAGCGTTCAGCTCTCCATCTCACAAACATTTGATAGAAAGCGTAAATTCCCACCTAGCCACCCTCGATCCCTGGCCCTGAATGCCAGCATTTCTAAACTACTGGCCTATGAAATGCTGTCATTTAGGCTGGTGGACACAGACAGCTTCAAACAGCTCATGTCGCTTGCTGTCCCACAGTATGTTGTTCCCAGCCGGCACTACTTCTCCAAGAGAGCCGTGCCTTCCCTGCACAACCAAGTATCCGATAAAATCAAGTGTGCACTGCGCAACGCCATCTGTAGCAAGGTCCACCTAACCACAGATACGTGGACCAGTAAGCACGGCCAGGGACGCTATATCTCCCTAACTGCACACTGGGTAAATGTAGTGGCAGCTGGGCCCCAGGCGGAGAGCTGTTTGGCGCACGTCCTGCCGCCGCCAAGGATCGCAGGGCAACATTCTTTGCCTCCTGTTGCCACCTCCTCCTTCTCGGCTTCCTCCTCCTCTTCTTCCACCTGCTCATCCAGTCAGCCACACACCTTCACCACCAACTTCAGCACAGCCCGGGGTAAACGTCAGCAGGCCATTCTGAAACTCATATGTTTGGGGGACAGGCCCCACACCGCACAGGAGTTGTGGCGGGGTATTGAACAACAGACCGACGAGTGGTTGCTGCCGGTGAGCCTCAAGCCCGGCCTGGTGGTGTGTGATAATGGGCGAAATCTCGTTGCAGCTCTGGGACTAGCCAATTTGACGCACATCCCTTGCTTGGCGCATGTGCTGAATTTGGTGGTGCAGAAGTTCATTCACAACTACCCCGACATGTCAGAGCTGCTGCATAAAGTGCGGGCCGTCTGTTCGCGCTTCCGGCGTTCACATCCTGCCGCTGCTCGCCTGTCTGCGCTACAGCGTAACTTCGGCCTTCCCGCTCACCGCCTCATATGCGACGTGCCCACCAGGTGGAACTCCACCTTGCACATGCTGGACAGACTGTGCGAGCAGCAGCAGGCCATAGTGGAGTTTCAGCTGCAGCACGCACGGGTCAGTCGCACTACAGAACAGCACCACTTCACCACCAATGACTGGGCCTCCATGCGAGACCTGTGTGCCCTGTTGCGCTGTTTCGAGTACTCCACCAACATGGCCAGTGGCGATGACACCGTTATCAGCGTTACAATACCACTTCTATGTCTCCTTGAGAAAACACTTAGGGCGATGATGGAACAGGAGGTGGCCCAGGAGGAGGAGGAGGAGGATGAGGAAGAGGGGTCATTTTTAGCACTTTCAGGCCAGTCTCTTCGAAGTGACTCAGAGGGAGGTTTTTTGCAACAGCAGAGGCCAGGTACAAATGTGGCCAGCCAGGGCCCACTACTGGAGGACGAGGAGGACGAGGATGAGGAGGAGGTGGAGGAGGATGAGGATGAAGCATGGTCACAGCGGGGTGGCACCCAACGCAGCTCGGGTCCATCACTGGTGCGTGGCTGGGGGGAAAGGCAGGACGATGACGATACGCCTCCCACAGAGGACAGCTTGTCCTTACCCCTGGGCAGCCTGGCACACATGAGCGACTACATGCTGCAGTGCCTGCGCAACGACAGCAGAGTTGCCCACATTTTAACCTGTGCGGACTACTGGGTTGCCACCCTGCTGGATCCACGCTACAAAGACAATGTGCCCACCTTACTTCCTGCACTGGAGCGTGATAGGAAGATGCGCGAGTACAAGCGCACGTTGGTAGACGCGCTACTGAGAGCATTCCCAAATGTCACAGGGGAACAAGTGGAAGCCCAAGGCCAAGGCAGAGGAGGAGCAAGAGGTCGCCAAGGCAGCTGTGTCACGGCCAGCTCCTCTGAGGGCAGGGTTAGCATGGCAGAGATGTGGAAAACTTTTGTCAACACGCCACAGCTAACTGCACCACCACCTGATACGCAACGTGTTAGCAGGAGGCAACATTTCACTAACATGGTGGAACAGTACGTGTGCACACCCCTCCACGTACTGACTGATGGTTCGGCCCCATTCAACTTCTGGGTCTCTAAATTGTCCACGTGGCCAGAGCTAGCCTTTTATGCCTTGGAGGTGCTGGCCTGCCCGGCAGCCAGCGTTTTGTCTGAACGTGTATTCAGCACGGCAGGGGGCGTCATTACAGACAAACGCAGCCGCCTGTCTACAGCCAATGTGGACAAGCTGACGTTCATAAAAATGAACCAGGCATGGATCCCACAGGACCTGTCCGTCCCTTGTCCAGATTAGACATTAACTACCTCCCCATAACCATATATTATTGGACTCCAGGGCACTTCCTCATTCAATCCTATTTTTATTTTCATTTTACCATTATATTGCGATGCTACCCAAAGTTGAATGAACCTCTCCTCTGCCTGTGTGCTAGGCCTAAATATATGCCAATGGACTGTTGCAGTGGTGGCTGACATGAAGCCTGATTCTCTGCTATGACATGCAGACTAATTCTCTGCTGACATGAAGCCAGATTGTCTGTTACGGGACCTCTCTCCTCTGCCTGGGTGCTGGGCCTAAATTTATGACAATGGACTGTTGCAGTGGTGGCTGACGTGAAGCCTGATTCTCTGCTATGACATGCAGACTGATTCTCTGCTGTCATGAAGCCAGATTGTCTGTTACGGGACCTTTCTCCTCTACCTGGGTTCTGGGCCTAAATTTATGAAAATTGACTCTTACAGTGGTGGGTGACGTGAAGCCTGATTCTCTGCTATGATATGAAGACTGATTCTCTGCTGACATGAAGCCAGATTGTCTGTTACGGGACCTTTCTCCTCTGCCTGGGTTCTGGGCCTAAATTTATGAAAATTGACTCTTACAGTGGTGGGTGACGTGAAGCCTGATTCTCTGCTATGATATGAAGACTGATTCTCTGCTGACATGAAGCCAGATTGTCTGTTACGGGACCTTTCTCCTCTGCCTGGGTTCTGGGCCTAAATTTATGAAAATTGACTCTTACAGTGGTGGGTGACGTGAAGCCTGATTCTCTGCTATGATATGAAGACTGATTCTCTGCTGACATGAAGCCAGATTGTCTGTTACGGGACCTTTCTCCTCTGCCTGGGTTCTGGGCCTAAATTTATGAAAATTGACTCTTACAGTGGTGGGTGACGTGAAGCCTGATTCTCTGCTATGATATGAAGACTGATTCTCTGCTGACATGAAGCCAGATTGTCTGTTACGGGACCTTTCTCCTCTGCCTGGGTTCTGGGCCTAAATTTATGAAAATTGACTCTTACAGTGGTGGGTGACGTGAAGCCTGATTCTCTGCTATGATATGAAGACTGATTCTCTGCTGACATGAAGCCAGATTGTCTGTTACGGGACCTTTCTCCTCTGCCTGGGTTCTGGGCCTAAATTTATGAAAATTGACTCTTACAGTGGTGGGTGACGTGAAGCCTGATTCTCTGCTATGATATGAAGACTGATTCTCTGCTGACATGAAGCCAGATTGTCTGTTACGGGACCTTTCTCCTCTGCCTGGGTTCTGGGCCTAAATTTATGAAAATTGACTCTTACAGTGGTGGGTGACGTGAAGCCTGATTCTCTGCTATGATATGAAGACTGATTCTCTGCTGACATGAAGCCAGATTCTCTGTTACGGGACCTCTCTCCTCTGCCTGGGTGCTGGGCCTAAATTTATGACAATGGACTGTTGCAGTGGTGGCTGACGTGAAGCCTGATTCTCTGCTATGACATGCAGACTGATTCTCTGCTGACATGAAGCCAGATTCTCTGTTACGGGACCTCTCTCCTCTGCCTGTGTGTGTGCTGGGCCTAAATATATGCCAATGGACTGTTGCAGTGGTGGCTGACGTGAAGCCTCATTCTCTGCTATGACATGCAGACTAATTCTCTGCTGACATGAAGACAGATTCTCTGTTACGGGACCTCTCTCCTCTGCCTGGGTGCCGGGGCCTAAATATCTGAGAATGGACTGTTCCAGTGGTGGGTGACGGGAAGCCAGATTCTCTGCTATGGAACCTCTCTCCAATTGATTTTGGTTAATTTTTATTTATTTAATTTTTATTTTAATTCATTTCCCTATCCACATTTGTTTGCAGGGGATTTACCTACATGTTGCTGCCTTTTGCAGCCCTCTAGCTCTTTCCTGGGCTGTTTTACAGCCTTTTTAGTGCCGAAAAGTTCGGGTCCCCATTGACTTCAATGGGGTTCGGGTTCGGGACGAAGTTCGGATCGGGTTCGGATCCCGAACCCGAACATTTCCGGGATGTTCGGCCGAACTTCTCGAACCCGAACATCCAGGTGTTCGCTCAACTCTAGCTGTGACTTTATGTGGTGTGAGTTAACACCAGGACTCTGCACAGTGTTCTTTTTGCTTTATTGCTTTTTGTGTGAATAAACACTGAACTTTTGTTTTACTACCGTGTTCTTGCCTCTGTACTGCGTTCGCTTACCCTGCCTACCAGAGCAAATCCCTACACCCCCTTAGTTGTCTGTAATACCAAACTCAGAATGAATGCTGACACGGGCAATGTAACCACACCGTGTAAGCAAGCTAGTCTTTTTTATTTTCACTATGTATTAGGGCTTATGCACACTGCCGTTGGTCGGCCGTTCTGTGCATTGGGGGCCGCAATTGACGATCCCCAATGCACGGGCAACATCCGTGCGACATGCGCAGATGGATACAGACACATTCAATTTGAATGGGTCCGTAATCCATCCGCACCCCAAAAAAATAGAACATGTGAAACTAGAGTGTGCTTCTGTGGGGTTCCTTGCCTTCGTTCCACACCGGACATTCCGGATTGCAAACCTATTCAAGTGAATGGGTCCACATCTGTGATGCAGAGAGCACACAGCCGGTGCCCACATATTACAGACCCGCTATTTGCGAGCTGCAATACGGGCATAGGCGGGCAATAGTCGTGTGAATGAGCCCATATACTGCTTTGTGCACAAGTACCTGGCTTCACAAGTTAAATAGACCAGCAGTACTAGCTCACTGTTTGTAATGATTAAGGATATGTAGTTTGTCAGAAATGCATTTACAGTCAGGGTGCCATAATTGTTTGTATGTGTTTTCTTTACTGAAGAATAAAGGATCACGACTTTAAGAATGGTGCTGGTTTTCACACTGTGGATTAGAAAAAGTCAGGAATTGGACTACAACCGTGCAAAAATAGATATAGTTGAGCTGGAGCTTACTTTTACAAAAAAAACACCATCTCTTGATGTTGCATTGAAGTCTATGGATATTTGAGGTACTGTGTCGCAATCTGCGGTTATTTTTGCTGCAATCTATGGTGAGGAAAGATGGCAGGTCCGTCTCACTTATTATTTTCTACGCCTGTTTTAGGCATAGGAATTGGTCTAAATTTAAGCAAGCAAGGAAGATGGCGTAGATTTAGACTGCCGATGCATGCGCTAAAGTTATGAAGAGGCCGACACCTCTTCATAACTTCAGCGGATCCACCACCAGCACACAGGGTCTAAAATGCCGGTCTTAAAAATATTACCCCCTTAGTTCTCTTGCTGAACACTAGAATGTCATAGCGATTTGTGTAAAATGAATCAATTTTTAAAAAAAATCCTATTCAGTGCAGCATATTTTTAGATCTTTAAACAGAATATGAAATCAAAGAAAGTTCTTCGTTTTGTTCTACTTGTGTCTCCAGTTTATAAGGCACATCTACAAATGTTCCATCTGGAGCAGGTGTAGCACCATCATCCTCCTACCCAATTGCTGCCATACAATACTTTGTCATATGCCTTCTAATAGATAATGATGCTGTCTCAATGGAAAAGAAAAGAGTTAGAAATGTCAGTCAGTCTATGTTTAATTGCTACATTTTATTTTACATGTGGCTTTTTAATTGTCTCTTTAGTATTTGCAAAAACAATCCCTTTGTTAACTCTTTGCTGGCTAAATCAAATTTGAAAGGAGATGGGCACTTTCCATAGTTACAGTATTAATAATCATGGATTCCCATAACAGTAAATGTTTCCCCTTTTTATCCATAGAAGTAGAATCTAACACACACATACAGTACACTGATATATGCATCACGTGTGCACCCACGTACACGCTCGTACACACATTCTTACACCTAGCGTCCATGCAATCGCCCCTTTTATGGATATGTGTTGTATGTATGTGAAATATGGCACCCATAGCGATATATGGACAAACTGAGACATACATAGGTCTAGAGCAAAGTAGATATGATTATAAAAATATGAAAATCATCCACACAATTGCAGAAAGTTTCTGCAACTAAAGTGATTGTACTTCAGCAAATAGCATTTATAATGTAGATAAAGTTAATACCAGACACTTACTGGCGATGTCCGCCGGTGCCATATTATTTTGCATTGCGATGAAATTTGAACCATGACACATCCATCAGGTCGGACAGGACAGCCAATTGAGACGTTTCAGCACACGGACACCCTATCACAGAACCCGATCTGGCATCCATTTTACATTCTGTGTTTTGCCAGTGTAGGAAGAGGTTGCTTTGTGGAGAACGGCCACAAAAGTCATTTTAAGGACTGGTATAGGTGTGCTATCGATAAGTGTGATATACTGGGGGGGGGTGATATACTTATAATATATTTTCTAACATAGAAAGTATATTATAGTGCATTTGTATTGTGCAGCAGTTTTGTGCGGTTCTGCTGTGATACTGCAGCTATATAGAGGGACAAGCGCTATTAGAACAACTATTTGCAACAGGTGTGATATATCTCTTGCCCCCCCCCCCAAAAAAAACTGATTGAGGGGTGTGATATACCTTCTTCCACAAAATACTGATTGAGGGCTGTGATATACCTGTTGCCCCAAATAAACAGGGTGGTGTGATATAACTGTTGTGGAAAAAATAATTGAGGGATGTAATATACCTGCTTCCACAAAATACTGATTAAGGGGTTCGATATACCCGCTTCCACCAAATATTGATTGATGGGTGCAATATACCTGCTTCCACAAAATACTTATTAAGGGGATTGATAAACTTGCTTCCACCAAATATTGATTGAGGGCTGCGATATACTTGCTTCCTCAAAATGCTGATTAAAAGGTTTGATATACCTGTTTCCACGAAATATTGATTAAAGCCAGCGATATAACTGCTTCCACAAAATACTGATTAAGGGGATTGATATACCTGTTTCCACCAAATATTGATTGAGGCCAGCGATACACCAGCTTCCACAAAATACTGATTAAGGGGTTCGATATACCTGTTTCCACCAAATATTGATTGAAGGGTGCAATATACCTGCTTCAACAAAATACTGATTAAGGGGATTGATATACCTGCTTCCACCAAATATTGACTGAGGGCTGCAATATACCTGCTTCCACAAAATGCTGATTAAGGGGATTGATATACTTGCTTCCACCAAATATTGATTGGGGGCTGCGATATATACCTGCTTCCACAAAATACTGATTAAGTGGTTTGATAAACCTGCTTCCACAAAATATTGATTGAGGGATTTGATATACCTGTTTCTACCAAATATTCATTGAGGCCTGCGATATACCTGTTTCCACAAAATACTGATTAAGGAGTTTAATATACCTGCTTCCACAAAATACTGATTAAGGGGTTTGATATATCTGCTTCCACCAAATATTGATTGAGGGTTTGATATACCCGCTTCCACAAAATACTGATTGAGTGGTTCGATATACCTGTTTCCACCAAATATTGATTGAGGCCTGCGATATACCTGCTTCCGTAAAATACTGATAAAGGGGTTTGATATAACTGCTTCCACAAAATACTAATTGAGGGCTGAGATATACCTGCTTCCACAAAATACTGATTAAGGGGTTTGATATAACTGCTTCGACAAAATCCTGATTGAGGGCTGCTATATACCTGCTTCCACAAAATACTGATTAAGGGGTTCGATATGCCTGTTTTTACCAAATATTGATTGAGGCCTGTGATATACCTGCTTCCACAAATACTGCTCTTCTCTAGGGACTTAGGCACAGGGTCATTTTGAAAATGACAGGCAGAGGAAGAGGCAGGCTGGGAAGTTGGAGAAGGCACGTGCAATTACTTCAAAGGGCGCACCAGAGTTGGTTGAGTGGCTCACTCACCCTTCTGCTTCTTCATCCTCCTGTCAGGAGGGTGTCAAGAACCATGCCTGACTCCGTTATACCCGGGGTCAGGAAGTCGTAGCAGTTGGCTGCGCGCTCTATGTAGTAAGATAGGGCTGTTTCCTTATGGTAGCTTTCTGGGTTTGCTTTGCAACCCTTTTTGGCTCACTCAGGGATCCGTAGCTCTTTCTCCTCAGCTGTTCCTTGTCCAGCACTCCCAACCTCCTTATATTCCCCTCTCACACTTCTCTGGTTGCCAGATATAGAGCTTCCTGCCTGGACTTCTATACTGACCCACTGGAGCTGTGTTGCTGCGTTCTCTGGTTGTTGGTCCAGAACATTTCCCTCCGGATCCCTATTGGACCTTTGTTGTCTGCTGTGGTCGCCCACCTGGGTTTATGTGTTTGTCTGTATTGTCTGTCCTCTCCCTGGTGTTTTCCTCTTAGTGTTAGTGGTGCGGACTAGCGATCCCACCGGTGGTCGCCCACCTGGGTTTATGTGTTTGTCTGTATTGTCTGTCCTCTCCCTGGTGTTTTCCTCTTAGTGTTAGTGGTGCGGACTAGCGATCCCACCGGCCCGTTCACTATCTAGGGCTCATTTTAGGGAAAGCCAGGGTTTAGGCACGTGATCGCCACACGGGTGAGGAACCCGTCTAGGGACATCAGGGCAGTCAGGTGCCAGCCGCAAGGTGAGTCAGAGGTCACCACCTTTCCCTCTCCCTTGGGCAGGGCTTTCCCTTTTCCCTCCCTGTGCGTGATGCCGGTCATTACATTATATCTGGCCCTTATTTTGTGTAGGTAAAAAAAAAAAAATTTTTTTTTTTACCTACTTAGAATCCAGTATGGATCCAATTGCTGCTCTGTCCAAGCAATTTCATGGCCTGTCTTTGGAGGTGGCAGGATTGAAGGCGTCGGTCCTCCAGCAACAGCAGCAATTACAACTGACCGCAAGCCCAGCGGTTGCTACTGGTAACCAGGTTGTTGCCCCAAGGTTCCTCTCCCTGACAGATTTTCTGGGGGAAGGGACAAGTTTTTGACATTCCGTGAGGCCTGTAAATTATATTTTAAACTGAGCCCTTACTCCTCTAGTAATGAAGAACAGCGGGTGGGGTGGGAGTCCTGGGCGTTCTCTTTACCCACTGATTCCCAGGCTCTTCGGTCAGTGGATGAGTTTTTCGGGGCCTTGGGTCTCATATATGACGACCCTGACCGAGTCGCACTGGCTGAATCAAGATTACGGAGACTCCTACAGGGAGAGCGGCCGGTAGAGGAGTATTGCTCTGACTTCCGTAGGTGGGCTACGGATTCCCAATGGAACGACCCGGCTCTCTGGAGTCAGTTCTGCTCTGGGTTATCCAAAGGGGTTAAGGATGCGCTTGCATTATATGAGACCCCCTTTTCCCTTGATGCGGTTATGTCCCTTTCTATCCGAATAGATAGACGCCTTAGGGACAGGTTGAAAAAACCGGAGCAATTGGTAACCCCTCCCAAGCAGCAGTTAGTCTGTACGGACTTAGACGAGCCTATGCAGCTAGGAGGAACCACTCGTCAGGTCCGTCCTCCTGAGGTTCGCCGTAGGCGTGGGGTTTGTTTTTTTTTGTGGGAAGAGGGGTCATTTCATTAATGTCTGTCCTTCTTTCCTCAGAAACAAAAGACCATCGGAAAACTACTAACCCCAGGCTGTGTGGAGGATGTCAGCCGGGGGGTATATGTTTCCTCCATACGTAAATCACAATTTGTGTTGCCAGCGGTTATTGTTTTTGGTGCTAAGACGGAGACTATTTCTTTCTTTCTAGACAGTGGAGCAGGGGTAAATTTGATAGATGCCCATTTTGCCCACACTATGGGTTTGTCTCTCTGTACGCTACAGAGACCTATTCCCATATTCGCTATTGATTCTGCTCCTCTGTCTCAGAGAAACCTCACCCACATTGTCCATAATTTACACCTTCGGGTAGGGGACCACCATAACGAGATGCTTTCATGTTATGTTCTGGAGGGGCTTCCCACTCCGGTAGTGCTGGGCCTTCCCTGGTTGGTAGCGCACAATCCAGTGGTGGATTGGCAGGCCAGGTAGATATCGGAGTGGAGTGAGCATTGCAGAGAAAATTGCTTAAATAACAATTGCTTAGTCGCCTCCATAACTACCCTACCTACATTTATTTTGGATTTTGAGGACGTTTTTTCTGAAAGGGGTTGTCAGAAGTTACCACCTCACCGTCCTTATGATTGCCCGGTTAACCTTATTCCCGGCGCAAAATTACCCAAGACCAGGTTATATAATCTTTCGGGTCCAGAGAGACAAGCCATGAAAGATTATATCTCTGAGAGCTTGGCTAAGGGACACATCAGACCCTCTTCTTCACCCGTGGCTGCAGGGTTTTTCTTCGTTAAAAAGAAATATGGGGGTCTGCGTCCTTGCCTAGATTTTCGCGAATTAAATCGGATTACCATCCGAGACCCATACCCTATTTCTCTCATTCCTGACCTGTTTAACCAGATATCGGGTGCTAGGTGGTTCTCCAAACTTGATCTTAGGGGGGCCTACAATCTGATTCGTATCAAGGAGGGGGATGAGTGGAAGACAGCTTTTAACACCCCTGAGGGGCATTATGAAAATCTAGTTATGCCTTTCGGTCTGACCAATGCTCCTGCCGTCTTTCAACATTTCGTTAATGACAATTTTAGTCATCTAATCGGCAGGTTTGTGGTAATATACCTAGATGATATTTTAATTTATTCGTCTGATCTGAGAACACATGAGGTGCATGTCAGACAAGTACTGCAGGTCCTACGGACGATTAAATTATATGCTAAAATTGAAAAATGTGTCTTCGCCGTTCAGGAGATACAATTCCTAGGTTATTTTTTATCTGCTTCAGGTTTCCGTATGGATCCTAGGAAGGTCCAGGCAATTTTAGATTGGGATCTTCCTGAGAACCTCAAAGCACTGCAACGGTTCTTGGGCTTTGCGAATTTCTATAGGAAATTCCTTAAAAATTATTCAGTTATTGTAAAACCCCTTACTGACATGACTAGGAAGGGGACTGATTTTTCTAAATGGTCTGACGGCGCTAAGGTTGCTTTTTCCTCTCTAAAAGAGAGGTTTACCTCGGCACCTGTACTAGTCCAACCTGAGGTCTCTCAGCCTTTTATTGTTGAAGTCGATGCGTCAGAGGTGGGAGTGGGGGCGGTGCTTTCTCAGGGTCCGTCTCCTGGCAAATGGCGTACTTGTGCTTTCTTTTCTAAAAAACTATCTGCAGCAGAAAGGAACTACGATATTGGCAATAGGGAACTATTATCTATTAAACTAGCGTTTGAAGAATGGTGTCACTTTTTAGAGGGGGCAGTCCACCCCGTCACTGTGATTACGGACCACAAAAATCTTCTGTACCTCGAATCAGCTAAGCGTCTCACTCCTAGACAAGCTAGGTGGTCGCTATTTTTTACCAGGTTTAACTTTGTTATTACCTATCGTCCTGGGGCAAAAAATACCAAGGCTGATGCACTATCTTGTTGTTTCCCTGGAGGGGGTAATGTGAGTGATCCGGTACCCATTCTTCAAAGAGGAGTAGTTGTTTCTGCGGTACACTCTGCTCTGGAGGGGAAGGTGTTAGAGGCCCAGGGGGACGCCCCGGTCTCTTGTCCCTCAGAGAAATTGTTTGTACCGTTGAACCTGCGTTTCAAATTATTAAAGGAACATCATAATTCGGCACTTGCTGGATACCCGGTTAGTAAAGCAACCTTGGAGCTATTGTCTCGTCATTTTTGGTGGCCAAGGTTGCGTCAGGATGTATTGGATTTTGTGTCTTCTTGTTCTACCTGTGCACGCGCAAAGGTTTCGCATACACGTCCTGCAGGGTCTCTATTACCACTCGTCATTCCCAATAGACCATAGACACATCTGTCAATGGATTTTATCACTGACTTACCTTTGTCTGCGGGTAAAACAGTTATTTTGGTAGTAGTGGACAGGTTTAGCAAAATGGTACACTTCATTGCGTTACCCGCACTACCTAATGCTAAGACTCTTGCTCAGGTATTCATCAGTGAAATCGTGAAGCTTCACGGGGTCCCTTCCGATGTTGTTTCGGATCGGGGTACCCAGTTTATTTCTAAATTTTGGAAAGCTTTTTGTTCCCGTTTGGGGGTACACTTGTCGTTTTCCTCAGCATTCCATCCTCAGTCGAATGGACAGACTGAGCGTACCAACCAAAACCTTGAGACATATCTAAGATGTTTTGTGTCTGAAAACCAAGAGTTGTGGTCATCATATTTACCGTTAGCTGAGTTTGCCATAAATAATCGTCGCCAGGAATCCACTGGCAAGTCACCATTTCTTGGTGCATATGGTTTTCATCCCCAATTCTGTACTTTCAAAGAGGGGGGGTCTTCTGGGGTTCCCGAAGAGGAACGGTTTTCGTCATCTCTTTCATCGGTATGGCAGAAGGTGCAAGCTAACTTGAAAAATATGGGAGGTAAATACAAATGCATGGCTGATAAGAGACGGTCGCCAGGTCCGGACCTAGGAGTGAATGACTATGTGTGGTTGTCTACTAGGAATATTAAATTAAAGGTTCCCTCTTGGAAACTGGGTCCTAGGTTCATTGGCCCTTACAAATTTGTAGCCATCATCAACCCTGTGGCTTTTCGCCTGGAGCTACCTCAGACTTTCAAAATCCATAACGTCTTTCATAAGTCGTTACTCAAAAAATATGTTCAACCTCTAGAACCGTCACCGCTGCCACCCCCTCCTGTTGTTGTGGAAGGTAATCTAGAGTTTCATATATCCAAAATTGTTAATTCTCATCGGGTCCGCCGCTCTCTTCAATATCTGGTGCATTGGAGAGGTTACGGTCCCAAAGAAAGAATGTGGGTTCCTGCGTCTGAGGTAAACGCCGACAGGCTAGTTCAGGCTTTTCATGCCTCTCATCCTGAGAGACCTGTTTCCTTATGGTAGCTTTCTGGGTTTGCTTTGCAACCCTTTTTGGCTCACTCAGGGATCCGTAGCTCTTTCTCCTCAGCTGTTCCTTGTCCAGCACTCCCAACCTCCTTATATTCCCCTCTCACACTTCTCTGGTTGCCAGATATAGAGCTTACTGCCTGGACTTCTATACTGACCCACTGGAGCTGGGTTGCTGCGTTCTCTGGTTGTTGGTCCAGAACGTTTCCCTCTGGATCCCTGTTGGACCTTTGTGGTCTGCTGTGGTCGCCCACCTGGGTTTATGTGTTTGTCTGTCCTCTCCCTGGTGTTTTCCTCTTAGTGTTAGTGGTGCGGACTAGCGATCCCACCGGCCCGTTCACTATCTAGGGCTCATTTTAGGGAAAGCCAGGGTTTAGGCACGTGATCGCCGCACGGGTGAGGAACCCTTTCTAGGGACGTCAGGGCAATCAGGTGCCAGCCGCAAGGTGAGTCAGGGGTCACCACCTTCCCCTCTCCCTTGGGCAGGGCTTTCCCTTTTCCCTCCCTGTGCGTGACGCCGGTCATTACACCTCCTCACTCTCTGCTGTGTGCACCCCCAAATACACCACCACCACTATAGCCTCTCTACTCGAGTGAAAGGAATTATTTTCCCATGTATTCCCAGACCTTACTGGTGCGCAGCCATTCTTGACATCAGATGAGGAAGAGGAGGTAGCAAAGACCGCCACCTAGCGGTCTGACAACAGTACCCAGATCAGCCCAAGGAGGGAGGTCCCCGCTGGAGGGAGGTCCCCACTGTTGCTGCCTACACCGAGATCTCAAATGTCAGTGGTGGTGAAGGTGACGATGATGACGTGTCGATGGACGTCACGTGGGTGCCCACAAGAGAGGAAGAGGAGGGGAGTTCAGAGGGATAGACGGAGCAGCAGAAATGGAAAAGAAGGAGGAGAAGCAGGCAGAGCTCGCAAGGCACAGGAGGCAAAAAGCAGACTGCAAATCTATCTGGAGCGAGCCATCCACCATGCACGGTCACTACTGTCGCTCCCAGGACGCTGGCACATGGCTCTGCAGTGTGGGCTTTTTTTAACAATAATGTTGCCATCTGAAGCCTGTGCTGTCAATGCATAAGTCGCGGTAAGCCCAATACTCACTTAGGGATGACTGCTTTAAAAAGGCACCTGGCCTCCCATCAGCGAGCCCAGTGGAAGCAATACCATCAGAACACACAAAGCCACACTCCTGGCGCTCACGTCCTACCTCTTCTCCTTCTCCTCTCTCCTCCAATTTGTCCTCCACTCCACCATCCACCATGCTGTCATTGCATTTATCTAGCAGAAGGCAGGATTCCGTGGCCCAAATGTTCAAGCGTAAAAAGTTGATGACGCCGGATAACCCTCTTGCTCAACAGCTGACCACTGGTTTGTCAGAACTGCTAGCTCGACAACTACTGCCATATAAACTGGTGGACTCGGAAGCCTTTAGAAAATTTGTGGCCATTGGCAGACCGCAATGGAAAGTCCCTGGAAGAAAATATTTTTCCCAGAAGGGTATCCCAGAGCTATATGCCCACGTTCATCGGCAAGTGAATATATATGTCTGCCACACAGTATCAGTGCCAACATACATCTGACCACAGACACATGGTCTAGCAAACACAGGCAGGGAATGTACAGTACAAAACTTTTACTACCCACTGGGTGAACCTTCTGATGGCCATCAAGCATGTAACCCGTGGCTCCCGTGTGGATTTGGTGTTACTGCCAAGGATTGCATGCAGGCCTTCCTCCTATTCCATCATCCGTCTCCTCCTCGGCTGACTCCTCCTTTTTCACTGCTACCGCCTCTTCTGCTGTGCCCCCTCCCCCCAAAGCTCCCCAGAACCTATTCGATGTCCCAGGTGAGACGTTGCCATGCTGTGCTGTGGCTGTTGTGCATGGAAGCCAAGAGTCACACCGATTCTGCACTGCTTTCAGGTCTGCGGTCACAGGCCGATCAGTGGCTAACCCTGCTCATTTTGACAGTTGGTAAATCTGCTGAGCACACTGAAACAGGGCAAAATGACACACGTGCCGTACATGGCACACATCTGAGCTTAGTCTTGTAGCGATTAATTGCCAAATATCCTTGAGTCCAGGATGTCTTGCGGCAGGCCAGGAAAAAGATCTTACACGGCCATGGCTTGCCTTGCTGGCGTTCAGCGGTAACACCACTTGCCCGTCAGACGTCTGATTTGTGATATCCTGATGCACTGGATCTCCACCTTCTGTATGCTTGATAGGATGCTCCAGCAGCAACGTGCCGTTAACGACTACCTGTACAAACTCTGCAGCAGGACAGATTCTGTTGAGCTTGGTTTCTTTTCACAGATCCACTGGCTGCTCATGCGCAACGAATGCAGACTTCTTCAGTTATTTGATCAGATCACCAACATAGTCAGTCGCAGCCAGGGTACCATCAGTGACATCGTACCTTAGGCCTTCTTTCAGGAGCTTGCATTGCATTGTGTCATCAAGCCGTCGAGGAGCAGGAGCTGGTAGATGAGGAAGTCACAATGCTGAATGAATTCTCAGGGGGGGCTACTCCATCTGAGACAAGTCAGCAGGAGTCTGAAGAGGAGTCAGAGGATGGTGGCCGGGGGGGGGCGGAGGAGGAGCAAGGCATTGAGAAGGACTTTTCAGTGATCCCTGGTGTTGTGGCTGGGGGGTGGAGACTGAGGATGACATTCTGCTGGGCGATAAGCAGGAGCCAGGGCGCTCCACCGCTTCCAATTTAGTGCAAATGGGGGGCCTTCATGATCCAGTGTTTGAAGAGGGACCCCCGTATAAATGCATAAAGGGCAAGGACCAGTACTAGGTGGGAACGTACTTAGACCCCCGGTACAAACACAAAATGGCGGAAATGTTACTAGCATCACAGAGGGCTGGCAGAATGCAGCATTTCTAGGCCTTGCTGCAAGAGATGCTGCATTCTGCTGTTGCGGGCGCTGGCAGAGGAATTTCCACCCACAGCAAAACAGGTGCGGGTACTAATCCTACCGCCCCTGCAAGAAGAGGGCGGTTTGAAGATGTGTTGCTCCCTTCGGATATGAGATCATTCTTGCAGCCGACCTATCAACAGCCGCCCTCCGGATCCAGCCTCAGGGAATGCCTAGACCGACAGATGTCCGACTACATCGGGTAAACTGCCGATGTGGACGTTCTGAGAAGCGAGGAACCCCTGGACTACTATCACGACTGGCGTGCCTATCACATACGTGACACAAAGGGAGGGAAAAAGGAAGGCTCTGTCCAAGGGAGAGGGAAAGGTGGTGACCCCTGACTCACCTTGCGGCTGGCGCCTGACTGCCCTGACGTCCCAAGACGGGTTCCTTACCCGTACGCCGATCACGTGCCTAAAACCCTGGCTTTCCCTAAGATGAGCCCTAGATAGTGAATAGGGCGGTGGGAACACTAGTCCGCACCACTAACTCTAAAGGAAAACACCAAGGGGAGGACAGACAATACAGACAACACATAATCCCAGGTGGGCGACAACAGAAGACAACAAAAAGCCCAACAGGGATCCGGAGGGTAACACTCTGGAACAACAACCAGGATTCACAGCTCCAGTGGGTCAGTATAGAAGTCCAGGCAGGAAGCTCTATATCTGGCAACCAGAGAAGTGAGAGAGGAGAATATAAGGAGATTGGGAGTGACAGGCAAGAAACAGCTGAGGAGGAGAAGCTACGGATCCCTGAGTGAGACAAAAAGTATAGTAAGGCAAACACTGAAAACTATCATTAAGAAACAGCGTGATCTTTAGACATAGAGCGCGCGGCCACCCGCTGCGACTTCCTGACCCCGGGTATAACGGAGTCAGACGTGGCTCTTGGCACCCTCGTGACAGTACCCCCCTTTCTACGGAGGGGCCTCCGGACACTCAGGACCAGGTCTCTCAGGATGAGAGGCATGGAAAGCCTGAACTAACCTGTTGGCGTTTACCTCTGACGCTGGAACCCACATTCTTTCCTCGGGTCCGTAACCCCTCCAATGCACCAAATACTGAAGAGAGCGGCGGACCAGACGAGAATCAACAATTTAGGATATTTGAAACTCCAGATTACCATCCACAACAACAGGAGGCGGTGGCAGCGGTGACGGTTCTAGAGGTGGAACATACTTCTTGAGTAACGACTTATAGAAGACGTTATGGATCTTCAAAGTCTGAGGTAGCGCCAGGCGAAAAGCCACAGGGTTAATGACAGCTACTATTTTGTAAGGACCAATGAACCTAGGACCCAGTTTCCAAGAGGGAACCTTCAACTTAATATTCCTAGTAGATAACCACACATAGTCATTCACTCCTAGGTCCGGACCTGGCGACCGTTTCTTATCAGCCATGCATTTGTATTTACCTCCCATATTTTTCAAGTTAGCTTGCACCTTCTGCCATACCGATGAAAGAGATGACGAAAACCGTTCCTCTTCGGGAACCCCAGAAGACCCCCCCTCTTTGAAAGTACAGAATTGGGGATGAAAACCATATGCACCAAGAAATGGTGACTTGCCAGTGGATTTCTGACGGCGATTATTTATGGCAAACTCGGCTAACGGTAAATATGATGACCACACCTCTTGATTTTCAGACACAAAACATCTTAGATATGTCTCAAGGTTTTGGTTGGTACGCTCAGTCTGTCCATTCGACTGAGGATGGAAAGCTGAGGAAAAAGATAAGAGTACCCCCAAACGGGAACAAAAAGCTTTCCAAAACTTAGAAATAAATTGGGTTCCCCGATCCGAAACCACATCGGAAGGGACCCCGTGAAGCTTCACGATTTCACTGATGAATACCTGAGCAAGAGTCTTAGCATTAGGAAGTGCGGGTAACGCAATGAAGTGTACCATTTTGCTAAACCTGTCTACTACAACCACAATAACAGTTTTATCTTCAGACAAAGGTAAGTCAGTGATGAAATCCATTGACAGATGTGTCCATGGCCTATTGGGAATGACAAGTGGCAATAAAGACCCTGCAGGACGTGTATGAGAGACTTTTGCGCGTGCACAAGTAGAACAAGTAGACACAAAATCCATTACATCCTGACGCAACCTTGGCCACCAAAAACGACAAGACAATAGCTCCAAGGTTGCTTTACTACCCGGGTGCTCAGCAAGTGCCTAATTATGATGTTCCTTTAATAATTCGAGACGCAGGTTTAACGGTACAAACAATTTCTCTGAGGGGCAAGAGGCCGGGGCGTCCCCCTGGGCCTCTAACACCTTCCCCTCCGGAACAGAGTGTACAGCAGAGACAACCACTCCTCTTTGTAAAATGGGTACCGGATCACTAACATTACCCCCTCCAGGGAAACTACGAGATAATGCGTCTGCCTTGGTATTTTTTGCCCCAGGACGATAGGTGACGACAAAGTTAAACCTGGTAAAAAATAGCGACCATCTAGCTTGTCTAGGGGTGAGACGCTTAGCCGATTCGAGGTACAGAAGGTTTTTGTGATCCGTGACGGGGTGAATTGCTCCCTCTAAAAAGTGACGCCATTCTTCAAACGCTAGTTTAATCGCTAATAGTTCCCTATTTCCAATATCATAGTTTTTCTCAGCTGTAGATCATATTTGGGAAAAGAAAGCGCAAGGACGCCATTTGCCAGGAGACGGACCCTGAGACAGTACAGCCCCCACTCCCACCTCTGACGCATCTACTTCAACAATAAAAGGCTGGGAGACATCGGTTTGAATTAGAACAGGTGCCGAAGTAAATCTCTCTTTTAGAGAGGAAAATGCAACTTTAGCGGCGTCAGACCATTTAGAAAAATCAGTCCCCTTCCTAGTCATGTCAGTAAGGGGTTTGACGATCACTGAATAATTTTTAATGAACTTTCTATAGAAATTTGCGAAACCCAAAAACCGTTGTAGAGCTTTAAGGTTCTCAGGAAGATCCCAATCTAAAATTGCCTGGACCTACTTAGGATCCATACGGAAACCTGAATCAGATAATAGATATCCTAGGAACTGTATTTCCTGAACGGCGAAGACACACTTTTCAATTTTCGCATATAATTTATTCGTTCGTAGGACCTGCAGTACCTGTCTGACATGTACTTCATGTGTTTTCAGATCAGCCGAATAAATTAAGATATCATCTAGGTATATCACCACAAACCTGCCGATAAGATGACTAAAAATATCATTAACGAAATGTTGGAAGACAGCAGGAGCATTGGTCAGACCAAAAGGCATGACTAAATTTTCATAATGCCCCTCAGGGGTGTTAAAAGCTGTCTTCCACTCATCCCCTTCCTTGATACGAATCAAATTGTAGGCCCCCCTAAGATCAAGTTTGGAGAACCACTTAGCACCCGCAATCTGATTAAAAAAGTCAGGAATGAGAGGAAGAGGGTATGGGTCTCGGATGGTTATCCGGTTTAGCTCGCGGAAATCTAGGCAAGGACGCAGGCCCCCCATCTTTCTTTTTAACAAAGAAAAACCCTGCAGCCACGGTTGAAGAAGAGGGTCTGATGTGTCCCTTAGCCAAGCTCTCGGAGATATAATCTTTCATGGCTTGTCTCTCGGGACCTGAAAAGGTTATATAACCTGGTCTTGGGTAATTTTGCACCGGGAATCTGGTTAACCGGGCAATCATAAGGACGGTGAGGTGGTAACTTCTGACAAACCTTTTCAGAAAAAACGTCCTTAAAGTCCGAAATAAATGTAGGTAGGGTAGCTATGGAGGCGACTAAGCAATTGCTATTTAAGCAATTTTCTCTGCAATGCTTACTCCACTCCAATATCTCACTCCACTGCCAATCCACCACAGTATTGTGCGCTACCAACCAGGGTAGACCCAATACCACAGGAGAGGGAAGGCCCTCCAGAACGTAACATGAAAGACACTGATTATGGTGGTCCCCTACCCGAAGGTGTAAGTTATGGACAATGTGAGTGAGGTTTCTCTGAGACAGAGGAGCAGAATCAATAGCGAATATGGGAATAGGTCTCTGCAGCGTACAGAGAGACAAACCCATAGTGCGGGCAAAATGGGCATCTATCAAATTTACCCCTGCTCCACTGTCTAGAAAGAAAGAAATGGTCTCCGTCTTAACACCAAAAACAATAACCGCTGGCAACACAAATTGAGATGTTCGTATGGAGGAAACGTATACCCCCCGGCTGACATCCTCCGCACAGCCTGGGGTTAGTGGTTCCGACGGTCTTTTGTTTTTGAGAAAGGAAGGACAGACATTAATTAAATGACCCCTTTCCCCACAGAAAAAACAAGCCCCACGCCTACGGCGAGCCTCAGGAGGATGGACCTGACGAGTAGTTCCTCCTAGCTGCATTGGCTCGTCTAGGTCAGTACAGACTAACTGCTGCTTGGGAGAGGTTACCAATTGCTCAGGAATTTTCAATCTCTCCCTAAGACGTCTATCTATTCTGATAGAGAGGGACATAACAGCATCAAGGGAAAGGGGAGTCTCATACAGCGCAAGCGCATCCTTAACCCTTTCGGATAACCCAGAGCAGAACTGACTCCTGAGAGCCGGGTCGTTCCACTGAGTATCCGTAGCTCACCTACGGAACTCTGAGCAATATTCCTCTACTGGCCGATCTCCCTGTAGGAGTCTCCGTAACTTCGACTCAGCCAGGGCGACTCGGTCAGGGTCATCATATATGAGACCCAAAGCCCCAAAAAATTCATCCACTGACCGGAGAGCCCGGGAACCAGGGGGTAAAGAGAACGCCCAGGATTGCAGGTCCCCCTGAAGCAGGGAAATAACAATCCCCACCCGCTGTTCTTCATTACCAGAGGAGTAAGGGCGCAGCTTAAAATATAATTTACAGGCCTCACGGAACGTCACAAACTTGTCCCTTCCCCCAGAAAATCTGTCAGGAAGAACAACCTTGGGTTCTGCAACAACCTGGTTACTCATAGCAACCGCTGGACTTGCGGTCTGCTGCATTTGCTGCTGTTGCTGGAGGACCGACGCCTTCAATCCTGGCACCTCCAAAGACATGCCTTGAAGTTGTTTTGCCAAAGCAGCAATAGGATCCATACTGGATTCTAAATAGAGAGAGAAAAAAAATATTATTTTTTTTAATTTTTTTTCTCTTCACCAAAAATAAGGGCCAGATATAATATCACGACCGGCGTGCCTATCACATACGTGACACAAAGGGAGGGAAAAGGGAAGGCTCTGTCCAAGGGAGAGGGAAAGGTGGTGACCCCTGACTCACCTTGCGGCTGGCACCTGACTGCCCTGACGTCCCTAGACGGGTTCCTCACCCGTACACCGATTGCGTGCCTAAAACCCTGGCTTTCCCTAAGATGAGCCCTAGATAGTGAATAGGGCGGTGGGAACACTAGTCCGCACCACTAACTCTAAAGGAAAACACCAAGGGGAGGACAGACAATACAGACAACACATAATCCTAGGTGGGCGACAACAGAAGACAACAAAAAGCCCAACAGGGATCCGGAGGGTAACACTCTGGAATAACAACCAGGATTCACAGCTCCAGTGGGTCAGTATAGAAGTCCAGGCAGGAAGCTCTATATCTGGCAACCAGAGAAGTGAGAGAGGAGAATATAAGGAGATTGGGAGTGACAGACAAGAAACAGCTGAGGAGGAGAAGCTAAGGATCCCTGAGTGAGACAAAAAGGATAGTAAGGCAAACACAGAAAACTATCATTAAGAAACAGCGTGATCTTTAGACATAGAGCGCGCAGCCACCCACTGCGACTTCCTGACCCCGGGTATAACGGAGTCAGACGTGGCTCTTGACACCCTCGTGACAACTACTGGGTGTGCAGGCTTGACCGTTGGACAGAGCTGGCACAATTTTCCATTGAACTATTCGCTACCCCTCGTCGAGTGTCCTGTCCGAAAGAGCGTTCAGCGCAGCAGGGGAGATCGTGACCGATAAGCGCACTCACCTAGCTCACGACTACCTCACACGTAGTGTGGACTACCTCACATTTCTAAAAATAAATGAGGCATGGATGTCGGAGGAATTCAACACCTGTGATGACCACATGTAATTGAATTTCCTCAAGCCAGCAACACATATCTGCCACTACCCAGAACAAAGAATGGTCCTTGTCTTATGTATTTATGGCGGCATAAAAGGCCTTTTCTGTCAGATGAATGCCCATTTTGTGGGGCCTCTACTCCAGTGGCCTACAGTAAAAATTTTATCCAGTGATCGCCTAATGTACCTCCAGCCACATAATCACAAGTTCTTTTCTGTCAGGTTAATGCCTAATTTTTGGGGCCTGCACTCCATTGGCCTACAGTATAAATGTTATTCAGTGACCACCTAATGTACCTCAAGCTACATCATTACAAGTTCTTTTCTGTCAGGTGAATGCCTAATTTTTGGGGCCTGTACTGGTATACAGTAAAAATTGTTGCCAGTGACAGCTGTGAGGATTTGCTCTGGTAGGCAGGGTAAGTGGACGCAGAACAGAGGCAAAAGAAAGTTTGTAAAACAAAACTTCAGTGTTTATTCACACATGAGAAAATAAACAAAGCCACATTGATAGTCTTAGTGTTTGTTCACACAAAGGAAAGTCCAAAGCACAAAAACAGTCACCTTGTTAGCAGGTTCTTTCAGCGTCCACAACAGGCTTTAGGGGGCCTATTTCCCCGCATGCGGCTCTCAGCTCTCTAGTACGGCACCATGCCTCAGATCCCAAAACAGAGACTTTGATTCTGAGCCCAGCTGCCTATTTAAAGGACAGCCAGGTGCTTTCAAAACCCGGACCGGCACTTAAACTCTGGTCCGGTATTTGATCTCACCTGGCTGGAAATCAGCCCAACTGCCTATGTTGGGAGGAAAATACCTGCCTTCCCAAACAAAACCCCTTGCTATGTCACATACACCCCCCCTTCCTTTGTTCAACCCTGAGGGGTGAACACACGCCAGACAATGTACCCGGGACAGGGCATCCGCATTTCCCTGTAACCTGCCTGTGTTCTACTGTAAACTTAACGTTTTGCAAGGACAAGAACCATTTGGTGACCCGAGCATTCCTCTACTTGGCCTGGCTGATTAATCGATCGCATCAGACACCCCACGTACTGGAATACGAGCGGCTCCACTGTGATCCACCAGACTTGATAAAGGGGTCATGCACCCCGAAACGTGTTGTCGTCCTGAATAAACCAATTTGTTTTCTACCATTGGTTGTGGATTTGCGCCCGTTACTCTGTCAGTTTTCCTTGGACTTTCTTGGTCCACCAAACCCACAGTTCCCATATTCACCCGTTCGGCGGTTTGGCACCGACCGAAGGGTGTTTGGACAAAGCCGGCGGCACCAACCAACCCTCACGAGCACTTAGCCTTCATTGTAGTTGCACCCAATTGGTGCAACTCTGACAGGTGAGCATATTACCTCCCGTAGAAAGGAGAAACAATCATTTACATACTCACCCTATGAGCGCCTTCTCTCTCCTTTTTTGTCTACAACCGCTCCATCCACTTGAGAGGGGAGTGGTCGGTCACCAGATGGAACTTTCTCCCCAACAGATAATAGCAGAGAGACTCGAGTGCCCACTTGATGGCCAGGCACTCTCTCTCCACTATACCGTACCGGATCTCGGCTGGAGTGAGCTTACGGCTGAGGAAGACAACGAGATGCTCCTCCCCGTTGACTTCCTGAGACAGTACAGCACCAAGGCTTATTTCGGAGGCATCGGTCTGTACTATAAACTACTTTTAGAAGTCGGGTGTCACCAAAACCAGAAACCCACACAGAGCCTTTTCCGCCTGGTCATTCCAGCGGACCATCACGGACTTCCGTCCATTCAAGAGCCCTGTCAATGGAGCTGCTAAAGTGGCAAAATGGGGAACAAACCTCATATTGTTATGGACTATTGATACAAAATGGATACTTGCTTGTTGAGCTAAGATGGCGGCCAGGCATTCAGCCTACACCTATAAACTAGAATCTTACTTTGTGTTTTTATCATGTGTTTCTTTGTGGTTTCCGTTCAGCTCAAGCAAGCAATTACAAAGAAAGAAGTAGTAACGGTTTCACCCAGGAGCAAGGGGGGAGGGAGGAGGAATTTCCTCTGGCCGTCAAGGTTACAGAAAAGTAGAGAGTTCATAGCCAATAGAAAATATATACTTTATCTTTCACCCCCCTCTCACTCCCTCCTCTCGTGAAAACTATGTATTGTCTGCTGTTTCCAGAAATAAACCAGAGATCCTTTTTAACCCCATGCAGAGGGTTGTCTGTCTGATCTCTCCGTGCACGTATCTTAATTAATTTGGAGCAGTACATCAACCGAACTGGCAGCTTGGCCAGAACCAGAACAATTTTGGCGCCAATCGTGGGGCTCGAGGATTGGACCCTCTGTTCCCGTACCCCCAGAGACCAGACGAGGAGAGGCGCACTAACGGACACCGGGATCGCAACCCGTGATATGAGGTAGGAAAATTGAGTCATCTTGCCTATAAAGTGTCCCCTGGTGTAGCCTCTTGGTGTTCGTCTGAGGGAGGGGTGCGGAAGCAGTCTGGGACGTCCTCGAGGGCATGAAAGTAAGAACCCCATATGTTTTCTTAAAGTCTTGATGTACTGTGTTGTGCCTATAAGTTTTGAAGACCCTGTTGACAAGTATCATTGACTGGAGACACGGAGTTCTCCTGTGTGCCTGTATCGGAGTTCAGCCCGGTGTCTGACTCGAATCTCCATAAAGGGGACGATCACAGATGGGTGGAGAGCGGTTCGCGGTAGCCCAGAGTGTGCTGACCGGGACTCAAAGGTCTTCACGTCCAGTGATTACTCTATGCAGAGGTCTTTAGGCGGCTTCAGTAGGTACGAGAGATAATGGGAAATGAGGAAAGTGTCCCGAAGGGTTACTGTTCACCTGAACAGTACGTGGCGGACAGGAGAGGCAAACGTTTCATGAAAGGATTAAGTAAGTTGGAGAAGAGTTAAAGGTGTCTGTAAAGGAGGCATCCTATGTAGTGCCACCTGGCAAGTGTTGTTAAACGAGAAGAGGGGGAAGTTAGAAGATGATAAATTGACAGACATGGTCCGTGTGTGGTTGGACTGTAGTAAAGAATTTGAACAGACCGGGGGGAACTAAATTTTGATGAGAAAAGACAGAGATATTTCTGTAAGCCTGGTTTTGCATTGATACATGACTTGCCACCACCCTATAATGGCGCCGGGAAGAAAGCAGGTAGGGTGGACCTGCAAAATATGTGGTCAACAGAATCCCTCCTCCCGTGATACGTGCCTTCCCTGTGGGGTTCCCCACCCACAAAACCACACCTTGGTAACTACTCCCCGGCACGTCCCATCACTTCCCGTGTTAGCTACAGCGCCATCTTGTCCCCAGGCAACGCCCATGAATGGACCTTTAATATCATTCGGTCCGGACCCCCCCGTCACTCCTATGTCACCCTTGCCCCTTCCTACTACCTTGTACCCCATGGTTAACCCGGACGGTACATTCATGCTACCCCACTCACCTGCCACCCTTACTCCTATATTGGTAGGGGGGCAACCTGATGAAGCAGAACAGGGGGATGCAGACGGTGCTGCAGAATCCACAATGGGCATACAAAATGCACCGGGTAATATGCAGACTCCTTTGCGGGGTACCCCGACAGACTACGGTGATCCGCCATCTTTATCCCTGGCACCACAGTGGACTGTACCCATGACCGTACGCCCATCACGACGTTCACAAGATCAAATACTGCAGGGTCAGATTACAGAGTTACAAAAGAACTTACAGAAAATTGAGCAGGGAAACCTTGAGACACTGAAAGAAGCCCTAGCACTTAACCGGCCACAGGGACCACCAAAATATGTGTCTTTCACCCCACAACAGTTATTCACCATAGTGAATTTACTGCCTGACCCTGAGACCCATCCCATGCCCTTTTTCAGGAAACTGTCCCAAGTGCATCAAACCTATGGGTGCACATGGTCGGACCTGCAAAGTATAGTGGAAAACAAGACAGGTGAATACTCCACACTGATAATGGATCAAATCCACATCCCTGAACTTAAAAGGTGCTAACTTTGACCCCCGGGATCATGAGTCTGGAGAATTCTTTATAGAACAACTACAGAAATGGACAAAAGCTAAATTTGCAGATCAGTTGACCCCCACCTTTTTTCTTTTCACAGAAATGTTAGTTTCTGCTGTGTTAGTTTAAGATCCTCTTTCTGATAAGAAACTGTCTCGCTTCTTGGTCTTTGTGGTTTTCACTCAAATTATGTGACACCCACAGCTGCCGGATGTCTGACAATAAAATTCTGCACTGATTTATATGAGCAAGGGGATTCGCTGCAAACCATTTTGCACCTCATCCCCAATACTCTCTGGGCCATAGAACCCAGGATATTGGATACCTCAATGTCCCACCAGTCACTGTGACCCTGAAGGACCCCAAAGTCCTACCATACAAAGAGACTGGACCCAGTAGCCAGAGAAGCCCCTTCCTGTGTCAGAGCTATCCATGCTGCCAGCTCTCTTCTAAACGTCACATCTGACGTTGTGCTGGGTCATCCCCTCACTATTCTGGCTCCCCATGACATTTCTGCCATCCTCCAGCAGACTCAACCTAAACACCTCACTGCACAGCGCCACCTCCGGCTTCAGTGTAGTTTGCTTCTGCCAGATAATGTCACCATTCAGAGGTGTCACATCCTCCATCCTGCTGCCCTCCTTCCTCTTCCAAGGGGGGAGTATAATGGAGATTCTGAAGATTTTATTGATCTACAGGCACACTCGAGCTGACACCTCTGAAGCCAGAGGAAAAGCCCTAGCTGATCAAGCAGCATAGGAAGCAGCAGTGAAAGAGGAAGAAGAACAGCCCTCACAAGTCTTGATAGCAACGGAGTCCACAACAGACCTAACACAGAAATAAAAAGAGGTCTCCTGGGACCTGCTAGTCCAGTTACAGAAGCAGGCCACACCACAAGAAAAATTGGATTGGCTAAAAGAGTCAGCCCGAGAAGAGAAAGAATCTGGACTGTGGACCCAAGGAGGGAGAGCCTCTCTGCCCAAAGCTCTCTATCCTCTGATAGCTTCAATAGCTCATGGGCCCACCCACCAATCTAAGACCATCATGAAAGAACTAATAGACAATGGCCCCAGGGATAACCCCTGTCCTGGTGAGGCATACTCAGTCTTGCCTCATCTGTGCGCAGTGCAACCCGGGAAGACCTGAGCCTACACCAACCAAACATCTCCCCAAAGCCCAGTACCCGTTCCAACGGATTCAAATTGACCACATCCAGATGCCAATGTGCCAAGGGTTTCAATATGTGCTAGTAGTGATAGACTTGTTCTCTGGGTGGCCAGAAGCCTACCCCGTCCGAAACCAGGCAGCAACCACTACTGCAAAAAAACTGATGCAGGAGCTTGTCTGTAGGTTCGGAGTACCTGAGGTCATTGAGAGTGATCAGGGCCCAGCATTCACTGCTAGATTAACCCAAGAAGTCTGGAAGATGGTAGGGTCACACTTAGCCTATCACACATCCTACAGACCCCAAAGCGGCGACAAAGTCAAACGACTGAACGGGGTACTGAAGTCCAAGATGCTGAAAATGACTGGGGAGACAGGGCTCAGTTGGGTACAATGCCTGCCAATAGCACTATTTTCAGTTAGACACACCCCTAGGCCTCCACACCAAATTTTGTTTAGGACACGGCCTAGGATGGGACAGTACTTCCCACAGCAATTGCAAATGCATTATGAATCTGTTGCTAAATATGTGATTGCCCTGAGTAAACAATTGTCTAACATACGTGCACAAGTTTTCTCTTCCATTCCAGATCCTGACTCCCTAGAGGGAATACACACTCTCAAACCTGGAGAGTGGGTGGTGGTCAAGAAACACATCAGAAACACCCTCGAACCACGATACGAGGGGCCGTACCAGGTGTTGCTGACTACCCCGACCTCTGTGAAACTCGATGGAGGCTTACCTGGATCCACGCCTCACATTGTAAAAGAGTAAAGGCTGCCCCGACGACCCTGGAACAATAAGCCATGAGGATTCACATACTGATCATGACTTTGACAGTGGGCATATCTGCAGTGTTCACGCCACTGGGTAATGAATGGGACAATTCACTGATACTGCACCATCAAATTTTAGTCCAGGGGTTGAAGGAGACTGAAACTCTGAGAGATTGTTGGATCTGTACCCACAGTCCCGTGAGTTCAAACAGTATGCCTTATTTTGCAATACCCCTGGACCTTTCTGGACTGATTGACCTGTCTAATTCTACCATCTTTCTCACTAGCATACACCAAGTTAAATCCAGTACAAACAAGGACAGGGAAGTAGCCTTACCTGTTGCAGGGTGGGCAGATGCCCCATGGCTCATGATAAACAGATCAGGACCCTCGGTAGATTATAGCTCTACTCCTTGGCAAGAGGGACACTGGGCTAATGTCACATGTTTTCCAAGCTGGACACACTGTTATTCTCTCCAAGTACAAACCAAAGGTATGACATTTAGTCCACACATACACTCCGGTTGCAATGATTCAAAAACAGACAGCCACGTGCAGTGTATTGGTGTAGATGCTGAGAACGGAAAGGATCTGCCCTGTAACAACCGTACTGTACAGGATCTCCTGACAGGTATATTAGCTAATGACACCGAAAGTCAGTCAAAAGGATATGAGTTGGCGAAAGGGACACAATTAGCCAAACTAATTACCCGATTATTCAATGGCACAGCAGTAGCAGTTCCAGACGACATATACTTAGTTTGTGGACACAAAGCGTACAAATGGTTATCCGAGAATGTCACAGGACTGTGCACCATCGCCAGGCTTACTCCTGCCACCTTTATAGTACCACACTCTGAAATTGACATAAATGCAGTACCTAAACACACCTTGTATCGTAGGGCCAAAGATAACACACCCAGACCAAATGGCAAGCCACATGTAGTAGAGATGAGCATTACCAACAAAATTGTTAGTTCCATCTTCATATATCCCATGATAGTGCAGATGTGGGATCATCTGGTAGTAGCAACAGACTACCTGGATGACCAAATATGGGAAGTGATGAGACTTATGAATACCTCAAACATTGTGCAAAACCAGTTAATCATTGTCACCAACCAACACACATTAGTTCTAGACTATGTTACAGCTAAAGATGGAGGTATGTGCCAGATTGTGGGACTCTCTTGTTGCCATTACATAGACCCGCAGGGTAATTTGCAAGTTAAGGTGGATATAGAGAAGATGGCGGATTTAAGAGATAAATGGCTGGATGCACATAAAGCTGATAAAGATACATGGTGGTCTGATACCTTCTCTTCCCTTAACCCCAATAACTGGTTCAAAGGTATTGGGGGTTGGCTCATGGGAATTGTCCAGGTAATATTGCAGGTAGCCCTAATAATATTGGTGATATATGTAGTGATTAATCTCGTTCTTATTTGTGTGACCCGCTTTTCAAAAAGAATGAAGAAAACTGATGAACGACCTATTATGCTCCTCTATGATGAGGAAGGACAGAAGGAAACATTGTTCAACACAGCTCCCCCTCCTCACAATGATGCCTGGCTGAGATAGGGTGAGATGAATCCCAGGGTATTACCACAAGTCCGAGCAACCGGGAGCCTACCTATAAGGGGTAGGTTGTCACCACTGCGGCTGAAGAGGATACGAATGGTATGCCCAGGGGATTCGCTAGGCGAAGGGAAAGTCTACAATCAAGTCTCCAAGGGGGGACTGTTATGGACTATTGATACAAAATGGATACTTGCTTGTTGAGCTAAGATGGCGGCCAGGCATTCAGCCTACACCTATAAACTAGAATCTTACTTTGTGTTTTTATCATGTGTTTCTTTGTGGTTTCCGTTCAGCTCAAGCAAGCAGTTACAAAGAAAGAAGTAGTAACGGTTTCACCCAGGAGCAAGGGGGGAGGGAGGAGGAATTTCCTCTGGCCGTCAAGGTTACAGAAAAGTAGAGAGTTCATAGCCAATAGAAAATATATACTTTATCTTTCACCCCCCTCTCACTCCCTCCTCTCGTGAAAACTATGTATTGTCTGCTGTTTCCAGAAATAAACCAGAGATCCTTTTTAACCCCATGCAGAGGGTTGTCTGTCTGATCTCTCCGTGCACGTATCTTAATTAATTTGGAGCAGTACATCAACCGAACTGGCAGCTTGGCCAGAACCAGAACAATATAATACTTCACTATTCCCATGAATGACTTTACTTGCCTAAAGGGTGACAGGTTGGGGCCAATTCCTTATTGCCTCTATTTTTTTTACTTGGGGTTTGATGACTCCGCGCCCAATGACATACCCTTGGTATTTGGTCTCCTTTAACCCTATCGCACATTTTTTGGGGCTAGCTGTTATACCAGCCTTTCGAAGGGAGTCCACTATGTCCTGTACCTTGGGGCAGGTGACTTTCCCAGTCGGTAATGTGAATGACAATATCATCCAGATAAGCCGAGGCGTATCGCCGATGTGGATGAAGCACAATGTCCATTAGATGTTGAAAAGTGGCAGGGGCACCATGAAGACCAAAGGGTAACACTTTATATTGGTACAGCCCCTCTGGTAAAATGAAGGTAGTTTGCCCCTTGGCAGCCTCCATCAAGGGTACCTGCCAGTACCCTTTGGTGAGGTCCAAAACAGAAAAACACCGGGCTTGGCCTATCCTTTTAATAAGCTCATCCAACCGAGGCATAGGATATGCATTGAATTTAGATATTCCATTCAGCTTATGAAAATTGTTACAAAACTGTAACATCCCGTCCGGCTTGGGTATTAAGACTATAGGACTGGCTCACTCACTTTTAGATTCCTCGATGATGTCTAGCTGCAGCATGAGCTGCACTTCCTCCGAGATTACTTGTCGCCGAGCCTCAGGTGCCCGGTATTGCTTTAACCGGACTTTTGCATCCATGGAGGTCTGAGAACACATCCGGGTTCCGACTAAGCTGTCTTCAGTACAGGTCTCCCTATCTTTCCAAGGTTTAAGTAACTTAACATAGTAAACCTGCTCCGGCTTCCGCCACCCTGGCTGGTGTACCTTGTAATTTCCAACTTTCTCGAGTTCCTCGTAGGGTCCCTGCCACATAGCCAGGAACTTACTGTCCACAGTCGGTACCAGAACTAAAACCAGATCACCCGGGTTAAAGTTCCTGACCCGAGCCTGCCGATTATAGATCCGACTCTAGGCTAGCTGAGCAGCCTCCATATTGCTCCCTGATAAGAGGCAAACTGGTCTCTATCCGGTGTTGCATCTTGATTGCATACTTCAAGACACTTTTATGCGGAGTGGGTTGCTGCTCCTACGCCTCTTTGGCCACGTACAACAGACCACGAGGATGTCTGCCATAAAGCAATTCAAAGGTCAAGAACCCAGTAGAGGCCTGGGGTACCTCTCGCACAGCGAACATGAGATAGGACAGAAGAAGGTCCCAATCCTTCCCATCTTTAGTCACCACCCTTTTTAACATGGTTTTTAGAGTTTTTTTTAAACCTTTCCACCAGACCGTCCATTTGCGGATGGTACATGGATGTCCGTAACTGTCTGATATGCAGCAACTTACAGAGTTCTCTCATGACCTTGGACATAAAAGGGTCCCCTGGTCAGTCAGAACCTCTTTAGGTAGCCCCACTCGGGAGAACAACTCCATTAGCTCCTTAGCTATAAGCTTTGCCGATGTATGTCGCAGTGGCACTCCCTCCGGGTACCGAGTGGCATAGTCCAGGACGACCAAGATGTGTTGGTGTCTTCTAGTGGACTTCGGTACTGGGCCTACGAGGTCCAAAGTGATTCTCTCAAACGGCACCTCGGTGATCGGGAGAGGTACCAAGGGACTGCGGAAAAGGTGCTGGGGGCTAGTTGCCTGGCATGTCGGGCAAGACTTACAGAATTCTTCCACCTCCCTAAACACACTGGGCCAGTAAAAACATTGTAGTATCCGGTCCTGTGCCTTCTGCATTCCCAAATGACCCCCGAGAACATGCTGGTGGCTAACTCTAACACGAGTTTGCGATAAGCCTGGGTCACCACCAACTGTTCAATTGATTCACCTCACAGCTGGTTTACCCGGTATAACATACCCTGATGAACCACAAAACAGGGAAACACCGACTCTGCCCCTGGTTGTTGTGGTTCACCATCTACTATTAATACATTTTCCCAGGCTCGGGATAGGGTTGGGTCCCGGTGTTGAACAGTACCAAAATTATCCCCGGAGACATTGAGGTCTGCCAGCTCAGGACCCGGCAGCAAGCCCTCCGTGTCTCCCACCATCACACTTAGCGGGGTTGTCTCCCCCTCTTCCACCGAAGTAGAGGTTACCCCTACCGCTGGCCCTTCAGACTCAGGTTCCCAGGGTACTGGTCTCCCCCCTGAGCCGGGCCACTCTTCTAGGGTTATTCCTGTCACATGGGTATCAGTCACTCTCGTAGTAGGCCACAGTGCCGGGAAGCCCGGGAAGTCTCTCCCTAATATAAATTCATAGTGTAGATTGGTGGCAACAGCCACCTCATGGGTCCACCTGCCGGCAACCGTGGTTATAGACACCATAGCAGTGGGGTAGTCTTTTAAGTCTCCATGAATACACATGACCCCAACTTTCCGGCCAGTATACCCAGTGGTCTGTACCAGGGGAGCCCTTACCAGGGTCACCAGTCTCTCTAAGTCCAACAGAGCCTCCGCTGGAGTGTCTCCCACCTCCACCTGGCACAGGTGATTCAGAGTCACTGGGGCACCTGCTGCACACAGCTTTCTAGAATATAACGACTGGCGGAAGCAATAGTTTGTGTCCATAGGTTTCACCTGATGTGGACAGACAGCTCATACATGGCCAGGCTCCCGACAATGCCAGCAGACTATCGGAGCTGGGTCCACAGGGGGCACATCCCGGGTCGGTTCAAATCACCGGGTCTGGGGTGGAGAGTTACGGGTTTTGACTATCCCCCTCCCAAAAGAACCCCCCCCCCGTAGATTCCGGGTAGCTTCATAGCGCTCCACCAGGTCGACCATCTCAAGAGCATTACCTGGAGAGACCTGGCCGATCCATTGCTGGAGAGGGGGTGGCAAAGCCCTCAAGAACATATCAGCCACTAGACGGTCCAGCATAGCAGTGGGGCTCAGCATGTTAGGCTGTAGCCACTTTTGCAAGAGATTAAGCAAGTTATAATACTGGGGTCTCACGGGCTCAGACAGCTTAAACCCCCACTGATGCACTCGCTGGGCCCGGACCAACACATTCACCCCCAGTCTTGCCAGAATCTCACTCTTGACTCTCTGGTAGTTGGCCGATTGGTCGTCTGTCAAGTCGAAATACAGCCGCTGGGAATCGGATGTCAGGAACGGAGCGACGACCTCAGCCCACTGATCTCGGGGTAAATCCTCCCTTGTGGCTACCTTCTCATACATCGCCTGATAAGTTTCGACGTCATCTGATGGTGTCATTGTGGGGATCGCCGCACGGACCGCTTTCCAGACATCATGGACACTCTGGGACTCTCCTGCCGTCTGTAAAGCCATCACGTGTTGTAACAGCAGCTGGTTTGTTTCTTGCTGGTGTTGATTAGCCTCCACGAGAGCTTTTGTTACAGCCTCCATTTTATCACATGACACAAGTTTAAATTTAGCTGGTTTAATCCAGGACATCCAGCCGTACCCGAAAAAAATATTTCGGCATTTACGCCAGCTTCACTGCGTGTGCCTGCTCCAGGCCACCAATTGTGAGGATTTGCTCTGGTAGGCAGGGTAAGCGGACACAGAACAGAGGCAAAAGAAAGTTTGTAAAACAAAACTTTAGTGTTTATTCACACATGAGAAAATAAACAAAGCAACATTGATAGTCTCAGTGTTTGTTCACACAAAGGAAAGTCCAAAGCACAAAAACAGTCACCTTGTTAGCAGGTTCTTTCAGTGTCCACAACAGGCTTTAGGGGGCCTATTTCCCCGCATGCGGCTCTCGGCCCTCTAGTACGGCACCATGCCTCAGATCCCAAAACAGAGACTTTGATTCTGAGCCCAGCTGCCTATTTAAAGGACAGCCAGGTGCTTTCAAAACCCGGACCGGCACTTAAACTCTGGTCCGGTATTTGATCTCACCTGGCTGGAAATCAGCCCAGCCGCCCATGTTGGGAGGAAAATACCTGCCTTCCCAAACAAGACCCCTTGCTATGTCACACCGCCTAATATACCTCCAGTCACATCATCACAAGTTATTTTCTGTCAGATGACTTCCTAATTTTTAGGGCCTGTACTCCAGTAGCCTACAGTAAAATGTATTATCCATTGACCGCCTAATGTACCTCCAGCCACATCATCACAAGTTCTTTTCTGTCAGGTGAATGTCTAATTTGTGGGCTTGTACTGGCCTACAGTAAAGTTTTTATTCAGTGACCGCCTAATGTACCTCCAGCCACATCATCACAAGTTCTTTTCTGTCAGATGAATGTCTAATTTTGGGGGCCTGTATTCCCGTGGCCTAAAATAAAAATTTTCTAGGCTCCAGGAGGGCACATTTTTTTTTGAGTTTCCCTTTAAGACGCATAAAAATGGCCCCTGATTAAAATACATATTTTTTGTGGGAATTTTTGCAAATGATCCCCCTCTGGTATGTCACTGTCCATGTTGTGGGACTATTTGTGCACTTTTAGTAAGTATTTGGTGGCTACAAATATGACCTGAGGTTTTTCAGGTTCGCCTGTCATTAAAGTCAATAGGGCCCGCCGCAAACGTGCGGTTCACGAACGTCTGATTGCGAACGCGCGTTTGCGAACTTTCCTGGCTGATGTTCGTCCATCACTACATATTGCCTTCATTCACTTTTCCATCATATTATACAGAGATGACTAGAGATGGACAAAGTTTAGAAAATTTTTATTTGGCCGATTTGCCAAAATTCAACAAGATATTTGGTTTGTTATGAATTCATTCATCATTAATCGCTATTGTCAGTTATATCCAGGCCTCTCAGTGTAAAGGCTTGGAAGATAACTGCTTCCGACAGCCGACAGTATATTTACATTGGCGGCCAGGCATTTAAAAATGAGCAGCAGGTGCCACGGCCGCCGGATATCTGCTTTAAAGAACAGATACCCGGCACCAATGCCATTACCGCCGGTCGTGCCCTTTTAACCCTTCAGATGCTGTTACCCCATACCAGCAACATCCCCTGTTTGATCACCATATTATATAGCAGTTAGTTTTCAGGCTCCTGTCCCTTATGGCAATAGTCAAGTGGCCATATTTGATCCATCTACCATGTTCGGCCTATCTAGTTTTAACCCTAATACATTTTGAAAGCAAAATACTATTATGTTCATAGTATGTAAGGATCCCGGACCTTATGGACGGATCCACATGGGTTAACATTTTGTTGCACTGCACAGTGACATAAAGTTTGTTGTGGATTTCAGAGTGAAAACTTTTCGGTAACAGCTAAGAATTATGAATTTGATAAATTTGGGTCCAGTTCAATTAATTTGGGTCGAGTTGGTGGAGCGATTTGTGTGGTTCATTCCTATAACCAACGATACTCCTCCGTGCTAAGTAGTTATTTGACCCCAGGCAGTCAGCATCCAACATCTTCAAAGAACAAGTGGTGTTCAGCAATAACAGGTCTGTGATGCCCTTAAATGACTGGGGCTGCATGCACGCTTTATGAAGGAATCGCCGTGTGGCTGACAGGTGCAGGTAACCCACTCAACGCCGTTCGTAATATCGATCGGGAATTGCAATATGGAGGCAGAATAATTTTTTCGCTAACAGATCGTATTAGTGATGATGAATTGGGGTCCACTTTACACTTGTACATGGTGAAATATTTAACTGTATCATTAAAATAATGGACTAACTGTGAATGTCAGTGCAATATCGGTGCAATATATTACACCTGCAGCTCCAATGTGTATTAAAGATTCATGAAATTAAGAAGCTCGTAGTTGGATATTTACTGTAGCTAAATACTGACGCAATGTAACGTAACAGCTAACATAATCTATTCTCTATAATAAATTTGGGAAGGAACCAGCTGTCTCGACTCCTGCTACCTATCCTAGGGCTTGTCAGTTTTAGCAGGGCATAGGTATCTGGCGTATGAGCATTTCCACCATCAGGATCTGCTCATACTGGCAGGAGTAAGGCTGGGTTCAGACCTGAGCGTTTTACAGCGCGTTCCTACGCTCAACAAGTAGAAACCAATGCTTCCCTATCGGCATGGTTCTCACCTGGGCATTTTACAGCGCGTACGATCGCGCCGTAAAACGCCCGATGCCCCAAGAAGTTCAGGAGCTTCTTTGGGGTGTAGTGTCGCGCGTTCCCGTACATAGACTTCCGTGAACGCGCGACAATGGGCGTTTGCTTGTCTCCATGGCGCGATTGTAATCATCGGTAGTTGCACACCTAGAGGAGTGTGCAGAGGACCTCTCCTCCAAATCTGTGCTGGCCTGTAAGTGCTGACTGTCCTCATAAAGCCCAACCTCACTGAAAAGTGGAGCAGAGCCGACGGCATACATTATATGCTAGCAGAAGAAGCAGCAAAAGAAAGAGGCAGGTTCAGGACAGGTGAAGGCATACAGGCAGTTACTGGGTCATGCCAACTAAGTATTAGTGTCAGGGGAAACCACCGATTCCTGGCTGTGTGTATCTCTTGTCACCTGAGATGATGTTACAGAGTAAGTCAACCATTCCAGTACAGCTGGATTGTTGGACAAAACGTGACTGCTGGATTACATAGGCAGCTCTGGCCTATTGCTGTGTTGGCTACAGTAACATTTTCGTCACTGTCCATTACTTTGGCGGACCCAGGCAACTGTCTGTTGCCCATAGTGTACAGTAACTGTATCAGTCATACAACAAATTAACTGCAATTGTGTCAGCAGTTCAACAAGATGCAAACGGCGATATACTAGACCGCCCTTTCATACTGCAGCACAGTAATTCTATATATAAAATAAGAGATTAACTGCAAATGTGTCAGCAGTTCAAGAGGATGCAAATATAAATATATTATATAGCCCTTTAATACTGCGGCACAGTAATTCTATATATAAAATAAGAACTTAACGGGGATTGTGGCAGCAGTTCAACAAGATAGAGAACACAATATATTAGAATGCCCTTCAATACGGCCGCACAGTGATTCTATATAAAAAATAAGAGATTTACTGGGAATGTGCCATTTCAACAGGATGCAGACAGCGATATATTAGATCGCCCATTAATAGTGAGGCACAGTAATTCTATATATAAAATAAGTGATTAATGGGGATTGTGTCAAAACTTCAACATGATGCATGCAGCAATATATTAGACCTCCCTTTAATCCTGCGACACAGTAAGAAAAAGCGCTGTCCTATGTGAGCACCCACAATCTCAGCCACCAGAGAGGCCGGCACTGTTATCCATAGTGTGCAAGCACGACTACCGCTGCTGAATTACAGGGTGGTCCATGGAAACGAGAAGTGTATATTGCAATGGAAAAATAGATTAAGCCAGCAAGAGGCAATATGGACAATCAAAATACATTAGAAAGTGTCTTGTATTAACTTTGTATGGATGATAAATGCCCTTTGCTGAAGTGAGACAACCACTTTAATTGCAAAAACTGTCTGCTTCACTGGCGTACATACAGGGGTCGCAGTTGCGGCCGGGCCCGGCACTCCAGGGGGCCCGGCCGCCTGTGGACCCTCCGCCCAAGCCGCTGGCGTGGGCCCCGCTGTACTCACATGTAATAGAGCTCTCTGATGGGGCCCGGCATGAAGTACAGTGACAATTTCGGGCCACATCAGAGCGCTTCATGTCTCCATTACATGTATAATATGTGGGGGGTAGGAAGAGGGGGGGGACGGGCACTTACTCACACACATCCGGCCAGGCAGTTTGTTTCCATAGTGAAGCAGGGAAACCTCTCTGCTCCCTGCTTCACTGATCTTCAGAGCTCAGGAGCTCCCCCTGCTGGCCCTACATCGCGCTACTGGCGTGGGATGAGAGCTGAAATCCCGGGAATTTGCCTTCAGCACAGCCAGCAGCGCGATGAGTGTGGGAGCCTGTCATCAGGGAAGAAGGTAAGTATGTTTTTTTTTTTTTTTTTCTAATGATGCAAGGGGAGGGGGTATTTGATGGGCACAACTAGAGTGAGGGGGCACAAAAGTGGGCATCTCTACTGAGCACGTAATCTGCCATAACTAATTTGAGGGGGCACCTAATCTGGCATAACTACTGTGAGGGGGGCACATATGAAGGCATAACTATGAGGGGGCATATATGAAGGCATAACTGAAGGCATAACTACTGCGAGGGGGCACGTAATCTCTCATAACCACTGTCAGGGGCACATATGTGGGCATATCTAATGTGAGGGGACACATAATCTGGCATAACCACTCTGAGGGGGCACATATCTGGGCATATCTACTTTGAGGGGGGCACATAACTGGGCATAAATACTGTGAAGGGGCACATAATCTGGCATTACTACTGTGAGGGGACAGATAATCTGGCATAACCACTCTGAGGGGGCACATATCTGGGCATATCTACTTTGAGGGGACACATAACTGGGCATAAATACTGTGAAGGGGCATATAATCTGGCACAACTACTGTGAGGGGAACATAATCTGGCATTACTACTGTGAGGGGCACATAATCTGGGCATTACTACTGTGAGGGGGCACATATTTGGCATTACTACTGTGGGGGTGACATAATCTGGCATTACTACTGTGAGGGAGGCACATATCTGGGTATAACTACAGTAAGGAGACACATATTTGGATAACTACTGTGAGGGGGCACATATTTGGATAACTACTGTGACAGGAACAAATGCGGGCATAACTACTGTGAGGGGCCACAAGGTGGGCATTAGTACTGTATGGTTGCACTTAGGGGAAATGTCCTATATTACCCTGCTATACATTGGCATGGCTCAGTCTTACAAGCCAGCACAACGCTCCCTGCTGGTGATTTCACAGGGTCAGTCACCATCCCTGTGATTATTCTTTTTTTCTCACCAAAGGGACCTTGTTCTGGATCCAGTGGACATCACGGCGACGCCAGCGACACCCTGGATGAGGTAGGACCAGATTTTATTAGGACTGGGTGAGTGTAGCCATGCATTGGGCTTAGGGATCTTTAACACAAGCTGATCCAGTGTGGGTAATCTGCTGCGTGAAAGAGAGCCAAGCCCCGTTCCAGACAGCAGAGACACGGAGCATTAGCATGATTAATTATGCTCCTTGCCTCTCTGTGATCATTTTACCACAAAATCACAGTGAGATAAAGTTGTCGAACACAGTCAATCATGTTACTGCCTCGTGTCTCTGCTGTCCAGAATGGGGCTTGGCACTCATTCACACATCAGATTAACCGCACGGAAAGAGCCCTTAGTAAGAAAATCTGCTGCTTATTTGTAAAAATGAGGGGGGGCCCATAACACTATAGTTACACCACTGGTAGGGAAGGTAGTGGGGGGGGTGGAGACAGGTTGGGGGGGTGACGGGGGGTCCCCATGGATCAGTTTCGCACCGGGGCCCCATGGATTGTGTGTAAGCCACTGGTCTACATTGTGTGGATGATTGCCATTGTGATTACTGCAGATTTTTCGGACGTATTTCCACTATGAAAAATCTGTAGCATATACCCAACACGTAGCTGAAGAATTAGTTTAAACACCCACACACTCAGTGAACATGGCTGCTTGCTCCTCACTCCTGTCTATTGGTTGTGTCTGGATTGTAGCTCAGCTCCACTGAAATGTGCAAAATCCACTGCTGCAAAACTTTAGGGCCCTGCGTGAGTATGTCTATATTGCCTGGTCCTGTTAGTCAAAGAGGTGGAAGTGCAGTTGTAACACGCTGCCCCCCAAGGCCAATAGGGTCCCAGTATTTAGGAATGGCGAGTGGTAATGTGGCCTGATTGTGTCACAATTCTCCTACCTGGATATTGTCGTTACCTGGGGGTAGGCTCCACAGCAAGAAAGAATATTTAGTTGGTGGAATTAGTAGAGTCCAGACTTGGTAAAGTTCAACTGTTTTACTTGAATAAACTTGTAATAACCTTGTGTCATCCAAACAATACTTTATCTTTCTCTTGGCTCCAGCAGGATAAGAGTAAACAGGCAGGTAAACTTGAATATTCTGCTTCATCCCTCTCTGCTGTACTAATCTCTGACTTCAGCTTCGACTATAGCTTTCACTCATTGGTTTATAAAACGTTGTTTGTGGCTGTAATAATAATAATAATTAGGAACCTTATCATTTCTTTGTTACATTTCAAAGTTTAAGACTATCAGATTTTGCAAATAAAGGGACAAATGTGAAATAACAAAATTTAACAATTACATTTTACAGAGTAATTTACAAAGACATTCTAATTGTTCAGTGAGGTATGTGTCATAAAAAAAGAGCTTCACTCTGCATGTAACACAAGGTAAACTGTATATCAGTAACAAGCAAACACATCTGCTTTCTCACCACTGCACATCGTTCCCATATGAATTTATTTGACATTATAAATCAGAAATGTACTGCTTATTCAGACAGTTGTCTTTGTAGCAATGCTGTAGAGTCATACTTTTTAAACATTTTATGGCATTTTTTGAACAGGTGGGATTTCTGTATGAGGGATTTGGCATGTATGTTGGAAAATGAGATAAAATGTTTCTAATATTTCAATACTACTAAACCAGTGAACCCAAAATCTGCTACCAGCCTTCTGAAACCTCTCCGGGTAGTATAAAACTAAGGCAACCCCTAAATCCACTTCCTATCGCTACGATGGGACACAGGGACTGAAATCTGATTGGCTTGGTTTCCAATCAAACTGACAGATCCATCAGCTGGGGCTTATCTGGTCATTGTGGCAACGCTCCCAGTACAGCCCTTCATAGTAATGCGAGCTGAACTCTTGGAAACTGCATTCATGCTAGCATTTTCCTTTGTTTAGGATGAAGAAAACTATTAAGGAATTTTCCTACAACTAACTCTTATCCCTTAGGGCTCATGTACACGGCCGTGTTTGACAGGCTGGATTCCTGCTGAGAGCAGGAGCGCACAGCGTCATTGGTTGCTATGACGCCGTGCGCTGCCTGCTGCCGCCGCTATACAGTGATACACTGGTATGATCTATACCAGTGTATTACTGTACTATGGCGGCAGCAGGGAGCGCACGGCGTCATAGCAACCAATGACGCATTGCGCTCCTGCTCTCAGCAGGAATCCAGCCCGTGGTTCCACGGGCCGTTCACGGCCATCAAACACGACCGTGTGCATTCGGCCTTATGCAAAGAAGAGGGGATGAGTATTTGATCAGCGGGAGTCTGAAAAGTGGGTTCCCCACCAATTCTGAGACCCATCTTTCCCTGTTTGCATAGAGCAGTGACCAGTAATGTGCACTGCTAGTATTTTCAACTTTGTGGGACAGTGAAAGATAACCAAATGCAACGCTCATCAATCACTGCCAGTCACATAGAGATAAATAGAGAGACAGTGTGCCTTTGAGTTTGAGATTCATCTCTAGTAAATTCTTAATTATTTTTCTTTTTTCATAGGGGCATCATTAGAAGATAAACATCAGTTGCAAAAAAGGCATGTTGGCAGGTTAGTTGCCCCCAAGCAACTGACAGGTTACCTACTGTAACTGTTACTGTATAATGAACATAACAAGAATGTTAATACACATAGTTTAGGCACTGCCTTTCTTGCTCTCTCACTTAAAAGGCCCAGATAAATAGTTTCACACAGTACTCAGGCAAATAGTGCTATACACTGTCAAGATAAGTAGTTTCACACAGTGCCCAGATAAGTAGTGCACAAAGTGCTAAGTATAGTTATTACTATTTATTATAAAGCACCATTAATTCTATGTTTTATTTATTCATAATCTCCTGCTCTCAGATTCACTTCCTGGTGATTGCCAGTTTTCTTGTAGGAAGAAGACTAAGGCTGGGTTCAAACGGGCGAGATTTCCGCGCGGGTGCAATGCGGGAGTTGAACGCATTGCACCCGCACTGAATCTGGACCCATTCATTTCTATGGGGCTGTGCACATGAGCTGTGATTTTCACGCATCACTTATGCGTTGCGTGAAAATCGCAGCAAGCTCTATATTGTGCGTTTATAATAGAAGTGAATGAGGCTGAGTGAAAATCGGAAGCATCCGCAAGCAAGTGATTTTCACGCATGGTTGTTAGGTGACAGTCTATTCACTGTATTATTTTCCCTTATAACATGGTTATAAGGGAAAATAATAGCATTCTGAATACAGAATGCTTAGTAGGTGGTCAATTGAGGGTTAAAAAAAATATAAATTAACTCACCTTCTCCTCTTGATCGCGTAGCTGCCGGTCTCTTCTTTAATGATGAGCTGCCTGCTAAAGGACCTGTGGTGATGTCAGATCACATTCTCCAATCGCATGGTCCATCACCATGGTCATTTAGCTGGCAGTTGTCTACATGGCCGCTGTTTGTGCATGAACCCACCCTCTGAGTCGGTCACCTGTTGATGAATGGCCTGATAACCGTGGGAATGATTCCTGTTCCTCCTCCTCTTTCCACCACCTCATCGCCCGAAGTGTTTTTTTTTCAAGGAGGCATAGAAATGGGATAGTAACGTTGATGGCAGCGTCATCAGAGCTAGCCATGTTGGTGGAGAACACAAAACAGCACAAAACGACACATACTTACCGCATAGGGTTGCCACCTTTTCTTCAAGCTAAACCCGAACACTTTAAAACCTTGCGGCAATTTTTTGGTAAAGTATACACTATGCACATATTTAGTAATTAAATAATATTGTAGGTAATCACAAGGTTTCACATTACATATAGAGTTAATTACAACTTTCCAAATTTTGTACTTCAAAAATACAATATTTGAGCTTTGACAGACTCTTTATATAGGAAATTTTATTACCTATGCAAAAGGAAATATACTGTATGTAATAAGTAAACTTTTTCTCCTTAAAAGGCAAGAATTTGGTTACATACAACTGTATCTTTTAGAGTTTTATAAAATAGTAACATAAGGCAATATAACAAATTAGTAACAGATTTGTATTATTTCTGAACCTTGAAATGCAACAATTATATATTTTAAATAAAAGAGGTTACATACTAAAACAAAATATGTTTTTTACATTTTAAGGAACAAAGTGTACCTGGTAAATAACAATCCTCAATACAAAAATACTACATCCAGTAGTAATAAACTCCAAATAAAGTGCTTTTTAAATATTAAAATAAAAAATGACAACCCATCGTTGATAAATAAAACCTTGGTTTTCAAAATCTTAACCAAATAACACATTGCCTTAAAAAATATTATATTTTTTAGTTTAAGTAAAAAATAAAGTGTCCATTAAACAATTCAAACAATAGAAATGTAACATATTAATGCAGCAAGAGAAGTCCTGGTCGTCCTCAGTTTTAGTGTTTCCACTCCTGGATACCTAAGTAAATTGAAAAGAAATATAAATAAATGTCTTATTATCCCGAAAAAAAGGATATGATGAAATTATACATATGCTCTAGTAAAATAAAATATATTTGAAAAAAATAAAAGATGACTTTTACTGTAAATGCACAAGGTTTTAAAAAAATTAAAAGCTTCTTTTGTGGGGGGGAAAAAATCTACTATTAAACCCCACATGTATACTTGGCTATATATCACATTTACCCTGCACATCAAAATATTATTAAAATTAAAAAAACTTACACTTTATTTCTTCTCCCATGTGTACCTTGAATTGTACTTTAAAGATTTCAGAAGTTGTTTGTTATTCACAACAAAGTCATACATTTCCATGCTAGACATGTCAAAGTTGAATTTTATGCAGATTTCCGATTTCACCAAGTCAGAGGACATCCGGTTTCATTCATCACTCCAAAGGTTTTGCATATCACTGAAAACACGCTCCACAAATGCATTGCTTACTGGGATCGCCAAAACACATTTCACTATTTTCTAAAGATTGGGTGCAGAGCATTTCTCAAAGAATTTTACCCATCTTTGGTCAACAGAATTTTCTTCATGAGGATCCAATGAGTGCAGAATTTTTTGAAGAATGGTGAACTCACTGAAGAGTTTATCACCATCAACAGTTGAATGTAAAAGTCTCTTTAGGTTTTAGACTAATAATGGCGATTTTATTTAAATAGGAATCTGATCCTCAATTAAATTGATTCTCCAGATATAGTATACTTGAGTTGTACACTGCAAAAGCATTATTTTTGAATGCCTCCTGTGAACTTGGTGGAAAATTCTTCAGTGACTGGAGCCCAAAAAATGATCTGCTATCCGCGACTTTAGATTGTTAAGAACTTCATCAAGAATATGAAAGATTTCAGTCGACTGCATAGTGTCACTCTCCAGTTTCAAAATGGCAGGTTGAAATACATTCATAAAATTGTGGGGGGAAAAAAAAAAAGGAAACATTCATGGATTGTGAGTTCCAATTCTGGATTAAGACCATGTTCCTGAAACTTGATAAAATCCCAAATGAGAAGTGGACAGTTCTCTTCTCCCTTTTTAATAAAGTACATCTTTACAGCTGGCCAATTTTTCAACAACCGATCCAAAGCCGTGAATAACGATAGCCATCGTGTTGGTACACGGCATAAAAGTTTTTGATATCCCATATCAAGAAATTCAAAGCATGACTTTAGTTTTTTTACATGCTTAGCACTGCAGGACAACTTATTGTAAACCTTAATTATGAAGGCTTCCACATCTAGCGTCAACCTTTTGCATCCATATTTTGCAGTAAGTATTATGCAACAGATGGCAGTTGCATTCTGCAGCCAAAAGGTAAGAATTTTCTGACCTTAGGTTGGTATACACAGAGTGATGGATACTATAGTTCACAGATGCATTGTCTGCACCAGAAGAAATAACTTGTTTGAGATCAAGCTGAAATGAGCTCAGAACCTGACGTATATGAGCAGACATTGCATCAGATCAGCATCTTCATAAAAATCCAGCACTCTTTTCTGAACTCCCTTATCTATTGTGAAATAGGTCACTGAAAGTGGAAAAAATTTGGAGTTGCCTTTGTTTGAAGCATCAAGCGAAATTAAAAAAGGTTTTCCACTTTGAATCTGCTTTACTACGGATTCAACTGAAGAGGCTAAAACATTTTGGACAATTGCTTTGCATTTTGTTCTTCCACAATGCATTTTCCTGGCAATCTGAGAGTCTGGAAAAACTTTACAATAAAGTTTATTCCCACAGTCCTAAAAAAAGAAGTAAAAAAATATAAAATAATAAAAAGTACAATCAGGTCCATAAATATTGGGACATTGACACAATTCTACAATTTTTGGCTCTATACACCACCACAATGGATTTGAAATGAAAAGAACAGGATGTGCTTTAACTGCAGACTGTCAGCTTTAATTTGAGGGTATTTGCATCCAAATCAGGTGAACGATGTAGGAATAACAACAGTTTTCCTATGTGTCTCCCACTTGTTAAGGGACCAAAAGTAATGGGACAGAATAATAATCATAAATCAAACTTTCACTTTTTAATACTTGGTTGCAAATCCTTTGCAGTCAATTACAGCCTGAAATCTGGAATGCATAGACATCCCCAGATGCTGGGTTTCATCCCTGGTGATGCTCTGCCAAGGATCTACTGCAACTGCTTTCAGTTCCTGCTTGTTCTTGGGGCATTTTCCCTTCAGTTTTGGCTTCAGCAAGTGAAATGCATGCTCAATCGGATTTATGTCAGGTAATTGACTTGGCCATTGCATAACATTCCACTTCTTTCACTTAAAAAAGCTCTTTGGGGGGCAGAGCCTAACCGCTGAACAAGACGGAGGCTTGAGCAGGAGCTCTCTCCCATCTAACCCACATTGCACAGCTTTTGCACATCCCAATCGGATCCGAAAATGGGCAAAATTGGCAGAGATAGATCCAGAGATGCCCCTGACACTCCAAGATCTAAGAAAAATCAGGGAGACATGGACAGATTCTTCAGCAAGAAGTCGGCACTGTCCCCTGCCCGTGCAGCTAAGATGGTGGCCCACCGCATGGAAAAAGAAGCAGAGCGGGAATCAGATCAGGAGGAAGGAGAGGCTGATTATATGGATACCCCTGAAGAGGAACCAGCTCAGAAAGACAGCGACACTCTCACTAAAGCCTTCTTCAAAGAGACATTATCCCAAGCCCTAGCTCCTCTGCTTCATGAGGTACGTGACCTCAGACATGATATGCGCGTCCTGGGGAATCGCGTTGAGCAATTAGAGACCCGACAAGAACAAGCTGCGTCCCACAGTGCCGAGCTAATAACAGCTATGGAAGCGCAGGTCTCCTCTCTTAATAATGCCTTCCTCATGATTGAGGACCAAGAGAACAGGAGCAGACGCAAGAATATTAGGCTGAAAGGGCTGGACGAATCGATTACCCCAGACGAATTAGAAGCAGTTGCTAAGTCCTTATTCGCTAACCTGCTAGGAGATACTAGAGCTGCAGGGATTACTATTGAAAGAATCCATCACTCACTGCGCCCCGTACATAAAGAGGGCGAAGCCCCCAGAGATGTAATTTGTGGTCTGCTAAGTTTCAGGGATACAGCAGCCATTTTACAAGCTGCCCGCAAGAACTCAGACCTGAGAATCGGGGATTCTTCCATCTCGCTATTTCAGGACATTGCCTCATCCACCTTAGCGAAACGCAGGATCTTAAAACCCTTGACCGATCATCTAAGGAATCACAACCTGTTGTATAAGTGGCTATATCCGTTCGGGGTTACCTTTGCCAAGAATGGCCGACGCTGCGTGATTCTCCACAGGATTTACCCCAAGCCTGGAAGATCTTGGACGTTTCCCCTATCAAGATGGACAGCTGGCTCGCAGTTGATATTGCGGTTCCTAAGCTTCCTCAACTTCTCATTCAAGAGGCTTGGTCCATACACTCCAAGCAAAAATCGCCCAACAACAGAAAGATGCAGGGGAGGAGAGACCTTACCTGACTCCATCCGAACTTGTGACAAGCTGTTTCCAGAGTCGCTATAACACGGACCTGGAGAGAACTATCGCTGTACCGCATGCAGCAATGGCGATTTTCTCCTCTATCAGCGCCACAGGTTTTTTCTGTCACACTCTTAAGTTTTCATCATACTGTTTTATAATTACAGACGTACAGACTCCTCCATAAGGAGTCTTTTGTTATAAGTCATGTTTAAGGTTCTTTAGATGTGCATTCTATCAGTAACCTTAATTGTTTGCCTTAATAATTATGGTTTAATCTTGCTTTAATAAGGTGATCTTTCATCTATTAGCAATGTGGGTTATGATGATCCGGGTTAGGATACATCTCGGTCCCTATATGGTTTGCCACGGCCTACAACGGTGGCACTTTTTCAATAGTATTTACCCAATACGCCTATTTTTTCCCATACCCAGTTCATTTACCTTATTGGTTTTTGGTTTCTTAAACCCCCTTTTAATTGTACTCAGCTTATTAACAGGTCACGTGCTCACTTCATTCAATGGCCACTCTCTCAACTCCTCTAAACAGTATAGATATTGTCTGCTGGTTTCACCATGGGTTTCACCCCTCTACATGCCTACTCAGAATACTAAACAGCACTACTTACCTTATTTACCATGACAGACCTACACATAACTACATTTAATGTCAGAGGCTGCAACACACCACAGAAAAGATTCCCAAGTTTTCACTCTTCTGAAGAAAAGTGGGAGCGACATATGCTTTCTCCAGGAGACTCATTTTAAATCAAACAAAATCCCACAATTGTCTAAGATGAGATACTCGCAATGGTTTCATAGCACATACGGATCTGCCTCTAGGGGCGTTAGCATAGCAATTAGCAAAAATGTTCCATTTGCATTGACTGTTGTTCAGCAAGACCCTGAAGGCAGATTCCTATTTGTGAAGGGTAAAATTGGTCACTTGGTAATAACCCTTGCATGTTTATATGCACCTAATACCAGACAACATAGCTGGCTTAAGAAAACCCTTTCTAGATTTAATGACTTCGCAGAAGGGATTAAAATAATTGGAGGTGATCTAAATGTTTCTCTTAATCCCCAAATAGATTTGTCACTGGGTAGTTCTGCTAAATCCCAGAAGACACTGGGTGGAATACACAAATTGTTAAAAAATATGCATCTAACGGACACTTGGAGGACACTTAATACCACGACTAAAGACTACTCCTTTTATTCAGCTGTCCACCAGTCTTATCAAAGGCTGGACTATATTTTTCTCTCTAACCCCCACCTGACTATGTTAAAAAAATAATCCATAGGTCCTATTACAATCTCCGATCATGCACCAGTCACTTCCTCCATACATTTCTCCAATCTCCCAGCAAGAGAATGGGTCTGGAGATTAAACGAAACGCTATTAGACGCTGAAAAACACATTGAGGATATTGCCCTTAAACTATCATACTACTTCCAAGAAAATAAGCTACAAGACACACCCCAATCCATTATTTGGGAGGCCCACAAAGCTTTTATCCGCAGAGAATTCATTGCGCTAGGCTCCAAGATAAAAAAGGAGAGGCAGAAACGGCTTGATTCTCTTATCCACCAAATCTCTGTGATTGAATCTATTCAGAAGCAATCTAGGAGATCTGCTGCATCTGAGGAACTTGCTTCTTTAAGGAGAAAACTGAAAGAATTACTCAATATTAAATGTGCAAAGGCCTATCAATATACAAAGTTTAAACAATACATTCATGGCGACAAGGGAAACAAATATATGACACATCTGATTAAGCAGAGAAAAGATGCCCAATTTATCACCTCAATCAAAACTAAGGAGGGAGAAATGGTCTCGTCCACCGAAGCTATAGCAAAGGAATTTTGCTCCTTTTATGGTGCTTTATATAATCTAGATAATGGGAATGACAAAACCCCAAACATGTTATCTGATTCGGTGAGAGCGAAACAGATTGATAACTTTCTGGAGACCTTAAATCTTCCTAAAATTAGCCAAGAGGAGTGCTCCTCATTGTTGCACCCGATAACAGAAAACGAAGTACAGAAAATTATTAAAAGTATGCCCTTGGGTAAAGCACCAGGACCAGATGGTCTACCAGCAGGGTATTATAAAAAGTTTCTAAACATATTATCCCCACAACTAGCTAAATGGTGCCAAGCTTTATCTACAGGTGAGTCCCTCCCGAAACAATCATTAGAGGCCATAATTACCATAATACCGAAGGAAGGCAAGGACTCTCGTGATTGCGGTAATTATAGACCCATATCCTTGCTCAACATATCTGGGCAAAAATTCTAGCTTCTAGGCTAAGTTCCATAATACCTCGAATTATTAACAAAGAGCAAGCAGGATTCGTGAAAGGGAGAGAAGGAAACTGTCAGTCTAGTAGACTTATCAATGCTATTTATTGGGCTATGAACAACTCTAAACCCCTGGTATTACTAAGCACAGTCGCGGAAAAAGCGTTCGACCGGGTAAGCTGGCTATATACTCAACGGACTTTACATAAATTTGGTATCCCCGACCAGTTCATAAAGCCTGTAATGTCACTTTATCATAACCCTAGTGCCAAAGTTAGAGTTAACGGTACCCTATCCAAGTCTTTTCCCATAACCAACGGCACCAGACAGGGTTGCCCCTTGTCACCTTCCCTGTTCATAATGGTGATGGAAACGCTACTGCAGGCTTTCAGGGACAATCCAAACATCCGTGGCTTGTTGCTAAACAAAACCGAACATAAATGCGCAGCCTTTGCGGATGACTTAATGTTGCTTATATCGAATCCTAAACAAGCACTTCCCCATATACTAGATCTCTTCTCCACTTTTGCCGTCTCTAACTTCAAAATAAACTACTCGAAATCGGTAGCCATGGGCTATAGCTTTACCTTCCCAAATGGTTCCATTACCTCAAAACCTCCTTTCCCTTTAAATGGAACAATAACTCCCTTACCTATTTAGGAATTGAACTCACAAAAGACCCCTCTAACCTGTTCAGACTGAACCATTCTGCCCCTACTTAAAAAGATACAAACTCAACTCCAATCATTGACATTGCCTTGGGCTTTCTTGGATCGGACGAAAGAATCTTCTGCAGACTTATATTGTTCCAAAATTAACTTATCTCCTACAAATGGTTCCCATCCATGTCCCTAACTCGTACTTTAAAAAAGTCAGACAATTATTTACCTAATTTCTTTGGAGGGATAAAAAACCTAGGGTAGCACACGACAAACTAATCAGAACTCGCCCAAACGGAGGAATGGGTCTACCAGATATACATTACTACTACAAAGCGATTCAGCTGAAATGCTGGTTACAAGTATGTATACCTAAATACCGTACAATCGGAGCAGATATAGAACTAGACCTTTTGTCAAGTAAACAACAGGCAGGGCTATGGGGCATCACTACCTCTATAAACTCTCCCATAGGCTTATCTAAAGGAATTTATCTAGCTATGCGTAATCTTCAATCCGAAGTCCATCCACTTTCAGATCCCCCTGTTAATTTACCAGCGAATCTTGTGCCTTATCTCATCAAACCAGATCTACCAGACATTCCACAATTCTGGGATACTCTAAGAGAGGTGTCTTTAATTGAATTGTTATCGGATCTGAAGCAGAAGGAGAAAATCTCCATCCTAGATTACAATTACACCAAAGAAGGAGACTTCTTGGCACAGTTGGAATTTCATAATATATGTCATGCTCTTCGCACCAAATTTATTACCACGCCTATCCCAACTTGGTTTGAGCAGTTATCTTCCCACAATACCCTTCCCAGACATAGTATGTCGCTCCTGTACAATTGGTTGATCCCCAAAAAAGGAAACAGTACTCCAGCTTTTATAAGAGCTTGGGAAAGTGATCTAGATCTATCATTTTCTTCCCAGGAGATTGATATTATGTTCTTGAATTCCCATGGATTCTCCAAATGTATAAAGGTGCAGGAACATTCTTTTAAAACCCTTACTAGGTGGTACAATGATCCCCACAAGCTCTTTAGAATGGGTTGTGCAGATAATGATATGTGTTGGAGATGTGGGTCCCAAACAGGTACACTAGGTCATATCATGTGGAAATGCCCCCTGATACGTACGTTCTGGGAACAGGTCGAGCAAAAAGTTAATGAAATATGTGGCACTACAATAGAACTGACACCTTGTTCAGTCCTTCTTTGGCTCCCTTCCAGGAACTGGAAGCCTTCGAAGTTTGACTTACCCACTCTGCTTATTCAATCAGCAAGGTTATTAATTCCAGTAAACTGGCTCAGTACCTCATTAAAACATTGGTTTGAAAAGATCGACCAAGTCTTTCTGATGGAGGAACTCGCTAGCTGGGCAACCAGATCACACTCCAAGTTTCTAAACCTGTGGAATCCTTGGAAAGTGTTCCGCGACTCAATGAGCTTGTAGGGGATTCCTGTATCAGACCCATCCATTGAACTGCCTCAAAATGAGATCTGACATTATACTTATGCTCGTCATTCATGCTAGTTTAGCTGTCTAATAAATAGTGCATGTAGAGGGATTAGCTGATCTATCACTCTTGATATGTTGTACCCATGTGTGATTAGTCTTACTGAGACATTGAAATGAGGCCAATTGAAGTGTACCAAATCCTTTTATATTTTATCTACATTCACGTGTAATTATATAAGCTGAGTTGTTGATTGAGATTATATGTAAACTGTATATTATCCTCTCCTTCCCCTTTCTCCCCTTTCCTCCCTTCCCCTCTTACCTCCCCTTCCTTTATCACCCCCCCTCCACATTTTATTTTATTTTATTAATGTAATTGGATATCTACATCTCATGAAAATTCTCTCAATGTAATGTCATTCGCATTCTGTTTGAATATTATGATTTCTTAAATAAAAAGAGATTTGTTAAAAAAACAAACTCTTTGGTTGCTTTTGCAGTATGCTTTAAGTCATTGTCCATCTGCGCTGTGAAGCGCCGTCCAATGAGTTCTGAAGCATTTGGCTGAAAATAAGCAGATAATATTGCCCGAAACACTTCAGAATTCATCCTGCTCCTTTTGTCAGCGGTCACATCATCAATAAATACAAGAGAACCAGTTCCATTGGCAGTCATGCAAGCCCATGCCATGACACTACCACCATCATTCTTCACTGATCCAAGTTCAGTGCACCAGCACAGCATATGTGCATTTGTGACAGTCCAATACAAGCTTTAAATACTGGGTTTAAAAAAAAAAACACACATTTTTTGCAAGACCCTACATCTGGGGCCTTTGCTGCATTTGTCACAGTGAAATACAAGCTTTAAATACTGCAATTATATTTTGGGTTTACAAAAACACCAATTTTTTATTTTAAAGACCCTATATTTGGGGCCTTTGCTGCATTTCTGACAGTCCAATAAAAGCATTCAATACCGTTGTTATATTCTGGTTTTAAAGAAACACCAATTTTTTGCATGACTCTACATCTGGGGCATTTGCTGCATTTGTTACAGTGACATACAAACTTTAAATACTGCAATTATATTTTGGTTTAAAAAAAAACACCCATTTTGGGCAAGTTAATACATTTGCAGCTTTTGCTTCATTTCTGACAGTCCCATACAAGCGTTAGATACTGCTGTTATATACTGGTTTTAAAAACACACATTTTGGGCAAGATAATACATTTGTGGCCTTTGTTGCATTTGTGACAGTGAAATCCAAGCTTTAAATACTGCAATTATATACTTGGTTGAAAAAAACACTTGTTTTGGGCAAAATAATACATTTGTGGCCTCTATTGCATTTGTGACAGTTAAATACAAAGTTTAAATACTGCAGTTATATTCTTAGTTTAAAAAACAAACATTTTTTGCAATACCCTACATCTGGTGCCTTTGCTGCATTTATGACAGTGAAATACAAGCTTGAAATACTGCAATTATATTCTGGGTTAAAAAAAACACAAATTTTTTGCAAGACCCTACATCTGGGGCCTTTGCTGCATTTGTCACAGTGAAATACAAGCTTTAAATACTGCAATTACATTCTGGGTTTAAAAAAAAACACCCATTTTGGGCAAGTTAATACATTTGCAGCTTTTGCTGCATTTCTGACAGTCCAATACAAGTGTTAGATACTGCTGTCATATTCTGGTTTAAAAAAAACACCCATTTTGGCAAGACCCTACATCTGGGGCCTTTGCTGCATTTGTCACAGTCAAATACAACCAGTGAATACTACAGTTACATTGTTGGTTGACAAATTAGAAATTTTTGTGACCATGAAATAATTGTATAAAATTCGCCTGGCACACTGTTGACCTCTAGAAATTTCCCCTCTTTATGACATTGGCACTACCTTACTCTAAGTGAACTTAATTGTTGACTATTGGCGGTTACATTGTCGCCTGACATAAACCATCTGTTAGTTTGGTGGGTTAACGCAAAAAAATCGGTCATGGTGCTGCTGGAGCTCATGTTGCAGGGAGAGGACGTGGTCGATCTGTGCCAGCTACACGCACAAGTGAAACACCTTCCTCAGGTGAAAGTAGGCGACAGAACCTTCATTTGGTAGGGCCGAATACGAGCGTTATTTGGTAGGGCCGAATACGACTCTACGAATGGTGGGGCCAGAACAAGTACAGGCAATAGTAGATAGGGGGACTGACAGTGCCTACAGTTCCTTCACATTGTCTCCCACCCAGTTCCCTGCTGAAAGATCAGAGTTGGCACCTACAGCCCATGGCCATCTGTCTTTCAACTCACCCCCTTGCAAATCAGGCAAGCAGTCTGAGCCCCAAGTCATGCAGCAGTCTGCTTTTAGATTACTCTGCTGGCAGGGTTTCCGTGGGCCGTCCACATAGCCCTGCACCAGAAGTGGAAGAGATTGAGTGCACTGATGCCCAACCACTTATGTTTCAGGATGAGGACATGGGAGGACCACCGCAGCACGTCTCTGATGACAAAACACAGGTGCCAACTGCTGCGGTTTCTGCAGTCTGCAGACCGACAAGGAGGGCAGGGGTAAAGAGTGGGTGGAAGATGATGTGGAGGATGATGAGATACTAGACCCCACATGGAATCAAGGTAATGCATGTGAACTGTCTAGTTCAGAGGAAGAGGCAGTGCTCACACCGAGACACCAGCACAGCAAAAGAGGGAGCAGGGTGCAAAAGCGTCTGTTACATTCTTAGGTGACATTTTAACATTTTTGCCATGAATATACCCCTGCTCTGCATAGGTGACAGGGACATAAAATGTCAAAAAATTGTGTGTTACATTGTCAGGTGACATTTTACCAATTTTGCTGTATACAAACCCCTGCTCTGCATAGGTGACAGGGACCTAATTTTTGTAAAATCGTCTGTTCAATTGGTGGGTGACAAACACAGTTTTGCCGTGAATAAACCGCTGCTTTGCATAGTTGACAGGGCCCGAAATTTTCAAAAAAAGTCTGTTCCATTGGTGGGTGACATTAAGCCATTTTTGCCGATAAAAAACCCCTGCTCTGCATAAGTGACAGGGACTTAAATTTCTAAAATTCGTCTTTAATTGATGCGCGCCCCCTCCTTTCGTTTGATCCTTCTGCTTTAATAACTTGTCCCACATTTCAGCTCGATCACATTGCAGCCATTGACCTCCCTTGGATGTGGTATCTCTTTCTCACGCTCTCTCTCCAGCGTGGAACCCTGATTTGCCGCTAACCGTGATCAACATGGTAGGCACAGAAAAGAACATCGAAAGTTGATAGAGAAGATATCCAATTGGATCGTGGACGTCATGGGAACGTGCGATCAGGCAGAAATTATCTAGAGTCAACAAAGAGTCAATCCAAAATACCCCGGTGACATTCCCTGTAATTTATTATTAATCATTCAAATAACAGGCCATCTTAAGAGTCCTGTATTGTTATTTATCGTCACTACCTCCCCGAGTCGGGAGTGGGTAATTGCTGCACCCCCCCCCCCCCCCCCGCCCTTTACTTGGAAGCTTCTGCTTTAATAATTTGTCCCACATATCCACTCAATCAAATTTAATTTCATCCATTGACCTCCCTTGGATGTGGTATCCCTTTCTCAGGCTGCCTCTCCAGCCTGGAACCCTGATCCCCTGCTAACCGTGATCACCATGGTAGGCGCAGAAAAGAACATCAAAAGTTGATATAGAAGATATCCAATTGGATTGTAGCTGTCACGGGGACGTGCGACATGGTTGAGCAGTATGTGTGCAGACACCTACAAGTACAGGGAGTGCAGAATTATTAGGCAAGTTGTATTTTTGAGGATTCATTTTATTATTGAACAACAACCATGTTCTCAATGAACCCAAAAAACTCATTAATATCAAAGCTGAATATTTTTGGAAGTAGTTTTTAGTTTGTTTTTAGTTTTAGCTATTTTAGGGGGATATCTGTGTGTGCAGGTGACTATTACAGTGCATAATTATTAGGCAACTTAACCACTTCAGCCCCGCTAGGTGAAACCCCCTTCATGACCAGAGCACTTTTTACACTTTGGCACTACACTCCTTTCACCGTTTATCGCTCGGTCATGCAACTTACCACCCAAATGAATTTTACCTCCTTTTATTCTCACTAATGGAGCTTTCATTTGGTGGTATTTTATTGCTGCTAACATTTTTACTTTTTTTGTTATTAATCTAAATGTAACGATTTTTTTGCAAAAAAATGACATTTTTCACTTTCAGCTGTAAAATTTTGCAAAAAAAACGACATCCATATATAAATTTTTCGCCAAATTTATTGTTCTACATGTCTTTGATAAAAAAAAAATGTTTGGGCAAAAAAAAAAAATGGTTTGGGTAAAAGTTATAGCATTTACAAACTATGGTACAAAAATGTGAATTTCCGCTTTTTGAAACAGCTCTGACTTTCTGAGCACCTGTCATGATTCCTGAGGTTCTACAATGCCCAAACAGTAGAAAACCCCCACAAATGACCCCATTTCGGAAAGTAGACACCCTAAGGTATTCGCTGATGGGCATAGTGAGTTCATAGAACTTTTTATTTTTTGTCACAAGTTAGCGGAAAATGATGATGATTTTTTATTTTTATTTTTTTCTTACAAAGTCTCATATTCCACTAACTTGCGACAAAAAATAAAAAATTCTAGGAACTCACCATGCCCCTCACGGAATACCTTGGGGTGTCTTCTTTCCAAAATGGGGTCACTTGTGGCGTAGTTATACTGCCCTGGCAATTTAGGGGCCCAAATGTGTGAGAAGAACTTTGCAATCAAAATGTGTAAAAAATGACCGGAGAAATCCAAAAGGTGCACTTTGGAATATGTGCCCCTTTGCCCACCTTGGCAGCAAAAAAGTGTCACACATCTGGTATCGCCGTACTCAGGAGAAGTTGGGGAATGTGTTTTGGGGTGTCATTTTACATATACCCATGCTGGGTGAGAAAAATATCTTGGTCAAATGCCAACTTTGTATAAAAAAATGGGAAAAGTTGTCTTTTGCCAAGATATTTCTCTCATCCAGCATGGTTATATGTAAAATGGCACCCCAAAACACATTCCCCAACTTCTCCTGAGTACGGCGATACCAGATGTGTCACACTTTTTTGCTGGCAAGGTGGGCAAAGGGGCACATATTCCAAAGTGCACCTTTCAGATTTTGCAGGCCATTTTTTACACATTTTGATTGCAAGGTACTTCTCACACATTTGGGCCCCTAAATTGCCAGGGCAGTATAACTACGCCACAAGTGACCCCATTTTGGAAAGAAGACACCCCAAGGTATTCCGTGAGGGGCATGGCGAGTTCCTAGAATTTTTTATTTTTTGTCACAAGTTAGCGGAAAATGATGATTTTTTTTTTTTCTCTTTTTTCCTTACAAAGTCTCATATTCCACTAACTTGCGACAAAAAATAAAAAATTCTAGGAACTCGCCATGCCCCTCACGGAATACCTTGGGGTGTCTTCTTTCCAAAATGGGGTCACTTGTGGCGTAGTTATACTGCCCTGGCAATTTAGGGGCCCAAATGTGTGAGAAGTACTTTGCAATCAAAATCTGTAAAAAAATGACCGGTGAAATCCGAAAGGTGCACTTTGGAATATGTGCCCCTTTGCCCACCTTGGCATCAAAAAAGTGTGACACATCTGGTATCGCCGTACTCAGTAGAAGTTGGGGAATGTGTTTTGGTGTGTCATTTTACATATACCCATGCTGGGTGAGAGAAATATCTTGGCAAAAGACAACTTTTCCCATTTTTTTATACAAAGTTGGCATTTGACCAAGATATTTTTCTCACCCAGCATGGGTATATGTAAAATGACACCCCAAAACACATTCCCCAACTTCTCCTGAGTACGGCGATACCAGATGTGTCACACTTTTTTGCTGCCAAGGTGGGCAAAGGGGCACATATTCCAAAGTGCACCTTTCGGATTTTGCAGGGCATTTTTTACACATTTTGATTGCAAAGTTCTTCTCACACATTTGGGCCCCTAAATTGCCAGGGCAGTATAACTACGCCACAAGTGACCCCATTTTGGAAAGAAGACACCCCAAGGTATTCCGTGAGGGGCATGGCGAGTTCCTAGAATTTTTTATTTTTTGTCGCAAGTTAGTGGAATATGAGACTTTGTAAGGAAAAAAGAAAAAAAAAGAAAAATCATCATTTTCCGCTAACTTGTGACAAAAAATAAAAAATTCTAGGAACTCGCCGTGTCCCTCACGGAATACCTTGGGGTGTCTTCTTTCCAAAATGGGGTCACTTGTGGCGTAGTTATACTGCCCTGGCAATTTAGGGGCCCATATGTGTAAGAAGTACCTTGCAATCAAAATGTGTAAAAAATGGCCTGCAAAATCCGAAAGGTGCACTTTGGAATATGTGCCCCTTTGCCCACCTTGGCTGCAAAAAAGTGTCACACATCTGGTATCGCCGTACTCAGGAGAAGTTGGGCAATGTGTTTTGGGGTGTCATTTTACATATACCTATGCTGGGTGAGAGAAATATCTTGGCAAAAGACAACTTCTCCCATTTTTTTATACAAAGTTGGCATTTGACCAAGATATTTTTCTCACCCAGCATGGGTATAAGTAAAATGACACCCCAAAACACATTCCCCAACTTCTCCTGAGTACGGCGATACCACATGTGTGACACTTTTTTGCAGCCTAGATGCGCAAAGGGGCCCAAATTCCTTCTAGGAGGGCATTTTTAGACATTTGGATCCCAGACTTCTTCTCACACTTTCGGGCCCCTAAAAAGCCAGGGCAGTATAAATACCCCACATGTGACCCCACTTTGGAAAGAAGACACCCCAAGGTATTCAATGAGGGGCATGGCGAGTTCCTAGAATTTTTTTTTTTTTGCATAAGTTAGCGGATATTGATTTTTTTTTGTTTTTTTCTCACAAAGTCTCACTTTCCGCTAACTTAGGACAAAAATTTCAATCTTTCATGGACTCAATATGCCCCTCACGGAATACCTTGGGGTGTCTTCTTTCCGAAATGGGGTCACATGTGGGGTATTTATACTGCCCTGGCTTTTTAGGGGCCCTAAAGCGTGAGAAGAAGTCTGGAATATAAATGTCTAAAAATGTTTACGCATTTGGATTCCGTGAGGCGTATGGTGCGTCCATGTGAGATTTTATTTTTTGACACAAGTTAGTGGAATATGAGACTTAGTAAGAAAAAACAAAAACAAAAACAAACAAAAAATTTCCGCTAACTTGTGCCAAACAAAATGTCTGAATGGAGCCTTACCGGGGGGGGGGGGGGGGTGATCAATGACAGGGGGGTGATCAATGACAGGGGGGTGATCACCCATATAGACTCCCTGATCACCCCCCTGTCATTGATCACCCCCCCTGTAAGGCTCCATTCAGACATCCGCATGATTTTTTACGGATCCATGGATCGGATCCACAAAACACATGCGGACGTCTGAATGGAGCCTTACAGGGGGGTTATCAATGACAGGGGGTGATCAGGGTAATCAGGGTGATCACCCCCCTGTCACTGATCACCCCCCCTGTAAGGCTCCATTCAGACATCCGCAAGATTTTTTACGGATCCATGGATACATGTATCGGATCCACAGAACGCATGCGGACCTCTGAATGGAGCCTTACAGGGGGGTTATCAATGACAGGGGGTGATCAGGGTAATCAGGGTGATCACCCCCCTGTCACTGATCACCCCCCCCTGTAAGGCTCCATTCAGACATCCGCATGATTTTTTACGGATCCATGGATACATGTATCGGATCCACAGAACGCATGCGGACGTCTGAATGGAGCCTTACAGGGGGGTTATCAATGACAGGGGGTGATCAGGGTAATCAGGGTGATCACCCCCCTGTCACTGATCACCCCCCCTGTAAGGCTCCATTCAGACATCCGCATGATTTTTTACGTATCCATGGATACATGTATCGGATCCACAGAACGCATGCGGACGTCTGAATGGAGCCTTACAGGGGGGTTATCAATGACAGGGGGTGATCAGGGTAATCAGGGTGATCACCCCCCTGTCACTGATCACCCCCCCTGTAAGGCTCCATTCAGACATCCGCATGATTTTTTACGGATCCATGGATACATGTATCGGATCCACAGAACGCATGCGGACGTCTGAATGGAGCCTCACAGGGGGGTTATCAATGACAGGGGGTGATCAGGGTAATCAGGGTGATCACCCCCCTGTCACTGATCACCCCCCCTGTAAGGCTCCATTCAGACATCCGCATGATTTTTTACGGATCCATAGATACATGTATCGGATCCACAGAACGCATGCGGACGTCTGAATGGAGCCTCACAGGGGGGTTATCAATGACAGGGGGTGATCAGGGTAATCAGGGTGATCACCCCCCTGTCACTGATCACCCCCCCTGTAAGGCTCCATTCAGACATCCGCATGATTTTTTACGGATCCATGGATACATGTATCGGATCCACAGAACGCATGCGGACGTCTGAATGGAGCCTTACAGGGGGGTTATCAATGACAGGGGGGTGATCAGGGAGTGTATATGGGTGATCACCCGCCTGTCATTGATCACCCCCTGTAAGGCTCCATTCAGACGTCCGCATGTGTTTTGCGGATCCGATCCATGTATGCATCCTAACAAAAGGGACCACCAGAGGACCAGGTAGGAGGTATATTAGACACTGTTATGAAAACAGCGTCTAATATACCTGTTAGGGGTTAAAAAATTCGGATCTCCAGCCAGCCAGCGAACGATCGCCGCTGGCATGCTGGAGATCCACTCGCTTACCTTCCGTTCCTGTGAGCGCGCGCGCCTGTGTGCGTGCGTTCACAGGAAATCTCGCGTCTCGCGAGATGACGCATATATGCGTGACTGTGCGCCAGCCTGCCACCTCTGGAACGCACATGTGCGTTAGGCGGTCCGGAGGTGGTTAACAAAAAACAAATATATACCCATTTCAATTATTTATTTTTACCAGTGAAACCAATATAACATCTCAACATTCACAAATATACATTTCTGACATTCAAAAACAAAACAAAAACAAATCAGTGACCAATATAGCCACCTTTCTTTGCAAGGACACTCAAAAGCCTGCCATCCATGGATTCTGTCAGTGTTTTGATCTGTTCACCATCAACATTGCGTGCAGCAGCAACCACAGCCTCCCGACACTGTTCAGAGAGGTGTACTGTTTTCCCCCCTTGTAAATCTCACATTTGATGATGGACCACAGGTTCTCAATGGGGTTCAGATCAGGTGAACAAGGAGGCCATGTCATTAGATTTTCTTCTTTTATACCCTTTCTTGCCAGCCACGTTGTGGAGTACTTGGACGCGTGTGATGGAGCATTGTCCTGCATGAAAATCATGTTTTTCTTACCTTGCAGACTTCTTCCTGTACCACTGCTTGAAGAAGGTGTCTTCCAGAAACTGGCAGTAGGACTGGGAGTTGAGCTTGACTCCATCCTCAACCCGAAAAGGCCCCACAAGCTCATCTTTGATGATACCAGCCCAAACCAGTACTCCACCTCCACCTTGCTGGCGTCTGAGTCGGACTGGAGCTCTCTGCCCTTTACCAATCCAGCCACGGGCCCATCCATCTGGCCCATCAAGACTCACTCTCATTTCTAGGGATGAGCGAACTCGAACTGTATAGTTCGGGTTTGTACCGAATTTTGGGGTGTCCGTGACACGGACCCGAACCCGGACATTTTCGTAAAAGTCCGGGTTCGGGTTCGGTGTTCGTCGCTTTCTTGGCGCTTTTGTGACGCTTTCTTGGCGCTTTTTGAAAGGCTGCAAAGCAGCCAATCAACAAGCGTCATACTACTTGCCCCAAGAGGCCATCACAGCCATGCCTACTATTGGCATGGCTGTGATTGGCCAGAGCACCATGTGACCCAGCCTCTATTTAAGCTGGAGTCACATAGCGCCGCCCGTCACTCTGCTCTGATTAGCGTAGGGAGAGGTTGCGGCTGCGACAGTAGGGCGAGATTAGGCAGATTAACTCCTCCAAAGGACTTGATTAACTGATCGATCTGCAGCTGTGGATCATTGAGCTGCTGATCCTCAATTGCTCACTGTTTTTAGGCTGCCCAGACCGTTTGTCAGTCACATTTTTCTGGGGTGATCGGCGGCCATTTTGTGTCTTGTGGTGCGCCAGCACAAGCTGCGACCAAGTGCATTTAACCCTCAATGGTGTGGTTGTTTTTTGGCTAAAGCCTACATCAGGGTGAAGCTGTCACACCAAGTGCATTTAACCAGCAATAGTCTGTTCATTTTTTGGCCATATACAAAATCAGGGGCAAGCTGCGCCTGTCACCAAGTGCATTTAACCCTCAATGGTGTGGTTGTTTTTTGGCTAAAGCCTACATCAGGGTGAAGCTGTCACACCAAGTGCATTTAACCAGCAATAGTCTGTTCATTTTTTGGCCATATACAAAATCAGGGGCAAGCTGCGCCTGTCACCAAGTGCATTTAACCCTCAATGGTGTGGTTGTTTTTTGGCTAAAGCCTACATCAGGGTGAAGCTGTCACACCAAGTGCATTTAACCAGCAATAGTCTGTTCATTTTTTGGCCATATACAAAATCAGGGGCAAGCTGCGCCTGTCACCAAGTGCATTTAACCCTCAATGGTGTGGTTGTTTTTTGGCTAAAGCCTACATCAGGGTGAAGCTGTCACACCAAGTGCATTTAACCAGCAATAGTCTGTTCATTTTTTGGCCATATACAAAATCAGGGGCAAGCTGCGCCTGTCACCAAGTGCATTTAACCCTCAATGGTGTGGTTGTTTTCTGGCTAAAGCCTACATCAGGGTGAAGCTGTCACACCAAGTGCATTTAACCAGCAATAGTCTGTTTATTTTTTGGCCATATACTACATCAGGGGCAAGCTGCGCCCGTCACCAAGTGCATTTAACCCTCAGTAGTGTGGTTGGTCAAGCTGTGACACCAAGTGCATTTAACCAGCAATAGTCTGTTCATTTTTTGGCCATATACTACATCAGGGGCAAGCTGCGCCCGTCACCAAGTGCATTTAACCAGCAATAGTGTGGTTATTTTTTGGCCATATCCCAGTCTAATTCTGTCACTAAATCCATACCGGTCACCCAGCGCCTAAATACTAGGCCTCAAATTTATATCCCGCTAAATCTCTCGTTACCGCTGTCCTGTTGTAGCTGGGAAAGTTATTTAGTGTCCGTCAAAGCACATTTTTTGTTCTGGGTTGAAGTACAATTCCCAATTTAGCAATTTCATAATTTAGTGGTTTCTGCTATATCAGAGCTATTTGAAATCTATCCCTAAAAGGGTATATAATATTCAAGGTGCACATTGGGTCATTCAGAATAACTTCACACACACCCGCTACTGTGTATTTTCAAGTCTAATTCTGTCACTAAACCCATACCTGTCACCCAGCGGCTAAATACTAGGCCTCAAATTTATATCCTGCTAAATCTCTTGTTACCGCTGTCCTGTTGTAGCTGGGAAAGTTATTTAGTGTCCGTCAAAGCACATTTTTTGTTCTGGGTTGAAATACAATTCCCAATTTAGCAATTTCATAATTTAGTGGTTTCTGCTATATCAGAGCTATTTGAAATCTATCCCTAAAAGGGTAGATCATATTGAAGGTGCACATAGGGTCATTCAGAATAACTTCACACACACCCGCTACTGTGTATTTCCAAGTCTAATTCTGTCACTAAACCCATACCTGTCACCCAGCGCCTAAATACTAGGCCTCAAATTTATATCCCGCTAAATCTCTCGTTACCGCTGTCCTGTTGTAGCTGGGAAAGTTATTTAGTGTCCGTCAAAGCACATTTTTTGTTCTGGGTTGAAGTACAATTCCCAATTTAGCAATTTCATAATTTAGTGGTTTCTGCTATATCAGAGCTATTTGAAATCTATCCCTAAAAGGGTATATAATATTCAAGGTGCACATTGGGTCATTCAGAATAACTTCACACACACCCGCTACTGTGTATTTCCAAGTCTAATTCTGTCACTAAACCCATACCTGTCACCCAGCGCCTAAATACTAGGCCTCAAATTTATATCCTGCTAAATCTCTCGTTACCGCTGTCCTGTTGTAGCTGGGAAAGTTATTTAGTGTCCGTCAAAGCACATTTTTTGTTCTGGGTTGAAGTACAATTCCCAATTTAGCAATTTCATAATTTAGTGGTTTCTGCTATATCAGAGCTATTTGAAATCTATCCCTAAAAGGGTATATAATATTCAAGGTGCACATTGGGTCATTCAGAATAACTTCACACACACCCGCTACTGTGTATTTCCAAGTCTAATTCTGTCACTAAACCCATACCTGTCACCCAGCGCCTAAATACTAGGCCTCAAATTTATATCCTGCTAAATCTCTCGTTACCGCTGTACTGTTGTTGCTGGGCAAGATATTTAGTGTCCGTCAAAGCACATTTTTTGTTCTGGGTTGAAATACAATTCCCAATTTAGCAATTTCATAATTTAGTGGTTTCTGCTATATCAGAGCTATTTGAAATCTATCCCTAAAAGGGTATATAATATTCAAGGTGCACATTGGGTCATTCAGAATAACTTCACACACACCCGCTACTGTGTATTTCCAAGTCTAATTCTGTCACTAAACCCATACCTGTCACCCAGCGCCTAAATACTAGGCCTCAAATTTATATCCTGCTAAATCTCTCGTTACCGCTGTACTGTTGTTGCTGGGCAAGATATTTAGTGTCCGTCAAAGCACATTTTTTGTTCTGGGTTGAAATACAATTCCCAATTTAGCAATTTCATAATTTAGTGGTTTCTGCTATATCAGAGCTATTTGAAATCTATCCCTAAAAGGGTATATAATATTCAAGGTGCACATTGGATCATTCAGAATAACTTCACACACACCCGCTACTGTGTATTTCCAAGTCTAATTCTGTCACTAAACCCATACCTGTCACCCAGCGCCTAAATACTAGGCCTCAAATTTATATCCTGCTAAATCTCTCGTTACCGCTGTACTGTTGTTGCTGGGCAAGATATTTAGTGTCCGTCAAAGCACATTTTTTGTTCTGGGTTGAAATACAATTCCCAATTTAGCAATTTCATAATTTAGTGGTTTCTGCTATATCAGAGCTATTTGAAATCTATCCCTAAAAGGGTATATAATATTCAAGGTGCACATTGGGTCATTCAGAATAACTTCACACACACCCGCTACTGTGTATTTCCAAGTCTAATTCTGTCACTAAACCCATACCTGTCACCCAGCGCCTAAATACTAGGCCTCAAATTTATATCCTGCTAAATCTCTCGTTACCGCTGTACTGTTGTTGCTGGGCAAGATATTTAGTGTCCGTCAAAGCACATTTTTTGTTCTGGGTTGAAATACAATTCCCAATTTAGCAATTTCATAATTTAGTGGTTCCTGCTATATCAGAGCTATTTGAAATCTATCCCAAAAAGGGTATATAATATTCAAGGTGCACATAGGGTCATTCAGAATAACTTCACACACACGCTTCTGTGCATTTCCAAGTCTAATTCTGTCACTAAATCCATACCGGTCACCCAGCGCCTAAATACTAGGCCTCAAATTTATATCCCGCTGAATTTGAATACAATACATTGGGCCAAATAATATATTTGTTGTTGTGGTGAACCATAACAATGAGAAAAACATCTAGTAAGGGACGCGGACGTGGACATGGTCGTGGTGGTGTTAGTGGACCCTCTGGTGCTGGGAGAGGACGTGGCCGTTCTGCCACATCCACACGTCCTAGTGTACCAACTACCTCAGGTCCCAGTAGCCGCCAGAATTTACAGCGATATATGGTGGGGCCCAATGCCGTTCTAAGGATGGTAAGGCCTGAGCAGGTACAGGCATTAGTCAATTGGGTGGCCGACAGTGGATCCAGCACGTTCACATTATCTCCCACCCAGTCTTCTGCAGAAAGCGCACAGATGGCGCCTGAAAACCAACCCCATCAGTCTGTCACATCACCCCCATGCATACCAGGGAAACTGTCTCAGCCTCAAGTTATGCAGCAGTCTCTTATGCTGTTTGAAGACTCCGCTGGCAGGGTTTCCCAAGGGCATCCACCTAGCCCTTCCCCAGCGGTGAAAGACATAGAATGCACTGACGCACAACCACTTATGTTTCCTGATGATGAGGACATGGGAATACCACCTCAGCATGTCTCTGATGATGACGAAACACAGGTGCCAACTGCTGCGTCTTTCTGCAGTGTGCAGACTGAACAGGAGGTCAGGGATCAAGACTGGGTGGAAGACGATGCAGGGGACGATGAGGTCCTAGACCCCACATGGAATGAAGGTCGTGCCACTGACTTTCACAGTTCGGAGGAAGAGGCAGTGGTGAGACCGAGCCAACAGCGTAGCAAAAGAGGGAGCAGTGGGCAAAAGCAGAACACCCGCCGCCAAGAGACTCCGCCTGCTACTGACCGCCGCCATCTGGGACCGAGCACCCCAAAGGCAGCTTCAAGGAGTTCCCTGGCATGGCACTTCTTCAAACAATGTGCTGACGACAAGACCCGAGTGGTTTGCACGCTGTGCCATCAGAGCCTGAAGCGAGGCATTAACGTTCTGAACCTGAGCACAACCTGCATGACCAGGCACCTGCATGCAAAGCATGAACTGCAGTGGAGTAAACACCTTAAAACCAAGGAAGTCACTCAGGCTCCCCCTGCTACCTCTTCTGCTGCTGCCGCCTCGGCCTATTCTGCTGCTGCCGCCTCGGCCTCTTCCTCCGCCTCTGGAGGAACGTTGGCACCTGCCGCCCAGCAAACAGGGGATGTACCACCAACACCACCACCACCACCTCCGTCACCAAGCGTCTCAACCATGTCACACGCCAGCGTTCAGCTCTCCATCTCACAAACATTTGATAGAAAGCGTAAATTCCCACCTAGCCACCCTCGATCCCTGGCCCTGAATGCCAGCATTTCTAAACTACTGGCCTATGAAATGCTGTCATTTAGGCTGGTGGACACAGACAGCTTCAAACAGCTCATGTCGCTTGCTGTCCCACAGTATGTTGTTCCCAGCCGGCACTACTTCTCCAAGAGAGCCGTGCCTTCCCTGCACAACCAAGTATCCGATAAAATCAAGTGTGCACTGCGCAACGCCATCTGTAGCAAGGTCCACCTAACCACAGATACGTGGACCAGTAAGCACGGCCAGGGACGCTATATCTCCCTAACTGCACACTGGGTAAATGTAGTGGCAGCTGGGCCCCAGGCGGAGAGCTGTTTGGCGCACGTCCTTCCGCCGCCAAGGATCGCAGGGCAACATTCTTTGCCTCCTGTTGCCACCTCCTCCTTCTCGGCTTCCTCCTCCTCTTCTTCCACCTGCTCATCCAGTCAGCCACACACCTTCACCACCAACTTCAGCACAGCCCGGGGTAAACGTCAGCAGGCCATTCTGAAACTCATATGTTTGGGGGACAGGCCCCACACCGCACAGGAGTTGTGGCGGGGTATTGAACAACAGACCGACGAGTGGTTGCTGCCGGTGAGCCTCAAGCCCGGCCTGGTGGTGTGTGATAATGGGCGAAATCTCGTTGCAGCTCTGGGACTAGCCAATTTGACGCACATCCCTTGCTTGGCGCATGTGCTGAATTTGGTGGTGCAGAAGTTCATTCACAACTACCCCGACATGTCAGAGCTGCTGCATAAAGTGCGGGCCGTCTGTTCGCGCTTCCGGCGTTCACATCCTGCCGCTGCTCGCCTGTCTGCGCTACAGCGTAACTTCGGCCTTCCCGCTCACCGCCTCATATGCGACGTGCCCACCAGGTGGAACTCCACCTTGCACATGCTGGACAGACTGTGCGAGCAGCAGCAGGCCATAGTGGAGTTTCAGCTGCAGCACGCACGGGTCAGTCGCACTACAGAACAGCACCACTTCACCACCAATGACTGGGCCTCCATGCGAGACCTGTGTGCCCTGTTGCGCTGTTTCGAGTACTCCACCAACATGGCCAGTGGCGATGACACCGTTATCAGCGTTACAATACCACTTCTATGTCTCCTTGAGAAAACACTTAGGGCGATGATGGAAGAGGAGGTGGCCCAGGAGGAGGAGGAGGAGGAGGAGGAAGAGGGGTCATTTTTAGCACTTTCAGGCCAGTCTCTTCGAAGTGACTCAGAGGGAGGTTTTTTGCAACAGCAGAGGCCAGGTACAAATGTGGCCAGCCAGGGCCCACTACTGGAGGACGAGGAGGACGAGGATGAGGAGGAGGTGGAGGAGGATGAGGATGAAGCATGGTCACAGCGGGGTGGCACCCAACGCAGCTCGGGTCCATCACTGGTGCGTGGCTGGGGGGAAAGGCAGGACGATGACGATACGCCTCCCACAGAGGACAGCTTGTCCTTACCCCTGGGCAGCCTGGCACACATGAGCGACTACATGCTGCAGTGCCTGCGCAACGACAGCAGAGTTGCCCACATTTTAACCTGTGCGGACTACTGGGTTGCCACCCTGCTGGATCCACGCTACAAAGACAATGTGCCCACCTTACTTCCTGCACTGGAGCGTGATAGGAAGATGCGCGAGTACAAGCGCACGTTGGTAGACGCGCTACTGAGAGCATTCCCAAATGTCACAGGGGAACAAGTGGAAGCCCAAGGCCAAGGCAGAGGAGGAGCAAGAGGTCGCCAAGGCAGCTGTGTCACGGCCAGCTCCTCTGAGGGCAGGGTTAGCATGGCAGAGATGTGGAAAACTTTTGTCAACACGCCACAGCTAACTGCACCACCACCTGATACGCAACGTGTTAGCAGGAGGCAACATTTCACTAACATGGTGGAACAGTACGTGTGCACACCCCTCCACGTACTGACTGATGGTTCGGCCCCATTCAACTTCTGGGTCTCTAAATTGTCCACGTGGCCAGAGCTAGCCTTTTATGCCTTGGAGGTGCTGGCCTGCCCGGCAGCCAGCGTTTTGTCTGAACGTGTATTCAGCACGGCAGGGGGCGTCATTACAGACAAACGCAGCCGCCTGTCTACAGCCAATGTGGACAAGCTGACGTTCATAAAAATGAACCAGGCATGGATCCCACAGGACCTGTCCGTCCCTTGTCCAGATTAGACATTAACTACCTCCCCATAACCATATATTATTGGACTCCAGGGCACTTCCTCATTCAATCCTATTTTTATTTTCATTTTACCATTATATTGCAAGGCTACCCAAAGTTGAATGAACCTCTCCTCTGCCTGTGTGCTAGGCCTAAATATATGCCAATGGATTGTTGCAGTGGTGGCTGACGTGAAGCCTCATTCTCTGCTATGACATGCAGACTGATTCTCTGGTGACATGAAGCCAGATTGTCTGTTACGGGACCTCTCTCCTCTGCCTGGGTGCTGGGCCTGAATTTATGACAATGGACTGTTGCAGTGGTGGCTGACGTGAAGCCTGATTCTCTGCTATGACATGCAGACTGATTCTCTGCTGACATGAAGCCAGATCCTCTGTTGCGGGACCTCTCTCCTCTGCCTGGGTGCTGGGCCTAAATTTATGAAAATGGACTGTTGCAGTGGTGGGTGACGTGAAGCCTCATTCTCTGCTATGACATGCAGACTGATTCTCTGCTGACATGAAGCCAGATTGTCTGTTACGGGACCTCTCTCCTCTGCCTGGGTGCTGGGCCTAAATATCTGACAATGGACTGTTGCATTGGTGGCTGACGTGAAGCCTGATTCTCTGCTATGATATGAAGACTGATTCTCTGCTGACATGAAGCCAGATTGTCTGTTACGGGACCTCTCTCCTCTGCCTGTGTGCTAGGCCTAAATATATGCCAATGGATTGTTGCAGTGGTGGCTGACGTGAAGCCTGATTCTCTGCTATGACATGCAGACTAATTCTCTGCTGACATGAAGCCAGATTGTCTGTTACGGGACCTCTCTCCTCTGCCTGGGTGCTGGGCCTAAATTTATGACAATGGACTGTTGCAGTGGTGGCTGACGTGAAGCCTGATTCTCTGCTATGACATGCAGACTGATTCTCTGCTGACATGAAGCCAGATCCTCTGTTACGGGACCTCTCTCCTCTGCCTGGGTGCTGGGCCTAAATTTATGAAAATGGACTGTTGCAGTGGTGGGTGACGTGAAGCCTGATTCTCTGCTATGACATGCAGACTGATTCTCTGGTGACATGAAGCCAGATCCTCTGTTACGGGACCTCTCTCCTCTGCCTGGGTGCTGGGCCTAAATTTATGAAAATGGACTGTTGCAGTGGTGGGTGACGTGAAGCCTCATTCTCTGCTATGACATGCAGACTGATTCTCTGCTGACATGAAGCCAGATTGTCTGTTACGGGACCTCTCTCCTCTGCCTGGGTGCTGGGCCTGAATTTATGACAATGGACTGTTGCAGTGGTGGCTGACGTGAAGCCTGATTCTCTGCTATGATATGAAGACTGATTCTCTGCTGACATGAAGCCAGATTGTCTGTTACGGGACCTCTCTCCTCTGCCTGGGTGCCGGGGCCTAAATATCTGAGAATGGACTGTTCCAGTGGTGGGTAACGGGAAGCCAGATTCTCTGCTATGATATGAAGACTGATTCTCTGCTGACATGAAGCCAGATTGTCTGTTACGGGACCTCTCTCCTCTGCCTGGGTGCTGGGCCTAAATTTATGAAAATGGACTCTTACAGTGGTGGGTGACGTGAAGCCTGATTCTCTGCTATGACATGAAGACTGATTCTCTGCTGACATGAAGCCAGATTGTCTGTTACGGGACCTCTCTCCTCTGCCTGGGTGCCGGGGCCTAAATATCTGAGAATGGACTGTTCCAGTGGTGGGTGACGGGAAGCCAGATTCTCTGCTATGGAACCTCTCTCCAATTGATTTTGGTTAATTTTTATTTATTTAATTTTTATTTTAATTAATTTCCCTATCCACATTTGTTTGCAGGGGATTTACCTACATGTTGCTGCCTTTTGCAGCCCTCTAGCCCTTTCCTGGGCTGTTTTACAGCCGTTTTAGTGCCGAAAAGTTCGGGTCCCCATTGACTTCAATGGGGTTCGGGACGAAGTTCGGATCGGGTTCGGATCCCGAACCCGAACATTTCCGGGATGTTCGGCCGAACTTCTCGAACCCGAACATCCAGGTGTTCGCTCAACTCTACTCATTTCATCAGTCCATAAAACCTTTGAAAAATCAGTCTTGAGATATTTCTTGGCCCAGTCTTGACGTTTCAGCTTGTGTGTCTTGTTCAGTGGTGGTCGTCTTTCAGCCTTTCTTACCTTGGCCATGTCTCTGAGTATTGCACACCTTGTGCTTTTGGGCACTCCAGTAATGTTGCAGCTCTGAAATATGGCCAAACTGGTGGCAAGTGGCATCTTGGCAGCTGCACGCTTGACTTTTCTCAGTTCATGGGCAGTTATTTTGCTCCTTGGTTTTTCCACACGCTTCTTGCGACCCTGTTGACTATTTTGAATGAAACGCTTGATTGTTCGATGATCACGCTTCAGAAGCTTTGCAATTTTAAGAGTGCTGCATCCCTCTGCAAGATATCTCACTATTATTGCCTTTTCTGAGCCTGTCAAGTCCTTCTTTTGACCCATTTTGCCAAAGGAAAGGAAGTTGCCTAATAATTATGCACACCTGATATAGGGTGTTGATGTCATTAGACCACACCCCTTCTCATTACAGAGATGCACATCACCTAATATGCTTAATTGGTAGTAGGCTTTCGAGCCTATACAGCTTGGAGTAAGACAACATGCATAAAGAGGATGATGTTTTCAAAATACTCATTTGCCTAATAATTCTGCACTCCCTGTATTGACTTATGGGTCTGCCCCCTTCAACTTCTTGGTCTCCAAATTGGGCACATAGCCCGAGCTTGCCCTTTACACCGTGGAGGTGCTGGCCTGCCCTGCAGCCAGTGTATTGTCTGAACGTTTGTTTAGCATGGCTGGAGGGGGTTCTCATGGGTTATATTTCCCAATGTTTTGGGGTGTAACCTAATTTAAACAAAAAATTAAAAATTTTAAACCAAAAACCAGTCTTGGCTACCTCCTCCTCCTCCACCGCCACATCAACCATCTACTCCATATGGAGCTCCTCCTCCTAGATCAAGATAATATTTTTTTATTTGTACGTATTTTATGTTATTTTAAGTAATTTCCCTATCCACATTTGTTTGCAGAGCACTTGCCATGCTCTTAACCACATTTTGCTGCCATTTGCAGCCCTCTAGCCCTTTCCATGTTTTTTTTTTTTTTACAGCCATTTTAGTGCTCCAAAGTGCGGGTCCCCATTGACTTCAATAGGGTTCAGGTTCAGGGTCAAGTTTGGGTCCTGAACTCTACCGCTTAACACTAGTGATAGACTCATACCCAAAAAGACTGAGTGCTGTAATAAAATCAAAAGGTGCTTCAACAAGCCATTAGTTTAAGGGTTTGCACACTTATGCAACAATATTATTTTATTTTATATTTTTTCTTCCCTTTACCTAAAAGATTTCAGTTTGTTTTTCAATTGAGTTGTAAAGTTTATAGGTCACATTAAAGCTGGAAAAAGTTATTTGTCTATTTTTTTTTTTTTACCTTACAGAAACCTGACATTTTGATCGGGGTGTGTAGACTTTTTATATCCACTGTATATATCCACATATATATATTTATTTATTTTTTATATTTTTTTTCGTAAATAAACATTTATTTTGTGCCCCACATTTTGTACAATTGCAAAAAAAATATATAAAATATATAAATCTAATTTAATGTCTTTTCTAAAAAAGTTTGTAATGGGATTTGAACTCTCAGCTTTTGCATCATAACCCAGATCATTAACCACTACACTATATAGCTGCATAGCCAATGAAACACTTTAAAATATGAGACTTCTAGTGTATAGGTCTCAGTAGAAGTACAGTAGAAGTCTTTTTTTTTTTTTTTTTTGGGCTGTGTAGCTATTATAGCTTAGTGGTTAAGTGCCTTGCCTCTAACACAGAAGGTTGTGAGTTTGAATCCTGAAATACAGGCTAAATTAGATTTAAATACACTGGGATGTTCCCAAGCAATGACTCCATATATCGATATCGTTATATATGGAGTCAGAACAGGGAGTCCAAAGCCGCAGACTAACACTGAGGGATTCAAACACTGTACAGTGATGTTCTGTGTAGAAATAAAGGATCAATTAGGTTTAAATACACTGACTCATGCATCGCACTTGAGCACACTTTGTGTTCGGCCGAGCATAGCGATGCTCTGGCCGAACATTTTCGCTCAACACTAGTTTTGCTCAGTAATTTCCATCAGTGATCGTGAGCCAAAACACAGAATAAGTGCAGATCTTTTCCTTATACCTTATGTCTGCCGTCCGCATGTGAGCCAGTTTCTTTGTTGCGCTTGATGGTTTTTGTGACTGCACTTGGGGACACTTAAAGTTTTCCCAATTTTTCGGACTGACTGACCTTCATTTCTTAAAGTAATGATAGCCACTCGTTTTTCCTTACTTAGCTGCTTTTTTCTTGCCATAATACAAATTCTAACAGTCTATTGAGTAGGACTATCAGCTGTGTATCCACCTGACTTCTCCACAACGCAAATGATGGTCCCAACCCCATTTAAAAGGCAAGAAATCCCACTTATTAAACCTGACAGGGCACACCTGTGAAGTGAAAACCATTTCAGGTGACTACCTCTTTAAGCTCAACAAGAGAATGCCAAGAGTGTGCAAAGCAGTAATCAAAGCAAAAGGTGGCTACTTTGAAGAACCTAGAATATGACATATTTTCAGTTGTTTCACACTTTTTTGTTATGTATATAATTCCACATGTGTTAATTCATAGTTTTGATGCCTTCAGTGTACATTTACAATTTTCATAGGTCATGAAAATAAATAAAACTCTTTGAATGAGAAGGTGTGTCCAAACTTTTGGTCTGTACTGTAAATATATACCCAATATATGCACTTCCCTCTACATATGGTGTGTCTAGAGAGGGGTAGCATGTCATGCTCTTTTCAGGGCAGCTTGCACACCTTTGGTCCCCACCTGACACTCAGCTTTCACCTGTGGCTCCCAGCAGCTGTAACATGCGCAGCAGCCACACCCCTGGCAACAGCTTCGACAGGCTGGGTTAACCAGGTTGAAAGTAGCCATCGAGTCATTGACCTTCGGTAACAGAGGGATTTGTCTATCCCGAGCATGTGAAGACAGAGTCTGGCGGAGTGAGCGGATGAGAGCTACTAAATAGGACCAACTGTCATGAAGGCAGTATCTGCAAGTGATGTGGTATGCTAAAAGCACAGCAAAAAACAAAAGATTCCCTGGTCAACCACTGTGCCCAGCCCATCTCCAACCGTCTCAACTTCTGTCCTGCCATTGGAGCAAGATATAATTTGGGAAGAGAGAGTGAGGCTGACTCTGCGCAACTCTCCCTCACTTAAATCCAATTCACTCACTAGTCTTGACATCTCTACCAGTTCAAAGTCCTGTGGCGATAGACGATTGATGAAGCAGCATATGTGGAATCACTGGGAGCTGTGGACGCTGACCTGCACACAGGCAATTTAGGTCTAATGGTCATGCTGAGGAAGCAACAGCTGGATTCGGCATCTACCTGAGTGACTGAGAAGCCCTCCTTAGGATAATACCTCTGTAGTATAAGGAAGGGGCTAGTAAAGGTGCCCTAAACATTGTTGCTTCTCTCAAAACCCTGTCCAGCTTACTGCGGTTGGAGGGATTCCCATTTTATGCGGTCCAAATACAAAACTCATGATGAGACAAAAGGCATTACCTCTTACTATTGGTACATGGATTGTATGTACGCTTCAAGACAACCCATTAGCAGATATCCCAGAAAGAAGAATAGCTCTGGTAGCTAGAGTCCGTGCAAGATTTGACATTGACATTGCTGCCCTGTGTGAAACTCGCTTAGCAATTGAAGGTCAACTCACAGAAACTGGAGACGGCTATATATTCTTTTGGTGTTAACGTGGTAGTGACCAACGTCATGAGTCTGGAGTTGGCTTTACGGTTAAGAATCATCTTGTTTGCCAACTTGCCAATCTTCCTAAGGGTGTAAACGATCAGCTCATGTCACTGCAAATTCCATTACTACGTGGAAAACAAGCTACGCTGATCAGTGCCTATGCACCCACAATGACAAATCCAGATGAAGCAAAGGACAAGTTTTAGAATGATCTCGATTCCCTACTTTCATCTGTGAACTGCACTGACAGAATTCTTCTTCTTGGTGATTTAAATGCAAGAGTGGGATCCGATCACTCCACCTGTGATGGTGTCATTGGCAAAAACGGAATCAGCACATGTAAAAGCAATGGTCTGTTACTATTGAAGACATGTGCTGCTCATGATTTGGTCATTACTAATACCATCTTCCATCTATCTACTCACAAAAAGACTTTCTGGATGCACCCACCCTCCAAGCACTGGCATCTAATTGATTATGTCATAGTGCGGAGGAAAGACATACAGGATGTAAGAGTAACTAAGGCCATGCCGAGTGCTGACTGCTGAACTGACCATAGACTCATCATTTCTAAACTAAGTATCCACATCAAACCTAAGAAGCGGCCACAGGGAAACAGAGTTGTGATAAAGAAGATCAATGTCAATACATTGGCAAATCCCGATATAGCAGCCTTATTGGTAAAAGATCTTGACAATCAACTCACGAACCTGAAAATACAGGAAAGTGCTGAGAAGGTCTGGGAATGCTTCCGGAACATCTTGCATTCATCTGCACTTAAGGCTCTTGGACCCACATGCAGGAAATGATGGGACTGGTTTGATGAAAGTGATGAAGAGATTAAGGCCTTGCCAGCCAAAAAACATCACCTTCATAGTGCTCATTAAAATGACCCGTCGTCAACTGCAAAGAAAAATGCTTTTATCAACACTAGCAGGACTATACAGGGTAAACTCCGTAAGATTCAGGACTTCTGGCTAAGTGCCAAAGCAGATGAAATTCAGAAGTTTGCGGATAGAAACAATGCCAAACGATTCTATGAAGCCATCAGATCCCTGTATAGACCTCAGTCCTCAGGAAGCTCCCCTCTACTGGATTCGAATGGTGCAACTCTCATCACTGAGAAAACTCTGATTCTATAGCGTTGGGCTGAACATTTCCACTCTGTGCTGAATCGCCCATCTACCATCAATAATGAGGCAATTGACAGAATACCCCAGGTTGATATCAACTATAGCCTGGATGTCCCACCATCAGAGGCTGAAATCTTACAGGCCATCAGTCAATTGTCCAGCGGTAAGGCGCCAGGATCTGATGGAATTCCAGTAAAAGTCTATAAGGGTGTTGGTGCAGTGCTTGTTGAAAAACTCACCCAATTGTTCCAGTCTTTCTGGAATCAAGGTTCCATACCTCAGGAACTGAATAGACAAGTCTGCGATAATTATAGAGGAATATCAAGATCTTGTCACGAATGTTGCTAAATCGTCTGATTGATCATCTGGAACAGGGTCTGCTACGTGAGACACAGTGTGGTTTCTGCAAAGAGCGTTGCACGGTGGACATGATATTTGCAGCTCGACAGCTGCAGGACAAATGTCAGAAGCAAAATCGTGAACTATACACCACCTTTATAGATCTTACCAAGACTTTTGACACAGTTATTAGCGAAGGTTTATGACGCATTATGTCGAAGTTTGGATGCCCAGACAGATTGATCCTGATAGTACGGCAATTCCATGATGGTATGGCGGCTCGTGTTCTCAGCAATGTTCTAGCGTTGAAAAAGTGTGCGTGCTCGCACCAACCCTGTTCAGCATAATGTTTTCAGCCATGCTGTCAGATGCCTTTCAGAGCAGTTCACTGGGAATCAATCTAAGGTAAAGAACCGATGGGAAACTTTTCAACCTACAAAGATTTCCAAGCTGTGACCAAGGTAAAAGAGACTGTGCTTTGTGAGTTTCTTTTTGCTGACGATTGTGCCCTTAATGCGGAATCAAAGCAGGAAATGGAAGCTAGTATGGACAAATTCGCAGCAGCATGTGATGACTTTGGCCTCATCATCAACACGAAGAAAACCAAAATGATGTACCAGCCAGTTTCAAAAGCCCAATATCAAGAACCTACCATCACAGTGAAAGAACAAAAGCTGCATGCTTGGACAAATATACGTATCTTGACAGTACCCTCTCCTGTGCAGTGACAATTGACATTGAGGTCAATTGCAGAACTGCAAAGGCAAATTCTGCATTCTGCAGACTGCTGACCATTGCGTGGGACCGCCGTGGAATAAGCCTTGCTGCAAAGCTTAAAGTCTACCAGGCGGTAGTGTTAACCATCCTCATGTATGCTAGTGAGACCTGGACAGTATACCGAAGACACGCTAAACAGCTGAACCACTTTCCCATGACTTGCCTCCATAGAATCCTGAAGATCCATTGGCAGGATAAGTTGCCAGATATGGAAGTCCTCTCCGGAGCAGGCTTACCATCGGTTTACACCTTACTGATGAAAGCCAAGATTCGCTGGGCAGGCCATATCGTAAGGTTGCCAGACCATCGCATCCCTAGACAGATCTTCTATGGTGAGCTGTCCCAGGGTAAGCGATCGCATGGGGGGCAAAAGATGTGATGCAAAGATACACTGAAAACATGTCTCAAGCCCCCCCTGGATATCATCATCACCTCGTGGGATTCTCTGGCACATGATCGTTATACATGGCGTTCCCTGATCCATCAGGGTTTCCAGACATACAAATCCAGAAGGACAATCCTAGCACAGGAGAAGTGTATACTTCGTAAATACAAAGCTGCAAATGCAAATGCTGAAACAAAAACATCCATATTTGTCTGTTCAGTATGTAACAAAACATTTAACGCTAATGGCCAAAGATCTATCTATCAGATGTCAAGGTCCTCATTGAAAAACGATGGACGAACTACAACAACATGTCTGTGGCTACAATCCAGGTTTTGGCTCATAATAACTGATGGAAATCACTGACCAAAACACTGATTTGTGAATGAGGCTTAATCCTTAGAGGACCCTGAGATTTTCTATTTTTGAGTTTTCGTTTTTCACTCCCTGCCTTCCCATAGTCCTAACTTTTTTACTTTTCCGTTTACATAGCCTTATGAGGGCTTATCTTTTGCGGGAAAAGTTGTACTTTCTAATGGCGCCATTTATTGGTGCATACTATGTAGTGGGAAGCAGAAAGAAAATTCAAAATGGGGTAGAATTGGGAAAAAACAGATTTTTTTTTTTTTTTTTTTACACTGTACACTGTGCAGTCAAATTTCTTGCGTTTCAATACTGAAAACAAAATTAAAACCTTTGAGGAAAAAAAAATTTAGCACCATATTATGGCCCCCATAACTTTTGTGTAGTTATGTGTATAGGGCTGTGTGAGGGCTCATTTTTTGCAGGGCAATCTGTACTTTTCAGTTGATGAAAACACAAAATAAAATAGTACAAAGGCTGCGCTCACCTGATATGTCATAATGGAAGCACGGACTGTGCTTGGAAAAGGCACCAGGTAGAGAACTAGTAAAAAATAAAGAAGGAGGTCCAGCTTCCAAAAAAGATGATGATGATGTTCTTTATTCCAATACACACAAAATGGTTAAAAATCCAACATAGCAGACAGGTCTACGCGTTTCGGATACTCTAATACTGATCCTTATTCATGACAAGTTTGTTACTGAATGGCTGCGATCTTAAATAGCTACGTTCCTGACGATCACAGGTGATTGCGATCAGCAGAAACCAACATACGAAGTCACGCCTCATATTAAAATGCCAGGTGAGAAGGAAAGTAAAAAGTTGGATGTAACAAAGAAAATATTAACACTTAAAATATAGTATGAATAGGAATCAATAGTGCAGGATTAAATCGTGTTTACGATTCAAACCTGTTGGGACACGGGAACCCATGCGAAAAATCCAATAGGACTCCCTGTTTAGAAGTTTTTGCTTGTAGTCCCTACCTCTGGTAGGAGGATTAACTCTTTCCAGAGCTTGGTCCTGGAGTCTGGAGACCTGCGGTATTGCCCTGATGAGAAACCGTGAAGTGTAGACTGGCTGCTGAGACATTTCTCAGTTTTGTATGTGGAATGTCCGAGAGATGTTTACAAATTCTCACTTTGAGGCTATTTGTGGTACAGCCAACATACTGAAGGCTGCATTTAGAACAGGTAATACAGTAGACCACATAGTTAGTGTTGCAATTAACATATTGATTAATGTTAAAGGTATTATGCGTAGCTGTAGAATAAATGGAGGAACCCATTTTTATGTAATTGCAGCATGTACATATGCGGTGGCCGCATTTAAATGTACCCTTGTGTCTCAACCAAGTATTCTTATCTTTATTGTTTGTGTCACTGTCATCAAACAACCTGGGACTCATTTTATTTGTGCTATAGTAGGCGCACGGCGGGCAATGCATCTGACACCCACAGAGCTGATGTCAGACCACTGCTCGTCACAATTTAAAACAGATAAATGCTTTCTGACAATGCCACAAATTTGTGGAAATTCAATACTGTAGTTGGTGACAAACAAAGGGACATTTTGTGCGGCTGCATTATGTTGCCTGTTCTGATGTGTTTTTTGGTCGGGTCATGTTGTCTCCGGAAAAAACTGTTTGTCTCTGGATTTTTTGGACGTAGTCGCTTTTGCAAGATCTAAAGTCCAAGGAGGGTATCTACGTTCCATAAGTCTACTGGCTACAACCTCCATCTTCATTTTAAATGTCTCTGGAACAATTCCGGACACATTTAAAATGGAGATGGAGGTTGTAGCCTGGAGACTTACGGAACGCAGATACCCTCCTTGGACTTTAGATCTTGCAAAAGCGAGCACGTCCAAAAAATCCGGAGACAAACAGTTTTTTTCCGGAGACAACACGACCCGACCCAAAAAACACATCAGAACAGGCAAAAATGCAAAAAAAAAAAATTAGACCGGAGAGACGGATCCGGTATTTCAATGCATTTTTCAGATGGATCCGTCTGACAAATGCCATCCGTTTGTGTCCGGATTGCCAGATCTGGCAGGCAGTTCCGGCGACGGATCTGCCTGCCGGAATCCTCTGACGCAAGTGTGAAAGTACCCCAAGAAGGAGATTGTCATGTAGTCTTATTTTCATTTTTTACATCAATCATGGCATAATCCCTTTAACCCTTGATTTAGAGAGGACCTATGTGGGGGGTTTTTGGGGCATAAATATTGGAGAGGCTATGGCACTGCAGGGACATCGCCAAACATTTTCATAGTGAAGCTCAATTCAAATAGCTTTGTGATAGCTGGTTGTAGCATTTGCTCTGGCACTGTGGATTTCAAACAGGTGATAAGCCGGGCTACCAGAAGTTGGACCTCAGCAATGTGATATTAATATTTGAGTTGTAGAAAGCACATTTACCAAAACTATCAGAATTTCGGAAAACTACTTCACGATTATTGGCAGTTTAGGAGGATAACTTGAACACATTCTAAAACGCCTTGAAAGGACTACAGTTTAGAAGGCAGTTCATGTAAATCAATGTTCTATGTGGCCTTTTAATAATAGATTCAAATTACAAAGAACTTTTATAGCATGATTGCATGTTTGCTTGTTTTTATATTACAGTATATTGGCGAGCTCCCATGTGGAAGCATCGGTTTAGATGCCATTAATGAATTAAACCAGAAATCCTTGCCAAAGAGTTTTTATTACATTTAGTTACTTTAATCATTTTCATATTACAAGAAGGTCAATACTGCATAAATTATGAAAATGAATACAAAATTTAATCTATAGCCTTTAAACAAAGCAAGCATTTGCATCTTGTCTTGATAATTTAACTCAAATTGCATGAATTTGGGAGTTAAACTCACAGGCAGCTGGCGCATTAAAGTGAGTTGGTTTGAGACTAATTCTTATTGTTCTAGAAGAAACTGGAGAATCAGAGATGGTGAAAAAACAAGAAGCATAGGTTGATACAATTTTACATTTGACTTATTTTATAAGATCAATAACAAATAACAACATAAAAAAGAATGTCAAATATCCAGGAACTAGGGATGAGCGAATTGACTTCGCATAAAAGTTTGTTCTAGAATGTATTGGCTCCGATGAGCCAAATTTATTGCTTCGCAAAGTCTCGGGTAATAACTTTATAAATTAATTTGTACTGTAAAAAAACATTTCCTGAACTCGGGTTTGGTTCCAAGTTTGGTACTGCAGCAATGACGGCATATTTTCTATTCACTACTGCAGCCAATCACTCGCCTCTTTGGTGGTGTCCGACAAAGTTTCTAAAACAACACTTTTAAGGACTGACCTGAAAACTGCAATGAGAGAAAACGGCAGACATGACATTTTGTGACATTGCTTTATCAGAGAAGTTTCTATATTTTGTAACTAAAGTGAATGTCCACCCTTGAACACAATTTATTTAACCCCTTCAACCCCGGGCCTGTTTTCACCTTCCTGCCCAGGCCATTTTTTGCAAATCTGATGTGTCACTTTATGTGGTAATAACTTTAAAACGCTTTTACTTATACAGGTCATTCTGAGATTGTTTTCTTTTCACATATCGTACGTCATGACAGTGGTAAAAATGAGTAAAAAAAAACATTTTTATTCATAAAAAAATACCAAATTTACCAAAAATTTCAAATTTCAATTTCTCAACTTTTGTAATAGATAGTAATACCTCCAAAAATAGTAATTACTTTATATTTCCCATATGTCTATTTCATGTTCGGATAATTTTATTTTTTGGGGACGTTAGAAGTAGAGTTGAGCGAACACCTGGATGTTCGGGTTCGAGAAGTTCGGCCGAACATCCCGGAAATGTTCGGGTTCGGGATCCGAACCCGATCCGAACTTCGTCCCGAACCCGAACCCCATTGAAGTCAATGGGGACCCGAACTTTTCGGCACTAAAAAGGCTGTAAAACAGCCCAGGAAAGAGCTAGAGGGCTGCAAAAGGCAGCAACATGTAGGTAAATCCCCTGCAAACAAATGTGGATAGGGAAATGAATTAAAATAAAAATTAAATAAATAAAAATTAACCAAAATCAATTGGAGAGAGGTTCCATAGCAGAGAATCTGGCTTCCCGTCACCCACCACTGGAACAGTCCATTCTCAGATATTTAGGCCCCGGCACCCAGGCAGAGGAGAGAGGTCCCGTAACAGAGAATCTGTCTTCATGTCAGCAGAGAATTAGTCTGCATGTCATAGCAGAGAATGAGGCTTCACGTCAGCCACCACTGCAACAGTCCATTGGCATATATTTAGGCCCAGCACACACACAGGCAGAGGAGAGAGGTCCCGTAACAGAGAATCTGGCTTCATGTCAGCAGAGAATCAGTCTGCATGTCATAGCAGAGAATCAGGCTTCACGTCAGCCACCACTGCAACAGTCCATTGTCATAAATTTAGGCCCAGCACCCAGGCAGAGGAGAGAGGTCCCGTAACAGAGAATCTGGCTTCATGTCAGCAGAGAATCAGTCTTCATATCATAGCAGAGAATCAGGCTTCACGTCACCCACCACTGTAAGAGTCAATTTTCATAAATTTAGGCCCAGAACCCAGGCAGAGGAGAAAGGTCCCGTAACAGACAATCTGGCTTCATGTCAGCAGAGAATCAGTCTTCATATCATAGCAGAGAATCAGGCTTCACGTCACCCACCACTGTAAGAGTCAATTTTCATAAATTTAGGCCCAGAACCCAGGCAGAGGAGAAAGGTCCCGTAACAGACAATCTGGCTTCATGTCAGCAGAGAATCAGTCTTCATATCATAGCAGAGAATCAGGCTTCACGTCACCCACCACTGTAAGAGTCAATTTTCATAAATTTAGGCCCAGAACCCAGGCAGAGGAGAAAGGTCCCGTAACAGACAATCTGGCTTCATGTCAGCAGAGAATCAGTCTTCATATCATAGCAGAGAATCAGGCTTCACGTCACCCACCACTGTAAGAGTCAATTTTCATAAATTTAGGCCCAGAACCCAGGCAGAGGAGAAAGGTCCCGTAACAGACAATCTGGCTTCATGTCAGCAGAGAATCAGTCTTCATATCATAGCAGAGAATCAGGCTTCACGTCACCCACCACTGTAAGAGTCAATTTTCATAAATTTAGGCCCAGAACCCAGGCAGAGGAGAAAGGTCCCGTAACAGACAATCTGGCTTCATGTCAGCAGAGAATCAGTCTTCATATCATAGCAGAGAATCAGGCTTCACGTCACCCACCACTGTAAGAGTCAATTTTCATAAATTTAGGCCCAGAACCCAGGCAGAGGAGAAAGGTCCCGTAACAGACAATCTGGCTTCATGTCAGCAGAGAATCAGTCTTCATATCATAGCAGAGAATCAGGCTTCACGTCACCCACCACTGTAAGAGTCAATTTTCATAAATTTAGGCCCAGAACCCAGGCAGAGGAGAAAGGTCCCGTAACAGACAATCTGGCTTCATGTCAGCAGAGAATCAGTCTTCATATCATAGCAGAGAATCAGGCTTCACGTCACCCACCACTGTAAGAGTCAATTTTCATAAATTTAGGCCCAGAACCCAGGCAGAGGAGAAAGGTCCCGTAACAGACAATCTGGCTTCATGTCAGCAGAGAATCAGTCTTCATATCATAGCAGAGAATCAGGCTTCACGTCACCCACCACTGTAAGAGTCAATTTTCATAAATTTAGGCCCAGAACCCAGGCAGAGGAGAAAGGTCCCGTAACAGACAATCTGGCTTCATGTCAGCAGAGAATCAGTCTTCATATCATAGCAGAGAATCAGGCTTCACGTCACCCACCACTGTAAGAGTCAATTTTCATAAATTTAGGCCCAGAACCCAGGTAGAGGAGAAGGTCCCGTAACAGACAATCTGGCTTCATGACAGCAGAGAATCAGTCTGCATGTCATAGCAGAGAATCAGGCTTCACGTCAGCCACCACTGCAACAGTCCATTGTCATAAATTTAGGCCCAGCACCCAGGCAGAGGAGAGAGGTCCCGTAACAGACAATCTGGCTTCATGTCAGCAGAGAATTAGTCTGCATGTCATAGCAGAGAATCAGGCTTCATGTCAGCCACCACTGCAACAGTCCATTGGCATATATTTAGGCCTAGCACACAGGCAGAGGAGAGGTTCATTCAACTTTGGGTAGCATCGCAATATAATGGTAAAATGAAAATAAAAATAGGATTGAATGAGGAAGTGCCCTGGAGTCCAATAATATATGGTTATGGGGAGGTAGTTAATGTCTAATCTGGACAAGGGACGGACAGGTCCTGTGGGATCCATGCCTGGTTCATTTTTATGAACGTCAGCTTGTCCACATTGGCTGTAGACAGGCGGCTGCGTTTGTCTGTAATGACGCCCCCTGCCGTGCTGAATACACGTTCAGACAAAACGCTGGCTGCCGGGCAGGCCAGCACCTCCAAGGCATAAAAGGCTAGCTCTGGCCACGTGGACAATTTAGAGACCCAGAAGTTGAATGGGGCCGAACCATCAGTCAGTACGTGGAGGGGTGTGCACACGTACTGTTCCACCATGTTAGTGAAATGTTGCCTCCTGCTAACACGTTGCGTATCAGGTGGTGGTGCAGTTAGCTGTGGCGTGTTGACAAAAGTTTTCCACATCTCTGCCATGCTAACCCTGCCCTCAGAGGAGCTGGCCGTGACACAGCTGCCTTGGCGACCTCTTGCTCCTCCTCTGCCTTGGCCTTGGGCTTCCACTTGTTCCCCTGTGACATTTGGGAATGCTCTCAGTAGCGCGTCTACCAACGTGCGCTTGTACTCGCGCATCTTCCTATCACGCTCCAGTGCAGGAAGTAAGGTGGGCACATTGTCTTTGTAGCGTGGATCCAGCAGGGTGGCAACCCAGTAGTCCGCACAGGTTAAAATGTGGGCAACTCTGCTGTCGTTGCGCAGGCACTGCAGCATGTAGTCGCTCATGTGTGCCAGGCTGCCCAGGGGTAAGGACAAGCTGTCCTCTGTGGGAGGCGTATCGTCATCGTCCTGCCTTTCCCCCCAGCCACGCACCAGTGATGGACCCGAGCTGCGTTGGGTGCCACCCCGCTGTGACCATGCTTCATCCTCATCCTCCTCCACCTCCTCCTCATCCTCGTCCTCCTCGTCCTCCAGTAGTGGGCCCTGGCTGGCCACATTTGTACCTGGCCTCTGCTGTTGCAAAAAACCTCCCTCTGAGTCACTTCGAAGAGACTGGCCTGAAAGTGCTAAAAATGACCCCTCTTCCTCATCCTCCTCCTCCTCCTCCTGGGCCACCTCCTGTTCCATCATCGCCCTAAGTGTTTTCTCAAGGAGACATAGAAGTGGTATTGTAACGCTGATAACGGTGTCATCGCCACTGGCCATGTTGGTGGAGTACTCGAAACAGCGCAACAGGGCACACAGGTCTCGCATGGAGGCCCAGTCATTGGTGGTGAAGTGGTGCTGTTCTGTAGTGCGACTGACCCGTGCGTGCTGCAGCTGAAACTCCACTATGGCCTGCTGCTGCTCGCACAGTCTGTCCAGCATGTGCAAGGTGGAGTTCCACCTGGTGGGCACGTCGCATATGAGGCGGTGAGCGGGAAGGCCGAAGTTACGCTGTAGCGCAGACAGGCGAGCAGCGGCAGGATGTGAACGCCGGAAGCGCGAACAGACGGCCCGCACTTTATGCAGCAGCTCTGACATGTCGGGGTAGTTGTGAATGAACTTCTGCACCACCAAATTCAGCACATGCGCCAAGCAAGGGATGTGCGTCAAATTGGCTAGTCCCAGAGCTGCAACGAGATTTCGCCCATTATCACACACCACCAGGCCGGGCTTGAGGCTCACCGGCAGCAACCACTCGTCGGTCTGTTGTTCAATACCCCGCCACAACTCCTGTGCGGTGTGGGGCCTGTCCCCCAAACATATGAGTTTCAGAATGGCCTGCTGACGTTTACCCCGGGCTGTGCTGAAGTTGGTGGTGAAGGTGTGTGGCTGACTGGATGAGCAGGTGGAAGAAGAGGAGGAGGAAGCCGAGAAGGAGGAGGTGGCAACAGGAGGCAAAGAATGTTGCCCTGCGATCCTTGGCGGCGGCAGGACGTGCGCCAAACAGCTCTCCGCCTGGGGCCCAGCTGCCACTACATTTACCCAGTGTGCAGTTAGGGAGATATAGCGTCCCTGGCCGTGCTTACTGGTCCACGTATCTGTGGTTAGGTGGACCTTGCTACAGATGGCGTTGCGCAGTGCACACTTGATTTTATCGGATACTTGGTTGTGCAGGGAAGGCACGGCTCTCTTGGAGAAGTAGTGCCGGCTGGGAACAACATACTGTGGGACAGCAAGCGACATGAGCTGTTTGAAGCTGTCTGTGTCCACCAGCCTAAATGACAGCATTTCATAGGCCAGTAGTTTAGAAATGCTGGCATTCAGGGCCAGGGATCGAGGGTGGCTAGGTGGGAATTTACGCTTTCTATCAAATGTTTGTGAGATGGAGAGCTGAACGCTGGCGTGTGACATGGTTGAGACGCTTGGTGACGGAGGTGGTGGTGGTGGTGTTGGTGGTACATCCCCTGTTTGCTGGGCGGCAGGTGCCAACGTTCCTCCAGAGGCGGAGGAAGAGGCCGAGGCGGCAGCAGCAGAATAGGCCGAGGCGGCAGCAGCAGAAGAGGTAGCAGGGGGAGCCTGAGTGACTTCCTTGGTTTTAAGGTGTTTACTCCACTGCAGTTCATGCTTTGCATGCAGGTGCCTGGTCATGCAGGTTGTGCTCAGGTTCAGAACGTTAATGCCTCGCTTCAGGCTCTGATGGCACAGCGTGCAAACCACTCGGGTCTTGTCGTCAGCACATTGTTTGAAGAAGTGCCATGCCAGGGAACTCCTTGAAGCTGCCTTTGGGGTGCTCGGTCCCAGATGGCGGCGGTCAGTAGCAGGCGGAGTCTCTTGGCGGCGGGTGTTCTGCTTTTGCCCACTGCTCCCTCTTTTGCTACGCTGTTGGCTCGGTCTCACCACTGCCTCTTCCTCCGAACTGTGAAAGTCAGTGGCACGACCTTCATTCCATGTGGGGTCTAGGACCTCATCGTCCCCTGCATCGTCTTCCACCCAGTCTTGATCCCTGACCTCCTGTTCAGTCTGCACACTGCAGAAAGACGCAGCAGTTGGCACCTGTGTTTCGTCATCATCAGAGACATGCTGAGGTGGTATTCCCATGTCCTCATCATCAGGAAACATAAGTGGTTGTGCGTCAGTGCATTCTATGTCTTTCACCGCTGGGGAAGGGCTAGGTGGATGCCCTTGGGAAACCCTGCCAGCGGAGTCTTCAAACAGCATAAGAGACTGCTGCATAACTTGAGGCTGAGACAGTTTCCCTGGTATGCATGGGGGTGATGTGACAGACTGATGGGGTTGGTTTTCAGGCGCCATCTGTGCGCTTTCTGCAGAAGACTGGGTGGGAGATAATGTGAACGTGCTGGATCCACTGTCGGCCACCCAATTGACTAATGCCTGTACCTGCTCAGGCCTTACCATCCTTAGAACGGCATTGGGCCCCACCATATATCGCTGTAAATTCTGGCGGCTACTGGGACCTGAGGTAGTTGGTACACTAGGACGTGTGGATGTGGCAGAACGGCCACGTCCTCTCCCAGCACCAGAGGGTCCACTAACACCACCACGACCATGTCCACGTCCGCGTCCCTTACTAGATGTTTTTCTCATTGTTATGGTTCACCACAACAACAAATATATTATTTGGCCCAATGTATTGTATTCAAATTCAGCGGGATATAAATTTGAGGCCTAGTATTTAGGCGCTGGGTGACCGGTATGGATTTAGTGACAGAATTAGACTTGGAAATGCACAGAAGCGTGTGTGTGAAGTTATTCTGAATGACCCAATGTGCACCTTGAATATTATATACCCTTTTTGGGATAGATTTCAAATAGCTCTGATATAGCAGGAACCACTAAATTATGAAATTGCTAAATTGGGAATTGTACTTCAACCCAGAACAAAAAATGTGCTTTGACGGGCACTAAATAACTTTCCCAGCTACAACAGGACAGCGGTAACGAGAGATTTAGAGGGATTTAAATTTGAGGCCTAGTATTTAGGCGCTGGGTCACCGGTATGGATTTAGTGACAGAATTAGACTTGGAAATGCACAGAAGCGGTGTGTGTGAAGTTATTCTGAATGACCCTATGTGCACCTTCAATATTATATACCCTTTTAGGGATAGATTTCAAATAGCTCTGATATAGCAGAAACCACTAAATTATGAAATTGCTAAATTGGGAATTGTACTTCAACCCAGAACAAAAAATGTGCTTTGACGGACACTAAATATCTTGCCCAGCAACAACAGTACAGCGGTGGGTAACGAGAGATTTAGAGGGATTTAAATTTGAGGCCTAGTATTTAGGCGCTGGGTCACCGGTATGGATTTAGTGACAGAATTAGACTTGGAAATGCACAGAAGCGTGTGTGTGAAGTTATTCTGAATGACCCTATGTGCACCTTCAATATTATATACCCTTTTAGGGATAGATTTCAAATAGCTCTGATATAGCAGAAACCACTAAATTATGAAATTGCTAAATTGGGAATTGTACTTCAACCCAGAACAAAAAATGTGCTTTGACGGACACTAAATATCTTGCCCAGCAACAACAGTACAGCGGTGGGTAACGAGAGATTTAGAGGGATTTAAATTTGAGGCCTAGTATTTAGGCGCTGGGTCACCGGTATGGATTTAGTGACAGAATTAGACTTGGAAATGCACAGAAGCGTGTGTGTGAAGTTATTCTGAATGACCCTATGTGCACCTTCAATATTATATACCCTTTTAGGGATAGATTTCAAATAGCTCTGATATAGCAGAAACCACTAAATTATGAAATTGCTAAATTGGGAATTGTACTTCAACCCAGAACAAAAAATGTGCTTTGACGGACACTAAATATCTTGCCCAGCAACAACAGTACAGCGGTGGGTAACGAGAGATTTAGAGGGATTTAAATTTGAGGCCTAGTATTTAGGCGCTGGGTCACCGGTATGGATTTAGTGACAGAATTAGACTTGGAAATGCACAGAAGCGTGTGTGTGAAGTTATTCTGAATGACCCTATGTGCACCTTCAATATTATATACCCTTTTAGGGATAGATTTCAAATAGCTCTGATATAGCAGAAACCACTAAATTATGAAATTGCTAAATTGGGAATTGTACTTCAACCCAGAACAAAAAATGTGCTTTGACGGACACTAAATATCTTGCCCAGCAACAACAGTACAGCGGTGGTAACGAGAGATTTAGAGGGATTTAAATTTGAGGCCTAGTATTTAGGCGCTGGGTCACCGGTATGGATTTAGTGACAGAATTAGACTTGGAAATGCACAGAAGCGTGTGTGTGAAGTTATTCTGAATGACCCTATGTGCACCTTCAATATTATATACCCTTTTAGGGATAGATTTCAAATAGCTCTGATATAGCAGAAACCACTAAATTATGAAATTGCTAAATTGGGAATTGTACTTCAACCCAGAACAAAAAATGTGCTTTGACGGACACTAAATATCTTGCCCAGCAACAACAGTACAGCGGGGTAACGAGAGATTTAGAGGGATTTAAATTTGAGGCCTAGTATTTAGGCGCTGGGTCACAGGTATGGGATTTAGTGACAGAATTAGACTTGGAAATGCACAGTAAGCGGTGTGTGTGAAGTTATTCTGAATGACCCTATGTGCACCTTCAATATTATATACCCTTTTAGGGATAGATTTCAAATAGCTCTGATATAGCAGAAACCACTAAATTATGAAATTGCTAAATTGGGAATTGTACTTCAACCCAGAACAAAAAATGTGCTTTGACGGACACTAAATATCTTGCCCAGCAACAACAGTACAGCGGTGGGTAACGAGAGATTTAGAGGGATTTAAATTTGAGGCCTAGTATTTAGGCGCTGGGTCACCGGTATGGATTTAGTGACAGAATTAGACTTGGAAATGCACAGAAGCGTGTGTGTGAAGTTATTCTGAATGACCCTATGTGCACCTTCAATATTATATACCCTTTTAGGGATAGATTTCAAATAGCTCTGATATAGCAGAAACCACTAAATTATGAAATTGCTAAATTGGGAATTGTACTTCAACCCAGAACAAAAAATGTGCTTTGACGGACACTAAATATCTTGCCCAGCAACAACAGTACAGCGGTGGGTAACGAGAGATTTAGAGGGATTTAAATTTGAGGCCTAGTATTTAGGCGCTGGGTCACCGGTATGGATTTAGTGACAGAATTAGACTTGGAAATGCACAGAAGCGTGTGTGTGAAGTTATTCTGAATGACCCTATGTGCACCTTCAATATTATATACCCTTTTAGGGATAGATTTCAAATAGCTCTGATATAGCAGAAACCACTAAATTATGAAATTGCTAAATTGGGAATTGTACTTCAACCCAGAACAAAAAATGTGCTTTGACGGACACTAAATATCTTGCCCAGCAACAACAGTACAGCGGTGGGTAACGAGAGATTTAGAGGGATTTAAATTTGAGGCCTAGTATTTAGGCGCTGGGTCACCGGTATGGATTTAGTGACAGAATTAGACTTGGAAATGCACAGAAGCGGTGTGTGTGAAGTTATTCTGAATGACCCTATGTGCACCTTCAATATTATATACCCTTTTAGGGATAGATTTCAAATAGCTCTGATATAGCAGAAACCACTAAATTATGAAATTGCTAAATTGGGAATTGTACTTCAACCCAGAACAAAAAATGTGCTTTGACGGACACTAAATATCTTGCCCAGCAACAACAGTACAGCGGGTAACGAGAGATTTAGAGGGATTTAAATTTGAGGCCTAGTATTTAGGCGCTGGGTGCACCGGTATGGATTTAGTGACAGAATTAGACTTGGAAATACACAGTAAGCGGTGTGTGTGAAGTTATTCTGAATGACCCTATGTGCACCTTCAATATTATATACCCTTTTAGGGATAGATTTCAAATAGCTCTGATATAGCAGAAACCACTAAATTATGAAATTGCTAAATTGGGAATTGTACTTCAACCCAGAACAAAAAATGTGCTTTGACGGACACTAAATATCTTGCCCAGCAACAACAGTACAGCGGGGTAACGAGAGATTTAGAGGGATTTAAATTTGAGGCCTAGTATTTAGGCGCTGGGTCACCGGTATGGATTTAGTGACAGAATTAGACTTGGAAATACACAGTAGCGGTGTGTGTGAAGTTATTCTGAATGACCCTATGTGCACCTTCAATATTATATACCCTTTTAGGGATAGATTTCAAATAGCTCTGATATAGCAGAAACCACTAAATTATGAAATTGCTAAATTGGGAATTGTACTTCAACCCAGAACAAAAAATGTGCTTTGACGGACACTAAATATCTTGCCCAGCAACAACAGTACAGCGGGGTAACGAGAGATTTAGAGGGATTAAATTTGAGGCCTAGTATTTAGGCGCTGGGTCACCGGTATGGATTTAGTGACAGAATTAGACTTGGAAATGCACAGAAGCGGTGTGTGTGAAGTTATTCTGAATGACCCTATGTGCACCTTCAATATTATATACCCTTTTAGGGATAGATTTCAAATAGCTCTGATATAGCAGAAACCACTAAATTATGAAATTGCTAAATTGGGAATTGTACTTCAACCCAGAACAAAAAATGTGCTTTGACGGACACTAAATATCTTGCCCAGCAACAACAGTACAGCGGGGTAACGAGAGATTTAGAGGGATTTAAATTTGAGGCCTAGTATTTAGGCGCTGGGTGCACAGGTATGGGATTTAGTGACAGAATTAGACTTGGAAATACACAGTAGCGGTGTGTGTGAAGTTATTCTGAATGACCCAATGTGCACCTTCAATATTATATACCCTTTTAGGGATAGATTTCAAATAGCTCTGATATAGCAGAAACCACTAAATTATGAAATTGCTAAATTGGGAATTGTACTTCAACCCAGAACAAAAAATGTGCTTTGACGGACACTAAATATCTTGCCCAGCAACAACAGTACAGCGGTGGGTAACGAGAGATTTAGAGGGATTTAAATTTGAGGCCTAGTATTTAGGCGCTGGGTCACCGGTATGGATTTAGTGACAGAATTAGACTTGGAAATACACAGTAGCGGGTGTGTGTGAAGTTATTCTGAATGACCCAATGTGCACCTTCAATATTATATACCCTTTTTGGGATAGATTTCAAATAGCTCTGATATAGCAGGAACCACTAAATTATGAAATTGCTAAATTGGGAATTGTATTTCAACCCAGAACAAGAAATGTGCTTGAACGGACACTAAATAACTCGCCCAGCTACAGCACTAGGGACAGATTTAGCTGGATATAAATTTGAGGCCTAGTATTTAGGCGCTGGGTGACCGGTATGGATTTAGTGACAGAATTAGACTGGGATATGGCCAAAAAATAAACAGACTATTGCTGGTTAAATGCACTTGGTGTGACAGCTTCACCCTGATGTAGGCTTTAGCCAAAAAACAACCACACCATTGAGGGTTAAATGCACTTGGTGACAGGCGCAGCTTGCCCCTGATTTTGTATATGGCCAAAAAATGAACAGACTATTGCTGGTTAAATGCACTTGGTGTGACAGCTTCACCCTGATGTAGGCTTTAGCCAAAAAACAACCACACCATTGAGGGTTAAATGCACTTGGTGACAGGCGCAGCTTGCCCCTGATTTTGTATATGGCCAAAAAATGAACAGACTATTGCTGGTTAAATGCACTTGGTGTCACAGCTTCACCCTGATGTAGGCTTTAGCCAAAAAACAACCACACCATTGAGGGTTAAATGCACTTGGTGACAGGCGCAGCTTGCCCCTGATTTTGTATATGGCCAAAAAATGAACAGACTATTGCTGGTTAAATGCACTTGGTGTGACAGCTTCACCCTGATGTAGGCTTTAGCCAAAAAACAACCACACCATTGAGGGTTAAATGCACTTGGTCGCAGCTTGTGCTGGCGCACCACAAGACACAAAATGGCCGCCGATCACCCCAGAAAAATGAGACTGACAAACGGTCTGTGCAGCCTAAAAACAGTGAGCAATTGAGGATCAGCAGCTCAATGATCCACAGCTGCAGATCGATCAGTTAATCAAGTCCTTTGGAGGAGTTAATCTGCCTAATCTCGCCCTACTGTCGCAGCCGCAACCTCTCCCTACGCTAATCAGAGCAGAGTGACGGGCGGCGCTATGTGACTCCAGCTTAAATAGAGGCTGGGTCACATGGTGCTCTGGCCAATCACAGCCATGCCAATAGTAGGCATGGCTGTGATGGCCTCTTGGGGCAAGTAGTATGACGCTTGTTGATTGGCTGCTTTGCAGCCTTTCAAAAAGCGCCAAGAAAGCGTCACAAAAGCGCCAAGAAAGCGACGAACACCGAACCCGAACCCGGACTTTTACGAAAATGTCCGGGTTCGGGTCCGTGTCACGGACACCCCAAAATTCGGTACGAACCCGAACTATACAGTTCGAGTTCGCTCATCCCTAGTTAGAAGGCTTCGAACTTTGGAAGTAAATCTTGAAATTTTTCGGAGAATTTTCAAAACCCGCTTTTTAAGGACCAGTTCAGGTCTGAAGTCACTTTGTCACATTTTAGAAACTCCACCCCTCAATCCATTTTTTCCAGTAGCAAAGCAAGGGTTAACAGCCAAATAAAACTCAATATTTATTACCCTGATTCAGCGGTTTACAGAAACACCCCACATGTGATTGTAAACTGCTGTATGGGCACAGGGTGCAGTAGGAAAGGAACGCCATATGGTTTTTGGAAGGCAGATTTAGCTGGACTGGTTTTTATATGCCATGTCCTATTTGAAGCCCCCCTGATGCACCCCTACAGTAGAAACTCCAAAAAGTTATCACATTTTGGAAACTATGGGATAAGGTTCCAGTTTTATTGGTACTATTTTGGGGTACATATGATTTTTTTTGCTCTATATAAAAAATTTTGTGAGGCAAGGTAACATAAAAATTTATGTTTTGGCACCGTTTAAATTTTTTATTTTTACAGCGTTTACCTGAGGGATTAGGTCATGTGACTTTTTTATAGAGCAGATCATTACGGACGTGGCAATAGCTAATATGTCTACTTATTCTTATTTATTTAAGTTTTACACAATAATAGCAGTTTTGAAACCGAAATAATGATATTTTAGTGTATCAATAGTCTGAGAGCAATAGCTTTTTTATTTTTTGACCGATTCTCTTAGGTAGGGTCTCATCTTTTGCGGGATGAGGAGACGGTCTGATTGGTAATATTTGGGGGGTATACACTTTTTTGTATCACTTGCTGTTGCAATTTTTGTGATGTAATGTGACAAAAATAGCAATTTTTTTTCTACGTTGTTCACCTGAGTGGTTAGGTCATGTGATATTTTTATAGAGCTAGCTGTTAAGGATGTGGCGATACCTAATATGTATACTTTAAAAAAAAAATCACTTTAGCTCAATAATAGCAGTTTTGAAGCAAAAAATAATCATATTTTAGTGTCTCCATTGTCCGAGAGTGATAGCTTTTGAATTTTTTGAACGATTCTCTTAGGTAGGGTCTCATTTTTAGCGGGATGAGGTGATGGTCTGATAGGTACTATTTTGGGGGCATACGCCTTTTTGATCACTTGCTGTTGCAATTTTTGTGATGTAATGTGACAAAAATTGCTTTTTTTTTTACATAGTTATTTTATTTATTTTTTTACGGTGTTCACCTGAGGGTTTAGGTCATGTGATATTTTTATAGAGCTAGTTGTTATGGACGTGGCGATACCTAATATGTATTTTTTTTTATGTATTTCCCTTTAGCACAATAATAGCATTTTTGAAGCAAAAAAAAATGTGTTTTAGTGTCTCCATGTTATGAGAGCTATAGTTTTTTTTATTTTTTGAGCAAGCGTCTTAGGTAGGATAGGTAGGTAGGCTCATTTTTTGCGGGATGGGGTGACGGTTTTAGTGATACCATTTTTCTGGGACATATGCCTTTTTGATCGCTTGGTATTGCACTTTTTTTTATGTTTTTTTATGTTGTTTATCGGACAGGGTGGATCATGTGATATATTTATAGAGTCGGTCATTATGGACGCGGCGATACCTAATATGTGTGGGGTTTTTGTTTCCCCGTTTTTTATTATAAAATAAGGGGAAAAGGCCTTTTTTTTTTTCTTTTTACTTAATTAATTTTATTACTTTATTTATTTTATTAAAACACTTTTTTTTACTTTTTTTTCTTTACTTTATTTATGATGTTCACTTTTGGGGGTCTGATCCCCTCTGCAAGTGTTTTAATAAAATAAATAAAGTAATAAAATTAATTAAGTATTGTATTGTATTGCATTGCCTGTTAGTGTATGACACTGGGTCATACACTAACAGGTTGCCTAAGAGACCCAGCCTGAGGCTGGATCTCATCGGCACCCGTAGAAGGCATTTCCTGATGCCGTGCAAGGCATTGGGCAGCCTCTGCACGGCATAGGGCTGCCTTGTGGTGCATTGGGTCCCCTCCACAGCAGGGCGGGGACTCAATGCGATCACTCACCCGACACAAACCCCTTCTATGTCGCATTTAGAACGGACCGCGGCAAAGAAGGGCCTAATCCGCTGTCATCGGCTTTTGCAGCGATGCCGGCGGATTCAACAGGGGCCCGGCTACCACGAACTGCCGGGCACCTGCAGTGATCGCACGCGCACCGCTCCGGTGCCCGCGCGATCACTATGAAGTACTATTACGTCTTATTAGTAGTACGTCAAAGTTCAGGAAGGGGGTTAATCTCACTGTTAGGGCTCATGCAAACGGCAGTATGTATTTTGCGGTCCGCAAAAAATGGATCTGCAAAAAACAGCTGGCCCTTCATAGAACAGTACTATCCTTGTCCGTATTTTTTTGGGGAAAAGAAATACAGACATACGGAAACTTCAGTTTTTTTTGTGGACCCATTGAAATAAATGCTTCCGCATACGGTCCGCAAAAAAAACAGAACGGAAATGGAAAGAAAATATGTTCGTGTGCATGAGCCCTTAGTGTTGAAAGAATTGAAGTCTACGAAGTGCACTTTGATCTGAATTTTAGGGATAATTCGATTTGCCACAAAGCTTAATTTCTTTGTGTTCCTCGAATCGATTTTTCCCTGAATGACGGTAATTTTTTTTATAAATTGTACTTACCTCATCCATTTTGGTACGAAGAGCTGGCTGCCTCCATCTTGATTGAACATCTCACATGAAAGCCAACGTGATGACGTCATCACAGGCTGCACGAGATTTCGCACTAGATCCTCAATCAAGATGGCGGCAGCCGGCTCTTTGCGATCAAATGAGGTAAGTATGACATTATAGTTTTTTTTTTATTTTACACTGTATTATTGCTGTCAGCTGCCGGGATCAGCTATGACCGTGGCATCTGAGGGGTACAATGACAGGGAGCAGCGCAATCGCCGTTCCATATCATTGCACCCACTAGTTACAAAGAAATGTACTTTGCGACAAAGTAATTCGTCATGAAGCTAATTTGTTTGTAAAATTCGACAAAGCAAATTTTTCAATACTTTGCTCATAACTACTCACTGTATTCAACATTTTGTGCTAATTGATTTTTTACAAATTGTTATAAAAATATAATTAATAAAAATCTCGGCTGGGGTGAGCTTACGGTTGAGGAAGTCAGGCTGTATATATGATAAGTTCACTTGGCACAAGGATGCTTTTTCTCCAGAACAGTTTTTGATGTTTATATAGGCTTTTATGGTACCTAACGTTTTAGTTTTAGTATAGTGTTAGGTGACCCACATGTCTACAAAGCCCTGGATGCTGATCCCAGGTTTAAAATAGCTGGTGTCATCCGCAATTGCCTGAAGGATGCTATGGCTGCTGGGATTATCGATGGGGGTCTTTGTGAGTTTCTTGAGGTGGCACATCCAGTCACTCCGGTGATCTATGTGCTGCCCAAGATCCACAAGACCCTCATCGATCCCCCGGGACGTCCTATCGTCTCGGGTTCGGATTCCATCCTCAGCAACATAGCTATCTTTCTGGACAAAATATTGCGTGAATTTTCCACTGGTGGATCCTCTTACATACAGGACACATCAGACTTTCTTGTGAAATTGCGGGATACGGATGTATCACAGGTTCATTCAATGATGTTGGCATCATTCGATGTCACATCACTTTATACGTCTATTTCACATGGTAGTGGAGTCAAGGCAGTCAGGAAAATGCTCATGAAGTCCCCCTATACCTCGGGTGCTGTGGATTTTATCATTGATTTACTTAACATTGTTCTCCATCACAATTATTTTCTTTTCAAGGATGTGTATTATTTACAACAGCGGGGTGTGGCCATGGGGTCCCATGTGGCCCCCACTTATGCGAATATTTTCATGCGAAGTTATGAGGAAGATGTCGTCTATCCGTCCCACCACTTCAGCCATGTGCTGAGGTGGTGGAGATATATTGACGACATCTTCCTCATATGGACAGGTAACGAGATGGAATTGAGTGGGTTTCATGCCTTTCTCAATGGTCATGACCCTAACTTACAATTCACTCTCGTACATTCTACAACGGACATTCAGTTCCTGGACACCAGGGTTGTGTACAATGAGGGAGCATTACACACGGAATTATACACCAAACCCACTGATACCAATACCTTCCTGTGCTACAATAGCTCCCATCCCAGGAGAATGATACAGTCACTTCCTTTCTCACAGTTCCTGAGAGTTAAACGAGTCGTCTCTGATACGTGTAAATCAAACACAACCCTGGAGTCCATGGCTGTGAGATTCCGTGATAGAGGATACCCGAAGCGATTGTTAAACCAACATATGGACAGGGCACGTGGTATGGACAGGGAGGTACTATTGACTCAGCGGAAAACTGCACAGAGAACAGACAGGATTCCGTTTGTGTCGGTCTACAACGAACTAAGCCCTTCTATTAATAAAGTTGTCAGGAAACACTGGGATCTACTTGGATCTTGTTTCAAGGAGATACCAGAGTTTCAAAGCCCGCCATTGTTTTCCTACCGCCGTTCTAGAAATCTTCGTGACCAGCTGGTTAAGGCGGACATTGGCCCCAAGAAGACTTTCAGACAAACAGCATTAACGCAGCCGGGCCTGGGTTGTTTTCCCTGCCTAGGTTGCGTTAATTGCAGGTATATCCAGAAAACTAAAACATTTACAAATCCTCATACAGGTGAATCCTTTGGGATATCATTTCATCTCACGTGCAATTCCAATTACGTGATTTACGTGTTGTCATGTCCATGCCATTTACTCTATGTGGGAGAGACAACAACAGACCTGAAGACCCGCCTTAACAATCACCGCCTGAGCATTCGAAAGAAACGCCTCGATCTACCGGTTTCCAAACATTTTTCTGAGGCCGGGCATAGGGAGGGTGATCTGACAGTTTGGATCATCGACCATGTGCCACAGCCCAGACGAGGCGGTGATAGGTCTAAGTTACTCAAACGTAGGGAATTGTGCTGGATCCATAGGCTCAACAGCCTTAGACCCAATGGATTGAATGTAGAATTTAATTTTGGGGAGGTGTTGTGAGGAGTTGGCTTGCCTCCTGTGTCATGCAGTTTATGCTAAGGTGCCTCTGTGTACACACTGAGTATGCATTTGTCTTAAACTGTTGGATCAACAGTAATTTTTTTTCCCTTTTTTTCACATAGATCACTATCATCTTTCACATCGGTGGGTGGAGCTCAAGGATGAAGCAGACACGTCTTTTTGTACATGAGGTTGATACCTCCAACGACTATGCGTTTTTTTATTTATTAAAGAAGTTTTTGATTTATATATTTTTTATATGAAAAATTATTTCCACTGTCGGATCCGGAGCGCATCAGGGGTACATTAGTTGGGCTGTGATGGTGCCACGATTGCTTTTCCATCATTCTGGTATGGCTTTGCTCCCTGTTATACCTGGGCACTTATTGGAGGAGAACCCTCCTGGGTATGTATGCGACCGGACATCCCTGATGGAGATCTTGCTGTACATAACGGTTTACCGTATTGTCAGTGGCCTCTGACCAGGGTACAGCACGAGGACAATCTGGTTTCCGGTCTGTCCGTGCTGGTTTGATCTGCAATACCCTATTGGTTGCCGATCACAGGTAAGGGCGTCTTTTCCATTTTCCAAGATGGCGTCCTGAGAATGTCTATGGACGGAGCATGCGCCGCAATACACCCCGGCTGACTGCAGTGGCGCTGTGGTGACGTAGGAGCGTGGGCTGGTTCTGATGACGCTCGGCGTCCTGCAGCTGACATCACCACTGCTCCCTGTTTGATGCTAGGCCGCTCCGATGTTGTGGTATGTGTACACATAATCTAACGAACGCATGGAAGGGATTCTTTATTGCTTGCAGGTGTCCTCTGAATCGTCCCTCAGCTCCTCCCACGATATGTTTTTTTGTTCACCGAACGTGCCCACGGATTGTGCACCTGCATAAGGATGTGATCGGTGGGTCCGTCTCCTTTCACTTTAATATGCAAATGTCTGATTTTTATACATGATTGTTGTTTCATGATATATTATTACTAGTTATATGTCATTTGCCTTATTTTTTCACTCACATTGTGTATTTTATGTTTTATGTAATGTCATTTTTGAGCACGCCCCAAGGGGTGTGGTGTGATCACATGATATGTAGTTCAATTAATTCATCTATATAATTGGAGTCACTTGAATTGTAACTTTGCTTGAGAAAGGCTCAGTGGAGCCGAAACGTTGCACCGCATGGTTGATTAAAGAACATTTTACCTTTTCAAGACCGGAGTGCCGTCCTTTTTCTGGATATATATATATATATATATATATATATATATTTATATATATCTCTTTATTATTTTGCTTTAGGAAGTCATTTATGATCTGAATATTATTCTGGATTACCCATGATGAACCCTGTTTCATGAATGTTTTTAAATGTTTGTCTGCTTTTTAGAAAGATTATTCTTTATGTAATTTTCTTAATTTACAAAAAGGTAAGGCTACATGCACATGAATGTTGTTTGTTTCAGTGTCCGTTCTGTTTTTTTTGCGGATAGGATGCGGACCCAGTCATTTCAATGGGTCTGCAAAAAACGCGGACAGCACACCGTGTGCTGTCCGCATCAGTATGTCCGTTCTGTTGCCCCCCCCCCCCCCCAAAAATAAATTGTGCATGTCCTATTTTTTTCTAGTTTGCGGACAAGGATACGCATTATTACAATGGATCTGCAAAAAAAAACGGATCCACAAAAATGCAATACGGAACGTCATCTTCGGTCATGTGCATGAGGCCTAAGACACAGCAAAAAAATGTTTATTATGATCCCCCGCTATTACTAGCAGAAATTTATGTGGAATGTCTATTGACCTCACAAACCATTCAAACCATTCAAAGCGCAAAGCATTAACTGTAATATACAGGGGATGAGTTATCAAGCTATAACAGAAATACCAGCATTTGAATGTCCTCCACCCTTCCTTCCAGCGAATGAATAAAATGACTCTTTGCCTTCTATCTGGATGTAAAGTGATTTACATGCAGAAAGAGCGACAGGCTGTTCTAGTTAATTCGAGAAGCACTAGCCACCCTTAAATTAATATGCAGCCTACTTTCAAGTGCTAGCTATTTCCAAGTAATTGGAACACTGACTTAGTCGAGGAAAAAATGAGATTTCAATTCACGTTTACATGTCATTTAGGCAGCTAAGGCAACAATAGACATGTTTTGCGCACAATGCAGTTTTCAGTTAATACTCTGATCGGCTACATATTTTTATTACCCTACCAAATCTAGTTTTTTACAAAGAGTCAATAGAATATTCTCTTTTATCTTGGGTTTACCAAGGCTTTTATCTGTACTTGGCTGTTAGAGACTTTTCATAGCCACTATATTGGTAGACTGAATAGACCGAGCTTGGATCAGTAATATGCAGGGGATGAATTATCAAGCTATAACAGAAATACCAGCATTTGAATGTCCTCCTACATTCCTTCCAGCGAATGAATAAAAATGACTCTTTGCCTTCTATCTGGATGTAAAATGATTTGCATGCAGAAAGAGCAACAGGCTGTTCTAGGTAATTTGATAAGCACTAGCCACCCTTAAATTAATATGCAGCCTACTTTCAAGTGCTAGCTATTTCCAAGTAATTGGAACACTGACTTAGTCGAGGAAAAAATGAGATTTCAATTCACGTTTACATGTCATTTAGGCAGCTAAGGCAACAATAGACATGTTTTGCACACAATGCAGTTTTCAGTTAATACTCTGATCGGCTACATATTTTTATTACCCTACCAAATCTAGTTTTTTACAAAGAGTCAATAGAATATTTTCTTTTATCTTGGGCTTGCCAAGTGTTTTATCTGTACTTGGCTGTTAGAGACTTTTCTTAGCCACTATATTTGTAGACTGAATAGACCCAGCTTGGATCTCTAATTTCGGTTTTGAAACAGTTGAAAAGCAGTCCATTAAGTTCAACCAAAGAATGGATATTAATGTGGTTGAAAGGAAGGGGAGTGAGTAACCAGAATTCAGCACATTTCCATAAGTATTAATGTTATTCTGTTCTAAGAAACCATTTAATCCTTCTGAAGGAAGGATTCTAAAGCTTCTTCTGAAGCTGTCAACTATTCCTGCTGTGACCATGTTCTGAGATAGACTTTTCCACAGATTTGCAGCTCTGGAGACTTAACTTTTTTTTCTCTCTCTAGTTAGAGTGAATGCCCATTGTCTTTTGAGAGAATTTAACATTTTTTATATGGGCTATTTATATACTTATACAAAGTAGGGTCTTTTCACATATAGTTTTTGCTGTACGTCAAGCGGATACATTTTGACATAAAGAGACGTATACAAATTTTTTAACCTATACATTTGATCTATGTGCATACATTTCAATATTATTGTGTCCATTTTTTTTAACAAAAAACTAATACAGTTATGTGAAACCTTTTTTTTTTTTAACCAAAGATTTGAAGTGTATCAAGGGAAGAAGGAAGTATCTGGATAAAAACGTATACATTTAATGGATGATAAACGTGTTCTCATAGATTTCCATCCGTCTCTGTTCACTGCATTGTTTAAAAATAAACATGTATGTTTCTATAGGTTTTTAAATTTTTTGCAGGACAGAAAAGTGGCGTAGTCTGCTACATTATTCTGTCATACACAAAAAAAGAGTACATAAATGTAAACAATTACATACAGAGTCAAAAGTATGCACTTTTGAACTAGGTTTGCCCAATTATAGTCTATGGGTATGCCAAGTCACACGTTTCTATAAGTTTCTTCCATTTCCAAACATATCCATTTGATGTATAGCAAAAATGAGATGTGAACAGCCCCTTAATAATTTTTCCCCCTTTAGACACCTTTTCTCAAGACAAAATAAATGTAATTCCTTTATTCATCCAAGTCCTTTATCAGTTTAATGGCTCTTTTGTTTTCATTTTTATACCTTCATGGTATCTATTCCAATGCCCAGAACTAAACTGCATATTGCAGATGAGGCAGCACTAATGATAAATGAAGAGGTAATAGTATGTCCCTGTCCTGCGAGTCCATGCCTTTTTAAATACATGACAATGTCCTGCTATCCGTAGATGAGGTTGATTGAGATTGCAAGCTGGTATTTAGCCTATGATCTACAAGTACACCCAAATCTTTCTCTACAAGTGACTCTCCCTAGTACATTTATTCCATTTAGATTATTAGTACGCAGATGCATAACTTTAAGAGATGAGCAAATTTCATGAAATGCGTTTTATGTCGTAAATTTTTCAAGTCAAGTCAGGTACGAATTCAGTTTGTACCCCAAGTGCCCTGAAAATTGTTATATAACACTCTAAGGTCTTTTAGGACTTAAAGGGACACTGACAGGCAAATTCAGCATATTGTGTTATATATCTGACATTACAGGTCTTATACAGTCTATTAAAAGCATGTAAGTATCCCCCCTGTCCACCTTCTAAATACCGAAATATAAAGTTTTATAACTTGCCTGTCTCCTCACCAATCTGCCCAAAGGGCGGCGTTTCATCTGAAAATGCGCTCAGCCAGCCGCTCCCAACTGCCGTTCTGTAGCCCCGCCCAGCTCATCAATATTCACTTCGCTGGGCGGGGCTACAACTCTCCGCACTATCATTAACCCCTTTGGAGATGTGAGTGAGCAGCGCTCTGAAGCGCTGCTTTGAACAGTGCCTGGGGGAGGCGCATGAGACAGAGGCTGCAGCTGCCTCTGGAAACGCAGGCAGGGTGTGTACAGCAGGCGCGATCTAACCACGGCGGGGTGCAGGCGCAGAGGATTAGACAGACGCTGCCAAGAGGATTCTATCAACCATACGCAGGATCGTGACTGGGGAGAGTTGTAGCCCCACCCAGCGAAGTGAATATTGATGAGCTGGGCGGGGCTACAGAACGGCAGTTGGGAGCGGCTGGCTGAGCGCATTTTCAGATGAAACGCCGCCCTTTGGGCAGATTGGTGAGGAGACAGGCAAGTTATAAAACTTTATATTTCGGTATTTAGAAGGTGGACAGGGGGGATACTTACATGCTTTTAATAGACTGTATAAGACCTGTAATGTCAGATATATAACACAATATGCTGAATTTGCCTGTCAGTGTCCCTTTAAATATTTTCTGTCAAAAACAAGAGAAAAATAGTCCTAGAAGACCAGAAAGAGAGAAACATGTGTAACACTGTGTAGCAATGTGTAAAAAGATGTGCAAAACTGTTCCCCCTTCTAAAGGAAAATAAAACTGCTCATCCTGCTTTAAGCTTTTTTGAATGAGACATACAAGTCAGTTCTCCTTCCGAAATACAATCACATTTGAAGGATCCGATGCTATCACAGCAGGGCTCCATAGGAAAGTACTGAATGCCACTTAGGCTGCAATGGTCATTTATTGCAGTCTATAGAACAAGGGACCTAATACATATGAGAAGTAAAATTTTTTTAAAATTATAGTTAAAAAAAAAAAAAAAAAAAAAAGATTAAAATCACCCACCTTTCCCCATATTAGAAATAAACATAAATTTAGCTCCACCACCTCCCAAAATGCCCTAACTATTAAAATATTGATGTATTAATTCCGCTGTAACAGAAAAAAAATCTAAATGGTCAATTCACTGGCTTTTGGCTGCTTTATCTCCCCCCAAAAATAAATAAAATGAATAACAAAATGGTATCATAAAAAAACTACAGATTGCCCACAAAAAATTAGCTCTCAAATAGCTCTATAGACCTAAAAAAAAGTTACAATGGTCAGAATATATTTTTTAAAGTATTAAAGCATAAGAAAAACTATACAAATCTGGTATTGTTGTGATCATACTAACTTGGAGAATGGAGGAAACAGGTCAGTTTTACCACATAGTGAATGCCATGAAAATAAAACCCACAAAAATGTGGTGGAAAAGTTATATATATATTTTTTTTATAATTCCACATCATTTTTTCCAGCTTCACACTACACTGTATGCAATATTAAATGGTACCATTAGAAAGTAAAACTTATCCCGCAAATAAAAACAAGCCCTATACGGCTGCGTGAATAGAAAAAAATATATAAAAAATTATGGCTGGGAGTAAAAAAACGGAAATGCAAAAATGGATAATCAAACTGTCCTTAAAGGGTTAATGAACAGCTAATGTCTACAGGAGGGTACTCGGTTGCATACAATTAAAATTGTTCCTCCAAAAATCTCTACAAAAAGTCTGTGTGAGGTTGGGTTTAAATATTCAGAATTTTAGATGCAGTATTTGAAGCCACAGGTCATGAAGGAAATACTGAGTCTACTCTTTTAAGTCTACTTTCACACAGTTGTTAAAAACATACTTTGTCAGTATTTCATTGCCATTTTGCATTTTCTGGTCAGTTATCAAATTTAAAAATGTCCATTATAAAGTGGATGAATTTCAAAGGATTGTTTTCAAATCCCAACCCTTGCAGTGCCCTCAGTATATGTTATATGCCTTACACACTGACCTCAGTATATGTAATTCCCTCTGTACATGTGCCCGATAGTCATATAATGACCCCCTTAGTGCCTTTATTAACTATAATGAGCCCATAGTGCCTACTATATATATATATATATATATATATATATACACACACATTAACCTAAAGAATTATTAGGAACACCATACTAATACGGTCCCCCCTTCAGAACTGCCTTAATTCTACGTGGCATTGATTCAACAAGGTGCTGATAGCATTCTTTAGAAATGTTGGCCCATATTGATAGGATAGCATCTTGCAGTTGATGGAGATTTGAGGGATGCACATGCAGGGCACGAAGCTCCCGTTCCACCACATCCCAAAGATGCTCTTTTGGGTTTAGATCTGGTGACTGTTGGGGCCATTTTAGTACAGTGAACTCATTGTCATGTTCAAGAAACCAATTTGAAATGATTCGAGCTTTGTGACATGGTGCATTATCCTGCTGGAAGTAGCCATCAGAAGATAGGTACATGGTGGTCATGAAGGGATGGACATGGTCAGAAACAATGCTCAGGTAGCCCATGGCATTTAAACGATGGCCAATTGGCCGAACCCGAACATTTGCGTAAAAGTTTGGGTTCGTTGTTCGGCGATTTTTATGGCGCTTTTTGAAAGGCTGCATAGCAGCCAATCAACAAGCGTCATATTACTTGCCCCAAAAGGCCATCACAGCCATGCCTACTATTGGCATGGCTGTGGTTGGCCAACTGCAGCATGTGACCCAGCCTCTATTTAAGCTGGAGTCATGTAGCGCCGCCCGTCACTCTGCCCGGATTAGTGTAGGGTGTCACGGATGATGTTCCAGATAGCTGGAAGTTATGAATAAAACGTCCAACTGGCTTGATCCCAAACTAAGGACCATATAGGTGACCCCTATAAAACCCTAAGAGCTCACCCTGACTGCTAAGCACATACAAGGGTCTCAAAGCTAGACGATTGTATGCACACGTACCTAAAACTGTGTGACACCGGAAAACCCTATAATAGTGAGGGGACACGACCAACGGTTCCCTGCACTTCATACGGAGGGGGTCAGGGTCACCTAGAATCAAGCCAGCAAGGAAACACAATACATGAAAGGACTTATCTGAACAAGCAGCAGTAGAAGCCTCCAGCAGTGAACACTTCAATCCATGAAGTAGTATAAACCGCAAAGTGAGGCAGTATGGGAGGGAATATAAAGGAAAGAGGATTAGTCTAAATAAGTGACACCTGGGAGAAGGAAATGAGATGAGAAAGTGAAATTAAAACAAAGAAAATCATGCAAAAGGTAGAGAAGGACGTTTGTCAGATCTTCTCACAGAACTGGCGGTGACAGTACACCTCCCTCTACAGGTGGACTGTGGACACTCAGAACACACCTTCTCAGGATGAGACCTATGGAAAGCCTTGATGAGAGGAGTGGCCTTAATGTCCGCCACTGGAACCCACATCCTCTCCTCAGGACCATAACCCTCCCAATGAACAAGGTATTGGAGAGAAGAGTGGATAATGCGAGAATCCACAATCCTAGAGACCTGGAATTCAAGATTACCATCAACAAAAATCGGAGGAGGAGGCAAAGAGGAGGGTACAGTGGGTTGGACATAAGGTTTTAATAGGGACCTGTGAAAAACATTATGGATCTTCCAAGTCTGAGGAAGGTCAAGACGGAAGGCAACGGGATTGATGATGGACAAGATCTTGTAAGGCCCAATAAACTTAGGACTAGGGATGAGCGAACACGAACTGTATAGTTCGGGTTCGTACCGAATTTTGGGGTGTCCATGACACGGACCCGAACCGGACATTTTCGTGAAAGTCTGGGTTAGGGTTCGGTGTTCGTCGCTTTCTTGGCGCTTTTTGAAAGGCTGCAAAGCAGCCAATCAACAAGCGTCATACTACTTGCCCCAAGAGGCCGTCACAGCCATGCCTACTATTGGCATGGCTGTGATTGGCCAGTGCAGCATGTGACCCAGCCTCTATTTAAGCTGGAGTCACGTAGCGCTGCACGTCACTCTGCTCTGATCAGTATAGGGAGAGGTTGCAGCTGCGACGTTAGGGCGAGATTAGGCAGTGATTAACTCTTCCAAAAGACTTCATTCAGAGATCGATCTGCAGCTGTGGATGATTGGACTGCTGCTATTCAATTGCTCACTGTTTTTAGGCTGCCCAGAGCGTTTTTCAGTCACTTTTTTCTGGGGTGATCGGCGGCCATTTTGTGTATTGTGGTGTGCCAGCACAAGCTGCCACCAAGTGCATTTAACCCTCAATAGTGTGGTTGTTTTTTGGCTATATCCTACATCACGGTAAAGCTGTCACACCAAGTGCATTTAACCATCAATAGTGTGGTTATTTTTTGGCCATATCCCAGTCTAATTCTGACTGTAAACGTATACCTGTCACCCAGCGCCTAAATAATAGGCCTCAAATTTATATTCATCCAAATCCGGCATTATTGCTGTAGCTGGTCAAGTTATTTAGTAGCAAAAACGAGATAGGGGGCGGCACCACTCGCAGCGGCTCAGCGTGTCAGCATGCCAGAATCCAATGCGGTGTATGGCTGGGGAGGACACACACAGACGGCGGTGCTCAGCTGTGAGAGCGGGATTCAAGTCGAAGGTAATATAGAATGAGAAGAAATAGCGGCACTCACCAGTGTGGTCAAAATTTGCAGCTTTATTGTAATCCACAGTAACATCAGGCAGTGGGCATGACCTTCACGGTGAACTTTGGGGGAGACAAACTGGAATTCCTGGATGTGGCTGTCTTGGTGGAAGGCGACGAGTTGGTCACGGAGGGCTTCCGTAAGCCCACGGCGACCAACTTTTTGCTCCACCACGACAGCTTCCATCCAGAGAGTGTCAAAAAAGCCGTTCCATACGGACAATTCATTAGACTTAGACGTATAAACAGCAGAGATAGTGGTTACCGTAGACAGGCGAATGACCTCAAACAACGTCTAATGAAGAGAGGCTACCCTGAAAATACACTCAACAAAGATATGGAAAAAGTAGAGGAAAATTTCTCACAAGATTATCTCTTGAGGGGTGAGAACCGGAGAAGGGAAAAAGGTGCAGATTTAGTCAGAAGTAGCAGATTTGCGTTCTCCTTTAAATACAGCCCTATGGCTGACCGCATCCGATCAGTCATATTTAAAAACTGGGATGTTTTAAGGAGAGACGCAACTCTAAATGAACTGACAGGACAGAGACCCCTTATCTCCTTTAGAAGGAGTCACACTGTCAAGGACAAAATTGTCAGAAGTAGGCTCCAAAAAGATAGCAGTAAAAATTGGCTCAAAAGTAATCGACCTAATGGTAATTACAGATGTGGAAACTGTTCACTTTGCACCAATAATTCGCAGAAAAAGATCATTGAATTTGCCGGCATTCGGCATATAGTCAATACTTTTATCAATTGCCGGAGTACTCATGTAGTTTACTTATTGTTGTGCACTTGTGGACGGTTTTACATCGGTAAAACCATTAGATGCCTCTTCGAACGGATAAGAGAACACTTTAATTCTATCAAAACTGGCAAAGGTTGCCCGAGACTGATAGAACATATCAGAAGTGTTCACAATGGTGATACGAAGTGTATCTCTTTTTCCGGGTTGGAAGTCGTGTCCACGCCCCCTCAAGGGGGAGATAGACACCGCCTCTTGCTACAGAGAGAAGCAAAATGGGTATTGCGTACAGGAGCCCTGGGGGAATTAGGACTCAATGACAGAAATGATTTAAGTCAGTTTTTGTAATATCCCAAATATGCAGGGTCTTTCCTCCTCTTTTCTGTTCTATATGTGCGCATCCTTTGGTTATTGCATACGCATTATTTGTATACTGTTTTAATATATACGCTGTTTTAATTATCTCCTCAGTGCGGACGTGACCTGAGTTGTCAGTTTCCATGGCAGCAGCTCACGCCGGCACTTAAAAAGGAGCCGTGCACCAGCACGCATCGACGTTCAGCCTGATGAAGCGCATTTAGCGCGAAACGGCCGCCGCTGACCTATGCGTGCTGTGAACTGCCTCTCCCCCACTGCCTGATGTTACTGTGGATTACAATAAAGCTGCAAATTTTGACCACACTGGTGAGTGCCGCTATTTCTTCTCATTCTATATTACCTTCGACTTGAATCCCGCTCTCACAGCTGAGCACCGCCGTCTGTGTGTGTCCTCCCCAGCCATACACCGCATTGGATTCTGGCATGCTGACACGCTGAGCCGCTGCGAGTGGTGCCGCCCCCTATCTCGTTTTTGCTACAATTGTTTCTGGACTGTTTCTTTGGGGCTCGAGCACACTACACACTACCGGCTCAGTAGCACATCAGATCCCTATTTTGCAACTATTCATACGACATGGCTACAGAGGTATCCAGCCAATCCTTACTGGAAGGCAGACAGGGGGCAGAGGATTTTTTCACACAGTGCAACGCCAAAGATGCCCTGCAAAATTTAAGCACTCGCGCACTTGAAGTTAAAGTTGCACAACTGGCAGACAAGGAGATACGTCTCTTCTGGACAGTTAAATCACTGAAATCTTATCAAGAAAGTGGAAGAGTGCCCAGGGGCCTAAGGATATATAAAGTTCCTGCACAGTTTGAACATGACGATTTGTTTTTAAAAGAATGGCAATCACTGCACATGAGTTTCTCTCTGCAAATACTAGAAACTGTATTGAAAAGAGATATAAAAGAGTATGACATCATCAAAGACGAACTGGATAAAGCCCGAGGAGAGCTGGAATCCAGATTATCTGAAACCTCAATGGACGCCTTTGAAAAGAAATTAAGTAAAAAATTAACTGTCATACAAGCAGAGGTAAAAGAACGAAAAAGAGATAAATTTGTAAGAGACAAACAAGATTATGACACCGGCACCATCTTTAACTGGAATACTGGGAAAAATTTAATAAAAGACAACAAAGGAAGAAAATCCCTCGACGTCAAAATAATGACTATTGGACAACAGATTCCGACTCCAGTATCTCGGATGATCCCGGCCATCCACCAGCCAATCCTGCAAGAGAGCCATGTGACCCTTTAGGAAAAGGATCAGAAGAGGAGGGAGAAAGAACAGGAAAAACAACAGGTGTCAGGAAATCGGGAAGAGAGAAGAAACAAGTCTCCTGGAGGAAGTAGATAACCTCCTCCACCCAGAGGAAAATCTAGTGATCAATTTATCTGGTCACCTGTTACCACCTGGGTGTGTTAAAATCCTGAATAAAGGACTTGGTTATAGCCTGACCGAAAAATTTGATCCCACAACCTTTGAGGTCGATCTGTTCAAAGCTACCCGCAAGCTGTATCTGCACAAGCTCTTCAAAGACACCCCACAGAAGTTAGCCACAACATTGGGAGAATCACCACTTCAGATGGACTCTGGGGCCTTCCAAATATCTAATAAATTGAGTGAAGAGGAACAAGCCTGCCTAGCATTCCTAACTGGAATGGATACCACTGAGGCATCCCCTTGCGATGCGTCCGTTGTACCATTTAGTGGTGGAGTTAGATCCACTTTTTGCCCCCCTATGCCCGCTGGGAGTAGCATCGATATCTTCCAATACCAAGTCATGAGGGATATTAAAGCGGTAATATATTCCACCGCCCAACCCAACATTACTAGCGAGGAACAAAAAGCCCTACAATGGCTACGTTCACAGGAAGATATAATAGTGAAACCAGCGGACAAGGGGGGCAACATAGTCCTCATGTCCAGAGAATTCTATGTCAACGAAGCCCATAGACAATTGGGTGATACTGGGGTGTATGAAAGGTTACGGGGGGACCCCTTGCCGAATACCCAGTTGTCGCTACAATCCCTCGTCAAGAAATATGTAGGGATTGGTTTTTTACCTAAAAACCTGTTGGAAAAACTCGTCCCGCTCTCACCAGCCAAACCCTCATGGTATTTTCTTCCGAAAATCCACAAGTCACTGAGCCACCCCCCGGGACGTCCTATCGTCGCGGGGATTGGCTCGGTGACTGAGCCTCTATCCAAGTATCTGGACTGGCTGTTGAGACCGGTACTCAGTAGCGCCCCCGCCTACCTCAGGGACACCAATGATTTTTTATTGGCCCTGAAAGAAATCTGTTGGCAGAAGAATTATCATTTGGTATCCCTCGATGTGGAAAGCCTCTACACCCGCATCCCTCATGATGCCGGTGTGGAGGCGGTCCTTGACATCGTGGCGAACCTGGGTAAGAGCCCTATATATTGTGAGTTTGTAGGGGAGGCGCTCAAATTTGTTTTAACCAACAACATATTCCAATTTGATGGCGAGTGGTTCAGACAAAAACTCGGCACGGCTATGGGGACCCCCGTCTCCTGCACCTTCGCCAATATGTACCTTTCCAGACTAGAGGACAGGTATGTTTATTCTGTCAACAATCCTTTTCTGTCTAAATTGAAAACATATCTACGGTTTGTAGACGATATATTCATAGTCTGGGAAGGTACAGAGGAAGAGTGCAATCATTTCGTTGAGTATATGAATAAAAATGACATGGGCATGACCTTCACGGTGAACTTTGGGGGAGACAAACTGGAATTCCTGGATGTGGCTGTCTTGGTGGAAGGCGACGAGTTGGTCACGGAGGGCTTCCGTAAGCCCACGGCGACCAACTCCTTGCTCCACCACGACAGCTTCCATCCAGAGAGTGTCAAAAAAGCCGTTCCATACGGACAATTCATTAGACTTAGACGTATAAACAGCAGAGATAGTGGTTACCGTAGACAGGCGAATGACCTCAAACAACGTCTAATGAAGAGAGGCTACCCTGAAAATACACTCAACAAAGATATGGAAAAAGTAGAGGAAAATTTCTCACAAGATTATCTCTTGAGGGGTGAGAACCGGAGAAGGGAAAAAGGTGCAGATTTAGTCAGAAGTAGCAGATTTGCGTTCTCCTTTAAATACAGCCCTATGGCTGACCGCATCCGATCAGTCATATTTAAAAACTGGGATGTTTTAAGGAGAGACGCAACTCTAAATGAACTGACAGGACAGAGACCCCTTATCTCCTTTAGAAGGAGTCACACTGTCAAGGACAAAATTGTCAGAAGTAGGCTCCAAAAAGATAGCAGTAAAAATTGGCTCAAAAGTAATCGACCTAATGGTAATTACAGATGTGGAAACTGTTCACTTTGCACCAATAATTCGCAGAAAAAGATCATTGAATTTGCCGGCATTCGGCATATAGTCAATACTTTTATCAATTGCCGGAGTACTCATGTAGTTTACTTATTGTTGTGCACTTGTGGACGGTTTTACATCGGTAAAACCATTAGATGCCTCTTCGAACGGATAAGAGAACACTTTAATTCTATCAAAACTGGCAAAGGTTGCCCGAGACTGATAGAACATATCAGAAGTGTTCACAATGGTGATACGAAGTGTATCTCTTTTTCCGGGTTGGAAGTCGTGTCCACGCCCCCTCAAGGGGGAGATAGACACCGCCTCTTGCTACAGAGAGAAGCAAATGGGTATTGCGTACAGGAGCCCTGGGGGAATTAGGACTCAATGACAGAAATGATTTAAGTCCGTTTTTGTAATATCCCAAATATGCAGGGTCTTTCCTCCTCTTTTCTGTTCTATATGTGCGCATCCTTTGGTTATTGCATACGCATTATTTGTATACTGTTTTAATATATACGCTGTTTTAATTATCTCCTCAGTGCGGACGTGACCTGAGTTGTCAGTTTCCATGGCAGCAGCTCACGCCGGCACTTAAAAAGGAGCCGTGCACCAGCACGCATCGACGTTCAGCCTGATGAAGCGCATTTAGCGCGAAACGGCCGCCGCTGACCTATGCGTGCTGTGAACTGCCTCTCCCCCACTGCCTGATGTTACTGTGGATTACAATAAAGCTGCAAATTTTGACCACACTGGTGAGTGCCGCTATTTCTTCTCATTCTATATTACCTTCGACTTGAATCCCGCTCTCACAGCTGAGCACCGCCGTCTGTGTGTGTCCTCCCCAGCCATACACCGCATTGGATTCTGGCATGCTGACACGCTGAGCCGCTGCGAGTGGTGCCGCCCCCTATCTCGTTTTTGCTACAATTGTTTCTGGACTGTTTCTTTGGGGCTCGAGCACACTACACACTACCGGCTCAGTAGCACATCAGATCCCTATTTTGCAACTATTCATACGACATGGCTACAGAGGTATCCAGCCAATCCTTACTGGAAGGCAGACAGGGGGCAGAGGATTTTTTCACACAGTGCAACGCCAAAGATGCCCTGCAAAATTTAAGCACTCGCGCACTTGAAGTTAAAGTTGCACAACTGGCAGACAAGGAGATACGTCTCTTCTGGACAGTTAAATCACTGAAATCTTATCAAGAAAGTGGAAGAGTGCCCAGGGGCCTAAGGATATATAAAGTTCCTGCACAGTTTGAACATGACGATTTGTTTTTAAAAGAATGGCAATCACTGCACATGAGTTTCTCTCTGCAAATACTAGAAACTGTATTGAAAAGAGATATAAAAGAGTATGACATCATCAAAGACGAACTGGATAAAGCCCGAGGAGAGCTGGAATCCAGATTATCTGAAACCTCAATGGACGCCTTTGAAAAGAAATTAAGTAAAAAATTAACTGTCATACAAGCAGAGGTAAAAGAACGAAAAAGAGATAAATTTGTAAGAGACAAACAAGATTATGACACCGGCACCATCTTTAACTGGAATACTGGGAAAAAATTTAATAAAAGACAACAAAGGAAGAAAATCCCTCGACGTCAAAATAATGACTATTGGACAACAGATTCCGACTCCAGTATCTCGGATGATCCCGGCCATCCACCAGCCAATCCTGCAAGAGAGCCATGTGACCCTTTAGGAAAAGGATCAGAAGAGGAGGGAGAAAGAACAGGAAAAACAACAGGTGTCAGGAAATCGGGAAGAGAGAAGAAACAAGTCTCCTGGAGGAAGTAGATAACCTCCTCCACCCAGAGGAAAATCTAGTGATCAATTTATCTGGTCACCTGTTACCACCTGGGTGTGTTAAAATCCTGAATAAAGGACTTGGTTATAGCCTGACCGAAAAATTTGATCCCACAACCTTTGAGGTCGATCTGTTCAAAGCTACCCGCAAGCTGTATCTGCACAAGCTCTTCAAAGACACCCCACAGAAGTTAGCCACAACATTGGGAGAATCACCACTTCAGATGGACTCTGGGGCCTTCCAAATATCTAATAAATTGAGTGAAGAGGAACAAGCCTGCCTAGCATTCCTAACTGGAATGGATACCACTGAGGCATCCCCTTGCGATGCGTCCGTTGTACCATTTAGTGGTGGAGTTAGATCCACTTTTTGCCCCCCTATGCCCGCTGGGAGTAGCATCGATATCTTCCAATACCAAGTCATGAGGGATATTAAAGCGGTAATATATTCCACCGCCCAACCCAACATTACTAGCGAGGAACAAAAAGCCCTACAATGGCTACGTTCACAGGAAGATATAATAGTGAAACCAGCGGACAAGGGGGGCAACATAGTCCTCATGTCCAGAGAATTCTATGTCAACGAAGCCCATAGACAATTGGGTGATACTGGGGTGTATGAAAGGTTACGGGGGGACCCCTTGCCGAATACCCAGTTGTCGCTACAATCCCTCGTCAAGAAATATGTAGGGATTGGTTTTTTACCTAAAAACCTGTTGGAAAAACTCGTCCCGCTCTCACCAGCCAAACCCTCATGGTATTTTCTTCCGAAAATCCACAAGTCACTGAGCCACCCCCCGGGACGTCCTATCGTCGCGGGGATTGGCTCGGTGACTGAGCCTCTATCCAAGTATCTGGACTGGCTGTTGAGACCGGTACTCAGTAGCGCCCCCGCCTACCTCAGGGACACCAATGATTTTTTATTGGCCCTGAAAGAAATCTGTTGGCAGAAGAATTATCATTTGGTATCCCTCGATGTGGAAAGCCTCTACACCCGCATCCCTCATGATGCCGGTGTGGAGGCGGTCCTTGACATCGTGGCGAACCTGGGTAAGAGCCCTATATATTGTGAGTTTGTAGGGGAGGCGCTCAAATTTGTTTTAACCAACAACATATTCCAATTTGATGGCGAGTGGTTCAGACAAAAACTCGGCACGGCTATGGGGACCCCCGTCTCCTGCACCTTCGCCAATATGTACCTTTCCAGACTAGAGGACAGGTATGTTTATTCTGTCAACAATCCTTTTCTGTCTAAATTGAAAACATATCTACGGTTTGTAGACGATATATTCATAGTCTGGGAAGGTACAGAGGAAGAGTGCAATCATTTCGTTGAGTATATGAATAAAAATGACATGGGCATGACCTTCACGGTGAACTTTGGGGGAGACAAACTGGAATTCCTGGATGTGGCTGTCTTGGTGGAAGGCGACGAGTTGGTCACGGAGGGCTTCCGTAAGCCCACGGCGACCAACTCCTTGCTCCACCACGACAGCTTCCATCCAGAGAGTGTCAAAAAAGCCGTTCCATACGGACAATTCATTAGACTTAGACGTATAACAGCAGAGATAGTGGTTACCGTAGACAGGCGAATGACCTCAAACAACGTCTAATGAAGAGAGGCTACCCTGAAAATACACTCAACAAAGATATGGAAAAAGTAGAGGAAAATTTCTCACAAGATTATCTCTTGAGGGGTGAGAACCGGAGAAGGGAAAAAGGTGCAGATTTAGTCAGAAGTAGCAGATTTGCGTTCTCCTTTAAATACAGCCCTATGGCTGACCGCATCCGATCAGTCATATTTAAAAACTGGGATGTTTTAAGGAGAGACGCAACTCTAAATGAACTGACAGGACAGAGACCCCTTATCTCCTTTAGAAGGAGTCACACTGTCAAGGACAAAATTGTCAGAAGTAGGCTCCAAAAAGATAGCAGTAAAAATTGGCTCAAAAGTAATCGACCTAATGGTAATTACAGATGTGGAAACTGTTCACTTTGCACCAATAATTCGCAGAAAAAGATCATTGAATTTGCCGGCATTCGGCATATAGTCAATACTTTTATCAATTGCCGGAGTACTCATGTAGTTTACTTATTGTTGTGCACTTGTGGACGGTTTTACATCGGTAAAACCATTAGATGCCTCTTCGAACGGATAAGAGAACACTTTAATTCTATCAAAACTGGCAAAGGTTGCCCGAGACTGATAGAACATATCAGAAGTGTTCACAATGGTGATACGAAGTGTATCTCTTTTTCCGGGTTGGAAGTCGTGTCCACGCCCCCTCAAGGGGGAGATAGACACCGCCTCTTGCTACAGAGAGAAGCAAAATGGGTATTGCGTACAGGAGCCCTGGGGGAATTAGGACTCAATGACAGAAATGATTTAAGTCCGTTTTTGTAATATCCCAAATATGCAGGGTCTTTCCTCCTCTTTTCTGTTCTATATGTGCGCATCCTTTGGTTATTGCATACGCATTATTTGTATACTGTTTTAATATATACGCTGTTTTAATTATCTCCTCAGTGCGGACGTGACCTGAGTTGTCAGTTTCCATGGCAGCAGCTCACGCCGGCACTTAAAAAGGAGCCGTGCACCAGCACGCATCGACGTTCAGCCTGATGAAGCGCATTTAGCGCGAAACGGCCGCCGCTGACCTATGCGTGCTGTGAACTGCCTTTCCCCCACTGCCTGATGTTACTGTGGATTACAATAAAGCTGCAAATTTTGACCACACTGGTGAGTGCCGCTATTTCTTCTCATTCTATATTACCTTCGACTTGAATCCCACTCTCACAGCTGAGCACCGCCGTCTGTGTGTGTCCTCCCCAGCCATACACCGCATTGGATTCTGGCATGCTGACACGCTGAGCCGCTGCGAGTGGTGCCGCCCCCTATCTCGTTTTTGCTACAATTGTTTCTGGACTGTTTCTTTGGGGCTCGAGCACACTACACACTACCGGCTCAGTAGCACATCAGATCCCTATTTTGCAACTATTCATACGACATGGCTACAGAGGTATCCAGCCAATCCTTACTGGAAGGCAGACAGGGGGCAGAGGATTTTTTCACACAGTGCAACGCCAAAGATGCCCTGCAAAATTTAAGCACTCGCGCACTTGAAGTTAAAGTTGCGCAACTGGCAGACAAGGAGATACGTCTCTTCTGGACAGTTAAATCACTGAAATCTTATCAAGAAAGTGGAAGAGTGCCCAGGGGCCTAAGGATATATAAAGTTCCTGCACAGTTTGAACATGACGATTTGTTTTAAAAGAATGGCAATCACTGCACATGAGTTTCTCTCTGCAAATACTAGAAACTGTATTGAAAAGAGATATAAAAGAGTATGACATCATCAAAGACGAACTGGATAAAGCCCGAGGAGAGCTGGAATCCAGATTATCTGAAACCTCAATGGACGCCTTTGAAAAGAAATTAAGTAAAAAATTAACTGTCATACAAGCAGAGGTAAAAGAACGAAAAAGAGATAAATTTGTAAGAGACAAACAAGATTATGACACCGGCACCATCTTTAACTGGAATACTGGGAAAAGATTTAATAAAAGACAACAAAGGAAGAAAATCCCTCGACGTCAAAATAATGACTATTGGACAACAGATTCCGACTCCAGTATCTCGGACTGATCCCGGCCATCCACCAGCCAATCCTGCAAGAGAGCCATGTGACCCTTTAGGAAAAGGATCAGAAGAGGAGGGAGAAAGAACAGGAAAAACAACAGGTGTCAGGAAATCGGGAAGAGAGAAGAAACAAGTCTCCTGGAGGAAGTAGATAACCTCCTCCACCCAGAGGAAAATCTAGTGATCAATTTATCTGGTCACCTGTTACCACCTGGGTGTGTTAAAATCCTGAATAAAGGACTTGGTTATAGCCTGACCGAAAAATTTGATCCCACAACCTTTGAGGTCGATCTGTTCAAAGCTACCCGCAAGCTGTATCTGCACAAGCTCTTCAAAGACACCCCACAGAAGTTAGCCACAACATTGGGAGAATCACCACTTCAGATGGACTCTGGGGCCTTCCAAATATCTAATAAATTGAGTGAAGAGGAACAAGCCTGCCTAGCATTCCTAACTGGAATGGATACCACTGAGGCATCCCCTTGCGATGCGTCCGTTGTACCATTTAGTGGTGGAGTTAGATCCACTTTTTGCCCCCCTATGCCCGCTGGGAGTAGCATCGATATCTTCCAATACCAAGTCATGAGGGATATTAAAGCGGTAATATATTCCACCGCCCAACCCAACATTACTAGCGAGGAACAAAAAGCCCTACAATGGCTACGTTCACAGGAAGATATAATAGTGAAACCAGCGGACAAGGGGGGCAACATAGTCCTCATGTCCAGAGAATTCTATGTCAACGAAGCCCATAGACAATTGGGTGATACTGGGGTGTATGAAAGGTTACGGGGGGACCCCTTGCCGAATACCCAGTTGTCGCTACAATCCCTCGTCAAGAAATATGTAGGGATTGGTTTTTTACCTAAAAACCTGTTGGAAAAACTCGTCCCGCTCTCACCAGCCAAACCCTCATGGTATTTTCTTCCGAAAATCCACAAGTCACTGAGCCACCCCCCGGGACGTCCTATCGTCGCGGGGATTGGCTCGGTGACTGAGCCTCTATCCAAGTATCTGGACTGGCTGTTGAGACCGGTACTCAGTAGCGCCCCCGCCTACCTCAGGGACACCAATGACTTTTTATTGGCCCTGAAAGAAATCTGTTGGCAGAAGAATTATCATTTGGTATCCCTCGATGTGGAAAGCCTCTACACCCGCATCCCTCATGATGCCGGTGTGGAGGCGGTCCTTGACATCGTGGCGAACCTGGGTAAGAGCCCTATATATTGTGAGTTTGTAGGGGAGGCGCTCAAATTTGTTTTAACCAACAACATATTCCAATTTGATGGCGAGTGGTTCAGACAAAAACTCGGCACGGCTATGGGGACCCCCGTCTCCTGCACCTTCGCCAATATGTACCTTTCCAGACTAGAGGACAGGTATGTTTATTCTGTCAACAATCCTTTTCTGTCTAAATTGAAAACATATCTACGGTTTGTAGACGATATATTCATAGTCTGGGAAGGTACAGAGGAAGAGTGCAATCATTTCGTTGAGTATATGAATAAAAATGACATGGGCATGACCTTCACGGTGAACTTTGGGGGAGACAAACTGGAATTCCTGGATGTGGCTGTCTTGGTGGAAGGCGACGAGTTGGTCACGGAGGGCTTCCGTAAGCCCACGGCGACCAACTCCTTGCTCCACCACGACAGCTTCCATCCAGAGAGTGTCAAAAAAGCCGTTCCATACGGACAATTCATTAGACTTAGACGTATAAACAGCAGAGATAGTGGTTACCGTAGACAGGCTAATGACCTCAAACAACGTCTAATGAAGAGAGGCTACCCTGAAAATACACTCAACAAAGATATGGAAAAAGTAGAGGAAAATTTCTCACAAGATTATCTCTTGAGGGGTGAGAACCGGAGAAGGGAAAAAGGTGCAGATTTAGTCAGAAGTAGCAGATTTGCGTTCTCCTTTAAATACAGCCCTATGGCTGACCGCATCCGATCAGTCATATTTAAAAACTGGGATGTTTTAAGGAGAGACGCAACTCTAAATGAACTGACAGGACAGAGACCCCTTATCTCCTTTAGAAGGAGTCACACTGTCAAGGACAAAATTGTCAGAAGTAGGCTCCAAAAAGATAGCAGTAAAAATTGGCTCAAAAGTAATCGACCTAATGGTAATTACAGATGTGGAAACTGTTCACTTTGCACCAATAATTCGCAGAAAAAGATCATTGAATTTGCCGGCATTCGGCATATAGTCAATACTTTTATCAATTGCCGGAGTACTCATGTAGTTTACTTATTGTTGTGCACTTGTGGACGGTTTTACATCGGTAAAACCATTAGATGCCTCTTCGAAAGGATAAGAGAACACTTTAATTCTATCAAAACTGGCAAAGGTTGCCCGAGACTGATAGAACATATCAGAAGTGTTCACAATGGTGATACGAAGTGTATCTCTTTTTCCGGGTTGGAAGTCGTGTCCACGCCCCCTCAAGGGGGAGATAGACACCGCCTCTTGCTACAGAGAGAAGCAAAATGGGTATTGCGTACAGGAGCCCTGGGGAATTAGGACTCAATGACAGAAATGATTTAAGTCCGTTTTTGTAATATCCCAAATATGCAGGGTCTTTCCTCCTCTTTTCTGTTCTATATGTGCGCATCCTTTGGTTATTGCATACGCATTATTTGTATACTGTTTTAATATATACGCTGTTTTAATTATCTCCTCAGTGCGGACGTGACCTGAGTTGTCAGTTTCCATGGCAGCAGCTCACGCCGGCACTTAAAAAGGAGCCGTGCACCAGCACGCATCGACGTTCAGCCTGATGAAGCGCATTTAGCGCGAAACGGCCGCCGCTGACCTATGCGTGCTGTGAACTGCCTCTCCCCCACTGCCTGATGTTACTGTGGATTACAATAAAGCTGCAAATTTTGACCACACTGGTGAGTGCCGCTATTTCTTCTCATTCTATATTACCTTCGACTTGAATCCCGCTCTCACAGCTGAGCACCGCCGTCTGTGTGTGTCCTCCCCAGCCATACACCGCATTGGATTCTGGCATGCTGACACGCTGAGCCGCTGCGAGTGGTGCCGCCCCCTATCTCGTTTTTGCTACAATTGTTTCTGGACTGTTTCTTTGGGGCTCGAGCACACTACACACTACCGGCTCAGTAGCACATCAGATCCCTATTTTGCAACTATTCATACGACATGGCTACAGAGGTATCCAGCCAATCCTTACTGGAAGGCAGACAGGGGGCAGAGGATTTTTTCACACAGTGCAACGCCAAAGATGCCCTGCAAAATTTAAGCACTCGCGCACTTGAAGTTAAAGTTGCGCAACTGGCAGACAAGGAGATACGTCTCTTCTGGACAGTTAAATCACTGAAATCTTATCAAGAAAGTGGAAGAGTGCCCAGGGGCCTAAGGATATATAAAGTTCCTGCACAGTTTGAACATGACGATTTGTTTTTAAAAGAATGGCAATCACTGCACATGAGTTTCTCTCTGCAAATACTAGAAACTGTATTGAAAAGAGATATAAAAGAGTATGACATCATCAAAGACGAACTGGATAAAGCCCGAGGAGAGCTGGAATCCAGATTATCTGAAACCTCAATGGACGCCTTTGAAAAGAAATTAAGTAAAAAATTAACTGTCATACAAGCAGAGGTAAAAGAACGAAAAAGAGATAAATTTGTAAGAGACAAACAAGATTATGACACCGGCACCATCTTTAACTGGAATACTGGGAAAAGATTTAATAAAAGACAACAAAGGAAGAAAATCCCTCGACGTCAAAATAATGACTATTGGACAACAGATTCCGACTCCAGTATCTCGGATGATCCCGGCCATCCACCAGCCAATCCTGCAAGAGAGCCATGTGACCCTTTAGGAAAAGGATCAGAAGAGGAGGGAGAAAGAACAGGAAAAACAACAGGTGTCAGGAAATCGGGAAGAGAGAAGAAACAAGTCTCCTGGAGGAAGTAGATAACCTCCTCCACCCAGAGGAAAATCTAGTGATCAATTTATCTGGTCACCTGTTACCACCTGGGTGTGTTAAAATCCTGAATAAAGGACTTGGTTATAGCCTGACCGAAAAATTTGATCCCACAACCTTTGAGGTCGATCTGTTCAAAGCTACCCGCAAGCTGTATCTGCACAAGCTCTTCAAAGACACCCCACAGTAGTTAGCCACAACATTGGGAGAATCACCACTTCAGATGGACTCTGGGGCCTTCCAAATATCTAATAAATTGAGTGAAGAGGAACAAGCCTGCCTAGCATTCCTAACTGGAATGGATACCACTGAGGCATCCCCTTGCGATGCGTCCGTTGTACCATTTAGTGGTGGAGTTAGATCCACTTTTTGCCCCCCTATGCCCGCTGGGAGTAGCATCGATATCTTCCAATACCAAGTCATGAGGGATATTAAAGCGGTAATATATTCCACCGCCCAACCCAACATTACTAGCGAGGAACAAAAAGCCCTACAATGGCTACGTTCACAGGAAGATATAATAGTGAAACCAGCGGACAAGGGGGGCAACATAGTCCTCATGTCCAGAGAATTCTATGTCAACGAAGCCCATAGACAATTGGGTGATACTGGGGTGTATGAAAGGTTACGGGGGGACCCCTTGCCGAATACCCAGTTGTCGCTACAATCCCTCGTCAAGAAATATGTAGGGATTGGTTTTTTACCTAAAAACCTGTTGGAAAAACTCGTCCCGCTCTCACCAGCCAAACCCTCATGGTATTTTCTTCCGAAAATCCACAAGTCACTGAGCCACCCCCCGGGACGTCCTATCGTCGCGGGGATTGGCTCGGTGACTGAGCCTCTATCCAAGTATCTGGACTGGCTGTTGAGACCGGTACTCAGTAGCGCCCCCGCCTACCTCAGGGACACCAATGATTTTTTATTGGCCCTGAAAGAAATCTGTTGGCAGAAGAATTATCATTTGGTATCCCTCGATGTGGAAAGCCTCTACACCCGCATCCCTCATGATGCCGGTGTGGAGGCGGTCCTTGACATCGTGGCGAACCTGGGTAAGAGCCCTATATATTGTGAGTTTGTAGGGGAGGCGCTCAAATTTGTTTTAACCAACAACATATTCCAATTTGATGGCGAGTGGTTCAGACAAAAACTCGGCACGGCTATGGGGACCCCCGTCTCCTGCACCTTCGCCAATATGTACCTTTCCAGACTAGAGGACAGGTATGTTTATTCTGTCAACAATCCTTTTCTGTCTAAATTGAAAACATATCTACGGTTTGTAGACGATATATTCATAGTCTGGGAAGGTACAGAGGAAGAGTGCAATCATTTCGTTGAGTATATGAATAAAAATGACATGGGCATGACCTTCACGGTGAACTTTGGGGGAGACAAACTGGAATTCCTGGATGTGGCTGTCTTGGTGGAAGGCGACGAGTTGGTCACGGAGGGCTTCCGTAAGCCCACGGCGACCAACTCCTTGCTCCACCACGACAGCTTCCATCCAGAGAGTGTCAAAAAAGCCGTTCCATACGGACAATTCATTAGACTTAGACGTATAAACAGCAGAGATAGTGGTTACCGTAGACAGGCGAATGACCTCAAACAACGTCTAATGAAGAGAGGCTACCCTGAAAATACACTCAACAAAGATATGGAAAAAGTAGAGGAAAATTTCTCACAAGATTATCTCTTGAGGGGTGAGAACCGGAGAAGGGAAAAAGGTGCAGATTTAGTCAGAAGTAGCAGATTTGCGTTCTCCTTTAAATACAGCCCTATGGCTGACCGCATCCGATCAGTCATATTTAAAAACTGGGATGTTTTAAGGAGAGACGCAACTCTAAATGAACTGACAGGACAGAGACCCCTTATCTCCTTTAGAAGGAGTCACACTGTCAAGGACAAAATTGTCAGAAGTAGGCTCCAAAAAGATAGCAGTAAAAATTGGCTCAAAAGTAATCGACCTAATGGTAATTACAGATGTGGAAACTGTTCACTTTGCACCAATAATTCGCAGAAAAAGATCATTGAATTTGCCGGCATTCGGCATATAGTCAATACTTTTATCAATTGCCGGAGTACTCATGTAGTTTACTTATTGTTGTGCACTTGTGGACGGTTTTACATCGGTAAAACCATTAGATGCCTCTTCGAACGGATAAGAGAACACTTTAATTCTATCAAAACTGGCAAAGGTTGCCCGAGACTGATAGAACATATCAGAAGTGTTCACAATGGTGATACGAAGTGTATCTCTTTTTCCGGGTTGGAAGTCGTGTCCACGCCCCCTCAAGGGGGAGATAGACACCGCCTCTTGCTACAGAGAGAAGCAAAATGGGTATTGCGTACAGGAGCCCTGGGGGAATTAGGACTCAATGACAGAAATGATTTAAGTCCGTTTTTGTAATATCCCAAATATGCAGGGTCTTTCCTCCTCTTTTCTGTTCTATATGTGCGCATCCTTTGGTTATTGCATACGCATTATTTGTATACTGTTTTAATATATACGCTGTTTTAATTATCTCCTCAGTGCGGACGTGACCTGAGTTGTCAGTTTCCATGGCAGCAGCTCACGCCGGCACTTAAAAAGGAGCCGTGCACCAGCACGCATCGACGTTCAGCCTGATGAAGCGCATTTAGCGCGAAACGGCCGCCGCTGACCTATGCGTGCTGTGAACTGCCTCTCCCCCACTGCCTGATGTTACTGTGGATTACAATAAAGCTGCAAATTTTGACCACACTGGTGAGTGCCGCTATTTCTTCTCATTCTATATTACCTTCGACTTGAATCCCGCTCTCACAGCTGAGCACCGCCGTCTGTGTGTGTCCTCCCCAGCCATACACCGCATTGGATTCTGGCATGCTGACACGCTGAGCCGCTGCGAGTGGTGCCGCCCCCTATCTCGTTTTTGCTACAATTGTTTCTGGACTGTTTCTTTGGGGCTCGAGCACACTACACACTACCGGCTCAGTAGCACATCAGATCCCTATTTTGCAACTATTCATACGACATGGCTACAGAGGTATCCAGCCAATCCTTACTGGAAGGCAGACAGGGGGCAGAGGATTTTTTCACACAGTGCAACGCCAAAGATGCCCTGCAAAATTTAAGCACTCGCGCACTTGAAGTTAAAGTTGCGCAACTGGCAGACAAGGAGATACGTCTCTTCTGGACAGTTAAATCACTGAAATCTTATCAAGAAAGTGGAAGAGTGCCCAGGGGCCTAAGGATATATAAAGTTCCTGCACAGTTTGAACATGACGATTTGTTTTTAAAAGAATGGCAATCACTGCACATGAGTTTCTCTCTGCAAATACTAGAAACTGTATTGAAAAGAGATATAAAAGAGTATGACATCATCAAAGACGAACTGGATAAAGCCCGAGGAGAGCTGGAATCCAGATTATCTGAAACCTCAATGGACGCCTTTGAAAAGAAATTAAGTAAAAAATTAACTGTCATACAAGCAGAGGTAAAAGAACGAAAAAGAGATAAATTTGTAAGAGACAAACAAGATTATGACACCGGCACCATCTTTAACTGGAATACTGGGAAAAGATTTAATAAAAGACAACAAAGGAAGAAAATCCCTCGACGTCAAAATAATGACTATTGGACAACAGATTCCGACTCCAGTATCTCGGATGATCCCGGCCATCCACCAGCCAATCCTGCAAGAGAGCCATGTGACCCTTTAGGAAAAGGATCAGAAGAGGAGGGAGAAAGAACAGGAAAAACAACAGGTGTCAGGAAATCGGGAAGAGAGAAGAAACAAGTCTCCTGGAGGAAGTAGATAACCTCCTCCACCCAGAGGAAAATCTAGTGATCAATTTATCTGGTCACCTGTTACCACCTGGGTGTGTTAAAATCCTGAATAAAGGACTTGGTTATAGCCTGACCGAAAAATTTGATCCCACAACCTTTGAGGTCGATCTGTTCAAAGCTACCCGCAAGCTGTATCTGCACAAGCTCTTCAAAGACACCCCACAGAAGTTAGCCACAACATTGGGAGAATCACCACTTCAGATGGACTCTGGGGCCTTCCAAATATCTAATAAATTGAGTGAAGAGGAACAAGCCTGCCTAGCATTCCTAACTGGAATGGATACCACTGAGGCATCCCCTTGCGATGCGTCCGTTGTACCATTTAGTGGTGGAGTTAGATCCACTTTTTGCCCCCCTATGCCCGCTGGGAGTAGCATCGATATCTTCCAATACCAAGTCATGAGGGATATTAAAGCGGTAATATATTCCACCGCCCAACCCAACATTACTAGTGAGGAACAAAAAGCCCTACAATGGCTACGTTCACAGGAAGATATAATAGTGAAACCAGCGGACAAGGGGGGCAACATAGTCCTCATGTCCAGAGAATTCTATGTCAACGAAGCCCATAGACAATTGGGTGATACTGGGGTGTATGAAAGGTTACGGGGGGACCCCTTGCCGAATACCCAGTTGTCGCTACAATCCCTCGTCAAGAAATATGTAGGGATTGGTTTTTTACCTAAAAACCTGTTGGAAAAACTCGTCCCGCTCTCACCAGCCAAACCCTCATGGTATTTTCTTCCGAAAATCCACAAGTCACTGAGCCACCCCCCGGGACGTCCTATCGTCGCGGGGATTGGCTCGGTGACTGAGCCTCTATCCAAGTATCTGGACTGGCTGTTGAGACCGGTACTCAGTAGCGCCCCCGCCTACCTCAGGGACACCAATGATTTTTTATTGGCCCTGAAAGAAATCTGTTGGCAGAAGAATTATCATTTGGTATCCCTCGATGTGGAAAGCCTCTACACCCGCATCCCTCATGATGCCGGTGTGGAGGCGGTCCTTGACATCGTGGCGAACCTGGGTAAGAGCCCTATATATTGTGAGTTTGTAGGGGAGGCGCTCAAATTTGTTTTAACCAACAACATATTCCAATTTGATGGCGAGTGGTTCAGACAAAAACTCGGCACGGCTATGGGGACCCCCGTCTCCTGCACCTTCGCCAATATGTACCTTTCCAGACTAGAGGACAGGTATGTTTATTCTGTCAACAATCCTTTTCTGTCTAAATTGAAAACATATCTACGGTTTGTAGACGATATATTCATAGTCTGGGAAGGTACAGAGGAAGAGTGCAATCATTTCGTTGAGTATATGAATAAAAATGACATGGGCATGACCTTCACGGTGAACTTTGGGGGAGACAAACTGGAATTCCTGGATGTGGCTGTCTTGGTGGAAGGCGACGAGTTGGTCACGGAGGGCTTCCGTAAGCCCACGGCGACCAACTCCTTGCTCCACCACGACAGCTTCCATCCAGAGAGCGTCAAAAAAGCCGTTCCATACGGACAATTCATTAGACTTAGACGTATAAACAGCAGAGATAGTGGTTACCGTAGACAGGCGAATGACCTCAAACAACGTCTAATGAAGAGAGGCTACCCTGAAAATACACTCAACAAAGATATGGAAAAAGTAGAGGAAAATTTCTCACAAGATTATCTCTTGAGGGGTGAGAACCGGAGAAGGGAAAAAGGTGCAGATTTAGTCAGAAGTAGCAGATTTGCGTTCTCCTTTAAATACAGCCCTATGGCTGACCGCATCCGATCAGTCATATTTAAAAACTGGGATGTTTTAAGGAGAGACGCAACTCTAAATGAACTGACAGGACAGAGACCCCTTATCTCCTTTAGAAGGAGTCACACTGTCAAGGACAAAATTGTCAGAAGTAGGCTCCAAAAAGATAGCAGTAAAAATTGGCTCAAAAGTAATCGACCTAATGGTAATTACAGATGTGGAAACTGTTCACTTTGCACCAATAATTCGCAGAAAAAGATCATTGAATTTGCCGGCATTCGGCATATAGTCAATACTTTTATCAATTGCCGGAGTACTCATGTAGTTTACTTATTGTTGTGCACTTGTGGACGGTTTTACATCGGTAAAACCATTAGATGCCTCTTCGAACGGATAAGAGAACACTTTAATTCTATCAAAACTGGCAAAGGTTGCCCGAGACTGATAGAACATATCAGAAGTGTTCACAATGGTGATACGAAGTGTATCTCTTTTTCCGGGTTGGAAGTCGTGTCCACGCCCCCTCAAGGGGGAGATAGACACCGCCTCTTGCTACAGAGAGAAGCAAAATGGGTATTGCGTACAGGAGCCCTGGGGGAATTAGGACTCAATGACAGAAATGATTTAAGTCCGTTTTTGTAATATCCCAAATATGCAGGGTCTTTCCTCCTCTTTTCTGTTCTATATGTGCGCATCCTTTGGTTATTGCATACGCATTATTTGTATACTGTTTTAATATATACGCTGTTTTAATTATCTCCTCAGTGCGGACGTGACCTGAGTTGTCAGTTTCCATGGCAGCAGCTCACGCCGGCACTTAAAAAGGAGCCGTGCACCAGCACGCATCGACGTTCAGCCTGATGAAGCGCATTTAGCGCGAAACGGCCGCTGCTGACCTATGCGTGCTGTGAACTGCCTCTCCCCCACTGCCTGATGTTACTGTGGATTACAATAAAGCTGCAAATTTTGACCACACTGGTGAGTGCCGCTATTTCTTCTCATTCTATATTACCTTCAAGTTATTTAGTGTCCGTCAAAGCACAGTTTTTGTTCTGGATTGAAATACAATTCCCAATTTAGCAATTCTCTAAATTAGTGGTTTCTGCTGTATCAGACCTCCTTTAAATCTATCCCTAAAAGGGTATATAAGATTCAAGGTGCACATAGGGTCATTCTCAATAACTTCACACACACGCTACTGTGCATATCCCAGTCTAATTCTGTCTGTAAACGTTTTCCTGTCACCCAGCGCCTAAATAATAGGCCTCAAATTTATAGTCGGCTAAATCTGTGGTTACTGCTGTGCCTGTATTAGTGTAATACGGCACCTAAATAGATAGCCAGATAGTGTTAGGTGTCTTTAAAAAAAGGCCTGAATTTGAATTCAATACTTTGGGCCAAATAATATTTTTGTTGTTGTGGTGAACGATAACAATGAGGAAAACATCTAGAAAAGGACGCGGACATGGTCGTGGTGGTGTTAGTGGACCCTCTGGTGCTGGGAGAGGACGTGGCCGTTCTGCCACGGCCACACGTCCTAGTGTACCAACTACCTCAGGTCCCAGTAGCCGCCATAATTTACAGCGATATTTGGTGGGGCCCAATGCCGTTCTAAGGATGGTAAGGCCTGAGCAGGTACAGGCATTAGTCAATTGGGTGGCCGACAGTGGATCCAGCACGTTCACATTATCTCCCACCCAGTCTTCTGCAGAAAGCGCACAGATGGCGCCTGAAAACCAAGCCCATCAGTCTGTCACATCACCGCCATGCATACCAGGGAAACTGTCTGAGCCTCAAGTTATGCAGCAATCTCTTATGCTGTTTGAAGACTCTGCTGGCAGGGTTTCCCAAGGGCATCCACCTAGCCCTTCCCCAGCGGTGGAAGACATAGAATGCACTGACGCAACAACCACTTATGTTTCCTGATGATGAGGACATGAGAATACCACCTCAGCATGTCTCTGATGATTACGAAACACAGGTGCCAACTGCTGCGTCTTTCTGCAGTGTGCAGACTGAACAGGAGGTCAGGGATCAAGACTGGGTGGAAGACGATGCAGGGGACGATGAGGTCCTAGACCCCACATGGAATGAAGGTCGTGCCACTGACTTTCACAGTTCGGAGGAAGAGGCAGTGGTGAGACCGAGCCAACAGCGTAGCAAAAGAGGGAGCAGTGGGCAAAAGCACAACACCCGCCGCCAAGAAACTCCGCCTGCTACTGACCACCGCCATCTGGGACCGAGCACCCCAAAGGCAGCTTCAAGGAGTTCCCTGGCATGGCACTTCTTCAAACAATGTGCTGACGACAAGACCCGAGTGGTTTGCACGCTGTGCCATCAGAGCCTGAAGCGAGGCATGAACTACAGTGGAGTAAACACCCTAAAAACAAGGAAGTCACTCAGGCTCCCCCTGCTACCTCTTCTGCTGCTGCCGCCTCGGCCTCTTTTGCTGCTGCCGCCTCGGCCTCTTCCTCCGCCTCTGGAGGAACGTTGGCACCTGCCGCCCAGCAATCAGGGGATATACCACCAACACCACCACCTCCGTCACCAAGCATCTCAACCATGTCACACGGCAGCGTTCAGCTCTCCATCTCACAAACATTTGAGAGAAAGCGTAAATTCCCACCTAGCCACCCTCGATCCCTGGCCCTGAATGCCAGCATTTCAAACTACTGGCCTATGAAATGCTGTCATTTAGGCTGGTGGACACAGACAGCTTCAAACAGCTCATGTCGCTTGCTGTCCCACAGTATGTTGTTCCCAGCCGCCACTACTTCTCCAAGAGAGCCGTGCCTTCCCTGCACAACCAAGTATCCGATAAAATCAAGTGTGCACTGCGCAACGCCATCTGTGGCAAGGTCCACCTAACCACAGATACGTGGACCAGTAAGCACGGCCAGGAACGCTATATCTCCCTAACTGCACACTGGGTAAATGTAGTGGCAGCTGGGCCCCAGGCAGAGAGCTGTTTGGCGCACGTCCTTCCGCCGCCAAGGATCGGAGGGCAACATTCTTTGCCTCCTGTTGCCACCTCCTCCTACTCAGCTTCCTCCTCCTCTTCTTCCACCTGCTCATCCAGTCAGCCACACACCTTCACTACCAACTTCAGCACAGCCCGGGGTAAACGTCAGCAGGCCATTCTGAAACTCATATGTTTGGGGGACAGGCCCCACACCGCACAGGAGTTGTGGCGGGGTATAGAACAACAGACCGACGAGTGGTTGCTGCCGGTGAGCCTCAAGCCCGGCCTGGTGGTGTGCGATAATGGGCAAAATCTCATTGCAGCTCTGGGACTAGCCGGTTTGACGCACATCCCTTGCTTGGCGCATGTGCTGAATTTGGTGGTGCAGAAGTTCATTCACAACTACCCCGACATGTCAGAGCTGCTGCATAAAGTGCGGGCCGTCTGTTCGCGCTTCCGGCGTTCACATCCTGCCACTGCTCGCCTGTCTGCGCTACAGCGTAACTTCGGCCTTCCCGCTCACCGCCTCATATGCGACGTGCCCACCAGGTGGAACTCCACCTTGCACATGCTGGACAGACTGTGCGAGCAGCAGCAGGCCATAGTGGAGTTTCAGCTGCAGCACGCACGGGTCAGTCGCACTGCGGAACAACACCACTTCACCACCAATGACTGGGCCTCCATGCGAGACCTGTGTGCCCTGTTGCGCTGTTTTGAGTACTCCAACAACATGGCCAGTGGCGATGACGCCATTATAAGCGTTACAATACCACTTCTATGTCTCCTTGAGAAAACACTTAGGGCGATGATGGAAGAGGAGGTGGCCCAGGAGGAGGAGGAGGAGGAAGAGGGGTCATTTTTAGCACTTTCAGGCCAGTCTCTTCGAAGTGACTCAGAGGGAGGTTTTTTGCAACAGCAGAGGCCAGGTACAAATGTGGCCAGCCAGGGCCCACTACTGGAGGACGAGGAGGACGAGGATGAGGAGGAGGTGGAGGAGGATGAGGATGAAGCATGGTCACAGCGGGGTGGCACCCAACGCAGCTCGGGCCCATCACTGGTGCGTGGCTGGGGGGAAACGCAGGACGATGACGATACGCCTCCCACAGAGGACAGCTTGTCCTTACCCCTGGGCAGCCTGGCACACATGAGTGACTACATGCTGCAGTGTCTGCGCAACGACAGCAGAGTTGTCCACATTTTAACGTGTGCGGACTACTGGGTTGCCACCCTGCTGGATCCACGGTACAAAGACAATGTGCCCACCTTACTTCCTGCACTGGAGCGTGATAGGAAGATGCGCGAGTACAAGCGCACGTTGGTAGACGCGCTACTGAGAGCATTCCCAAATGTCACAGGGGAACAAGTGGAAGCCCAAGGCCAAGGCAGAGGAGGAGCAAGAGATCGCCAAGGCAGCTGTGTCACGGCCAGCTCCTCTGAGGGCAGGGTTAGCATGGCAGAGATGTGGAAAAGTTTTGTCAACACGCCACAGCTAACTGCACCACCACCTGATACGCAACGTGTTAGCAGGAGGCAACATTTCACTAACATGGTGGAACAGTACGTGTGCACACCCCTCAACGTACTGACTGATGGTTCGGCCCCATTCAACTTCTGGGTCTCTAAATTGTCCACGTGGCCAGAGCTAGCCTTTTATGCCTTGTAGGTGCTGGCCTGCCCGGCGGCCAGCGTTTTGTCTGAACGTGTATTTAGCACGGCAGGGGCGTCATTAAAAACAAAAGCAGCCGCCTGTCTACAGCCAATGTGGACAAGCTGACGTTCATAAAAATGAACCAGGCATGGATCCCACAGGACCTGTCCATCCCTTGTGCAGATTAGACATTAACTACCTCCCCTTAACCATATATTATTGTACTCCAGGGCACTTCCTCATTCAATTCTATTTTTATTTTCATTTTACCATTTTATTGCGAGGCAACCCAAAGTTGAATGAACCTCTCCTCTGTCTGGGTGCTGGGGCCTAAATATATGCCAATGGACTGTTCCAATGTTGGGTGACATGAAGCCAGATTCTCTGTTACGGGACCTCTCTCCTCTGCCTGGGTGCCTGGGCCTAAATATATGACAATGGACTGTTACAGTGGTGGCTGACTTGAAGCCTGATTCTCTGCTATGACATGCAAACTGATTATCTGCTGACATGAAGCCAGATTCTCTGTTACGGGACCTCTCTCCTCTGCCTGGGTGCCTGGGCCTAAATATATGACAATGGACTGTTACAGTGGTGGCTGACGTGAAGCCTGATTCTCTGCTATGACATGCAAACTGATTCTCTGCTGACATAAAGCCAGATTCTCTGTTACGGGACCTCTATCCTCTGCCTGGGTGCCTGGGCCTAAATATATGATAATGGACTGTTCCAATGTTGGGTGACGTGAAGCCTGATTCTCTGCTATGACATGCATACTGATTCTCTGCTGACATTAAGCCAGATTCTCTGTTACGGGACCTCTCTCCTCTGCCTAGGTGCCTGGGCCTAAATATATGCCAATGGACTGTTCCAATGTTGGGTGACGTGAAGCCTGATTCTCTGCTATGACATGCAGACTGATTCTCTGCTTACATGAAGCCCGATTCTCTGTTACGGGACCTCTCTCCTCTGCCTGGGTGCCTGGGCCTAAATATATGACAATGGACTGTTACAGTGGTGGCTGACGTGAAGCCTGATTCTCTGCTATGAAATGAAGACTGATTCTCTGCTGTCATGAAGCCAGATTCTCTGTTACGGGACCTCTCTCCTCTGCCTGGGTGCCTGGGCCTAAATATATGCCAATGGACTGTTCCAATGTTGGGTGACGTGAAGCCTGATTCTCTGCTATGACATGCAGACTGATTCTCTGCTGACATGAAGCCAGATTCTCTGTTACGAGACCTCTCTCCTCTGCCTGGGTGCCTGGGCCTAAATATATGACAATGGACTGTTACAGTGGTGGCTGACGTGAAGCCTGATTCTCTGCTATGACATGCAGACTGATTCTCTGCTGACATGAAGCCAGATTCTCTGTTACGGGAACTCTCTCCTCTGCCTGGGTGCCTGGGCCTAAATATATGACAAACGACTGTTACAGTGGTGGCTGACGTGAAGCCTGATTCTCTGCTATGACATGCAGACTGATTCTCTGCTGACATGAAGCCAGATTCTCTGTTACGGGACCTCTCTCCTCTGCCTGGGTGCCTGGGCCTAAATATATGACAATGGACTGTTACAGTAGTGGCTGACGTGAAGCCTGATTCTCTGCTATGACATGCAAACTGATTCTCTGCTGACATGAAGCAGGATTCTCTGTTACGGGACCTCTCTCCTCTGCCTGGGTGCCTGGGCGCCTGGGCCTAAATATATGACAATGGACTGTTACAGTGGTGGCTGACGTGAAGCCTGATTCTCTTCTATGAAATGCAGACTGATTCTCTGCTGGCATGAAGCCAGATTCTCTGTTACGGGACCTCTCTCCTCTGCCTGGGTGCCTGGGCCTAAATATATGCCAATGGACTGTTCCAATGTTGGGTGACGTGAAGCCTGATTCTCTGCTATGACATGCAGACTGATTCTCTGCTGACATGAAAATAGATTCTCTGTTACGGGACCTCTCTCCTCTGCCTGGGTGCCTGGGCCTAAATATATGACAATGGACTGTTACAGTGGTGGCTGACGTGAAGCCTGATTCTCTGCTATGACATGCAAACTGATTCTCTGCTGACATGAAGCCAGATTCTCTGTTACGGGACCTCTCTCCTCTGCCTGGGTGCCTGGGCCTAAATATATGACAATAGACTGTTACAGTGGTGGCTGACGTGAAGCCTGATTCTCTGCTATGACATGCAGACTGATTCTCTGCTGAAATGAAGCCAGATTCTCTGTTACGGGACCTCTCTCCTCTGCCTGGGTGCCTGGTCCTAAATATATGACAATGGACTGTTACAGTGGTGGCTGACGTGAAGCCTGATTCTATGCTATGACATGCAAACTGATTCTCTGCTGACATGAAGCCAGATTCTCTGTTACGGGACCTCTCTCCTCTGCCTGGGTGCCTGGGCCTAAATATATGCCAATGGACTGTTCCAATGTTGGGTGACGTGAAGCCTAATTCTCTGCTTTGACATGCAGACTGATTCTCTGCCGACATGAAGCCAGATTCTCTGTTACGGGACATCTCTCCTCTGCCTAGGTGCCTGGGCCTAAATATATGCCAATGGACTGTTCCAATGTTGGGTGACGTAAAGCCTGATTCTCTGCTATGACATGCAGACTGATTCTCTGCTTACATGAAGCCAGATTCTCTGTTACGAGACCTCTCTCCTCTGCCTGGGTGCCTGGGCCTAAATATATGACAATGGACTGACAGTGGTGGCTGACGTGAAGCCTGATTCTCTGGTATGACATGCAGACTGATTCTCTGCTGACATGAAGCCAGATCTCTGTTACGGGACCTCTCTCCTCTGCTTGGGTGCCTGGGCCTAAATATATGACAATGGACTGTTACAGTAGTGGCTGACGTGAAGCCTGATTCTCTGCTATGACATGCAAACTGATTCTCTGCTGACATGAAGCCAGATTCTCTGTTACGGGACCTCTCTCCTCTGCCTGGGTGCCTGGGCCTAAATATATGCCAATGGACTGTTCCAATGTTGGGTGACGTGATGCCTGATTCTCTGCTATGACATGCAGACTGATTCTCTGCTGACATGAAGCCAGATTCTCTGTTACGGGACCTCTCTCCTCTGCCTGGGTGCCTGGGCCTAAATATATGCCAATGGACTGTTCCAATGTTGGGTGACGTGAAGCCTGATTCTCTGCTATGACATGCAGACTGATTCTCTGCTGACATGAAGCCAGATTCTCTGTTACAGGACCTCTCTCCTCTGCCTGGGTGCCTGGGCCTAAATAAATGACAATGGACTGTTACAGTGGTGGCTGACGTGAAGCCTGATTTTCTGCTGTGACATGCAAACTGATTCTCTGCTGACATGAAGCCAGATTCTCTGTTACGGGACCTCTCTCCTCTGCCTGGGCCTAAATATATGCCAATGGACTGTTCCAATGTTGGGTGACGTGAAGCCTGATACTCTGCTATGACATGCAGACTGATTCTCTGCTGACATAAAGCCAGATTCTCTGTTACGGGACCTTTCTCCTCTTCCTGGGTGCTTGGGCCCAAATATATGACAATGGACTGATACAGTGGTGGCTGACGTGATGCCTGATTCTCTGCTATGACATGCAGACTGATTCTCTGCTTACATGAAGCCAGATTCTCTGTTACGGGACCTCTCTCCTCTGCCTGGGTGCCTGGGCCTAAATATATGACAATAGACTGTTACAGTGGTGGCTGACGTGAAGCTTGATTCTCTGCTATGACATGCAGACTGATTCTCTGCTGACATGAAGCCAGATTCTCTGTTACGGAACCTCTCTCCTCTGCCTGGGTGCCTGGGCCTAAATATATGACAATGGACTGTTACAGTGGTGGCTGACGTGAAGCCTGATTCTCTGCTATGAAATGTAGACTGATTCTCTGCTGACATGAAGCCAGATTCTCTGTTACGGGACCTCTCTCCTCTGCCTGGGTGCCTGGGCCTAAATATATGCCAATGGACTGTATCAATGTTGGGTGACGTGAAGCCTGATTCTCTGCTATGACATGCACACTGATTCTCTGCTTACATGAAGCCAGATTCTCTGTTACGGGACCTCTCTCCTCTGCCTGGGTTCCTGGGCCTAAATATATGACAATGGACTGACAGTGGTGGCTGACGTGAAGCCTAATTCTCTGCTATGACATGCAGACTGATTCTCTGCTGACATGAAGCCAAATTCTCTGTTACGGGACCTCTCTCCTCTGCCTGGGTGCCTGGGCCTAAATATATGCCAATGGACTGTACCAATGTAGGGTGACGTGAAGCCTGATTCTCTGCTATGACATGCAGACTGATTCTCTGCTGACATGAAGCCAGATTCTCTGTTATGGGACCTCTCTCCTCTGCCTGGGTGCCTGGGCCTAAATATATGACAAACGACTGTTACAGTGGTGGCTGACGTGATGCCTGATTCTCTGCTATGACATGCAGACTGATTCTCTGCTGACATGGAGCCAGATTCTCTGTTACGGGACCTCTCTCCTCTGCCTGGGCCTAAATATATGACAATGGACTGTTACAGTGGTGGCTGACGTGAAGCCTGATTCTCTGCTATGACATGCAAACTGATTCTCTGCTGACATGAAGCCAGATTCTCTGTTATGGGACCTCTCTCATCTGCCTGGGTGCCTGGGCCTAAATATATGACAATGGACTGTTACAGTGGTGGCTGACGTGAAGCCTGATTCTCTGCTATGACATGCAGACTGATTCTCTGCTGACATGAAGCCAGATTCTCTGTTACGGGACCTCTCTCCTCTGCCTATGTGCCTGGGCCTACATATATGCCAATGGACTGTTCCAATGTTGGGTGACGTGAAGCTTGATTCTCTGCTATGACATGCAGACTGATTCTCTGCTGACATGAAGCCAGATTCTCTGTTACGGGACCTCTCTAATCGGCCTGGTTGCCTGGGCGTAAATATATGACAATGGACTGTTCGAATGTTGGGTGATGTGAAGCCTGTTTCTCTGCTATGACATGCAGACTGATTCTCTGCTGACAAGAAGCCAGATTCTCTGTTACGGGACCTCTCTCCTCTGCCTGGGTGCCTGGGCCTAAATATATGACAATGGACTGTTACAGTGGTGGCTGACGTGAAGCCTGATTCTCTGCTATGTAATGTAGACTGATTCTCTGCTGACATGAACCCAGATTCTCTGTTACGGGACCTCTCTCCTCTGCCTGGGTGCCTGGGCCTAAATATATGCCAATGGACTGTTCCAATCTTGGGTGACGTGAAGCCTGATTCTCTGCTATGACATGCACACTGATTCTCTGCTTATATGAAGCCAGATTCTCTGTTACGGGAACTCTCTGCTCTGCCTGGGTTCCTGGGCCTAAATATATGACAATGGACTGACAGTGGTGGCTGACGTGAAGCCTAATTCTCTGCTATGACATGCAGACTGATTCTCTGCTGACATGAAGCCAGATTCTCTGTTACGGGACCTCTCTCCTCTGCCTGGGCCTAAATATATGACAATGGACTGTTACAGTAGTGGCTGACGTGAAGCCTGATTCTCTGCTATGACATGCAAACTGATTTTCTGCTGTCATGAAACCAGATTCTCTGTTACCCAGGCACTTAGGCACCCTCTCTCCTCTGCCTGGGTGCCTGGGCCTAAATATATGCCAATGGACTGTACCAATGTTGGGTGACGTGAAGCCTGATTCTCTGCTATGACATGCAGACTGATTCTCTGCTGACATGAAGCCAGATTATCTGTTACGGGACCTCTCTCCTCTGCCTGGGCCTAAATATATGCCAATGGACTGTTCCAATGTTGGGTGACGTGAAGCCTGTTTTTCTGCTTTGACATGCAGACTGATTCTCTGCTGACATAAAGCCAGATTCTCTGTTACGGGACCTCTCTCCTCTGCCTGGGTGCCTGGGCCTAAATATATGACAATGGACTGACAGTGGTGGCTGATGTGAAGCCTAATTCTCTGCTATGGCATGCAGACTGATTCTCTGCTGACATGAAGCCAGATTCTCTGTTACGGGACCTCTCTCCTCTGCCTGGGTGCCTGGGCCTAAATATATGACAATGGACTGTTACAGTAGTGGCTGACGTGAAGCCTGATTCTCTGCTATGACATGCAAACTGATTCTCTGCTGTCATGAAACCAGATTCTCTGTTACGGGACCTCTCTCCTCTGCCTGGGTGCCTGGACCTAAATATATGCCAATGTTCTGTACCAATGTTGGGTGACGTGAAGCCTGATTCTCTGCTATGACATGCAGACTGATTCTCTGCTGACATGAAGCCAGATTCTCTGTTACGGGACCTCTCTCCTCTGCCTGGGCCTAAATATATTCCAATGGACTGTTCCAATGTTGGGTGACGTGAAGCCTGTTTTTCTGCTATGACATGCAAACTGATTCTCTGCTGACATAAAGCCAGATTCTCTGTTACGGGACCTCTCTCCTCTGCCTGGGTGCCTGGGCCTAAATATATGACAATGGACTGTTACAGTGGTGGCTTCCGTGATGCCTGATTCTCTGCTATGACCTGCAGACTGATTCTCTGCTGACATGAAGCCAGATTCTCTGCTACAGGACCTCTCTCCTCTGCCTGGGTGCCTGGGCCTAAATATATGACAATGGACTGTTACAGTGGTGGCTGACGTGAAGCCTGATTCTCTGCTATGAAATGTAGACTGATTCTCTGCTGACATGAAGCCAGATTCTCTGTTACGGGACCTCTCTCCTCTGCCTGGGTGCCTTGGCCTAAATATATGCCAATGGACTGTTCCAATGTTGGGTGACGTGAAGCCTGATTCTCTGCTATGACATGCACACTGATTCTCTGCTTATATGAAGCCAGATTCTCTGTTACGGGACCTCTCTCCTCTGCCTGGGTTCCTGGGCCTAAATATATGACAATGGACTGACAGTGGTGGCTGACGTGAAGCCTGATTCTCTGCTATGACATGCAGACTGATTCTCTGCTGACATGAAGCCAGATTCTCTGTTACGGGACCTCTCTCCTCTGCCTGGGTGCCTGGGCCTAAATATATGACAATGGACTGTTACAGTAGTGGCTGACGTGAAGCCTGATTCTCTGCTATGACATGCAAACTGATTCTCTGCTGTCATGAAACCAGATTCTCTGTTACGGGACCTCTCTCCTCTGCCTGGGTGCCTGGGCCTAAATATATGCCAATGGACTGTACCAATGTTGGGTGACGTGAAGCCTGATTCTCTGCTATGATATGCAGACTGATTCTCTGCTGACATGAAGCCAGATTCTCTGTTACGGGACCTCTCTCCTCTGCCTGGGCCTAAATATATGCCAATGGACTGTTCCAATGTTGGGTGACGTGAAGCCTGTTTTTCTGCTATGACATGCAGACTGATTCTCTGCTGACATAATGCCAGATTCTCTGTTACGGGACCTCTCTCCTCTGCCTGGGTGCCTGGGCCTAAATATATGTGTCATGGAACCATGAACCAGACGTACAACAAGAGATAAGTGGAAATAAGAAGGCTTTATTGAAATCAAGCTGTAAGCAAAAGTCCAAACGGATGGCTAAACCGAAGCAGGGTCTTGCGTAGCCAGAGGTCAGGAACCAGAAGGGTAGTCAGACGAGGCCAGGATCAGGAACCAGAAGCAGCAGCAGTCTTAGAAGCATGTGAACACAGGAGGACCAAGCAAGGAACTGAAGCCACAGACCTCCTATATATATGAGCTAGGCATCCAGCTCCTCCCAGTGGGAAGGAGAAGCCGCAGGGTGGGAGGCTACAAGAAACCCAGAAACCAAGATGGCCGCCAGCACATGTCAAGCGAAGGAGGACGGCAAGAAGGTAAGACCATGACAATATGACAATGGACTGTTACAGTGGTGGCTGCCGTGATGCCTGATTCTCTGCTATGACATGCAGACTGATTCTCTGCTGACATGAAGCCAGATTCTCTGCTACGGGACCTCTCTCCTCTGCCTGGGTGCCTGGGCCTAAATATATGACAATGGACTGTTACAGTGGTGGCTGACGTGAAGCCTGATTCTCTGCTATGAAATGTAGACTGATTCTCTGCTGACATGAAGCCAGATTCTCTGTTACGGGACCTCTCTCTTCTGCCTGGGTGCCTGGGCCTAAATATTTTACAATGGACTGTTACAGTGGTGGCTGACGTGAAGCCTGATTCTCTGCTATGGGACCTCTCTCCAATTGATATTGGTTAATTTTTATTTATTTTATTTTTATTTTTATTCATTTCCCTATCCACATTTGTTTGCAGGGGATTTACCTACATGTTGCTGCCTTTTGCAGCCCTCTTGCTCTTTCCTGGGCTGTTTTACAGCCTTTTTAGTGCCGAAAAGTTCGGATCCCCATTGACTTCAATGGGGTTCGGGACGAAGTTCGGGTCGGGTTCGGATCCCGAACCCGAACATTTCCGGGAAGTTCGGCCGAACTTCTCGAACCCGAACATCCAGGTGTTCGCTCAACTCTACTTAGGACTCAACTTCCAGGAGGGAACCTTCTGTTTAATATTCTTTGTAGACAACCACACCAGATCACCCACATTTAGGTCCGGACCAGGCACACGTCTCTTATCCGCCACACGCTTATATCTCTCACTCATCCTCTTCAGATTACCCTGAATCTATTTCCAAATAAATGACAAAAACGAGGAAAATCTCTCCTCATCAGGTAAACCAGAAGACCCCTCTCCAGAGAATGTCCCAAACTGTGGATGAAACCCATATGCACCAAAAAATGGTGACTTATCAGAGGACTCCTGGTGACGGTTATTTAAAGCAAACTCAGCAAGGGACAAAAAATAACACCAATCCTCCTAATTCTCCGCCACAAAACAGAGCAATATATGTCTCCAGATTCTGATTGACACGTTCGGTCTGACCATTCGACTGGGGGTGAAAAGCAGAATAAAATGACAACTGAATCCCCAAGCAAGAACAGAAGGCCTTCCAGAATCTGGAAACAAATTATGTGCCCCTATCAGAAACAATGTCTGAAGGAATGCCATGCAATTTAACAATGTGATCAACAAACGCTTGCGCCAATGTCGTAGCATTGGGTAACCCAGGAAAGGGAATGAAATGCGCCATTTTGCTAAAACAGTCCACTACCACCAGAATCACAGTCTTCCCCGAGGAACGAGGCAGGTCCGTAATGAAGTCCATGGACAGATGCATCCAAGGACGGGAAGGAATGGGTAACGGGAGGAGAGAACCCGATGGCCGTGAATGAGGGACTTTGGCACGAGTGCAGGTCTCGCAGGCTGCCACAAAACCCTCAACTGATTTACGAAGAGCCGGCCACCAGAATCTCCGAGCAATGAGATCCACTGTGGCTCTACCCCCCGGGTGCCCAGCAAGGACAGTATCGTGGTGCTCCTTAAAAACCTTGCGTCGTAAAGCGAGAGGCACAAACAACCTCCCAGGAGGACAACGATCAGGAGCCTCTGCCTGGACTGCTTGTACCTCTGCCTCCAAATCAGAATAAAGAGCAGAGACAACCACCCCTTCAGCCAAACTGGGACTCGGGTCTTCATAGTTCCCCCCCCTCCTGGAAAACAACGTGACAGGGCATCCGCCTTCACATTCTTAACCCCAGGGCGGAACGTGACAACAAAATTAAACCTTGAAAAGAACAAAGACCATCTGGCCTGTCTCGGGTTCAGACGCTTGGCTGACTCCAAGTAGGCCAGATTCTTACGGTCGGTAAACACGGTAATAGGGTGTCTGGCTCCCTCTAGCCAATGGCGCCATTCCTCAAAAGCTAACTTGATGGCCAACAACTCCCTATCACCCACATCGTAGTTTCTTCGAGAAAAAGGCACATGGTCGCCATTTGGCAGGAGAGGGACCCTGAGACAAGACCGCACCCACACCCACCTCAGAAGCGTCCACCTCAACTATGAAAGCTAGAGAAATATCAGGTTGTACCAAGATGGGAACGGAATCAAAACTCTCCTTGATACTAGAAAAGGCCCTACGCGCCTCTACCGACCAGGAGGAAAAATCGACCCCCTTTCTAGTCATATCAGTGAGTGGTTTAACCACTTCAGCCCCGCTAGGTGAAACCCCCTTCATGACCAGAGCACTTTTTACACTTCGGCACTACACTACTTTCACGGTTTATCGCTCGGTCATGCAACTTACCACCCAAATGGATTTTACCTCCTTTTCTTCTCACTAATGGAGATTTCATTTGGTGGTATTTTATTGCTGCTGACATTTTTACTTTTTTTGTTATTAATCAAAATGTAACGATTTTTTTACAAAAAAATGACATTTTTCACTTTCAGCTATAAAATTTTGCAAAATAAACGACATCCATATATAAATTTTTCGCCAAATTTATTGTTCTACATGTCTTTGATAAAAAAAAATGTTTGGGCAAAAAAAAAAAAAAATGGTTTGGGTAAAAGTTATAGCATTTACAAACTATGGTACAAAAATGTGAATTTCCGCTTTTTGAAACAGCTCTGACTTTCTGAGCGCCTGTCATGATTCCTGAGGTTCTACAATGCCCAAACAGTAGAAAAACCCCACAAATGACCCCATTTCGGAAAGTAGACACCCTAAGGTATTCGCTGATGGGCATAGTGAGTTCATAGAACTTTTTATTTTTTGTCACAAGTTAGCGGAAAATGATGATGATTTTATTTTTTTTATTTTTTCTTACAAAGTCTCATATTCCACTAACTTGCGACAAAAAATAAAAAATTCTAGGAACTCACCATGCCCCTCACAGAATACCTTGGGGTGTCTTCTTTCCAAAATGGGGTCACTTGTGGGGTAGTTATACTGCCCTGGCAATTTAGGGGCCCAAATGTGTGAGAAGAACTTTGCAATCAAAATGTGTAAAAAATGACCGGTGAAATCCAAAAGGTGCACTTTGGAATATGTGCCCCTTTGCCCACCTTGGCAGCAAAAAAGTGTGACACATATGGTATCGCCGTACTCAGGAGAAGTTGGGGAATGTGTTTTGGGGTGTCATTTTACATATACCCATGCTGGGTGAGAAAAATATCTTGGTCAAATGCCAACTTTGTATAAAAAAATGGGAAAAGTTGTCTTTTGCCAAGATATTTCTCTCATCCAGCATGGGTATATGTAAAATGACACCCCAAAACACATTCCCGAACTTCTCCTGAGTACGGCGATACCAGATGTGTCACACTTTTTTGCTGCCAAGGTGGGCAAAGGGGCACATATTCCAAAGTGCACCTTTCAGATTTTGCAGGCCATTTTTTACACATTTTGATTGCAAGGTACTTCTCACACATTTGGGCCCCTAAATTGCCAGGGCAGTATAACTACGCCACAAGTGACCCCATTTTGGAAAGAAGACACCCCAAGGTATTCCGTGAGGGACATGGCGAGTTCCTAGAATTTTTTATTTTTTGTCACAAGTAGGCGGAAAATGATGATTTTTTTTTTTTCTCTTTTTTCCTTACAAAGTCTCATATTCCACTAAATTGCGACAAAAAATAAAAAATTCTAGGAACTCGCCATGCCCCTCACGGAATACCTTGGGGTGATCAATGACAGGGGGGTGATCACCCATATAGACTCCCTGATCCATGGATCGGATCCGCAAAACACATGCGGACGTCTGAATGGAGCCTTACAGGGGGGTTATCAATGACAGGGGGTGATCAGGGTAATCACCCCCCTGTCACTGATCACCCCCCCCTGTAAGGCTCCATTCAGACATCCGCATGATTTTTTACGGATCCATGGATACATGGATCGGAACCACAAAACACATGCGGACGTCTGAATGGAGCCTTACAGGGGGGTTATCAATGGCAGGGGGTGATCAGGGTGATCACCCCCCTGTCACTGATCACCCCCCCTGTAAGGCTCCATTCAGACATCCGCATGATTTTTTACGGATCCATGGATACATGGATCGGATCCACAAAACACATGCGGACGTCTGAATGGAGCCTTACAGGGGGGTTATCAATGACAGGGGGTGATCAGGGGTATCACCCCCCTGTCACTGATCACCCCCCTGTAAGGCTCCATTCAGACATCCGCATTATTTTTTACGGATCCATGGATACATGGATCGGATCCACAAAACACATGCGGACGTCTGAATGGAGCCTTACAGGGGGGTTATCAATGACAGGGGGTGATCAGGGTAATCAGGGTGATCACCCCCCTGTCACTGATCACCCCCCCTGTAAGGCTCCATTCAGACATCCGCATGATTTTTTACGGATCCATGGATACATGGATCGGATCCACAAAACACAAGCGGACGTCTGAATGGAGCCTTACAGGGGGGTTTTCAATGACAGGGGGTGATCAGGGTGATCAGGGTGATCACCCCCCTGTCAATGTTCACCCCCCCCTGTAAGGCTCCATTCAGACATCCGCATGATTTTTTACGGATCCATGGATACATGGATCGGATCCACAAAACACATGCGGACGTCTGAATGGAGCCTTACAGGGGGGTTTTCAATGACAGGGGGTGATCAGGGTGATCAGGGTGATCACCCCCCTGTCACTGATCACCCCCCCTGTAAGGCTCCATTCAGACATCCGCATGATTTTTACGGATCCATGGATAGGATCCACAAAACACATGCGGACGTCTGAATGGAGCCTTACAGGGGGGTGATAAATGACAGGGGGTGATCAGGGAGTGTATATGGGTGATCACCCGCCTGTCATTGATCACCCCCCTGTAAGGCTCCATTCAGACGTCCGCATGATTTTTACGGATCCATGGATACATGGATCGGATCCACAAATCACATGCGGACGTCTGAATGGAGCCTTACAGGGGGGTTATCAATGACAGGGGGGTGATCAGGGAGTGTATATGGGTGATCACCTGCCTGTCATTGATCACCCCCTGTAAGGCTCCATTCAGACGTCTGCATGTGTTTTGCGGATCCGATCCATGTATCCATGTATCCGTAAAAATCATGCGGACGTCTGAATGGAGCCTTACAGGGGGGTGATCAATGACAGGGGGGTGATCAATGACAGGGGGTGATCAGGGAGTGTATATGGGTGATCACCCGCCTGTCATTGATCACCCCCCTGTAAGGCTCCATTCAGACGTCCGTATGCTTTTTGCGGATCCGATCCATGTATCCGTGGATCCGTAAAAATCATACGGACGTCTGAACGGAGCCTGACAGGGGGGTGATCAATGACAGGGCGGTGATCAATGACAGGGGGGTGATCAGGGAGTTTATATGGGGTGATCATGGGTGATCAGGGGTTTATAAGGGGTTAATAAGTGACGGGGGGGAGGTGTAGTGTAGTGTAGTGTTTGTTGCGACTTTACTGACCTACCTGTGTCCTCTGGTGGTCGATCCTAACAAAAGGGACCACCAGAGGACCAGGTAGGAGGTATATTAGACGCTGTTATGAAAACAGCGTCTAATATACCTGTTAGGGGTTAAAAAATTCGGATCTCCTGCCTGCCAGCGAGCGATCGCCGCTGGCAGGCTGGAGATCCACTCGCTTACCTTCCGTTCCTGTGAGCGCGCGCGCCTGTGTGCGCGCGTTCACAGGAAATCTCGGCTCTCGCGGGAGGACGCGTATATGCGTCCACCCAGAAGAGCAGGACCGCCGGCAGGACGCAATCCTGCGTACGGCGGTCCTGAGGTGGTTAACAACAGAGGAATAATTCAAAATGAACTTACTGTAATAATTGTCAAAACCCAAAGAGCGCATCAGTCCCTTCTGATTCTCAGGAAGCTCCCACTCAAGCACAGCGCGGACCTTCTCGGGGTCCATGCGAAAACCAGAAGCGGAGAGAAGAAACCCCAGAAATTGAATTTCTGGAACCGCAAACACACATTTTTCCAGTTTAGCGTACAATTTATTCTCCCGCAGAATGAGCAAGACCTGACGTAGGTGGTCCTTATGAATTTTGAAATCAGGAGAAAAAAATCAAAATGTCATCTAGATACACTAGTACAAATTTCCCCATTAAATGATAAAAAATGCTGTTCACAAAATTCTGAAAGACGGCTGGTGCATTCGTCAAACCAAAAGGCATAACCAAATTCTCAAAATGGCCCTCAGGGGTATTGAAGGCCGGCTTCCATTTGTCTCCTTCTCTGACCCTGACCAGGTTGTATGCCCCTCTTAAATCCAACTTGGAAAAAACTTTAGCCCCAACAATCTGGTTACACAGGTCCGGGATCAGAGGAAGCGGATAAGGATCACGAATTGTGATACTGTTCAGCTCCCTGAAATCCAGACATGGTCTTAACGAACCATCTTTTTTCTTGACAAAGAAAAAAACTGCGGAAACAGGTGACTTCGAGCGTCGTATGTGTCCCTTTCTCAGGCTCTCAGAGATATAAGCACGCATAGCGACCCTTTCAGGTTGGGAGAGATTGTATAAACGAGATTTAGGCAGCTTGGCGCCTGGGATGAGATTAATAGGGCAATCGTACTCCCTGTGAGGGGGTAGCTCCTGAACACCACTCTCAGAAAACACATCCGAAAATTCAGAGAGAAAAGATGGTGCAGTCTTAGTAGAAACCTCTGAAACAGATGTCGAAAGGCAATTCTCTCTGCAAAAGTCAATCCAACCATTTATTTGCCTCGCTTGCCAATCAATGGTGGGGTTATGTTTAGTGAGCCAGAGTAGGCAACCCGCTTAGGACGAAACATGACACATCCTTAACATGAGTATCACTCACAATCAAATGGATATTGTGAACTATGCCCTTTAACGATTTCTGAGAAAGTGGAGCGGAATCAATAGCAAAAACAGGAATATCCTTTCCCAAAGTGCATACCTGGAAGCCATGTGTTATAGCAAATTGATTATCAATGAGATTGACAGCTTCTCCACTATCTACAAAAATCTCACAAAGAATGTTCTTGCTCTCTAGCGCCACCCTGGCAGGAAGGACAAAACGGGAACTACAAGCAAACGGAAAACCTTCAATTTCCACATCAACCTTGCCAATAGTAACAGATAAAATGTTTTTAGAGGACTTTTTTCTTTTTGTTTCTTTATTACTTTCAAAAAACTGCCTGAATCTCCTAGAGGGACAAACATTTTCCAAATGATTTATACCTCCACAACAAAAACAAACCCTCCTCTGAGAGCTGAATCCTCTGTTGTCATAGGCAAGCAAACCCAGCTGCATGGGCTCCTGCTCAGAGAAGATTGAGAGAGACTGAGGCTCCTGCGCACTGAGTGAGACCACCCCACTGTCCTTGGACTGAGTATGACAGGAAGGAGTGATCTCTCCTCTCTCTCTAAGACGCCTGTCAATACGAACAGCCCAAGACATGGCAGAATCCAAGGAGGTAGGTCTCTCATGAAAGGCAAATGCATATTTCAAGTGCAGCATCATTCCAACCAGTATCAGCTGCCCATCTCCGAAATTCTGAACAGTATATCTCTGCGGACTGTTTACCCTGGCATAAAAGACGCAGTTTAGATTCCGCCAGAGAAATACGATCCGGATCATCATATATCTGACCCAGGGCTAAAAAAAATGAATCCACTGAACAGAGGGGCCGTGCCCCCACCGGCAGCGAAAAGGCCCAGGACTGAGCGTTATCCCTGAGTAGCGAGATTATGATCCCCACCCTCCGCTCCTCATCACCAGAGGAATGGGGAAGTAGGCGAAAATTGAGTTTTCAAGCCTCTCTGAAACGAACAAAATTCTCACTACCCCCGGAGAACGTATCCGGAAGCGAGATTTTAGGCTCAGAACAAATTCCATGAACACAAGCAGAAACGGTCACCTCAAACTGAGAGACAGTTTTCCGGAGATCTGCTACCTCCAGTGAAAGACCCTGCATTAGGTCAATCAAGGTTGAAACCGGATTCATGCTTAAGATGGTTTTGGCGGTTTATAATGTCACGGATGGTGTAACAGAAAACAAGAAGTTACCAATAAGAATCCAAATTGATCCTTTTGATCAAAATGTACACAAATGCCTCATTTAGCATGTAGCATGGAGGTAGTACACATGCGCTATTCAGTGCTGTCTCCTGCAGGAATGAGATCATAGCATTAGCAGTGGATGTGCGATTCATTTCTTCTTTTCTCTAATTATTTAATGCATAGAATTCTGTCCCTGGTTCTGCACTACTTCCACTAGCCAGGTGATTTTAATTAGCCCAGTATTCTGTAGTAGGGGTTAAATTAGCCTATTATGCTCTCAGTTGGAGTTCCTGTGAGCTTTAGAGCAGGTGAGCTTTGACAACTGTTCACATGGTGCGGTGCTGCACGGGGGCCACTGTGCTGTTTTTCTGGCTGGTTGGTGGGGCCCAGAGCTAGGTATGGCATAGTCAGGCAGCAGTGGTGCTGATTGGCCACTGGGTCCCGCCGCCGGCCGGGATGGCGCCACAGCGTTGGTGGTCGCCGTGCAGTGCCGCGCCAATTTTAGGTTAGGACCCACTCATAGAGGCAACCTTGGTGTGGTGAGTGGGCTTATTGCCTTTTGATCAAAATGTACACAAATGCCTCATTTAGCATGTAGCATGGAGGTAGTACACATGCGCTATTCAGTGCTGTCTCCTGCAGGAATGCAGGGATGAGATCATAGCATTAGCAGTGGATGTGCGATTCATTTCTTCTTTTCTCTAATTATTTAACCAATAAGGATCCGACTGGCTTGATCCGAAACTAAGGAACAAAAGGGTGACCCGTATTTAAGCCCTGAAACTCTCCCTGTCTTCTCAGCCCATGCAAAGATCTCTATGATAGAAAATTGCATGCCCTCGTGCCTCGACTGTATGACACCTGAACACCCTATAATAGTGAGGGGACACGACCACCGGCTCCCTACACTTAATACGGAGGGAGTCAGGGTCACCTAGGATCAAGGCAACAGGAAAACACAAATAAATGAACAGACCTATCTGTAGAAGCATCAGTTGCAGTTTGCAGCATGAGCACACTCCAGGAAGTTGTATAAACCGCAAGGTGAGGTAGTATGGGGAGGAGATATATAGGGAGGCAATCACTGCTAATAGATGACAGCTGGGAGAGGGAGGAGAGATGTCAAAACAAAAGCAAAACAAAAGAAGATCATGCAGGAGGTACTGAAGAGCGTCTATCAGAACTTCTCAAAGATCTGGTGGTGACAGGAAGCCTGCCTTTTGCCAGATGAATGTGACGACTGCATGGTGGAAGGTGGAGTGGAGGACAACTGGGAGGATAGAGGAGAAGAAGAGGCAGGACAGGGAGCGCCGGGAGTGTGGCTTTGTGGGTTCTGACGGTGTTGCTCCCACTGGGCTCGGTGATGGGAGGCCAGGTGCCTTGTTAAGGCAGTCGTCCCTAGGTGAGTGTTGGGCTTACCACGACTTATGCGTTGACAGCACAGGCTGCAGATGGCAACACTATTGTCATCAGCGGACAGGTTAAAAAAAGCCTACACTGCGGAGCCATGTGATGGCGTCATGGGAGCGCCAGATGTAGCCGTGCATGGTGGATGGCTCGTTCATGATACATTAGCAGTCTGTTTTAGCCTCCTGTGCACTGTAAGTTCTGCCTACTTCTCCTCCCTATCTGGTGCTCAGTCTCTCCCTCTGAACTCTCCTCCTCTTCCTCTCTTGTGGGCAACCACGTAACGTCCATCAACACATCCTTGGTACTGTCGTCAGACTGCTGGGTGGCGACCGTTGATACCTCCTCTTCCTGACCCGATGCAAATAATATCTGCGCATCGGTAAGGTCTTGTATTGGATTGGAAAATAATTCCTCTGACTCGAGCGAAGGGGATATGGTGGTGGTGGTGGTGTCCTTGAGGGTGCACACAGTAGAGAGTGAAGAGGGTGCAGATAGAGAGGGTGAGGAGAGTGCAGAAGCGGAAGGCTATGTGAGCTACTCAACCAAGTCTGGTGCATCCTTTGACATAATCGCAAGCACCTTCTGCAACTTCCCACTTAGGCTGCGGCCAGGTGCACCTGCCTGACCCCTGTTTTAGTGTTTGTCACTCTGTGTAGATGCGGTAACGCAGCAAGACCGCAAACAAATGCCTAAATGCACTATATAGAACATATATTATTGGTATATAAAATCCCTGCTTCAATCAGTTTTTTGGGGGGGCAACTGGTAAATCACGCCAGTAGAAATTATTTATTCAAATAGTGTTTTTAGCTCTGTGTAGATGCGGTAACACAGCAAAACCACAGACAAATGCTGCACTACCTAAATGCACTATATAGAAAGTATATTATTGGTATATAAAATCCCTGCTTTAATATATTTTTTTGGGGGGGGAGGGCAACTGGTAAATCACACTAGTAGAAATTATTTCTTCAAATAGTGTTTTTCACTCTGTGTAGATGCGGTAATGCAGCAAAACCGCAGGTTAATGCTGAACTACCTAAATGCACTATATAGAAAGTATATTATTGGTATATAACACTCCTGCTTCAATCAGTTTTTTTGGGGGGCAACTGGTTAATCACACCAGTAGAAATTATTTCTTCAAATAGTGTTTTTCACTCTGGGTAGATGCGGTAACGCAGCAAAACCGCAGGCAAATGCTGCACTACCGAAATGCACTATATAGAAAGTGTATTATTGGTATATAACACCCCTGCCTCAATCAGGTTTTTAGGGGGGCAACTCGTAAATCACACTAGTAGAAATAATTTGTTCCAATAGCGTTTGGCACTCTGTGTGGCAGCAGAACCGCACACAACTGCTGAACGATACAATTGCACTATAATATACTTTTTATGTTAGAAAGTATATTATAAGTATATTACACCCCTCAGTTTGTCACACCTATCGATAGCACACCTATACCAGTCCTTAAAATGACTTTTGTGACCCTATTAGCTAGCGATTTGTGTCCCTAACAGTCTGTCCCTGCTCGACACAGCAATCTCTCCCTACACTGGCAAAACACTGAATGTAAAATGGCAGCCAGATCAGGAATATTTTTTTAAAGGTAGGGGGTATGTCCATGTGCTGAAACGTCTCAATTGGCTATACTGTACCACCTGATGGATGTGTCATGGGTCAAAGATCTTCACAATGTAAAAGAATATGGCGGGCGTGAATATCGCCATATGTTCGCAAGTTCGGCAAATCGCAACCGCCGGGCGAACCACAAGGCCATCTCTAGTTTCCGCCAGACAACTTCATCAGATTAAGAGTGCAGATGGATGGAGTAGTGGATGGTTGGTGGATGGCCACCATGTCCGAACAAGGCTGCAACATCAGCAAGGAGGTGACTGAGTCATGTCTTGGGCTGGATTCATGAGCAGAGAGCTGGTGGACCACTTTAAGGTCTCTAAAGGTATGAAAATGACCTAGGCAAAGTATATAGAGTATCTGACTGACTACTTTTTTTCCATGGTACAAAAAGAAGAACCGTGCCTTCCATCATGCATGACAATGCACCATCTCATGTTGCATAGACTACCTCTGAGTCATTGGCTGCTCTGGGGATAAAAAGAGAGAAAATTATGGGGTAGTCACCATCTTCCCCTGACCTCAACCCTATTGAGAACCTTTGGAGTATCCTCAAGCAAAAGATCTATGAGGGTGGGAGGCAGTTCACATCAAAACAGCAGCTTTGATGGGCTATTCTGACATCCTGCAAAGAAATCAAAGCCTGATCAGACCCCCCGCAGTGAAATAGAGGGGCTCTGATCAATTACCATGGCAGCTTGGCAGCAGCTGCCATGGTAACCTCCCTGCTGCACTGTGCACAAGGCACAGCTCAGCAAGGAGTGCATTAAAATCTTATTCACACTAAGAGATTTCTATTATGGTGAATAGGACAAGGGATCAATAGTTTCCAGGTTCTAGCCCCCTAAGGGGGATACAATTTATCACTGTAAAAGTAAAAACTAAATAATAATAATAAAAATTAAAATATCAAAAGTTTAATTCACCCACCTTTCCCAATTTTACATATAAAAATATATAAACAAAAAAAAAACAAGGTGTCTGAAAATGTCTGAACTATTAATATATACACTACGTGCAGAATTATTAGGCAAATTAGTATTTTGACCACATCATCCTCTTTATGCATGTTGTCTTACTCCAAGCTGTATAGGCTCGAAAGCCTACTACCAATTAAGCATATTAGGTGATGTGCATCTCTGTAATGAGAAGGGGTGTGGTCTAATGACATCAACACCCTATATCAGGTGTGCATAATTATTAGGCAACTTCCTTTCCTTTGGCAAAATGGGTCAAAAGAAGGACTTGACAGGCTCAGAAAAGTCAAAAATAGTGAGATATATTGCAGAGGGATGTAGCACTCTTAAAATTGCAAAGCTTCTGAAGCGTGATCATCGAACAATCAAGCGTTTCATTCAAAATAGTCAACAGGGTCGCAAGAAGCGTGTGGAAAAACCAAGGCGCAAAATAACTGCCCATGAACTGAGAAAAGTCAAGCGTGCAGCTGCCAAGATGCCACTTGCCACCAGTTTGGCCATATTTCAGAGCAACATCACTGGAGTGCCCAAAAGCACAAGGTGTGCAATACTCAGAGACATGGCCAAGGTAAGAAAGGCTGAAAGACGACCACCACTGAACAAGACACACAAGCTGAAACGTCAAGACTAGGCCAAGAAATATCTCAAGACTGATTTTTCTAAGGTTTTATGGACTGATGAAATGAGAGTGAGTCTTGATGGGCCAGATGGCTGGATTGGTAAAGGGCAGAGAGCTCCAGTCCGACTCAGACGCCAGCAAGGTGGAGGTGGAGTACTGGTTTGGGCTGGTATCATCAAAAATGAGCTTGTGGGTCCTTTTTGGGTTGAGGATGGAGTCAAGCTCAACTCCCAGTCCTACTGCCAGTTTCTGGAAGACACCTTCTTCAAGCAGTGGTACAGGAAGAAGTCTGCAAGGTAAGAAAAACATGATTTTCATGCAGGACAATGCTCCATCACACGCGTCCAAGTACTCCACAACGTGGCTGGCAAGAAAGGGTATAAAAGAAGAAAATCTAATGACATGGCCTCCTTGTTCACCTGATCTGAACCCCATTGAGAACCTGTGGTCCATCATCAAATGTGAGATTTACAAGGAGGGAAAACAGTACACCTCTCTGAACAGTGTCTGGGAGGCTGTGGTTGCTGCTGCACGCAATGTTGATGGTGAACAGATCAAAACACTGACAGAATCCATGGATGGCAGGCTTTTGAGTGTCCTTGCAAAGAAAGGTGGCTATATTGGTCACTGATTTGTTTTTGTTTTGTTTTTGAATGTCAGAAATGTATATTTGTGAATGTTGAGATGTTATATTGGTTTCACTGGTAAAAATAAATAATTGAAATGGGTATATATTAGTTTTTTGTTAAGTTGCCTAATAATTATGTACAGTAATAGTCACCTGCACACATAGATATCCCCCTAAAATAGCTAAAACTAAAAACAAACCAAAAACTACTTCCAAAAATATTCAGCTTTGATATTAATGAGTTTTTTGGGTTCATTGAGAACATGGTTGTTGTTCAATAATAAAATTAATCCTCAAAAATACAACTTGCCTAATAATTCTGCACTCCCTGTATATATTTTTTAATCCTGATTGCTGTAATGGAAAAAAAAGGAAAAAGACATGATTCAGAGTTTTTTTAACCTTCCCTCCCAAATAAAATTGAAAAATTGAACAATTGTGATCAAAAAGTCGTATGTACCACAAAAATGGTATCAATAAAATCTAAATTGTATTTTTATTTGCTTTTTCAATTTAATTCCACAAATAATTATTTCTTTTCATTTTACAATGACAGACATGGTAAAATAAATGAAGCCCATAAAAAGTAAAACTTATCCCGCAAAAATAAGCCCCCTTATGGCTATATGAACAGAACATTAAAAAGTTGTGGCTATTGAAACATGGGGTACTGTCAATATGCTCTGAAAAAATTGATAATGCAAAATCAAAATGAGAATAAATTTGATCTGTAAACAATACATACAATGAAGAACATTTAAAAACGGACTGAGAAGAAATGTCAAACATAAACCCTTGAGGACCCACACCGTACATGTATGGCGCCAGGTCCCCCGGGTGCTGGGGCAGGATCGTGGGGGAATCGGGGCACCATGGCTGCTCGCACGGCAGGTATCCATGCTAGGTAAGGGCAGCATGGTGTCTTTCCGACCCCAGCAGCTCCACACACTGCGATTGGCACATCGCAGAGCCGGAAGCAGAATGAAGCTGCAGGGCGGGGCGTGGGGGGAGGGAGTTCATAGGGAGGTGATCGGTGCTGAACTAGTTAGCACCTGTCTCCTCCGAGGTCAGGCAGGGGACTTCAGTGTTTGACGTTCCCTGCCAGCGCTGCGATTGGCTGAAACAATACTACAGCCAATGGCAGCGCTACAGCCAGGGGTGTCATTAGGGCTTGAGCCCTGGATGTTTTGACCAGTGCCCCGAATGTTATGCTGGCACTGGCAGGGCCGGCAGGCGATCTCTGACTCTCCTGCGCTACATCAGCCCCGCCGCTCACATATATTTATAAACTCTAAACTGTAATCCTAATCCACCTGCAGACTTAACTTAACTTGAAATCAGCGCTCATCTCATTACTAGATTCTTACACACTCAGCTCCAGTAACAGGCAGTGCGGGCGGCGCTCGCTCACTGACTTAAGGCACCTGATCCTCCCACTAGGCAGCACAGGCATGTGACGTCAGTGAGTGAGCACCTCCCGCACTGCCTGTTACTGGAGCTGACTAGCTGAGAGTAAGATAGTAAAGACTAGAGATGAGCACTGATTTAAAGTTAAAGTTACAGGATACGGATTAGGATTACAGTTTAAAATGTATAATCCTGTGAGCGGCTGGGAGGGGGATCTGTGGATGGCAGTGGCACTGTTATGGGGAGGGGGGTCTGTGGATGGCACTGTTATAGCGAGGGGGATCTGTGGATGGCACTGTCATGGAGGATCTGTGGATGGCACAGTCCTGTATGCTGGTGCGACACTGGTAACATTTTTGGCTATTATATTGAGTGGACCTGGTCCTGGGCAACCCCACAGTGGCACAGCCGCACAGATCATCCCCCCACCCACCTTGTACTTGCTCCGATGATCCTGCAGCGCGTAATCCTGCGAGGCCCGCCGCAGGAAGTCACGGGTCTCACAGGATCAGAAGCTGCAGGACAGAATTGCGCACCGACGTGGTCACTCATCACTAACTGAACTCATTCCCTCACAGCCCACGGAACAAGTACAACGTGTGCAGGTTGGGGTTCCACAATTAATCGGAACTCAGCTGCGTAGCAAGGCACCGGCGCGTAAACTGAAATACACTGAAAGTTTCTGAAACGAAGACTGAATTGAATTATATAATATATTCCATATATCCCCCGCCACTCCTGTACTGATGCTGCAGCGGCCACCACCACTCCTTGCTTCCCAGGTCTAAGGGCTCATGCACACGCCCGTTGGTGTAATTTGTAGTCCCCAATGCACAGGCATTATCCGTGCGGATTCCGGCGCAGACTGATCCAGACCCATTGAACTTGAATGGGTCCGTGATCTGTCCGCACTCCAAAAAACTTTCTTTTTTTTGCAGTGCGGAGGCACAGAGAGAAACCCCGCGGAGGCACCCTGTGCCTCCTTTTGACACCGGACCTTCCTGATTGCAGACCCATTCAAATGAATGGGTCCGCATCTGTCATTCGTGACCTTGCGACCGGGTGCCCGCATATTGCGGACCGCAATACGGGCACAGCCGGCCAACGACTCTGTGCATGAGCCCTAACTATGAGGTTCTGCCATGAAGGCATTTGACTGCTGAAGATAAATCACTGCCTGCAACGCTGGGGCACCTACTTGGTGATCTTATTATTAGCTTTCTACCCATTGCTGCTACTGAAATGATCTGAACATGCCTTTAGGGAGTCTTTGGGGTTAAGGGTGTATTACATGGGCAGATTTTGTAACCTTCTGATAATCGCCTGCCTGATCGGGGTCTCTAATATAGCCTTTACATCAGCATATCTGTAAACCAACAGTTGTGACGGAAGATGTATTTCAGATTACCACAGATTTGCTTTAAGCACAGCAGGTAGCTCAAATCACTGATCATAGATGTCAATGGGGTTTTGGGGGATTTTAAACACCCCAACCGATCAGCTGTTGGAGAAAGAGGAGCTCTAGTGAGCGCTGTGGCCTCCTCGTACCTTACTACGCACAGTGTCGTTGTCGTACATTGTATAGTGGCTGTGCTTGGTATCACAGCTCAGCCCCATTCACTTAAATGATGTCACATGGCCTAGAAAGAGGCCTAAGCACTTCAGTAGATTCACAGCTGATTGGAGAAAGTGCTGGGAGTCAGACCTCCGCCAGTCTTATATTGATGACATGTCCAGAGGATAGCTCATCAATATCAAAATCCCAGAAAAAACATTTAAACCTTGTGTTGGCCCCCCCAATATGGAATGCTGTCATCCACTGGGCAAATAGCCATACCAGTAATAAGCGCCACACATTATAACCATCTAACCAATAATTTCCCACAGCGCCTTTGATCGGTTGCTATGGAAAATAATACAGTCCTAGCAGAACCATATACCAGAGCGCAGCACACAATAATGCCGCCCCCGCATTCAACTGGACTCACGACGGTCATTCAGTTGAATTCCGGAGAAGACCGTCGGCCAGGAACATACGTACCAATAATGCTGAGAGCATCCGATTGTTATGTACCTGTCCGGCAGCCGTAAGGAGGGCTCGGGCAGCCCACTGGGATATTTCTCTGTACCAATAGGTATTGGGTCCCAGCCACCCATTACATTCAGGGGTTTCATTCAGGGCTTTTGACACAGGTGTATAAAATCCAGTCCCTAGCCATGCAGTCACCTTTACAAATATCTGCGAATGAAAGGCTCATTCTAAAGAGCTCACTAAATTCCAGCGTGGTCTTCCCTACTAGATCTTCCACCATTACCTGTGAGTAGTATTATTGTAAAATGGATTAAACCACAGCAACTCAGCCACAAATTTAGAGACCATGTATAGTTACAGAGTGGGGTCCCCGAGTGCTGAGGAGCAGAGTGCATAAAAGCCACCAACGCTCTGCCAACTCAATAACTGCAGAGTCCAGACCTAATTTTACATAAACATCAGCAACTGTGTACCGTGAACTTCCATTGCCGAGGAGCTGCATGCCAGCCTTACATCACCAAGCACAACGCCGGGCATCCGATGGAATGGTGTAAAGCTGCCACCACTGGACTCTGGAGCAGTAAAACCATCTTTTGTGGAATGAGGAATAACTCTTCTCTATCTGGCTGATGGATGACTTTGGTGATACCAGGAGGATATTACTTATATGACTGCATTGTGCCAGGTGTAAAGCTTGGTGGAGATGGGATAATGATCTAAGGTTGTTTTCTTCATCTGAATGAAGGGAAATGTTAATGCTTCAGCACACACAAGACATTTTGGATGATATCCTTTAAACTTTGTGGGAACAGTTTGGTGAAGGCCCTTTTCTGTTCCAGCATTATTGTGCTCCAGGCACAAATCAAGGTCCTTAGAAGTATGGTTAGGGCAATTTGTGTGGAAGAATTTGACTGGCAGCACAGAGCCCTGACCACAACCCACTAAACACCTTTGAGATGAACTACAACAGAGAAACAGCCCCTATTATCCATCATCAGTATCTGAATGTATGATGTCACAAATGCTTACTCCAAAATCTTGTAGAAAGTCTTCCCAGAAGAGTGAAGTTGCAACAACTCCATATTAATACCAACAGCTCATGTAGTTTTAAACAGACATTTATTTATATACAATAGAATTCACTTCACAAGGCCTTCTCAAATAAGAGAAACTAGTTATGCTTGTCTTTCCATTTATACCAGATAGTGGAAACATCTTGATGGAAAAATGCACATCAGAAGATTTTTTCCTGGAGAAAACATAGCCGGAGGCAACCTTCCTCAGACGGAAAGCAGCAAAATGCACAACTGCATGAGAGCTCCACCTCTGTGACTGAGACAGAAGAGACAGAGGAAACTGTTTCCTCAAGCTTTGGAAAAGAACAACCAAGCAGTTCCAAAGGACAATCATACTCTCTGATCTAGGGCAATGTGAAAATGGTCCTGTACAGCCAAAACTGACACATTTTCCATATGAACGTTATGGCCTAAGTAAGCGAGCTTTCAAATACAGTTGGTTTGAAAAGCATAACTGGCTTGAGTATTCTGTGCAAGAAAATGCTGCATTTTGTTTTCCATGTAGGCATTTTGGACATCACCAAAAGCGGAGTAATAAGGATGCCTTAATTAGTTCTGGTAGCTTCAAAAACTGGAAACGAGCATTCGATTCCTTTAAAGAAAACGAGACGTCATCAGCTCATATACAGTGGGATGCGAAAGTTTGGGCAACCTTGTTAATCGTCATGATTTTCCTGTATAAATCGTTGGTTGTTACAATAAAAAATGTCAGTTAAATATATCATATAGGAGACACACACAGTGATATATGAGGAGTGAAATGAATTTTTTGGGATTTACAGAAAGTGTGCTATAATTGTTTAAGCAAAATTAGGCAGGTGCATAAATTTGGGCACTGTTGTCATTTTATTGATTCCAAAACCTTTAGAACTAATTACTGGAACTCAAATTGGCTTGGTAAGCTCAGTGACCCCTAACCTACATACACAGGTGAATGCAATTATGAGAAAGAGTATTTAAGGGGGTCAGTTGTAAGTTTCCCTCCTCTTTTAATTTTCTCTGAAGAGTAGCAACATGGGGGTCTCAAAACAACTCTCAAATGACCTGAAGACAAAGATTGGTCACCATCATGGTTTAGGGGAAGGATACAGAAAGTTGTCTCAGAGATTTCAGCTGTCTGTTTCCACAGTTAGGAACATATTGAGGAAATGGAAAACCACAGGCTCAGTTCAAGTTAAGGCTCGAAGTGGCAGACCAAGAAAAATCTCGGATAGACAGAAGCGACGAATGGTGAGAACAGTCAGAGTCAACCCACAGACCAGCACCAAAGACCTACAACATCATCTTGCTGCAGATGGAGTCACTGTGCCTCGTTCAACCATTCGGCGCACTTAACACAAGGAGATGCTGTCTGCGAGAGTGATGCAGAGGATGCCTTTTCTCCGCCCACAGCACAAAAAGTGCCGCTTGAGGTGGGCTAAAGCACATTTGGACAAGCCAGCTTCATTTTGGAATAAGGTGCTGTGGACTGATGAAACTAAAATGTAGTTATTTGGCCATAACAATTGGCGTTATGCATGGAGGAAAAAGAACACAGCATTCCAAGAAAAACACCCGCTACCTACAGTAACATATGGTGGTGGTTCCATCATGCTGTGGGGCTGTGTGGCCAGTGCAGGGACTGGGAATCTTGTCAAAGTTGAGGGACGCATGGATTCCACTCAGTATCAGCAGATTCTGGAGACCAATGTCCAGGAATCGGTGACAAAGCTGAAGCTGCGCCGGGGCTGGATTTTTAAACAAGACAACGACCCTAAACACTGCTCAAAATCCACTAAGGCATTTATGCAGAGGAACAAGTACAACGTTCTGGAATGGCCATCTCAGTCCTCAGACCTGAATATAATTGAAATTCTGTGGTGTGACTTAAAGAGAGCTGTCCATGCTCGGAAGCCATCAAACCTGAATGAACTAAAGATGTTTTGTAAAGAGGAATGGCCCAAAATACCTTCAACCAGAATCCAGACTCTCATTGGAACCTACAGGAAGCATTTAGAGGCTGTAATTTCTGCAAAAGGAGGATCTACTAAATATTGATTTCATAATTTTTTGGTGGTGCCCAAATTTATGCACCTGCCTAATTTTGTTTAAACAATTATAGCACACTTTCTGTAAATCCAATAAACTTCATTTCACTTTTCAAATATCACTGTGTGTGTCTCCTATATGATATATTTAACTGACATTTTTTATCGTAACAACCAACGATTTATACAGGAAAATCATGACGATTAACAAGGTTGCCCAAACTTTCGCATCCCACTGTATCAAGCACACAGGGCTGGCTTGCCCTAAAAGATTTCCAAAAACACCGGACTATTATGGATCAGCTGAATATTGCCACTGAAAGTCAAATAAGAGAGAGAGAGACGTGACTATATGGCAAGACTTGTCAGCATAATAGGATTTTTTGCACGTAATGCAATACCTATTTGTGGACATGATGAGACAGAAAAGCAGCCTTAATAGAGGAAACTTTATGGAATGCTTGAGTTTATAAAAAAAAAAAGTATCCATTTCTACAACAATACACCCCCCTGGCAATGCTACATATATATCTTCCCAGAATGAAATCATTGATTGTTGTGCCGAAGACATAATTGCCAGAATAATTACAGATTTAAAAATATCTGGGATGTATTCTGTATGGAAGATGAGGCCAGGGATGGTCGTAGAAAACTATTAGCTCTTTGTATACGGTGTGTCAACACTTTTTGGCAATCTACAACATCCTGATTAGTCAGTGTGCAATTTAAGCTAGAAATACACCCATCATTTTCTGGGGTTTGAAAAACAGTTTTTTTTTTCAAAAAACGGTATTTTCCAGATCTGCAAGTGTTAAATTCAAGTTTAATATATACAGCTTTCATATTCTGTTACCAAAAAACAACAACTATTTTTGGCAATCTACAACATCTGGATTAGTCAGTGTGCAATGTAAGCTAGAAATACACCCATCATTTTTTGGGGTTTGAAAAACAGACTTTTGACAAAAAACACTATTTTCAGGCCTTGCAGCATCAGCACATGTGAAATTACAGGCATATATACTGCTGTCAAATTCAGTTGTTAAGCAAACACTCGTTTGGGCACAAAATCTTGGCAGCCTTTGATGCAGATGTCAATGTGATATACACACTTATTACATTTGGGTTCCATTCAAAGATTTTAAAAGCCATTTGGTGCACCAATATTGAATTAGGGCCTACACTGGTTAAGGCCCTGTGAGATGCACCCTCTGCATACAGGGGTTTTATTCAGGGATTTGAAATACAGCCATTTCAAATACAGCCATTTTGTGCAACGAAATATTTACTTCAGGCCTACACTGGTTCAGACCGTGTGAGATACCCCTCTACATACAGGGGTTTGAATCAGGCATTTGAAATACAGCCATTTGAAATACAGCCATTTTGGGCAAATAAATACTTAGTTCAGGCCTACACTGATTCAGGCCCTGTGAGATACTCCCTCTACATACACGGGTTTATTAAGGGAATTCAAATACAGCCATTTGAAATACAGCCATTTTGTGCAAAGATATATTTACTTCAGGCCTTCACTGGTTCAGGCCCTGTGAGATACTACCTCTACATACAGGGTTCTGATTCAGGGATTTGAAATACAGCCATTTGAAATACAGCCATGTTGGGCAAATTAATATTTAGTTCAGGCCTACAATGGTTCAGACTGTGTGAGATACCCTCTCTACATATAGGGGTTTGAATCAGGCATTTGAAATACAGCCATTTGAAATACAGCCATTTTGGGCAAATAAATATTTAGGTCAGGCCTACACTGGTTCAGACCGTGTGAGATACTCCCTCTACATACATGGGTTTCATTCAGGGATTTGAAATACAGCCATTTTGGGGAAATAAATATTTAGCTCAGGCCTACACTTGTTCAGGCCCTGTGAGATACACCCTTTACATACTGTCGTTCTATTCTACTATTAATTAAACACCCATTTAGGGCAAGATCCTAGATTTAAAAAATATGAGAAGAGCGTCAAATAAGGGACGTGGTGCTGCTGGTGGAGCTCCTGTTGCAGGGAGAGAACGTGGTCGATCTGTGCCAGCTACACGCACAAGTGAATCCCCTTCCTCAGTTGCGAGTAGGCGACAAAACCTGCAGTGGTATTTGGTCAGGCCTAATGCTGCTCTACGAATGCTGAGGCCTGAACAAGTACAGGCGATAGTAGATTGGGTTTCTGACAGTGGATACAGTTCCTTCACATTGTCTCCCACCCAGTCTCCTGCTGAAATACCACAGTTGGCACCTGCAGCCGATTCCATCAGTCTTTCACCTCACCCCCTTGCAAATCAGCCAAGCAGTCTGAGCCCCAAGTCATGCAGCAGTCTCTTCTGCTTTTTTATGACTCTGTTAGCAGGGTTTCCCAGGGCCATCTACCTAGCCCTGCTTCAGATATAGAAGAGATTGAGAGCACCGATGCCCAACCACTTATCTTTCAAGATGAGTACATGGGAGGACCATCGCAGCACGTCTCGGATAATGACGAAACACAGGTGCCAACTGCTGGGGCTTTCGAAAGTGTGCAGACCGACAAAGGGGTGAAGACTGGGTGGAAGATGATGTGGAGGATGATAAGGACCTCGACCCCACATGGAATCAAGGTCATGCGAGTGACCTATGTAGTTCGGAGGAAGAGGTGGTGGTCGCACAGAGCCACCAGCACAGCAGAAGAGGGAGCAGGGTGCAACTAGGAGCGGCCGTCCTCTAGACAGTACGCCTCCTACTGCCCAGTGCAGCAAGGGACCGAGCACACCAAAGCCAGCTCCAAGGAGTTCCCTGGCGTGGCAGTTCTTCAGACAATGTGCTGACGACAAGACACAAGTGGTTTGCACGCTGTGCACTCAGAGCCTGAAGCTAGGCATAAACATTCTCAACCTGAGCACAACCTGCATTACCAGGAATTCAAGTGCAAAGCACAAGCTGCAGTGGAGTAGATGCCTCAAAAACCAAGAAAGGTCTCTGGCTCCTCCTGCTTCCTCTTCTGCTGCAGTCACGGCCTATTCATCCACCTCTTGAGCGACAGTGCCACCTGGCACCCCACAAACAAAGGATCTGCCAGCAACACCAACACCTGGGTCACCAAGCATCTCCACAATGTCCCACAGAAGCGATCAGCTCTCCATATCCCAAACGCTGTAGAGGAAGAGGATGTACTCCCCTACCCACCCGCGATCCCTAGCCCTGAATGCCAGCATTTCTAAATTACTGGCCTTTGAAATGCTGTCATTCCGTCTGGTGGAGACGGATAGTTTTAAAGGCCTTATGGTGGTGGCTGTCCCACGGTACGTCGTGCCCAGCCGCCACTACTTTTTAAGGTGAACCATCCCTTTCCTGCACAACCAAGTAGGGGACAAAAGCAGGTGTGCACTGCGCAACGCCATCTGTGGCAAGGTGCACCTGACTACAGATACGTGGACCAGTAAACACGGTCAGGGCCATTATATCTCCATAACAGCACACTTGGTAAATGCAGTGGCGGCTGGGCCTGAGGCGGATAGCAGTTTGGCGCATGTCCTTCCACCATCGAGGAGTTTGCCTCCTGTTGCTTCTTCCTCCTAATCTGCTTCCTCATCCTCTACCAGCTCCTCATCCGGTCAGCATAACCATTTCACCACCAACTTCAGCACAGCCAGGGGTAAACGACAGCAGGCAGTTTTAAAGCTTATCTGTTTGGGGGACAAACCCCACACCGCGCATGAGCTGTGGACAGGCCTTGAACAACAGACTGATGAGTGGTTTGTGCCAGTCAGACTCAATCCCGGCCTGGTGGTGTGCGATAATGGGCAAAATCTTGTAGCAGCTCTGGGACTAGCCGGTTTGATGCACATCCCTTGCCTGGCGCATGTGCTGAATTTGGTGGTGCAGAGATCCCTTAAAAATTACCCCGACACTTCAGAGCTGCTGCATAAAGTGTGAGCCGTCTGTGCGCTTTTGGCGTTCTCACCCTGCTGCTGCTCGCCTGTCAGCGCTGCAGCGTAACTTCTGCCTTTCCACTCACCGCCTCATATGCGACGTGCCCACAAGGTGGAACTCCACCGTGCACATGCTGGCCAAACTATGCGAGCAGCAGCAGGCGATAGTGGAGTTTCAGCTGCAGCACGCACGGATGAGTCGCTCGGCGGAACAGCACCACTTCACCACCAATGACTGGGCCTCCATGCGAGATCTGTGTTCCTTGTTCCGCTGTTTCGAGTACTCCACCAACATGGCCACTGCCGATAACGCTGTTCTCAGTGTTACTATCCCACTTCTATGCCTCCTTGAAAAAACGCTCCTGTCAATGTTGAAAGAGAAGGTGGCACAGGAGGAGGAGGAGGAGGAAGACGGATCATTTTGTAGGGTTTCCGGCTAATCATTCCCAAGTGGCTCCGAGGGTGGGTTCCTGCACCCACAAACCTAAGGTACACAATTGTCCAGCCAGGGCACAGTTCAGGAGGATGACAAGGTAGAGCATGAGGAGGAGGAGATGGAGGAGGAGGAAACATGTTCACAGCAGGGTGGCACCCAGATCAGCTCATGGCCATCACTGGTGCGTGGATGGGGGGATACAGAGGACACAGACGATAAAACTCTTACAGAAGACAGCTTTTTGTTGCCTCTGGGCAGCCTGGCACACCTGAGCGATTACATGCTGCAGTGTCTCCGCAATGACCGCGAGTTGCCCACATTCTAACTTGTGCTGATTTCTGGGTGGCCACGCTGATGGATCCCCATTACAAGGACAACGTACCGTCCTCAATTCCGTCACTGGAGCGTGATCGTAAGATGCGCGAGTAGAAGCGCACGCTGGTAGACGCGCTGCTGGTGGCATTCCCACCTGACAGCAGGGGCACGGTGGAAGCACAAGGCGAGGATGAGGGAGAGGTCGCCAACTCAGCTGGGGCACCGCCAGCACCCCAGAAGGCAGGGTTAGCATGGCCGAAATGTGGAAAAGCTTTGTCAGCACGCCGCAACAACCAGCACCACCAGCTGATAACGAAGGTCTTAGCAGGAGGCAGCATTTTGCCAATATGGTGGAGCAGTATGTGTGCACACGCCTACACGTACTGAATGACGGGTCTGCCCCCTTCAACTTCTGGGTCTCCAAATTGGGCACATGGCCTGAGCTTGGCCTTTACGCCTTGGAGGTGCTGGCCTGCCATGCAGCCATTGTATTATCTTAAAGTGTGTTTAACACGGCAGGGGGCGTCATCACAGACAAGCGCAGCCGCCTGTCCAGAGCCAATGTGGACAAGCTCACATTCATTAAAATGAACCAGGCATGGATCCCTCAGGACTAGACCTGTATACCGGCACTAAGCAGCCATTGTTATACTGCAGCGCAATTTCTCATGTTTGTATTTTGGATATTTAACACTTTTGGAGTGTACCTTAATTTTACAAAATTAAATTAAAACCAAAAACATGTGTTGGCTATCTCGTACTCCTCCACCGCCACTTCCACCTACTCCACTATGTCCACCGCCTCCTCAAACTCCTACTCCATATGGAACTCCACCTCATAAATCCATTTTTTTTTTGAACGTGTTTTATTTTATATCATTTCACTACTTTGTCATTTACATTTTCGGGTAAAATTCACCAATTTTTGGGTGTATAGTACCACTGCTATACCTAGTAAACCGGTAAAAAAATAAATTGTCAGTTACATTTTATGGTGAAATTAACAAATTTTGGGTGTATAGTACCACTGCTATACCTAGTAGACAGGTTAAACAAAAGAAAAACATTGTCATTTACTTTTTCGGGTGAAAGTAACCAATTTTTGGGTGTATAGTACCACTGCTATACCTAGTAGGCCGGTTAAAAAATAAATAAATTGTCATTTACATTTTAGGGTGAAATTCACCAATTTTGGTGTGTATAGTACCACTGCTATACCTAGTGGAACGGTAAAAAAAAATATAAAAATGTCAGTTACATTTTCTGGCGAAATAAACAATTTTTTGGGTGTATAGTACCACTGCTATACCTAGTAGACAGGTAAAAAAATAAAATAATTGTCAGTTATATATTCTGGTGAAATTCCCCAATTGTTGGGTGTGATGTACCACTCCTATACCTAGTAGACCGAAAAAATAAATAAAATTGTCAGTTACATTTTTTTGTGAAATTCACCAATTTTTGGGTGTAATATAATTTCAATAATTTTTCTGGTTCATTCTTGGGTTGACATTATACAATTTTAGACGTGAATAAACACCTGCTATGCATAGGTGAAAACCAGTGTAGGCTACCTCCTCCTTCACCTCCACTTCCACCTACACCATCATATCCACCGCCTCCTCAACCTCCTACTCCATATGGACCTGGTCCTCCTAGATCAAGATTATTATAATTTTTTTTTATGTATGTAATGTTATTTACAGTCATTTCCCTATGCACATTTGTTTGCAGAGCACTTGCCATGCTCTTAACCAGATTGACTTCAATGTTTGGAGTCAAGTTCGGGTCCCAAACTCAAACTTTTTTCCGAAAAAAGCTCTTCCCTCATGACACACGGTGTCTGAACTACAAAGTCATCCATTTTTTTAATTTTTTCTCCTTGGTGCCCCAGCCTCTGGAATTGGAATATTGTTGACGTTAAGTAAAGCAACTGATTTATCATATATTTCCTTTCCTTTTTCAGCAGTTCTCATATATTTTAAAGTATTATACACTGCCTCTTTACAATCAACTGCTGTTGCAAATTTCAGATCTTCTTTTTGCAACAATCGGTGGAAACCTTCAGTTGTTGAAAGTAGAGATTGAAACATAAAAGACTGGTAATCCACAGTCAAATAATGTTCTTTTATCTGACCTACAAGCATTAGCTGAACATTATAAAATTGAATTTAAAAATGAAGAAGTACTTGTGGCCAAGAGTTACCTGGCAAGAAAGCACAAAGGTGCAGAAAAGTACACACTGAACACTCTTTATGAAGACCTGGATCCACTAATGTTCCCATCTTTATAAAAAAAAAAGTCATTCAAGTTGTCCTAACCATTCCAGTAAGCAGCTGCAGCTGTGAAAGATCATTTTCAGTATTACAGCGACTCCATACCTGGCTAAGACAGACAATGGGCCAAACAAGACTGAATCATCTTGCCATCCTTGCACTTGAGAAAAGAATTCTGCTTTCGGTTTCAGAGGAAGCAGTTATTGACCGTTTTGCTGATAAGCACAAAATACGTCACTTACTGGTGTATAAGAAATAGAAATGTTTTCATTAGTTTAATTGTTTTAAAAAACTTTGCATAACTAGAGTTGAGCGAACACCTGGATGTTCGGGTTCGAGAAGTTCGGCCGAACATCCCGGAAATGTTCGGGTTCGGGATCCGAACCCGATCCGAACTTCGTCCCGAACCCGAACCCCATTGAAGTCAATGGGGACCCGAACTTTTCGGCACTAAAAAGGCTGTAAAACAGCCCAGGAAAGAGCTAGAGGGCTGCAAAAGGCAGCAACATGTAGGTAAATCCCCTGCAAACAAATGTGGATAGGGAAATGAATTAAAATAAAAATTAAATAAATAAAAATTAACCAAAATCAATTGGAGAGAGGTTCCATAGCAGAGAATCTGGCTTCCCGTCACCCACCACTGGAACAGTCCATTCTCAGATATTTAGGCCCCGGCACCCAGGCAGAGGAGAGAGGTCCCGTAACAGAGAATCTGTCTTCATGTCAGCAGAGAATTAGTCTGCATGTCATAGCAGAGAATGAGGCTTCACGTCAGCCACCACTGCAACAGTCCATTGGCATATATTTAGGCCCAGCACCCAGGCAGAGGAGGGAGGTCCCGTAACAGAGAATCTGTCTTCATGTCAGCAGAGAATTAGTCTGCATGTCATAGCAGAGAATGAGGCTTCACGTCAGCCACCACTGCAACAGTCCATTGGCATATATTTAGGCCCAGCACACACACAGGCAGAGGAGAGAGGTCCCGTAACAGAGAATCTGGCTTCATGTCAGCAGAGAATCAGTCTGCATGTCATAGCAGAGAATGAGGCTTCACGTCAGCCACCACTGCAACAGTCCATTGGCATATATTTAGGCCCAGCACACACACAGGCAGAGGAGAGAGGTCCCGTAACAGAGAATCTGGCTTCATGTCAGCAGAGAATCAGTCTGCATGTCATAGCAGAGAATGAGGCTTCACGTCAGCCACCACTGCAACAGTCCATTGGCATATATTTAGGCCCAGCACCCAGGCAGAGGAGGGAGGTCCCGTAACAGAGAATCTGTCTTCATGTCAGCAGAGAATTAGTCTGCATGTCATAGCAGAGAATGAGGCTTCACGTCAGCCACCACTGCAACAGTCCATTGGCATATATTTAGGCCCAGCACACACACAGGCAGAGGAGAGAGGTCCCGTAACAGAGAATCTGGCTTCATGTCAGCAGAGAATCAGTCTGCATGTCATAGCAGAGAATGAGGCTTCACGTCAGCCACCACTGCAACAGTCCATTGGCATATATTTAGGCCCAGCACACACACAGGCAGAGGAGAGAGGTCCCGTAACAGAGAATCTGGCTTCATGTCAGCAGAGAATCAGTCTGCATGTCATAGCAGAGAATGAGGCTTCACGTCAGCCACCACTGCAACAGTCCATTGGCATATATTTAGGCCCAGCACCCAGGCAGAGGAGGGAGGTCCCGTAACAGAGAATCTGTCTTCATGTCAGCAGAGAATTAGTCTGCATGTCATAGCAGAGAATGAGGCTTCACGTCAGCCACCACTGCAACAGTCCATTGGCATATATTTAGGCCCAGCACCCAGGCAGAGGAGGGAGGTCCCGTAACAGAGAATCTGTCTTCATGTCAGCAGAGAATTAGTCTGCATGTCATAGCAGAGAATGAGGCTTCACGTCAGCCACCACTGGAACAGTCCATTCTCAGATATTTAGGCCCCGGCACCCAGGCAGAGGAGAGAGGTCCCGTAACAGAGAATCTGTCTTCATGTCAGCAGAGAATTAGTCTGCATGTCATAGCAGAGAATGAGGCTTCACGTCAGCCACCACTGCAACAGTCCATTGGCATATATTTAGGCCCAGCACCCAGGCAGAGGAGAGAGGTCCCGTAACAGACAATCTGGCTTCATGTCAGCAGAGAATCAGTCTGCATGTCATAGCAGAGAATCAGGCTTCACGTCACCCACCACTGCAACAGTCCATTGTCATAAATTTAGGCCCAGCACTAGTGTTGAGCGGCATGTCCCATATTCGAATTCGCGAAATTTTGTGAATATTCGAAAGAATATTCGTAAAATATTCGCGATTATTCAAATTCGTTATTATTTCGCATATGCGATAATTCGAATTATCGCATAATACATATGCTATGCAAAATTCACATGTGCGCTAATGAAATCGCCTTACGAAGATTCGCAACTCAATTCAATCACTAATGTATGAATGCAATGCCCTTTGCCTCTGTTCTGGGACAAGTGTAGATATTCGCATGTGCGCTAATAAAATCGCCTTACGAAGATTCGCACCTCAATCACTTTCTAGGGAATGTGAGACTTTTGGGAATCAATCGAGATACAGTGGGGGGTGATGACAGTAGTTGACAGAGTACAGATCAATGTAATCTGTAAGGTGGAAAGTAAAATAAAAAATACGAATATTCGTAAATCGACTTTTACGAAGTTCTACGTATTCGCGAATATGGTGCTATACTATATGAATGCACAGGCCTTTGCCTCTCTGTTCTGGGGACAAGTGTAGATATTTGCATTTGCGTTAATAAAATCGCCTTACGAAGATTCGCAGCTCAATTCAATCACTAATGTATGAATGCAAAGCCCTTTGCCTCTGTTCTGGGACAAGTGTAGATATTCGCATGTGCGCTAATAAAATCGCCTTACGAAGATTCGCAACTCAATTCACTAATGTATGAATGCAAAGCCCTTTGCCTCTGTTCTGGGACGTGCCGATATTCGCATGTGCGCTAATAAAATCGCCTTACGAAGATTCGCGCCTCAATCACTTTCTAGGCAATGTGAGTAAGATCTGAGCTGTTGGACCTTTGGGAAACAATCAATTATATGTGTACTGTAATTTTGTGGGGGGGGGGGGGAAACAAAAAACGAATATTCGTTTTTACGAATATATAGCACTATATTCGAAATATTCGCGAAATCGCGAAGTTGCGATATTCGCGAAAAAAATTTGCTTTTCGAATATTCGCGCTCAACACTACCCAGCACCCAGGCAGAGGAGAGAGGTCCCGTAACAGAGAATCTGGCTTCATGTCAGCAGAGAATCAGTCTTCATATCATAGCAGAGAATCAGGCTTCACGTCACCCACCACTGTAAGAGTCAATTTTCATAAATTTAGGCCCAGAACCCAGGCAGAGGAGAAAGGTCCCGTAACAGACAATCTGGCTTCATGTCAGCAGAGAATCAGTCTTCATATCATAGCAGAGAATCAGGCTTCACGTCACCCACCACTGCAACAGTCAATTGTCATAAATTTAGGCCCAGCACCCAGGCAGAGGAGAGAGCTCCCGTAACAGAGGATCTGGCTTCATGTCAGCAGAGAATCAGTCTGCATGTCATAGCAGAGAATGAGGCTTCACGTCACCCACCACTGCAACAGTCCATTGGCATATATTTAGGCCTAGCACACAGGCAGAGCAGAGAGGTCCCGTAACAGACAATCTGGCTTCATGTCAGCAGAGAATCAGTCTGCATGTCATAGCAGAGAATGAGGCTTCACGTCACCCACCACTGCAACAGTCCATTGGCATATATTTAGGCCTAGCACACAGGCAGAGCAGAGAGGTCCCGTAACAGACAATCTGGCTTCATGTCAGCAGAGAATCAGTCTGCATGTCATAGCAGAGAATGAGGCTTCACGTCACCCACCACTGCAACAGTCCATTGGCATATATTTAGGCCTAGCACACAGGCAGAGCAGAGAGGTCCCGTAACAGACAATCTGGCTTCATGTCAGCAGAGAATCAGTCTGCATGTCATAGCAGAGAATGAGGCTTCACGTCACCCACCACTGCAACAGTCCATTGGCATATATTTAGGCCTAGCACACAGGCAGAGCAGAGAGGTCCCGTAACAGACAATCTGGCTTCATGTCAGCAGAGAATCAGTCTGCATGTCATAGCAGAGAATGAGGCTTCACGTCACCCACCACTGCAACAGTCCATTGGCATATATTTAGGCCTAGCACACAGGCAGAGCAGAGAGGTCCCGTAACAGACAATCTGGCTTCATGACAGCAGAGAATCAGTCTGCATGTCATAGCAGAGAATGAGGCTTCACGTCAGCCACCACTGCAACAGTCCATTGGCATATATTTAGGCCTAGCACACAGGCAGAGCAGAGAGGTCCCGTAACAGACAATCTGGCTTCATGACAGCAGAGAATCAGTCTGCATGTCATAGCAGAGAATCAGGCTTCACGTCAGCCACCACTGCAACAGTCCATTGTCATAAATTTAGGCCCAGCACCCAGGCAGAGGAGAGAGGTCCCGTAACAGAGAATCTGGCTTCATGTCAGCAGAGAATCAGTCTTCATATCATAGCAGAGAATCAGGCTTCACGTCACCCACCACTGTAAGAGTCAATTTTCATAAATTTAGGCCCAGAACCCAGGCAGAGGAGAAAGGTCCCGTAACAGACAATCTGGCTTCATGTCAGCAGAGAATCAGTCTTCATATCATAGCAGAGAATCAGGCTTCACGTCACCCACCACTGCAACAGTCCATTGGCATATATTTAGGCCTAGCACACAGGCAGAGGAGAGGTTCATTCAACTTTGGGTAGCCTCGCAATATAATGGTAAAATGAAAATAAAAATAGGATTGAATGAGGAAGTGCCCTGGAGTCCAATAATATATGGTTATGGGGAGGTAGTTAATGTCTAATCTGGACAAGGGACGGACAGGTCCTGTGGGATCCATGCCTGGTTCATTTTTATGAACGTCAGCTTGTCCACATTGGCTGTAGACAGGCGGCTGCGTTTGTCTGTAATGACGCCCCCTGCCGTGCTGAATACACGTTCAGACAAAACGCTGGCTGCCGGGCAGGCCAGCACCTCCAAGGCATAAAAGGCTAGCTCTGGCCACGTGGACAATTTAGAGACCCAGAAGTTGAATGGGGCCGAACCATCAGTCAGTACGTGGAGGGGTGTGCACACGTACTGTTCCACCATGTTAGTGAAATGTTGCCTCCTGCTAACACGTTGCGTATCAGGTGGTGGTGCAGTTAGCTGTGGCGTGTTGACAAAAGTTTTCCACATCTCTGCCATGCTAACCCTGCCCTCAGAGGAGCTGGCCGTGACACAGCTGCCTTGGCGACCTCTTGCTCCTCCTCTGCCTTGGCCTTGGGCTTCCACTTGTTCCCCTGTGACATTTGGGAATGCTCTCAGTAGCGTGTCTACCAACGTGCGCTTGTACTCGCGCATCTTCCTATCACGCTCCAGTGCAGGAAGTAAGGTGGGCACATTGTCTTTGTAGCGTGGATCCAGCAGGGTGGCAACCCAGTAGTCCGCACAGGTTAAAATGTGGGCAACTCTGCTGTCGTTGCGCAGGCACTGCAGCATGTAGTCGCTCATGTGTGCCAGGCTGCCCAGGGATAAGGACAAGCTGTCCTCTGTGGGAGGCGTATCGTCATCGTCCTGCCTTTCCCCCCAGCCACGCACCAGTGATGGACCCGAGCTGCGTTGGGTGCCACCCCGCTGTGACCATGCTTCATCCTCATCCTCCTCCACCTCCTCCTCATCCTCGTCCTCCTCGTCCTCCAGTAGTGGGCCCTGGCTGGCCACATTTGTACCTGGCCTCTGCTGTTGCCAAAAACCTCCCTCTGAGTCACTTCGAAGAGACTGGCCTGAAAGTGCTAAAAATGACCCCTCTTCCTCCTCCTCCTCCTCCTCCTCCTGGGCCACCTCCTCTTCCATCATCGCCCTAAGTGTTTTCTCAAGGAGACATAGAAGTGGTATTGTAACGCTGATAACGGTGTCATCGCCACTGGCCATGTTGGTGGAGTACTCGAAACAGCGCAACAGGGCACACAGGTCTCGCATGGAGGCCCAGTCATTGGTGGTGAAGTGGTGCTGTTCTGTAGTGCGACTGACCCGTGCGTGCTGCAGCTGAAACTCCACTATGGCCTGCTGCTGCTCGCACAGTCTGTCCAGCATGTGCAAGGTGGAGTTCCACCTGGTGGGCACGTCGCATATGAGGCGGTGAGCGGGAAGGCCGAAGTTACGCTGTAGCGCAGACAGGCGAGCAGCAGCAGGATGTGAACGCCGGAAGCGCGAACAGACGGCCCGCACTTTATGCAGCAGCTCTGACATGTCGGGGTAGTTGTGAATGAACTTCTGCACCACCAAATTCAGCACATGCGCCAAGCAAGGGATGTGCGTCAAATTGGCTAGTCCCAGAGCTGCAACGAGATTTCGCCCATTATCACACACCACCAGGCCGGGCTTGAGGCTCACCGGCAGCAACCACTCGTCGGTCTGTTGTTCTATACCCCGCCACAACTCCTGTGCGGTGTGGGGCCTGTCCCCCAAACATATGAGTTTCAGAATGGCCTGCTGACGTTTACCCCGGGCTGTGCTGAAGTTGGTGGTGAAGGTGTGTGGCTGACTGGATGAGCAGGTGGAAGAAGAGGAGGAGGAAGCCGAGAAGGAGGAGGTGGCAACAGGAGGCAAAGAATGTTGCCCTGCGATCCTTGGCGGCGGAAGGACGTGCGCCAAACAGCTCTCCGCCTGGGGCCCAGCTGCCACTACATTTACCCAGTGTGCAGTTAGGGAGATATAGCGTCCCTGGCCGTGCTTACTGGTCCACGTATCTGTGGTTAGGTGGACCTTGCTACAGATGGCGTTGCGCAGTGCACACTTGATTTTATCGGATACTTGGTTGTGCAGGGAAGGCACGGCTCTCTTGGAGAAGTAGTGCCGGCTGGGAACAACATACTGTGGGACAGCAAGCGACATGAGCTGTTTGAAGCTGTCTGTGTCCACCAGCCTAAATGACAGCATTTCATAGGCCAGTAGTTTAGAAATGCTGGCATTCAGGGCCAGGGATCGAGGGTGGCTAGGTGGGAATTTACGCTTTCTATCAAATGTTTGTGAGATGGAGAGCTGAACGCTGGCGTGTGACATGGTTGAGACGCTTGGTGACGGAGGTGGTGGTGGTGGTGTTGGTGGTACATCCCCTGTTTGCTGGGCGGCAGGTGCCAACGTTCCTCCAGAGGCGGAGGAAGAGGCCGAGGCGGCAGCAGCAGAATAGGCCGAGGCGGCAGCAGCAGAAGAGGTAGCAGGGGGAGCCTGAGTGACTTCCTTGGTTTTAAGGTGTTTACTCCACTGCAGTTCATGCTTTGCATGCAGGTGCCTGGTCATGCAGGTTGTGCTCAGGTTCAGAACGTTAATGCCTCGCTTCAGGCTCTGATGGCACAGCGTGCAAACCACTCGGGTCTTGTCGTCAGCACATTGTTTGAAGAAGTGCCATGCCAGGGAACTCCTTGAAGCTGCCTTTGGGGTGCTCGGTCCCAGATGGCGGCGGTCAGTAGCAGGCGGAGTCTCTTGGCGGCGGGTGTTCTGCTTTTGCCCACTGCTCCCTCTTTTGCTACGCTGTTGGCTCGGTCTCACCACTGCCTCTTCCTCCGAACTGTGAAAGTCAGTGGCACGACCTTCATTCCATGTGGGGTCTAGGACCTCATCGTCCCCTGCATCGTCTTCCACCCAGTCTTGATCCCTGACCTCCTGTTCAGTCTGCACACTGCAGAAAGACGCAGCAGTTGGCACCTGTGTTTCGTCATCATCAGAGACATGCTGAGGTGGTATTCCCATGTCCTCATCATCAGGAAACATAAGTGGTTGTGCGTCAGTGCATTCTATGTCTTTCACCGCTGGGGAAGGGCTAGGTGGATGCCCTTGGGAAACCCTGCCAGCGGAGTCTTCAAACAGCATAAGAGACTGCTGCATAACTTGAGGCTGAGACAGTTTCCCTGGTATGCATGGGGGTGATGTGACAGACTGATGGGGTTGGTTTTCAGGCGCCATCTGTGCGCTTTCTGCAGAAGACTGGGTGGGAGATAATGTGAACGTGCTGGATCCACTGTCGGCCACCCAATTGACTAATGCCTGTACCTGCTCAGGCCTTACCATCCTTAGAACGGCATTGGGCCCCACCATATATCGCTGTAAATTCTGGCGGCTACTGGGACCTGAGGTAGTTGGTACACTAGGACGTGTGGATGTGGCAGAACGGCCACGTCCTCTCCCAGCACCAGAGGGTCCACTAACACCACCACGACCATGTCCACGTCCGCGTCCCTTACTAGATGTTTTTCTCATTGTTATGGTTCACCACAACAACAAATATATTATTTGGCCCAATGTATTGTATTCAAATTCAGCGGGATATAAATTTGAGGCCTAGTATTTAGGCGCTGGGTGACCGGTATGGATTTAGTGACAGAATTAGACTTGGAAATGCACAGAAGCGTGTGTGTGTGAAGTTATTCTGAATGACCCAATGTGCACCTTGAATATTATATACCCTTTTAGGGATAGATTTCAAATAGCTCTGATATAGCAGAAACCACTAAATTATGAAATTGCTAAATTGGGAATTGTACTTCAACCCAGAACAAAAAATGTGCTTTGACGGACACTAAATATCTTGCCCAGCAACAACAGTACAACGGTGGGTAACGAGAGATTTAGAGGGAATTAAATTTGAGGCCTAGTATTTAGGCGCTGGGTCACCGGTATGGATTTAGTGACAGAATTAGACTTGGAAATACACAGTAGCGGGTGTGTGTGAAGTTATTCTGAATGACCCTATGTGCACCTTCAATATTATATACCCTTTTAGGGATAGATTTCAAATAGCTCTGATATAGCAGAAACCACTAAATTATGAAATTGCTAAATTGGGAATTGTACTTCAACCCAGAACAAAAAATGTGCTTTGACGGACACTAAATATCTTGCCCAGCAACAACAGTACAGCGGTGGGTAACGAGAGATTTAGAGGGAATTAAATTTGAGGCCTAGTATTTAGGCGCTGGGTCACCGGTATGGATTTAGTGACAGAATTAGACTTGGAAATACACAGTAGCGGGTGTGTGTGAAGTTATTCTGAATGACCCTATGTGCACCTTCAATATTATATACCCTTTTTGGGATAGATTTCAAATAGCTCTGATATAGCAGGAACCACTAAATTATGAAATTGCTAAATTGGGAATTGTACTTCAACCCAGAACAAAAAATGTGCTTTGACGGGCACTAAATAACTTTCCCAGCTACAACAGGACAACGGTAACGAGAGATTTAGAGGGATTTAAATTTGAGGCCTAGTATTTAGGCGCTGGGTGACAGGTATGGGTTTAGTGACAGAATTAGACTTGGAAATACACAGTAGCGGGTGTGTGTGAAGTTATTCTGAATGACCCTATGTGCACCTTCAATATTATATACCCTTTTTGGGATAGATTTCAAATAGCTCTGATATAGCAGAAACCACTAAATTATGAAATTGCTAAATTGGGAATTGTACTTCAACCCAGAACAAAAAATGTGCTTTGACGGACACTAAATATCTTGCCCAGCAACAACAGTACAGCGGTGGGTAACGAGAGATTTAGAGGGAATTAAATTTGAGGCCTAGTATTTAGGCGCTGGGTCACCGGTATGGATTTAGTGACAGAATTAGACTTGGAAATACACAGTAGCGGGTGTGTGTGAAGTTATTCTGAATGACCCTATGTGCACCTTCAATATTATATACCCTTTTTGGGATAGATTTCAAATAGCTCTGATATAGCAGGAACCACTAAATTATGAAATTGCTAAATTGGGAATTGTACTTCAACCCAGAACAAAAAATGTGCTTTGACGGGCACTAAATAACTTTCCCAGCTACAACAGGACAACGGTAACGAGAGATTTAGAGGGATTTAAATTTGAGGCCTAGTATTTAGGCGCTGGGTGACAGGTATGGGTTTAGTGACAGAATTAGACTTGGAAATACACAGTAGCGGGTGTGTGTGAAGTTATTCTGAATGACCCTATGTGCACCTTCAATATTATATACCCTTTTTGGGATAGATTTCAAATAGCTCTGATATAGCAGAAACCACTAAATTATGAAATTGCTAAATTGGGAATTGTACTTCAACCCAGAACAAAAAATGTGCTTTGACGGACACTAAATATCTTGCCCAGCAACAACAGTACAGCGGTGGGTAACGAGAGATTTAGAGGGAATTAAATTTGAGGCCTAGTATTTAGGCGCTGGGTCACCGGTATGGATTTAGTGACAGAATTAGACTTGGAAATACACAGTAGCGGGTGTGTGTGAAGTTACTCTGAATGACCCTATGTGCACCTTCAATATTATATACCCTTTTTGGGATAGATTTCAAAGAGCTCTGATATAGCAGGAACCACTAAATTATGAAATTGCTAAATTGGGAATTGTATTTCAACCCAGAACAAGAAATGTGCTTGAACGGACACTAAATAACTCGCCCAGCTACAGCACTAGGGACAGATTTAGCTGGATATAAATTTGAGGCCTAGTATTTAGGCGCTTAGTGACAGAATTAGACTGGGATATGGCCAAAAAATGAACAGACTATTGCTGGTTAAATGCACTTGGTGTGACAGCTTCACCCTGATGTAGGCTTTAGCCAAAAAACAACCACACCATTGAGGGTTAAATGCACTTGGTGACAGGCGCAGCTTGCCCCTGATTTTGTATATGGCCAAAAAATGAACAGACTATTGCTGGTTAAATGCACTTGGTGTGACAGCTTCACCCTGATGTAGGCTTTAGCCAAAAAACAACCACACCATTGAGGGTTAAATGCACTTGGTGACAGGCGCAGCTTGCCCCTGATTTTGTATATGGCCAAAAAATGAACAGACTATTGCTGGTTAAATGCACTTGGTGTGACAGCTTCACCCTGATGTAGGCTTTAGCCAAAAAACAACCACACCATTGAGGGTTAAATGCACTTGGTGACAGGCGCAGCTTGCCCCTGATTTTGTATATGGCCAAAAAATGAACAGACTATTGCTGGTTAAATGCACTTGGTGTCACAGCTTCACCCTGATGTAGGCTTTAGCCAAAAAACAACCACACCATTGAGGGTTAAATGCACTTGGTCGCAGCTTGTGCTGGCGCACCACAAGACACAAAATGGCCGCCGATCACCCCAGAAAAATGAGACTGACAAACGGTCTGTGCAGCCTAAAAACAGTGAGCAATTGAGGATCAGCAGCTCAATGATCCACAGCTGCAGATCGATCAGTTAATCAAGTCCTTTGGAGGAGTTAATCTGCCTAATCTCGCCCTACTGTCGCAGCCGCAACCTCTCCCTACGCTAATCAGAGCAGAGTGACGGGCGGCGCTATGTGACTCCAGCTTAAATAGAGGCTGGGTCACATGGTGCTCTGGCCAATCACAGCCATGCCAATAGTAGGCATGGCTGTGATGGCCTCTTGGGGCAAGTAGTATGACGCTTGTTGATTGGCTGCTTTGCAGCCTTTCAAAAAGCGCCAAGAAAGCGTCACAAAAGCGCGAAGAAAGCGACGAACACCGAACCCGAACCCGGACTTTTACGAAAATGTCCGGGTTCGGGTCCGTGTCACGGACACCCCAAAATTCGGTACGAACCCGAACTATACAGTTCGGGTTCGCTCATCCCTATGCATAACCAAACAGTACAAATGAATATAAGAAACTTTGTAATATATCTTAAATAATATATTGCAAATAAAATGCCTCTTTGGCTAATAAGTTGCCACTCCTTCTCTCCACTGCTTATTGCACTGATTATTCACTCTCAATTGACTTCTGAAAGCTAGCTGCACCAAACCGTCATAAACAACAGAATTGTGGTGAACGTTATTCAGCAGTATAGTATGTAACCTCATCTATCTGTGACCTGCTAATCCATCCTCATTAAGATGAATCTTAAAGTAGCATAAATGACCAATAAAGGAAGTTGGGAAAATACAGAAAAAGAGGCTGTAATAACATATATTACAAAGTTTTTATTTCATCATGTACATCGCTCACCTTATCTGGTGCATTTAAATTCAGGCCTTCTGTTTTATGTAGCATTTTTATGTTTATGGAGGTTTGTTGCAAACTCATTGTTCTTAACATTTCATACAGTTAATATTCTGTATGGAAGAATACAATTTGTTATTTAAGTACATTGGCTTCTATGCTAATTCTTATTATGCAAATTTCAACACAGTGGGCTTGTGCGACGGATGTTTTCAAATCCTAGCAACACCCCTGGCTACAGCAATACAGGAAAGGGCTTAACCTCTCTGCAGGCAGTCATTCTAGCTGTTGACTGCATGCAGAGAGGTTCTGTGCTTCTCTGTGCTGCTTGTTGGCTTGCTAGGACTTGTCGTGCACCACTACTGCGATTTGTGCTTTTTCTGCTGAAAGAAGAAAAAGAAAAGAAGAGATCTGGAATTGTTGCACTGATTTATTTTTTTTCATTTGCAGCTGTTCCAGATCCCTAATCCACCCTCCATCTCTTTTAGGTAGTGTTAGTTTAGATTTTTGCACCCACAGACTATCTGTGTGCGTGCGTGCGTTCTGCACCTGCTGAGCACTGATCAGAAACATCAATTTTACTGATCGGTTGCTCAGTTTTCTGTGCAGATTTTTTTTTTCTTTGTGTAGTGAGTTTTATATATATGTTTGAGGCCAATTATTGGCCGGATTTGTGGGGGGAGCCCCGCACATTTAAACCCCGCTGGTTCCCCCACTCACCTGTCGGGACGATCAAGTCATCTGGGGCTTCGTTCACGCTTCCGGCTTCTGACCTGTGATGTCATTCGGCTGCTGCTGTCCGGCCTCGGCTGCCTGCAGTATTGATCGGACGTTTTCGTTCCTCTCCTTGCGGCGGGAGATTCGAATTTTCAGGGCTTGTGAGTATGCCTTTGAGCTCTACCGTTTGCAGTTTCCATACAATACAATGCTTCATTTACTTTCAGGCTGCACAGCCACTGCCTACGCTAGCTCACCTGCAAAAAAAAAAGTGTGTTTGATTATTATTTTTTTTTTTAAAGGGGAACTGACATCCATTTCTGGTGATTGTGTTTTTTGTTGTGCTTGCTGCCTTGCGGGGGGTGTTGTGCTTCCCATGGTTGTTGCATGTCGGTGCCCTTGTTTGTGGTCGGCGGACGTGTTGCATGTGCAGGTATGGGGGTTTCCTGGGTGACTGCGCAGGTTCAGGTTCCGCTGGTCGTGATAGGGGGGTTGGGCGGCGGCATGTGTGTCGGTATGTGGGGGCGTTTGGACTGTTGGTATGTGTCTGCATGTCCGTGGTTCGGCTGGCGTTAGAGTCTAAGGTTGCGGGGATGCTCGTGCGTTTCACATTAATGTTTTCATTTATCGCAGGTCTGAGTGTGCGTGTGGATCCGCTATTCCCCGTGGGAATTGTGCTGCTTACTCGTTTCAGGTGTGTGGAACTCTGTTGAAGGGTTTCCTCGCATTTTCGGTTCATTACGTGCACACATCGCAGTGCATTACACCTCGCTACTCCACATACACTAGGTCATAGGTCGTGGTGCTGTGGGGGATGCGTAGTGGTTTTCACCAAGCACGTGGTTGGCAGCCGCATTGCATACACATAGTCTCTACCCCAACAGGGGTCGGGGGAACTCTGAGTGTCTTTAGGTTTGATTGGTCACCATTGTCCTTCGAGTTCCCTGCTCATACGTCATACGTTGTCTTGCCACTCTCCACATTACTGGCCGTCGGACGGACTTTGTTCTGCTCCTAGTCATTTACCCGCGGCGTCTCAGGTGCCGCCAAGTGCATACAGTGTAATTTATGGGTACCTTATTGTACGTTTGCCCCCCTTACACACGCAGTCTTGCACGCCGAGACCTCAGTGTGACATGCCTGTTCGTTCCAGGCCTCGGTCACGTCTCGGTTAGTTAGCCTACACCCATCACGTGCCTCATCCTGCCCATATCTGTGTTGCCATTACGTTGTTCATGGTCTTTCTGCTGTCTGGTTTGTTGGGTGGCTGGTGGTTGGTCAGAGCACGTTGGCTTTGGCGCTCGTTACATTTCTTTGCTTCTCTCATTCGTATTCACAGGATGTCTCAGGTTTGGATTTAGACGAGTTGGTCTCTGTTCCGCCTTCCCCTGCCAGGGGCTCCATACACGGCAGTACTCAGTCCTACGAGTATGGACCATCCCCCGTCTGACGGCTTAATTACGGCATCACGGGGTTCCGTTTCCGGCGACTGCCCGCAAAGCTGAACTGTTTCGATTATTGTTTCCTGCCCCAGCGGCCTCTGGAGTCAAGCAGATCTCTCTGCAAACTGTGGTCACTTCCCTTACGCAAATCCATACATTGTTGAACTCCCTTAACTCCTCTCTCCAGGATTTGCAACAGCGTATGGAGTCGGTGGAGGTGCCAGCCTCCGGCCCCCCAGCCGCGGTTGTCCCGGTGGTTCCCGCAGCCCCCCCAGTGCTCTCAGGTATCCCTGCTTCACCTCCCTCTATTACTTCTGGCTCACTTTGTGCCCCCTAGCATCAGGAAGGACATCCCGGAGGGGAAGGATGTGAACCTCGCTTCCTTGCTGTTGGCGACGCAGGACATGACCGAGAACAAGGCCTTTGCCTGCGGGGACGTTTCAGTGATCCTTAAAGCGAAGGATCCCCGTCTCAACCGTAAGCTGTCTATGCCCGAGTTCATGCTGACGTTCAGCGTGTACAAAGACGTGGTCTGTTCGGTGGCGCCCAACAGAAGGGAAGAGTTGGACCTGTATCTGTACCGAGTAGTGGAGTTGAGTCAAAGATATGGTGGTTGGGCGTTCTATGACTACCACAGGTCTTTTTCAGCTAAGGCAGCGGCCACCCTGGCTCAGTTCCAAGTTGTGACCAACTGGGGCGGCGTGGACATGGAGCTGTTCTGCCGTCATTTTGCAGGTTTGAGGGCGCCAGTGTGTGCCATCTGCCAGTCCTCCTCCCATGCCACCACTTGGTGTCCCTCCGCCGAGATCCCCTCCGTCCCTGGTTCTTCCAGATCGTCTGCAGCCTCTCTCCCGAATCCTAAGCAGGTGGTGCAGCTGGATAAATTGGGTAGGCACATTAATTTTTTGGGCAAGGCCCAGATATGCAGCAACTTCAATCATACCGCCTGTAACTTTGGGCAATGCAGCCTCCTGCACATCTGTGCCTTGTGCTTTCGGGCCCACCCCAAATCGGCTTGTACCTTGCGGCAGGGGGATTCAGCATGACTAAGCAGGATTGACGTGGGGTTCCTGAGTCACTGTCTGGTGGGTCACCCGTCCCCGTCTTTCCATGACTTCCTGGTACAGAGGTTCACCCTGGGGTTCCACACGGGGTTCATCACCTTGCCCACCTCCTCTTTTGAGTGCAGGAATCTGCTGTCGTCCTCCCTGGATCCGGACGAAGTTGACGGATTGCTGGCTCAGGAGCTGGAAAAGGGTTTTCTCATTGGTCCCTTTGCTGCCCACCCTTTCCGAACTTTGAGGGTAATCCCTATTGGATTGTTCAGAGGTAAATTTTCCAATAAACCCTGCTTAATTTATGATTTGTCTGCGCCTCACTCATCCAGTTTTCGCTTAAATATTCCTCTGTGGATCAGGCGAGTCAGACAATCATTCGGGCAGACAGGGGTGCCTGGTTGTCCAAAGCGGTTTCCGACGCTTTTAAGCTTCCCCCGATCAGGCCTTATCTTTGGCAGTGGCATGGTGACGAGTGGAGAGACGGGTATTACTTTGCCACAAAGCTTACTTTTGGTTCCAAGAGTAGCCCATGGCTGTTTGACAGGTTTGCCCGGGCTTTGAATTTGATTTTCTCCAACGTGGTAGGCTTCCAGTCGGTAATCCACTACCTGGATGACTTTCTTATGGTTGAGAATCCGGCTCGGCCCCCTGTGGATCTGCTGTCACTGCTGGCCGTTTTCACCAAATTGAATGTCCCTGTAGCGGCCCATAAGATGGAGGGTCCGGATACTGCTGTCATTTTTTGGGGTGTCCAGCTTGGACACGCTGCTCATGCAGGCCAGTTTACCCCAGGATAAATTGGACAGGATCAAGCTTGCCAGCCGTGCCATACTCTGGGCCGGCTCTTCCACCATGAGGGAGCTGCAGTCTTTGCTAGGCATGCTTAATTTTGCCATGCGGATTATACCACAGGTCCTTCATCTCCAGGTTGCTTGAGCTGCTGCCTTCGGCTTCTGATGCAGAGTCCTTGGTTTGCTTGGACCCATGCGCACTGAGCGGACCTGGCGATGTGGGAGGAGTTTCTCAGTCAATGGAACGGTGTGTCCATGTTTATCCCGCAGGCCTCGGTGGATTCGCCTCGTGTGGTTACCGACGCCACAGCCTCAAGGGGCTACGCGGCCATTTTTGGCCCCCACTGGCTAGCAGCCCCCTGGTTGGAAGAGGTTTTGGAGATTCCAGAATTTTCCAGGACCTCTTCTCTTTTCGAAATTCACCCTATCGTGGCTGCTGCCACAGTTTCGGGACACTTGTGGTCGGGTCAAACAGTAACGTTTCTCACTGATAATCAGGCTACCTCCGATATCATCACTAAAGGCAGATCCAAGTCCCTAGTCATTATGTCCTTCCTGAGGAGGCTGGTATGGTTGTCTCTGCAACATAGTTTCAATATAGCCTGTTTGTTTATCCCCGGGAGGGGGAACACTGCTGCGGATGCACTGTCACGGTTTAATTTCCCCCTTTTTTTCCAACAGCATCCAGAGGCAGACGTTACAGCCACTTCGGTGCCACCTTTCTCTCTGCTAATTCTGGACTGACCTCTCATTGGGCCACCGCCTGCCACATCATTGAGAAGTCGTTATCCGAGAACACAAGGAGGGCTTACTCCTCAGCATGGCTCATGTTTCTAGATTTTCAGGAGAGGTACCCAAGACTAGCCTCGGGCAACATCAAATACATACTGTCATTCGTATCGTATTGCCACACCAACCTGGGTCTTTCACATAGTACCATCAAGCTGTATTTAGCCGGGGTGCAACATCACATGTCCCTCCAGGACCCCGACAGGCCATCTCTCTTTTCAGCGCATCCCGTTAAGGCCATACTCAGGGGAATCCAGAAGCTGCAGCCAGGGCCAAGACTCACCCGCCTTCCCGTTATGGCGGGCATTTTCCGGGATCTTGATCGAGGGCTGTCGCGGGCACCTTTTGGTGTACTGCCCAGCCTGGTTTTGAAGGCGGCAATCTACTTAGCCTTCTACGGGTTTCTAAGGCCCGGAGAGTTCACTGGTTACCAGGCCGCAGGGTCACGCTCTTGCCAGGAGACAGCTGGTTCGTCACCCCACCTTCTTCTCACTTTGTTTGGAACACTCGAAGACACTGCAACCTGGCAAAAGTGTGGAGGTCAAGTACTTCCCTTCACAGAATGCCTGGTGTCCAGTCAGAGTTCTGGACCAGCTGCTAGCTGCTCTCGGTCATTCCTCTCTGGACAGTCCCCTGTTGCCTTTCTCAGGAGGTCCACTCAGTTCCGCACATTTTATTAGACATGTCCGCATCCTTCCTAGCCAACAGGGGTCTCAACCCCGAGCAATATTCCAGGCATTCCTTCAGGATAGGGGCAGCTTCTGCGGCATCCAGGCAAGGTGTTCCAGTGCATGTCATTAAGCAGTTGGGAAGGTGGAGTTCAGGGTGTTATGCTAGGTATGTGCCTGATCCACAGCTAGAAATGGCGCAGGCATTCTCCAAACTTCTGCTGTAGTTTGTACTTTAATAAATGTATCCCCTTTCCTACTGAGTGTTTTTTGCCCCCTTATTGCATACTGACCATAGTGACCGTGGCACACCTCAGGTCAAGGTTAGGTAGGGTCATCACCTGCATGTTACAGGTACGAATCAGTGGGGCTCAGACTACAAGTTTGAGGCCAATTATTGGTCGGATTTGTGGGAGGAGCCCCACACATTTAAACCCCTCTGGTTCCCCCACTCACCTGTCTGGACGATCGAGTCATCCCACCTTCCCGTACCCCTTCCAGCAGCATTGCGTTGAGTATGCCCCCTTATTGCATACTGACCATAGTAACCGTGGCACGCCTCAGGTCAAGGTTAGGTAGGGTCATCACCTATATGTTACAGGTACGAATCAGTGCGGCTCAGACAAAAAAAAAAAAAAAATATATATATATATATATATATATATATATATAAGAGAAGAAATAGGACTGCACTCCGGATATTCATGAAAAAAATCAAGTGGTTTTATTCACCCATATTTGGCAAATCTTGCGACGTTTCAGCTCTTGCGAGCCTTTCTCAAGCATAGAATAAGTGAAAGTGAACACATATAAAGCGTTACAAAAAGTGTTACACCCATCGGGGTGTGGTTACAATCAACTGAATTACAGACATGTGTTACAATTTAAAGTGCATGTTTGACATAGTAACTAGTGGAATAAATTTTTTTGATATCAGTGTATAATTCCTAGACATACAGAATAAAAATATATCCAGGACCAGTGTTCCAATTAGAATCATAAAGTGATATAAACATACTGAATAGGGATCCTAGGAGTAGACTCAGCAAGCCATGGAGCCCACACATACCATCGTGTATCCTTAGCGTCCCGGTCTCGTCAATGCGCATGTCCAGAGTGACGACATCATGTACGTCGCCATGCAAGGTAGGTGCGCATGCGTACTATGCAGTAGCATCTCGCCGCACCATCTTCGTTAATGGAACATAGCCCCAAGTGTCAGCTCTATGTCCATCATATAGATGGTAACTAAACGGAGTAAATATCCTCCCAATGTATATAAAGAGCCATAACTATAAGACACAATTCATAAAGGGTGTTAAAGACCGCAGCAGGGATCTCCTGCAGGGACCAGCATCGGGACCGGGGTCCCCACCTCTCGGGAAGGACACCGGACACCTATACTGTGGAGGAGGTCGACCGCATCATGCGTGGAATCGAGGGCGATGCTTCATTTCTACAGGCACCTTCAGTTAAGGAACTTAAACGCAAGTATCTAACCATCTCCAAACGTCTCATCTCCATGAGATTACATATGGCCACATTAGGCCAATATTTTAAAGAAAAAAAGATTCCTAGAGGAATGCGCTCAAATCTGCGCCCCAACCTTTTTCCTAATAATGATTTGTTCTGTAAACGTTTTGAAGCACTATCAAATAGATATTCTTTGGACTATATTTTACTTAATATTGAGTTTCTACAATTGGAGGTTTCCTCACTTATGGATGAATTGTTGGATGTTGAGGGTGCCCTGCAAGCATAGCTATCTGCCGATGAAATTACACAATATAAAGAGGAGAGCAAAGATCAACTCGATAAATTGCAATTGGAGTTGGAGGAGGGTAAGAGGAATAAATGGGTTCGTGATGCAGAGGATTACAAACGAGGCGATATATACACATGGCAATCTGACACACCGTCTATGGGCTCTAACCGCAATAACAAAAGTCGGAGATTTATGCAACTACCCCCAGATGAGGATAAATCTTTTTTAGGGGACACTCTGGGTACAAAGAAAGGATCAAGGACAAGGCGAGGAGGCCGCAGGTACAAACGGAAAAGGGAAGCAGCGATACAACCGGACCAGACTACAATCGACGAAAGCACCATCCCAGAGAAAGAGACAATAGTCTTCAATTTATCCTCGACTGAATTGACTGTAGCCCAACATAGTGTCCTTTCTAAAGGGCTTACATTCTGCCCAAGATCCAAGGTAAACTGGTTTGATCTAGAAATGGATCTAAATGATTTTTTTCGATCTATTAAGCTAAAGGTTTTCTTTAAGCATCATACTGTTGATACACTGACATGTACGAGTGAATTTTCACTCAAGAAATTGGGTCTAATGAATAAAAGTAATTTTCTTCCTTATGTAGATGAACCTGCTGTTGAGGCCTATATTTCCGCAGTCAAAAGGGATGTTAGAGAGTTAAAATCCCGCTTTGGGGATATAGAAAAATTGAATAAACCTAACCTGACGACTGCTGAAATCGAGGCCCTATCCCAACTTAGAAGCAACCCCCAATTAACCATTAAACCCGCCGATAAGGGGGGTGGGGTGGTTGTTCTCGATACATGTAATTATGTTAAAGAAATTGAACGCCAACTCCGTGACACAGATGTGTATGGTGTATTACAGCATGACCCTAAATTTCAGATTATGAATATTATCAAAAATATTTTGTCCGATGCTGTGGCCGGGGGCATTATTGATGAAGGGCTAAGGGAATATTTAACGGTGTCTTCTCCCATTACCCCGGTTCTATATATATTGCCCAAAGTCCACAAAACTCTTGTGGACCCCCCGGCCGCCCCATCGTTTCTGGTACGGACTCTATTTTTAGTAAAATCGCCATGTTTCTTGATAGGATCTTGCGAGAATTCTCGACGGCCGGTAAATCATATATTCAGGACACTGGGCATTTCTTACAGCAATTGAGAGCAGTTGATACAGCTGAGTTGCAGACTGCTACTCTCGTGTCCTTTGACGTTGTATCTTTATACACGTCAATAGGACACGAGAAGGGCATTTCTGCTGTGAATAAATATCTGGATGGAGCGTCCATTACACAAAATTCCAAATGTTTTATTAATATTCTGCTGAGACTCATTCTGGAAAATAATTATTTTCTTTTCCAGGACACCTTTTTTAGTCAAAAACGTGGCGTTGCGATGGGGTCCAATGTGGCCCCCACGTACGCAAATATTTACATGCGGCACATGGAGGAGGACTTCATCTATGTATCCCACCACTTTCAGTATGTTATTGGGTGGTGGCGGTACATAGATGACGTCTTCCTCCTGTGGTCGGGCACAGAAGGTGCAGCTGACTGAGTTTCATACATATTTAAACAGCATTGATCCTGACCTCCAATATACGGTGTCTTACTCCAGGACTGAACTATCCTTCCTCGATACCAATGTCAGATTGGTTGATGGTTCGATCAATACAGGCCTGTATGTCAAGCCAACTGACAGGAATACCACGTTAAGATACGAAAGTAGTCATCCCCGTAGTTTAATCAAACATCTTCCACATTCACAATTTCTACGTGCTAAACGCATAGTATCCGAGCAGACCGAGCTAATATCTACATTGGATATGATGGTAGATAAATTCAAGAAACGGGGTTATCCCCACCGATTGCTGTCTGCCCAAAAAAATGACGTTCTGCAGAACAACCCCAAAAAAGTCATCTCTAACCTACAGAGGACCCGCAGAATACCTTTCATGTCCACATATTCTGAGTGCAGTGTCGAGATGGGACGTATTCTAAAGGATAATTGGAACATCCTCAGTAGGTCCATAATAGATATACCTGAATTGAATTCCCCTCCTCTCCTATCATATCGCAAAAGTAAAAATATTAAGGACCATTTGGTTAGAGCGGATGTAGGCCCCAAAAAAATCAGCATACAACGTACATTGTCTAAATCAGGACATGGTTGTTATCCATGTCTCAATTGTGTTAACTGTCGTTATATATGTAAATCTAGATCTTTTATACATCCTACCACACATAAAGAATATCCCATCAGGTTTCACCTAAATTGTTCATCTTCTTATGTGATTTACGTGTTAGCATGTCCATGCAATTTAGTATATATTGGTGAAACGTCTACTGAACTAAAATTAAGATTGAATAATCATAGGAATTCAATAAGAAAAAAACGTGCCGATTTACCAGTCTCCAGGCATTTTTCGTCCCTTGGGCATTCAGAACGGGACTTGAGATGCTGGATACTTGATCATGTTGAGCTCCCAAGGAGAGGTGGAGACCGCTTGGCTATTCTCAAGAAAAGAGAACTGAGGTGGATTTACGATTTAGATACTCTGCACCCCAGAGGATTAAATGTTGAGTTTAGATAGGTGTCTGCTGATCTGTTGCCTGTCCGTCCTTTCCACGCATGTATGTGATGTACCATTTCCACATATATAATAGGTGCAACAGAATTGTGAAAGTAATATATGCAACTGTATAACTGACAGATTTGGAAACTAAAATATATATATCTTCTTCTTGCCTTTTAGAATTTTTAACTCTCACAGTGCTGGGTACGGACCCCTGGACTTTGACTCAATGGAAGCGGTGCAGCCCTGTACCAACCACAGTGTCCTATGGTGTATGCGCTATTTCAGATATTTCATTAAGCTCCAGCATGTTTTCGCTCTTTGTAAAGGTGAGGGATTACCCCTCCCAGACTGCTTTATTTCCAGCAAGAGGGCTAGATACGTCGGTGGGGTTCATGGAGATGTTCCCCCCTGACGTAGACGACCCCACGGTCCGGTGTCCTTCCCGAGAGGTGGGGACCCCGGTCCCGATGCTGGTCCCTGCAGGAGATCCCTGCTGCGGTCTTTAACACCCTTTATGAATTGTGTCTTATAGTTATGGCTCTTTATATACATTGGGAGGATATTTACTCCGTTTAGTTACCATCTATATGATGGACATAGAGCTGACACTTGGGGCTATGTTCCATTAACGAAGATGGTGCGGCGAGATGCTACTGCATAGTACGCATGCGCACCTACCTTGCATGGCGACGTACATGATGTCGTCACTCTGGACATGCGCATTGACGAGACCGGGACGCTAAGGATACACGATGGTATATGTGGGCTCCATGGCTTGCTGAGTCTACTCCTAGGATCCCTATTCAGTATGTTTATATCACTTTATGATTCTAATTGGAACACTGGTCCTGGATATATTTTTATTCTGTATGTCTAGGAATTATATCACTGATATCAAAAAAATGTATTCCACTAGTTACTATGTCAAACATGCACTTTAAATTGTAACACATGTCTGTAATTAAGTTGATTGTAACCACACCCCGATGGGTGTAACACTTTTTGTAACGCTTTATATGTGTTCACTTTCACTTATTCTATGCTTGAGAAAGGCTCGCAAGAGCTGAAACGTCGCAAGATTTGCCAAATATGGGTGAATAAAACCACTTGATTTTTTTCATGAATATCCGGAGTGCAGTCCTATTTCTTCTCTTACATATTGGGGACTGCCGTCATCCCCCTTGGATTTTGCACCCACCCTTCAGGCTGGTGCTCCCGCTGGACTTTCTTTTTCTATATATATATATATATATATACATACACACACACACACACATACAGTATATATACAGTACAGACCAAAAGTTTGGACACACCTCATTCAAAGAGTTTTCTTTATTTTCATGACTATGAAAATTGTAGATTCACTCTGAAGGCATCAAAACTATGAATTAACACATGTGGAATTATATACTTAGCAAAAAAGTATGAAACAACTAAAAATATGTCATATTCTAGGTTCTTTAAAGTAGCCACCTTTTGCTTTGATTACTGCTTTGCACACTCTTGGCATTCTCTTGATGAGCTTAAAGAGGTAACCTGAAATGGTCTTCCAACAGTCTTGAAGGAGTTCCCAGAGATGCTTAGCACTTGCTGGCCCTTTTGCCTTCACTTTGCGGTCCAGCTCACCCCAAACCATCTCGATTGGGTTCAGGTCCGGTGACTGTGGAGGCCAGGTCATCTGGCGCAGCACCCCATCACTCTCCTTCATGGTCAAATAGCCCTTACACAGCCTGGAGATGTTTTTGGGGTCTTTGTCCTGTTGAAAAATAAATGATGGTCCAACTAAACGCAAACCGGATGGAATAGCATGCCGCTGCAAGATGCCGTGGTAGCCATGCTGGTTCAGTATGCCTTCAACTTTGAATAAATCCCTAACAGTGTAACCAGCAAAGCACCCCCACACCATCACACCTCCTCCTCCATGCTTCACGGTGGGAACCAGGCATGTAGAGTCCATCCGTTCACCTTTTCTGCGTCGCACAAAGACACAGTGGTTGGAACCAAAGATCTCAAATTTGGACTCATCAGACCAAAGCACAGATTTCCACTGGTCTAATGTCCATTCCTTGTGTTCTTTAGCCCAAACAAGTCTCTTCTGCTTGTTGCTTGTCCTTAGCAGTGGTTTCCTAGCAGATATTCTACCATGAAGGCCTGATTCACACAGTCTCCTCTTAACAGTTGTTCTAGAGATGTGTCTGCTGCTAGAACTCTGTGTGGCATTGACCTGGTCTCTAATCTGAGCTGCTGTTAACCTGCAATTTCTGAGACTGGTGACTCGGATTAACTTATCCTCCGCAGCAGAGGTGACTCTTGGTCTTCCTTTCCTGGGACGGTCTGCATGTGAGCCAGTTTCTTTGTAGCGCTTGATGGTTTTTGTGACTGCACTTGGGGACACTTTCAAAGTTTTCCCAATTTTTCTGACTGACTGACCTTCATTTCTTAAAGTAATGATGGCCACTCGTTTTTCTTTACTTAGCTGCTTTTTTCTTGCCATAATACAAATTCTAACAGTCTATTCAGTAGGACTATCAGCTGTGTATCCACCTGACTTCTCCACAACGCAACTGATGGTCCCAACCCCATTTATAAGGCAAGAAATCCCACTTATTAAACCTGACAGGGCACACCTGTGAAGTGAAAACCATTTCAGGTGACTACCTCTTGAAGCTCATCAAGAGAATGACAAGAGTGTGCAAAGCAGCAATCAAAGCAAAAGTTGGCTACTTTGAAGAACCTAGAATATGACATATTTTCAGTTGTTTCACACTTTTTTGTTATGTATATAATTGCACATGTGTTAATTCATAGTTTTGATGCCTTCAGTGTGAAGCTACAATTGTCATAGTCATGAAAATAAAGAAAACTCTTTTGTGTCCAAACTTTTTTTATATAGTATAGTAACTGGCCATGCAGCTCTATAGTGTAGTGGTTAAGATGCTTGTCTGTAATATAGAAGGTTGTGAGTTCAAATCCCACCAGAAACTTTTCAGAAATGGAGGCTAAATTAGATTTAAATGCACTGGGGTGTCCCCAAGCACTGACTCCATATATGGACACACCTCTTTCAGCCCTCTGGCCTGCCCTTCTGTCCTATTACCTCTACTTCTCTTGCCTCTCGTGACGTCTGCCGGCTGAAGGCAAAGGAGGAGGTAATAATAGGTCAGAAGGGCGGGACAGAGGACTGAAAGAGGTGTGTTTTTCTGGGCACATCGCCCAGTAACGCCGCCCCTGGGCACCTTCAGAAGCTCATTTGTATACGCTCTAAAACGCTCAGATTAGGTGAAAGACTCCCTTTAAATGAAATGGTTCATGTAATTATCCTGGTTACCAGTGGGTGGGAGCATCATTTGCAGAGATAGTCTTAATGTTATGGCACTTCAAAGTGGAACATTCCTGTTCTATTCTGCCCCCCTTCTAGAGAGAGGTGGGTGAGTCCTTCTTCCTGCAGCAAGGGAGGGAAAAAAAAACTGTTAGAGCCAATGATATAGTTTACCCCTTGTTGGGGAAAGGAGGGCATTGAGTAGTACTCCCTCCTTAGGGAAGAAAGTAGGGGCACATCTCCACAATAGACGTGGCTATATACCCAGTCTGTGCACTTTCAGCTCTGCTGGATGAAGAGAGCATAAACTACAGCCAAACTCCAGAGTTCCAGGAAGAAAGTATCCCCTAAAAATCCATCTGTGAGATACTGTAGGTCCAGTGTCCTAGGAGAAGCCTATTCCGCCTCAGCTAGTCTGTCCCCACACAGCAGAAGTTACAGATAAGTGTAGAAGCAAATCCGGCCACAGTTACAGAGCTACCAAGCAGACGTCCTATCCTGCAAGCTCCACATTTAAAGCAGAAGTACTCATTCCTGCCAATCATTGTCAAAACCTGCTGGGACCAAGAGACCAAAGCTGTATACTGTTTGCATGCAAGTTATTTCAAGTAAAGCAATGTTTAAACTTCATCTAAAGGTCTGGACATCATTTATTCTGCAAAGTACCTCTATTACTTCAATGTCTGTGAAGGTTCTCATTTATCCAGGTCATGGTATATCTGCAAAGAATAAATCAAGGCAACTGGACGTACTGTAGAATTCTTGAAAACTTTCACTCGTTCTTCCAATGAGCTTTCTCAATTCTGAGTGACTGTACAAAAATTCTGGGAATAAATATGTAACTGAATCAAAATCTGGTAATTATACCCAGCATGGGGTCAGAGGTCATTATACCCAGCATTGGGTCAAAGGTGTTGATTCATTATCCTAATTGGAGTCAGTAGGTGATAAAGACTTCCCAGAAAAAGGTGTCAAGACAGCATTGTATGTGGCAGACAATAGATGTCTAACCCCCCCCGCCCTCCGCCTCTATTCAAGCTTGGCTTCTCCATTTTTACATAGATGGCCTCTTTCACGCCTCGTTTGTACCAATCGACCTCCTTATCCAAAACACGTACTTGACTGTCTTCAAAGGTGTGACCTGTACGTCCAGTTGCCTTGATTTATTCTTTGCAGATATCTATTACTCCTACTATCACTACACTTAAATGTATTGCAAGTGAGGCAGGAGTCCGGCCGTACCCAGGTAGGAGACACCGTGACACAACTACCACAACACTACAGAGACTTTATAGGCCATTACCCCACTCTGGCATTCCTAACCTGGGACATGCATTAGAACACCTTGGAAGGGGCCTGGGTTAGTACCCTGTGCACACTGAAAATGGTGTAAATTTTTTGGCTATGCGCCTGGTGCTGCGTGACCCCCCAACTCTTCCTTTGAACTGCACACATCACTCTGATGACCTGCATGCCATGTGAGATCTAGGACCTCATCATCCTCCACATCATCCTCCACATCATCTTCCACATCATATTCCACCCACTCCTGGCCGGTCTGCAAGTGCAGAAGGTCTTAGCAGTTGACAGCTGTGTTTCGTCATCATCAGCAGAGACGCTCTGCGGCGGTCCTCCCACGCCCTCATCCTTTAACATAAGTGGTTGGGCATCAGTGCACCCCAATCTCTTCTACTTCTGGGGCAGGGCAAGGTGGATGGCCGACGGAAACCCCGTCAGCAGAGTCATCAAAAAGCATAAGTGACTGCTGCATGACTTGGGGCCAGGGCCGCTGCAAGGATTTTTGCCGCCCTAGGCAAGATAAAAATTGCTGCTTCGCCCTTATCAGATGATCTGCCCATATCATGACATCACATATGTTCAGCCCCTTTCTCAGCATTTAAATTAAAAGAACTGCTATGTTTTCCTTAGGGTTAATCAAGCTTCTTGTAACTGTCTCTTTTGGGCACACTAAGTGAGCACTTCCTGTCAGTCCGGCCGGGTACAGGAAACAAAAGCTCCTGTACCGCGGACCGAACAGAGCTCGTCCACGCTTCCTGTCAGTCCCTCTCTTCAGGCTGCGCCCGGGGTGGTGCACAATCATAGACGCGCCACGCCGGGCTGTAAAAAACTTGCGGCAGGACCAGCCCTACCGCCACTTAACCAACGCTTTTTTTTTTTAAGCCCTGCTAAATTGCTCCCTAGGCAGCTGCCTAACTCGCCTTACAGGTGGTGCCGGCCCTGCTTGGGGCTCAGACTGCTTGGCTGATGTACATGGGGTTGAGGTGGAAGACGGATGCCCATGGGCCACAGGCCCCAACTCTTTGATTTCTGCAAGGAACCTAGTGGGAGATTATGTGAAGGAACTGGAGGCACTGTCAGCCATCCGATCTGTTACCGCCTCTACTTGTTCTGGCCTCACCATTTGTAGACCGATATTTGGGCCTACAAAATTATGCAGAACCTCCTGTCACCTGCATGCACCAGAGGATGGTGTTTCATTTGGGCGTATAGCTGGCACAGATCGACAACATCCTCTCCCTACAGCAGGAGCTCCATCACCACCAACACCAGCAGCACCATGGCCACATCCACTAGTTGATGCTCCTCTCATTATTTTATGGTCACCTGCCAAATTGACTGACAGACGAACAATTGTATTTCTGTGTCATGGGTGAAAATGAAGTGCTTTGCACCCTAAAAAATGGCTATAAGTCACCAATACAATTAACAGACTGATTAAACCCACTATAGCAGTTAGACAGATAAAAATGCTGTGTTATGACAACCAAAATTTGCTTTGTCACCAACTTAATTAACAAATTGATTAAATCTTCAATAACAGTTAGACAGATGAAAATGCAGTGTTATGCCAAGCAAAATTTGTTTTATTGTCACTGACTCAATTAACAGACTGATTAAATCTCCTATAACAGTTAGATGAATGAAAATGTGGTGTTATGACATCCAAAAATTGCTTCATGTCACCGACACAATTAACAGACTGATTAACAGTCTTATAACAGTAAGATGGATAATAATGCAGAGTTTGAACCCCATTTATGACTTAAGGTCAACCACAGAATTAGCAGCCCCAGGGGCATTGCTAGGGTCTCAAAAGGTCCGGGGCATAAGCCCCAATGCATATGGTCCAATTCTCTAAGTCGACCAACCGACCCCTAAGCCCGCTATAGCTATACAGCTATGCAGAAGCACGTACCTCTCACATCCAGTTTCTCCCAGATGACGTCTTCTCTGATGTAGATCTTCTCTGTCATCATCTTCTCCATTCCGTCCGGACAGCTTCTCTCAGCCACGACTCATCTCTACAGAGTGTGACACACAGACATCTTAGCTTCTTCATTTTTCTGTACCCCCAAATACTATCCTGAAGAAAAATGAGTGCCCCCTATAGTAATAGTTTTCCTCATAGTCCCACCAATAGTAATTCCCTTCTAGAATGTCCTCATTAGTAATACTGCCCACTACAGTGCCCCCAACTGTGATAATGCTCCCCAAGAGTGCCCCTATTAGTTGAAGAGCCCTCCAGTATTAATAATGCCTTTACAGAGCCCCTAGTAGAATTACGGCCCCTCTATTGTTCCCCCAGTGGTGATAAAGCTATCTACTGACCCCTCAGTAGTAATAAGACCCCCACAGTGCTCTTAGTAGAAATAATGCTGATCCATAATTCGCTCCTATAGAGCCCCCAGTAGTAATAAGAATGCCTAATGTGTCCTGGATTTAAAATGACCCCACAGTGTCCCCAGCATTATACGGCCTCCTACTGTTTTAATGCTCACCCTGAAGTGCCCCAGTATTTATATCGCCCCCTACTGTTATAATCCTCGCCCTGAAGCCCTCCCAGTATTTATAATGCCCCCTGCAGTGCCCACTGTAGTAATATTCCTCTGTTTACTGTCCTCAAAAATTATAATTCCTCAGCTCCTCCGCCATACAGCCCCATGTAAATAACATTATTACCCTTCTCCGCTATAGAGTGCCATGTACATACCATCACACCATCTCTTCTGCCTCCCTTAATATACAGTCCTACATAAATAACATTACTCCCTCCCCAGCCACCTTCAACATACGGTATCATGTAAAGAACATAACTCCCTCCCCAGCTGCCTTCAATATACAGTCCATGTAAATAACATCACCCCTCAATATTCAGTCCCATGTAAATAACATCACTTACTCCCCCAGTCACTTTCAACATACAGTCCCATGTAAATAAAATCATACCCTCCTCAACCCCCTCCAACATGCTGTCCAATGTAAATCACATTACCCCTCAACATTCAGTCCCATGTAAATAATTTCACTTCCTCCCTCAGCCGCCTGTAACATATAGTCCCGTGTAAATAACATCAACCTGCCACAGCCACCTCTAACCTGAATTCCCATGTAAATAACATCACTCTCTCAACTTTCAGTCCCATGTAAATAACTTCCCTCCCTTCAGCCCTAACATACAGTCCCAGTTAAATAACTACAACTCTCAACATTGCTCCGCCTCTCACACTGTGTAATCTACCCCTTCACTTACCTCTCCTCATGTAGCAGACCTCAACACAGCTTCTTTCCAGGACTTCTCTTCACTGCTGAGCCATCCTCTCCTGCACTGGTCACATGACGGTGACATCATCGCAGGTCCTTTTCAGCTACTGCATTTAGCACTAATCACATAACCTGTGATATCATTGCATGTCCTTTAGCTCTTGCAGGGCATTAGATTCAATTGTATAGCCGTCCTGAGGATGGCAATACAGTTGTATCTAGCAGTAAGGCAGTACATTCGGGGCCTGGGACAAAACATCAGGGGCCCAGGCCCCGAATGTTCTAACCTAGCAACGCCCCTGAACAGCCCAATTAAGTATTGAATTTATGTGTCACTGGTGCAAAAGTGTTTTATTGCACCCACATTCATGCCTATAGGTCACCCACAGACTTATAAAAAATAAAAATAAAAGCCTAACACTGTCCCGCACTGCAGTAGCGGCCTGTCTCTAGAGCAGAATGGTGGTGCACCATGTGATCCGGCATTTATGCATGCAGGTCCACATGGTGTGCCGACCAATTACAGCCATGCAAATACTAGGCATGACTTTGATGGCTTCCAAGTGCCCACAAGTGCCCAAGTGTGATGGCTTCCACGTGTCCATCAACAAGTTTAAATGCTTGTTGATTGGCTGTGTGGCATCCTTTTTAACAAGCTTTGCTTTAACTCCAAACAACAAACACAGACTTTTGCATTAATATCCGTGTTCGGGATACCCGGACACCGTAATGTTCGGTACGAACCCAAACAGTGCTGTCCGGGTTCACTCATCCCTACTTGTGAGCATCAGGCCTTAATCGTCTGTTTCCATGAATTCCTTTTGCACATGGTCGAGGTTTATTTATGCCACTGTTGCAATCTGCCTACCATCAAGTTATGTACTGTTGTTGCTGCCAACTCCATCATTCCACTGCTACAACCTGCCTAACATCATGTTCTGTATGGATGCTGCTGCCGCTGCCATCATGCCACCGTCGTCATAATGCCACTGCCATGGCCTGCTGATATTTACTGCCACCGCTATTAATGCAAAGCATTTGCCACTACTACTTCTACTACTACTACTACTACTCATAGACAGCCGACCTACTCCCTTGTATGTTCCATGCTTTGCTGCTTCTGCTGCCGCTACTATTGTGGCCGCTTGCCACTATATCTCTACACCATACCCTTTCCATGTCCACATTGCACAGCTGCTGCTCCCAATTAAAAGAGCAAATTTTTTTAGGCTCCTTCACAGCAAGCCACTTTTTCTTCTGACAATCAACACTTGTGCATGTCGTATGAGCAGGCATTCTGACCTTGTCAAGGCATAATTTTTGTAAAGCTTGGTCACCGAAGCCACTTTTGTATTTATTTATTTAATCTCATAACACCGTGTGTGTTTAAACATCATCTGCTCCCGATAAAGGACAATTTTTTTAAGCTTTTGAATATGAAAAAACATGCTGCATATTAACGCCATCAAATGTGCGTTTACCCAGAGCTCACTCAGACATCATTTACTACTGCTCTTTTTGCTTTCCAGAGCTTGGGAAGGGGGTAGGTGGAGGAATTCATAAAAAAAAAATATGAAAAGAGATATCTAGTTCTCCTAAAAATTCTAGGAGATAAGAAGGGCTTCTATACAGACTTTCAGGGCAATTGGAACAACTTTGGTTTGGATCTCGGGGATAATCTGAACCAAAATGAATCTTAAGTGGTTAGTTTATCACAGTACATGACAATACCTTTCTACCAAAGCTAGAACCTTCCCTGTACGTCACATAAGTCCAGAGATCTCCATATTCACTGCTCCAATTGGTCTGCTATAATATCTTCAGCCTGGCAGCTCAGGGGGCATATGGTTTCTGCTGCAGTTCTCTTCCTGTAACTGCCACAGCTTTGAGCGGAACATATGCAGAATATGTTTTGTGACACTACCCCTTTAAAAACTTCCCAATGAATGAATATACGCATAGTCAGAATTATATCATGATAGATGTTTGGACTGAAGGGTAATAAAAGCCCAAATACCTATTTATAAACCTTGGAGGGGCTGATATTAGGTTATTTACTGACTGCATGCATAAAACAGAGAAATAAGTGAAGAATATTATAACCCATTAAAATAAACAACAGGCGTAAACCGAAACAGCAAAGTATAGGGAATTGTAGACACATGTTTCAGTGGATTGTTCAACAACAGCTAGTCAATTATTGTCATGGTTAATATAATAAAAGTGAATCTAATCATCACTCAGCATGTACTCTCCTGTGTAATTTTGATAAATAGACTACTACCTGACAAAACAGCAGACGCATTATAAGCATAAATACACTGTGAATGGCAGGCCTTGTCTTCATTTGTTTGATAAAGAACAAAACTAAAGGCTATCTTTCAAAGTAGAAAATTGTGGTTGTAATAGGGTGAAACGGCCATCATTGCTTAAATACGGTTTCTAATACTGTTGATGTGAATTTTTACTTGTTAGAGTTGTCATTGTGCAGTTTTGTCACAAGAGGCTGCTGTTTCCCTACACAGTTAAGTTTTGCTAAGTATTTGAATATGCATAAGAGGTGGAGATGATGACTTATGCTGCTGCTGTGAAGAAGCAGGAAATGGTGAGCTGAGCAGAAATGTCTGGACAGAGACTGGAAGACAGTATTGTGTGCCCTCCCTGTGTCAGGGGGTCTTGGAGTGGCCAGGGTCACTGTTGGAAGTGACTGATGGATGTCAGAGATCCAGATGGTGTCCAGGAGAGAGAGGATCGGCTCCCGGTAGGCTGGAAGAGTGGTGGAACTGTTGGGGCTGCCATAAAAGGTGAGGTTACTCAACCTGGAGAAGAAGCAGTCTGTCATTTTGTGAGCTGTCTAAGAGGACAGTGTGGATCCAGATTCTGTTCCTAGGGATGAGCATCGGCGTCAGGAAGCTAATCAGAACAGAGGGTCAAAGTTACAGGTCCTGCAGGATACAGTACATACTCAGGTCAGTCACTCAGTGGCACAGTATTGACTTGTAGGCTCTGCTGTGTGCAATCGGTCAGGTCTATTCCCCTGCAGCACAATATTGACTTGCAGGTGCTGCTATGTACGCCGCTGTTTTAGGGTTGTTCAGTTGGACAGGAACAGTGACTATGAGCCTGGAGTACAGGGTATCTTGTGTACTTCTATATTGCTATACAGGTCCTTCTCAAAAAATTAGCATATCGTGATAAAGTTCATTATTTTCTGTAATGTACTGATAAACATTAGACTTTCATATATTTTAGATTCATTACACACAACTGAAGTAGTTCAAGTTTTTTATTGTTTTAATATTGATGATTTTGGCATACAGCTCATGAAAACCCAAAATTCCTATCTAAAAAAATTAGCATATTTCATCCGAAAAGTGTTTTTAATACAAAAAAAGTCAACCTTCAAATAATTATGTTCAGTTATGCACTCAATACTTGGTCGGGAATCCTTTTGCAGAAATGACTGCTTCAATGCGGCGTGGCATGGAGGCAATCAGGCTGTGGCACTGCTGAGGTGTTATTGAGGCCCAGGATGCTTCGATAGCGGTCTTAAGCTCATCCAGAGAGTTGGGTCTTGCGTCTCTCAACTTTCTCTTCCCAATATCCCACAGATTCTCTATGGGGTTCAGGTCAGGAGAGTTGGCAGGCCAATTGAGCACAGTAATACCATGGTCAGTAAACCATTTACCAGTGGTTTTGGCACTGTGAGCAGGTGCCAGGTCGTGCTGAAAAATGAAATCTTCATCTCCATAAAGCTTTTCAGCAGATGGAAGCATGAAGTGCTCCAAAATCTCCTGATAGCTAGCTGCATTGACCCTGCCCTTGATAAAACACAGTGGACGAACACCAGCAGCTGACATGGCCCCCCAGACCATCACTGACTGTGGGTACTTGACACTGGACTTCAGGCATTTTGGCATTTCCCTCTCCCCAGTCTTCCTCCAGACTCTGGCACCTTGATTTCCGAATGACATGCAAAATTTGCTTTCATCCGAAAAAAGTACTTTGGACCACTGACAAACAGTTCAGTGCTGCTTCTCTGTAGCCCAGGTCAGGCGCTTCTGCCGCTGTTTCTGGTTCAAAAGTGGCTTGACCTGGGGAATGCGGCACCTGTAGCCCATTTCCTGCACACGCCTGTACACGGTGGCTCTGGATGTTTCTACTATAGACTCAGTCCACTGCTTCCGCAGGTCCCCCAAGGTCTGGAATCGGTCCTTCTCCACAATCTTCCTCAGGGTCCGGTCGCCTCTTCTCGTTGTGCAGCGTTTGCTGCCGCACTTTTTCCTTCCCACAGACTTCCCACTGAGGTGCCTTGATACAGCACTCTGGGAACAGCCTATTCGTTCAGAAATTTCTTTCTGTGTCTTACCCTCTTTTTTTTTTTTTTAAATATTTCTTTATTGTTATACAAAACACATTAAATATACAGTATCTGACCGTCCAACGGGTCGTACAATAATCATTCAAATTAACTTTTTACCCCTACCACCCCCCCAACCCCCACCCCGCCCAAGTGCATCACTATTTATAATAACAATATAAGGTACTATATATAATAACAATATATGGTTATATTTATTTTTCCTTTCCCCTTCTTCCACCCTCCCCCCTTTTCCCCTTTACAAATATCCCTTTGTTACCATCGTCTCAAAAATATCCATCTATAGATTGGATAAAATCTACAACTTTTTATTTACAGCCGTCAGAAAAAGATGAAAAAAAAGGAAAGGAAAAACATTCCATTCTTATCCTATACATACCCAACTATTTTTACTCTCCAATTTACCATCCCCCCAAAGACGTGGGGGAGGGGGAGACGTGCAAAAAAAAAAAAAAAAAAAAAAAAAGAAAACCTATCTATCCAGCCCTAAAGTAACCAGCACTTCCATATTTCATCTGTAATTTTTCCTTTTCTACTATGGCCCTCCATCACCCGTTCTTCTTTAATCATGTCCTCTACTGCTTTTCTCCACTGCCGAACTGTTGGAGGGTCAACCCCTACCCATTTCTTGAGTATTAAGAGTCTAGCTTGAAATAAAACCTTACTAAGGACCATACTTATATCTCTATTTAAACCCAGATGTTCGATTGCCCCCAGAACACACGTCGTCGGATCCTCTGATATTTGAACCTTCAAGATTCGATATATAGTATCTGTTATTTCTGTCCAATATCTAAACAATCTGGGACATCTCCAGAAGCAATGCATTAAGTCAGCTCTCTCTCCCCCACATTTTATACAATCATCCGAGGATCTAACGCCCATTCTTTTTAATATCCATGGGGATCTATGCAACCTATGAACCACAAAAAATTGTGAAATCTTATGTGAACCCCTATTTGAAACTCGAGAATAGTTCTTTAATGCATCGTTCCATTTTTCTTCCGTAAAAAATTCCAGTTCGTTCTCCCATTTTTTCCTAGCTAATATTGTAACCCGTTTCTTTTTTCCCCCCATCAGTATCTTATATCTTTTTGCCGTTATTCCTCTTCTTTCACCCAGATTAGTAAATTTGTGTAATATCTCAGATCTTTCCATCTTATATTTATCCTCTTGCATAACTAACCTCAATGCATTCCTAAGCTGAAAGTATTTGTATATGTCCCTATACGGTATACCAAACTCTCTGACCATTGTATTAAAGTCTTTCAATTTACCCTGTTCAAATATCTGGTTTAAGTATTTCATCCCCTTTTTCTCCCAGTCGATATACATTTTAATCCCCTGCAGTTCCTTAAGGTTAATATTTTTCCATATAGGTGTATATTGCAAAAACCCTTTAATCTCTAGTATTTTTTTAATCTCCACCCATATATATTCCATTAAGTTTAAAACTCTATTTCCTGTATTTTTTCCTCCCAGTGTACCCGATTCCAACACCTCTAAAAAGTTCCATTCTTCTTTCCATCCCAGTCTATTTACTACCTGACTACCCACCAGCCCATCCAAACTACTCTTTATTTGACCATATTGTGTAATTATATAATAGAAAAACCAATTCGGAACTGCTAGTCCACCTTCTCTCACTGGGAGTTGAAGTATCTCTCTCTTTATTCTGGGAATCTTACCTTTCCAAAGAAAATCTCCCATTAACCTATCAAGCAATCTAAAGGTATCCTGCGACAACCTGACTGGGGCATTTTGAAGGACATATAGTATTTTGGGGAGAAAAACCATTTTTATTAAGTTTACCCGACCCTGTATTGAAATTGGTAATTTACGCCAGACATGTATTTTGGCCCTAAGTTCTTTTATTAGGGGAAGTACATTTAATTTCTCATATTCTCCTATGTTTCCGGAGATTTGTATCCCCAAATATTTAAAATTTTCTTGTTTTCCTAACACCTGCACCTTTAGAAACCCCTGTGGTTGTGCATCTCCCAACATCAGCATGTGTGATTTCCCCCAATTAATATTTAAACCAGAAAAACAACCAAACTTATCTATTATATCTATAACTCTATTAAACTGGTCTCCAGTATTGTGCAAAAATAATAAAATATCATCCGCGTACATTAACAATTTTTCCTCCCCACCCTCATAGTGAAAGCCTATAATTTCCCTATCATTTCTTATTATACATGCCATAGGTTCGATCGCGATAGCGAATAATAGTGGAGAGAGAGGGCATCCCTGCCTAGTGCCCCGATATAGGGCAAGGGGCAGGGACAAGCTCCCATCCACCATCACTCTGGCCCGCGGATCCTTATATATTAACTGTATCCATCTTATAAATCCTTCCCCTATACCGACCCTTTTTAATACTGCCCATAAATATTCCCATTCAATACAGTCGAATGCCTTTTGGGCATCCAATGATAACACGGCTTTCTCCCCTGCTTCTGTTCTATTAGCTTCAATATTTAAATACAACCTTCTTATATTTGAGTATATCGTTCTACCCGGTATAAAACCTGTTTGATCTAAGTTTATTATACCCTTAACCACCCTCGAAAGTCTATCGGCCAAAACTTTTGCCAGAATTTTAACATCGGTATTTAAAAGTGATATTGGCCTATATGATCCCGGGTCTAGTTGTTCTTTGCCCTTTTTTGGAATTAATGTTATAATTGCCTCTTTCATAGAGTCTGGTAGGTCCCCAATTTTTTTAGCCTCATCCAATGTTATTTTAAGTTCAGGTACTAACACCTGGGAGAAGGTTTTATAAATTTCAAAAGGGAGCCCGTCACTTCCTGGTGCCTTTTCAGATTTTACCTGCCCCAAGACCTTATTTATTTCTGCAATTGATATTTCTTTTTCTAGAAATACTTTTTGGGCCTGGGATATCTCCCTAAGAGGGATATGTTCTAAATACGAGTCTAATTCTTGTTTTGAGTATTGTACCCTAGACTTGTATACCTCCTGGAAATATTTTATAAACACTTCTTTAACTCCTTCTGGTGTGTTAATTGTCTCACCCCTTTTATCTTTAATCGCCCCTATCCAGGCTTTCTCTCTTTGATTTCTTGCTATATTTGCCAAGATTTTACCAACTTTTTCTCCCTCTGTGGCCAACCGGATCCCTTGAAAAATTAATTCTTTCCTACTTCTCTCCATATGATATACCTTTAGCTTTTCCTGTTCTTCCTCCCATATTTTCTTATTATCGTCAGTGGGATATCTCATACATGTTATAGCTAATTCCTGGATTTTTTTTTCCAAAGCAATCCCCATTTCCCTAGTAGTTTTTTTCCAGTGGTTCACTTTTTTACAAAGCAATCCTCTTAAATATGCTTTAGCCGTATCCCAGACAATTAACCTACTTGCGGAGTAGTTGTTTTCCCTAAAAAAAAATTTTAATTCTTCCATTATACTTTCTTTATCTGGAATCATTGGTAACCAATGGGGGTTAAGCTTAAACGGTAGTGAGGCCTTCTTTTTATTCAAATCTAGTTCCAATACCACGGCATTATGATCTGATAGAGCCATAGGGAGATACTTTATTTTAATCCTATTATAGGACATCAAATTTTTATTTCCCAAGGCCATATCTATTCTAGACCAGGTTTGGTGTGTTTTGGAGTAGCAGGAATACATATTTTCATCCGGGTTCTGGAGGTGCCAAACATCAATCCAGTTAAATTCGTGGGCTAATTTATAAAAATCTACTTTTTGTGTTCCTCCCCCTCTGCTAGAGGTTCTATCCCTGAGTGGATCCATTACTGCATTATAGTCTCCAATCGCAATCATTATAGCTTCCTGTCTATCCAGCATGAATCCATACAGTTGGTATAAAATCTCTGACTTATACGGTGGAGGAATATAGATGTTTGCAATTACCATTTTAACCCCTTCTATATTACAATATAGAAAGAGGTATCTGCCACATTCATCGGCCTCACACATCAAACATTCAAATTTTATTTTATTATGGATCAAAATTGAGACCCCTCTTGAGTAAGTAGTATATACAGAATGGTAACTTTCCCCTATCCATCTCTTCTGCAACCATCTTAAAGATTCCTTATCTAAATGTGTCTCTTGTAGACAAATGATAGCTGGCAGAAACCTTTTCATCCACTCAAGGATAGCATACCTCTTCACTCTCTCCCTTAAACCCCTCGTATTCAGCGAAACAATCCTAACCATCTAGCAGAGGGGGAGGAAAAAAGAAAAAAAAAAAAGAAAAAAAAAAACACACGTCTCCCTCTCCCTCAACCCACCCACCCCCTCCCTCAACCCACCCACCCCCTCCCATCTTAAATAGCCCCCCTCCCTGCTATCCAGCAGTCGGGGCGACTCCATAACTTAGCATACTAGATCCTTCCCTCTCCGCATCCCCCGGCCTCATAGGCCCTCCCCGTCCGCCCAGTCGCTAACCTCCTCCGGAGTCTGAAAAAAAACAGTCCTGCCTTTATATTCCACCCTTAATTTTGCTGGAAAGAGTAGACTATATTTCAAACCTGCTTCCCTTAATCTTTTCTTAACAACAATATACTCTTTCCTATGGGCGTTAGTATGTGCAGAATAGTCTGGAAATAGCCTTATCTTTACACCCTGTATCTGGTACTTTTCAGAGGTTCTTGCATCGTTTAGTATTCTATCACGGTCCCTGCCTAATAGACATTTAACCAATATCTGTCTAGGAGATTCTCCTGGAACCCTCTTTCTAGTAGGGACCCTATGCGCTCTTTCAATAGCAAACAGTGGAGATAGAGCCACCTCCGTACAATTATCCCTTATCCATCTCTCCATATATTCGGTACAGTTGTCACCTTCTACGCGCTCTGGGATCCCTATACATCTTATATTGGATCTCCTTGATCTGTCCTCTTGACTTATTATTTTTTGTTCCATCCTAGTATTCATATCCTTTAACAGAACCACCTCTTTCTCCAATTTCTGTACCGAATGTTCCAAAACGGGAACCTTATCCTCCATCTCATGTAGGCGCTGCCTTATTTTCTCCATCTCGTCCCGTATTACACTAACATCCATTTGCACTGCCCCGATCTGGGTCACTATATTCCCCATTACGTTCTCCATCCTCGAGACAGTGCAAAGTATGTCTTTCATCATCTTTGCATCGGTTTCTGTGAATGCAACTGCTGTTCCCTTCTCCCCCCCTCCCCCCACAATCCCACTGTCCTGCACCAAACCATGCGACCCTGTTTCTATCCCTCTCTCCTTTTGTGGGGACCCAAAACCAGGCGAGTTTGGAGCTAAAAATTTATTTAAGCCCTGCTGTTTGGGCCCGATCTCCAATCCCGTAGCTGATCTCCTATTGCTACCCCCCGTAGGGCCTTTCTTGGGTGGCATTTTTGGGGTCTCCTTACCTCCCTCCCCTACTTGCCTCCCGTCGGCCCACCCACAATCGGTCACAGCAAACCAAATTCAGAAAAGAACAAAATTGTCTTACCCTCTTGCTTGAGGGTGTCAATGATGGCCTTCTGGACAGCAGTCAGGTCGGCAGTCTTACCCATGATTGCGGTTTTGAGTAATGAACCAGGCTGGGAGTTTTTAAAAGCCTCAGGAATCTTTTGCAGGTGTTTAGAGTTAATTAGTTGATTCAGATGATTAGGTTAATAGCTCGTTTAGAGAACCTTTTCATGATATGCTAATTTTTTGAGATAGGAATTTGGGGTTTTCATGAGCTGTATGCCCAAATCATCAATATTAAAACAATAAAAGGCTTGAACTACTTCAGTTGTGTGTAATGAATCTAAAATATATGAAAGTCTAACGTTTATCAGTACATTACAGAAAATAATGAACTTTATCACAATATGCTAATTTTTTTAGAAGGACCTGTATTGTAACTACTGTTTTTGCTGTGTTTATTACTACTGTTAGTAAAATTTCTGTTTTTGCACAAATGCTGGTGTCAGTGTCACTTTTCTCTTCTTTGACTTCCCTGTATCCCTGGTTCACGGTCTTACAACTTGGCATAGTCGGCAGGATACGGCGACCGTTATGGACAGGAACATGGCGGGAGACCTTCCCCCAGCGCTGATGCACCGGATCAGGACCCAGCTCAGGGGGCGCTGTTGCACCACCTTCTAAAATGTGATGGTAGGAACCTGATGTTGCAGGGCTGGACTGAAAAGATGTTCTTCCTGCTAGAGAGAGTTCAAGGGGGGCGTGCCAAAGTAGTACAGTTGCTGAGCCCCATTGCACGACCTGTATGCCAACAGCCCTGTTAGTGGGGTGGCGTCTGAGAGGTCGATGTCGCTGGATGATTGGGAGAGAGTCCCGAATGGATGGCCAGAAGAGTGAGCCCATCTGAAGTTAGAAGGTCATGAGTTGTTGAGGCAGTGGAATAGGCTGACCGTTACCCAGGGCAACACTGGTGTACCCCAAGAGCGCTATGCACAGAACGAGTGTGGATGGGGAAAGTTGCCAAGGTTGACAACTTATAGTGGGGTGGAATTTAAGAGGGTGAAATGGCCACCATTGCTTAAATACGGTTTCTATTGCTGTTGATGTGAATTTTTACTTGTTAGAGTTGTCATTGTGCAGTTTTGCCACAAGAGTCTGCTGTTTTCCCACACAGTTAAGTTTTGTTAAGTATTTGAATATTCATAAGAGGTGGAGATGATGACTTATGCTGCTGCCTCTGTGAGGAAGTAGAAAATGGTGAGCTGAGCAGACATGTCTGGGCAGAGACTGGAAGACAGCATTGTGTGCTCTCCTTGCGTCAGTGGGTCTTTGAGTGGCCAGAGTCACTGTTGGAAGTGACTGATGGATGTCAGCGATCCATATGGTGTCCAGGAGAGAGAGGATTGGTTCTCGGAAGTCTGGAGGAGCCGTGGAATGGTTGGGGCTGCCATAAGAGAGGAAGTTACTCAACCTGGAGAAGAAGCAGTCTGGAATTTTGTGAGCTGTCTGAGAGGACAGTGTGAATCCAGATACTATTCGTAGGGCATGGGTATCAGGAAGCTGATCAGAACAGAGGGTCAAAGTTATAGGTCCTGCAGGATCGCATGTTGTGGCAGAGACTTGCTGTTCGGTTTGGAGCAACCAGCGGATAAAGTACATACTCAAGTCAGTGACTTAGCGGCACGGTATTGACTTGTAGGCTCTGCCGTGTGCTTCATCGGTCAGGTCTGTTCCCCTGTGGCACAGTATCGACTTGCAGGCTCTGCTATGTGCGCCGACGTATTAGGGTTGTTCAGTTGGACGGAAACAGTGATTCTGAGCCTGGAGTATAGGGTATCTTGTGTACTTCTATATTGCTATGTTTATTACTTGTCACGACCCTTGGTCATGGTCGTGACTCCTGTAACCGCATACAGTTGCCTGCGGTCTTGGTGTTGTTGTCAATCACAGGTGAGGGCTATAGTATGTTGCCTCACCTGTGGTTGCCGCTGGCATCATTGTGTATGTGGCAGCAGAGCAGCCTGAGCGGTGCTAGGCAGCTTGCTGCAATAGGCATGCGGTTGCACCTGGCAACCTCTCTTTATAGGTGTGCCTTTTATCGGTGTGCACGGGGTGTTACATGTGTTGTGTGCACTTCCCCTTTAAGTTAATGTCTTCCCTTCCCTGGTGTTGGAAGGGTTAACTTCCTTCCTATTGTGTGTGTGTGCACTGGGTGTGTCTCACTGTGGGTGTGGCTACTTGGCCATATAAAGCCTCAGTGAATAGCAGTAGTCAGTGGGGGTTCTTCAGCCATGCTTGCTGGAGACATCCTCCTGGTTATTTACCATTTGCCAATGAGGGCCACCCTGGTGGTCATAAACGTTATGTCTGGTGTTAGTTTATGGTTTATCTGTTATTGCAGCATATGGTTTACTGGGTTCCCGTGTGATGTCTGTTGTGTGCTGTGTTCTTTGTGTTGGTTGTGGATAGCAGCACTTGCACGTGGGTTCCAGGTTGTGTGTCTGTGGCAGGTAAGTGTGGTACTAGTCTTACTTACCTGTCATTGCCATATGTCTGTTTATGTTCCCCTTTTTTTGTAGCTTGGCCAGTGAGACTCCTGTTCCTCCGTGTCTAGGAGGAACGGGTCGTCTTACCCTGCTCCTAGTCCAGGGCCACCCTGAGGGCGAGCAGGAATATCAGGTTCCGGAGTATGAGCCCTCCTACCTTCAGGGTTGGCTCATACGGATAGGAGACAGGGTCAGAATTAGGGATGTGTAGGAGGTGACCTTCTCCCTTATTCCTGTCCTGGCCATGCTCTGACCACCCATCTGCTGATACCGCACGGCTGAGGGTCTTCCCCATCCGCAGCCGTGACAGTATGACCACCAGGGTGACCCTCACTGGCAGATGGTAAATAACCAGGAGGGTATCTCCAGCAAGCATAGCTGAAGAACCCCCACTGACTACTGCTATTCACTGAGGCTTTATAGGGCCAAGAAGCCACACCCACAGTGAGACACACCCAGTGCACACCCAGACTGGGAAGGAAGTTAACCCTTCCAACACCAGAGAAGGGAAGACATCAACTTAAAGGGTAAGTGCACACAACACATGTAACACCCCGTGCACACCGATAAAAGGCACACCTATAAAGAGAGGTTGCCAGGTGCAACCGCATGCCTATTGCAGCAAGCTGCCTAGCGCCGCTCAGGCTGATCTGCTGCCACATACACAATGTTGCCAGCGGCAACCACAGCTGAGGCAACATACTATAGCCCTCACCTGTGATTGACAACAACACCAAGACCGCAGGCAACTGTATGCGGTTACAGGAGTCACAACCATGACCAAGGGTCGTGAGATTACTACTGTTATTGCTGTGTTTATTACTACTGTTAGTAAAATTTCAGTTTTTGCACAAATGCTGGTGTCAGTGTCACTTTTCTTGTCTGTGACTTCGCTGTATTCTAGGGAACTCTCCCCGATTCACGGTCTTACATGGTCATAAATAATGAATAGGGATAAACATTTTAATAGATAAGATAACTGCTGTATGTGCATTAGCTTTTCTACACCACAGTACTACTGTATTTGCAGAAAACCAGATTACCTTCTTTTAAGTAAATTATGCCCCCTACATCTTCCCAAGATCAATACTTAGGAAGTGACTTTTATGCATTTCTATGCATTCATCCACATGGCTGGAGTAACTTCCAATATTAGCCATACAAGTGCATCTCAATAAATTAGAATATCATTGAAAAGCGAAAAAAATAAAATAATAATAAAATAAAAAAAATATATACCGTATTTTTCGCCGTATAAGACGCACTTTTCCCCCCCAAAAGTGGGGGGGAAATAGCAGTACGTCTTATATGGCGAATGTAGCTGATTTTGCCCAGTTTTCAATGATACACCCGCCGCGATGCCGTGCGGCGGGTGTTTCAGCTGTGAGGGAGGAGGGGCTGGGGGGCGGCATCTGCATTTATAATGACAGCGGGGCCCGTGCAGTGACTGTATTCTACTACACGGGCCCCGCTCACTGTATAATCACATCCCTAATAGTTAATTGTTGACAGTGTATGACAGTTATGGGGGGGATCTGTGGATGACACATATATAGCATCTTATGCTATGTGTCATCCACAGATCCCCTCCATAAGTGTGGGGGTGGCATCTGCTTTTATAATGGGGGTGGGGTCGCATCTGCTTTTATAATAACAGCGTGGCCCGTGCAGTGACTGTATTCTACTACACGGGCCAGGCTTACTGTATAATCATATCCCTAATAGTTAATTGTTGTATGCATGTAATCGCATAATGAGAGATAATGAGCGCTGTGTATTACCGCAACGTGAGTCATACGTAACGCGCCTGCGCCGCCCACTTTATGAATGAAGCAGGCGGCGTGGGCGCATGACGTATGACTCACGTTGCCAGCGCCCGTCCTCCTGGCCTGCCTCCTCCCTCCTCTCTGCTCCGAACGGCGAGCGCTTCTAATTGTAAGTACGGTGATACACAGTGCTCATTATCGCTCATTATGCAATTACATGCATACAACAATTAACTATTAGGGATATGATTATACAGTAAGCGGGGCCCGTGTAGTAGAATACAGTCACTGCACGGGCCCCGCTGTCATTATAAAAGCAGATGCGACCCCACCCCCATTATAAAAGCAGATGCCACCCCCACACTTATGGAGGGGATCTGTGGATGACACATAGCATAAGATGCTATATATGTGTCATCCACAGATCCCCCCCATAACTGTCATACACAGATCCTCATAACAGTGCCATCCAGAGAGGATCCCCCATAAGTGTCACCCACAGATCCCCCATAACAGTGCGTCACTCACAGATCCCCCCATAACAGTGCGTCACTCACATATCCCCCATAACAGTGCGTCACTCACAGATCCCCCATAACAGTGCGTCACCCACAGATCCCCCATAACAGTGTGTCACCCACAGATCCCCCATAACAGTGCGTCACCCACAGATCCCCCATAACAGTGTGTCATCCACAGATCCTCCATAACAGTGCGTCACCTCCATAACTGTGCGTCACAAAAGGTAATTGCTAAAGAAGCTGGCTGGTTACAAAGGGGCCCATCTACTAAGAGAAATGTGCCTATTTTTGGCACAGATTGCGTCAATTTGTGACTTTTACCCGCTCACGCCAGGTCTTAAAAAGGGGAAGTGGCATGGGCATCTTATTTATCATTCTCAAATTTAAGCCAGCAATGAAGCTGTCATAGATTTAGACCATCGGTGGATGAGCCGAGGTTATGTAGAGGCTGGCCCATCTTCAAAACATTGGCAGATCCACTACCAGTGGGTGGAGTTATTAAGACTGGAGTCTAAAATGCTGATCTTAAAGAATTGCCCTCAAAGTGCATCTAAGCATATTAATTGAAAGTTGAGTAGAAGGAAAAAGTGTGGTAGAAAAAGCTACACAAGCAAAAAGTATAACTGCAGCCTTGAAAGGATTGTCAAGAAAAGGTCTTTCATGAATTTGGGGTAGATTCACAATGAGAGGACTGTGGCTGGAGTCAATGCTTCAAGAACTACCACACACAGACATATCCAGGACATGGAATTCAGGTTTCAGAGTCTGGATGAACAGTGGAGGGGCTCACAATCCAAGTTTCCACAGTTAGTCATGGTTTGGGGAGCATTGTCATCTGCTGGTGCTGGTCTACCATGTTATATCAAGTCAGCGCATCTGTCTACTAGGAAATTGTGAAGCACTTCATGCTTCCCTCTGCTGACAAGCCTTATGGAGATGCTGATTTCACTTTACAGCAGGACTTGGCACCTGCCCACACTGCCAAAAGTCTTAATACCTGGTTTAATAACCACGGTATCACTGTGCTTGATTGGCCAGCAAACTCACGTCACCTAAACCCCATATCAAAACTATGGGGTATGGTCAAGAGTAGGGATGAGCAGACCTGTGGATGTTCAGGTTCGCTGGGTTCGGCCGAAACTTCGGGTCAAAGTTCGGATTTGGGACCCAAACTTGACCCGAAATCGAACCCAAACCCCATTGAAGTCAATGGGGACCTGAACTTTGGTGCACTAAAATGGCTGTAAAATAGTCATAATAAAGGCTAGAGGGCTGCAAAAGGAAGCAAAACGGGGCAAAAAGCGGGACAGTTGTTCTGGAAACAAATGTGGATAGGGAAATGACTTAAAATAACAATAATAATAATAATATAAAAAATAATAATCTTGAACTAGGAAGTGGAGGTCAAAAATGAGTAGGAGGTTGAGGAGGCGTTGGATGTGGCGGTGTAGGTGGAAGCAGCAGTGGAGGAGGAGGAGGTAGCCAACACTGTTTTTTTTTTTTTTTTTTTTTTTTCTTCCCTTTATTTTTTTTTTATTTTTTTTTATACATTTGAGAAGACCCCAAAACATTGAGAAATAGAAAAGAGAATGCAAAGAGAAAGTGCACTGGAGAATAACAATGGCTGGGTGCAGCCGGTATACTTGTCTACTCAGCACAAGGTATGGACAAGTCCTAAGCGATCCATGCCTGGTTCATTTTAGTGAACATGAGCTTGTCTACGTTGGCTGTGGACAGACGGCTACGTTTGTCTGTGATCACCCCCTATGCCATGCTAAACACACGTTCATACAATAAACTTGCTGGAGGCAGGCCAGCACCTCCAAGGCGCAAAGGGCAAGCTCAGACCATGTGCCCAATTTGGAGACCCAGAAGTTAAATGGGGCAGACCCATCAGTCAGTACATGTAGGCATGTGCACAAGTAGTATTCCACCATGTTGCTGAAATGCTGCCTCCTGCTAAGACGTTCCATATCAGCTGGTGGTGCTGATTGTTGTGGTGTGCTGACAAAGCTTTTCCACATTTCGGCTTTCTAACCCTCCCTTCTGAGGTGCTAACAGTTGCGCTTGTACTCGCGCATCTTCCGATCGCACTCCAGTGATGGAATTAAGGACAGCACATGGTCCTTGTAGAGGGAATCTAGCAGGGTGGCTACCCAGTAATCAGGTCGTTGCGCAGGCACTGCAGCATGTAGTCGCTCATGTGTGCCAGGCCGCCCAGAGACAATGACAAGCTGTCATCTGTGGGAGGTATATTGTCTGTGTCCTCTGTAATTCCCCAGCTGTAAGCCGTGTACTAGGGTGGGCTCCCCAGGATACAGCTAAGTCGCGAATGATGAAAGCGACACTGATACCAGCTTTTGTAAAACAGGCTCTTTACTATAACGGGATATCAAACACACTCCCTAATGCAGTGAACATAAAATCAGATTACATACAATAAGCCCGGAGGCTGAGACCCCTATGTCGCAAAACATTGCCCCCTCTAATGGTAGCCGGAAAACACTTGCAACATTTACCTACTGCAAGCAGAACCAACTCTGCCTCGCCATACCTGTGATTACCCTGAAGAACAGGAACAATTGTGTGTGTGTGAGATACAGGCTAGCCCGCGGTGCGACACAGCAACTTACAATCTTACCAGACTATACCGTAATATCCCCCTCCGTGACACGTGCTTAATATACACTCACCTAAAGAATTATTAGGAACACCTGTTCTATTTCTCATTAATGTGATTATCTAGTCAACCAATCACATGGCAGTTGCTTCAATGCATGTAGGCTTGTGGTCCTGGTCAAGACAATCTCCTGAACTCAAAACTGAATGTCAGAATGTGAAAGAAAGGTGGCTACAACAGCAGAAGATTCATCTCCACTGCAAATAGGAAAAAGAGGCTACAATTTGCACAAGCTCACCAAAATTGGACTGTTGAAAACTGGAAAAATGTTGCCTGGTCTGATGAGTCTCGATTTCTGTTGAGACATTCAAATGGTAGAGTCTGAATTTGGCGTAAACAGAATGAGAGCATGTATCCATCATGCCTTGAGTTGTTACCACTGTGCAGGCTGGTGGTGGTGTAATGGTGTGGGGGATGTTTTCTGGGCACACTTTAGGCCCCTTAGTGCCAATTGGCCATCGTTTAAATGCCACGGAATACCTGAGCATTTTTTCTGACCATGTCCATCCCTTCATGACCACCATGTATCCATCCTCTGATGGCTACTTCCAGCAGGATAATGCACCATGTCACAAAGCTTAAATCATTTCAAATTGGTTTCTTGAACATGATAATGAGTTCACTGTACTAAAATGGCCCCCACAGTCACCAGATCTCAACCCAATAGAGCATCTTTGGGATGTGTTGGAATGGGAGCTTCGTGCCCTGGATGTGCATCCCTCAAATCTCCATCAACTGCAAGATGCTATCCTATCAATATAGGCCAACATTTCTAAAGAATGCTATCAGCACCTTGTTGAATCAATGCCACGTAGAATTAAGGCAGTTCTGAAGGCAAAAGGGGGTCCAACACTGTATTAGTATGATGTTCCTAATAATTCTTTAGGTGAGTTCATATTACTCCCAATAAACACGCTGGGGTAACTGGAGATTATGGTAAAGTCCTCTCTGATCTCCGGAGCGAACCAAAACTTTAACTGACAAGTCCTTGCGATAAACAAGCAGCAATTCTTGGTAGCCTGCAACTCAGAAACACTAACTAACTACCGGCAGGTTTAATCTCAGTCGCTAGTATTTAGGCACCAATCCTATATTGAGGTGCGTGCACGAGCTGTCTTACCTACCCGGGTATCTTTTTCATCCGATGATTTTGTTAACATGGAAAGCAGCAAATTACTTCAGCACACATGCGGCCCTGCAGAGAAGATAGCGTTTTATTCCACAGCTCCTAACAGCCTTCCTGGAAATGATCCTCTTTCTCTGGATGGACCCTGGGACTTGGGCTGGAATCAGCCTCCTTCAGCTGCAACTTCGATCACTCCAGGACTCCCTGATGCCTGGATGCGACAGGATTCTGTACCACACAGTCCTTCTCTGTTCCTTTCAAGATGGAGGCGGAGGCAGCTTCCTGGTTCTTCTCCAGACTCACCAACCCCACCTCCTATGAATATTCAAACACTTGTACTATGTTAGCTGTGTTAATAAACAGCGGCATCTAGTTGTTAAAGAACAGAATGACAATGCTAATGAATTAGTATTCATAAACACAGTATTCAGACCATGGTGACTGTTTCTCCATCTCACACAGCCATGCTCCATTGATACCTATAAGCTGCTTTGGGTGCCACCCTGCTGTGAACACAGTTCCTCCTCCTCATCCTACTCATCATCATCCTGCAGAACTGTGCCCTGGCTGGACAGTTTTGTACCTGGCCTCTGTTGGTGCAGGAACCCACGATCCGAATGACTAGCCTGATAACAGTGGAAATGATCCCTCTTCTTCCTTCTCTTCCTCCTGTGCCACATCCTCTTCCATCATTGCCCAAAGTGTTCATTTAAGAAGACATAGAAGTGGGATAGTAATGCTGAGGACTACATCCTCGGCACAGGCCTTGTTAGTGGAGTACTCAAAACAGAGAAACAAGGCAGCTGCAGCTGAAACTCCACTATCGCCTGGTGCTGCTTGCACAGTCTCTCCAGCATGTGCAAGGTGGAGTTCATATGAGACAGTGAGCGATAAGGCCGAAGCGCTGACAGGCGAGCAGCAGCAGGGTGAGAACGCTGAAAGCCCAAGCAGATGGCCCGCGCTTTCTGCAGCAGCTCTGACATATCGGGGTAATTCTTCAGGAACCTCTGCACCACCAAATTCAGCACACGAGCCACCTTGATTTCACGTGGGGTCTAGGACCTCATCATCCTCGACATCATCTTCCATCCACTCTTCACCCCTGCCCTCCTTGCCGTTCTGCACACATCATCATCAGAGACGTGCTGCGGTGGTCCTCCCATGTCCATGAAACATAAGTGGTCGGACATCAGTGCACTCAATCTCTTCCACTTCTGGGGCAGGGCTATGTGGATAGCCCACGGAAACCCCGCCAGCACAGTCATCAAAATAGCATAAGAGACTTGGGGCTCAGACTGCTTGCCTGATTTGCAAGGGGGTGAGTTGAAAGACAGATGTCCATGGGCTGCAGGTGCCAACTCTGCAGTTTTTAAGCAGGGGACCGGGTGGGAGACAATGTGAAGAAACTGGAGGCACTGTCAGCCATCTAATCTACTACCACCTGTACTTGTACTGGCCTCACCATTCATACACCGGTATCATTTGCGCGTGTAGCTGGCACAGATCAACCACATCCTCTCCCTGCAACAGGAGCTCCACCAGCAGCATCACAACCAGGGCCACGTCCCTTATTTGATGGTCTCCTCATTCTTTGAGGTCACCCACTGAACTAACAGACAGATTAACTATATTAATTTCCCTGTCACGTATGCAATGCAGGTGTACCTAACACCAAAAATGGGAATATGTCACCCACCGAACTAACAGACAGATTAACTATATTAATTTCCCTGTCACATATAGTGGCGTCGCTAGAGGGGGGCGAGGGGGGGCAATTGCCCCCCCTATGTTGTCCCTTGCCCCCCCGGGTGCCCCCCCGCTGATTCCCCAGAGTGAATACTAATGAGCGCTTCCATTATGGAAGCGCTCATTAGTACCGAAGGACCAGGAAGTGGTGAACGCTCTGTACTCACCACTTCCTGGTCCTCGGCTGTCGGCTGTGCAGGGCTGCGCACAGCGTAAGGTCGCTCTGTGACCTCACGCTGTGCGCGCCAGTTTAGAGCACAGTCGACTGAGGAGAAAATGGCAGGCGGCGTCCGTCCAGGAGCAGGAGAGGTAAGTGTTTTTATTTTTTATTTTATAGAAAATGTGGCTGCTGGGGGCATTATGGGGGTTAATTGGAGGCATATGGGGCATTTGGAGGCATATGGGGGCTAATTGGAGGCATATTTGGGGGCTAATTGGAGGCATATGGGGGCATTTGGAGGCATATGGGGGCTAATTGGAGGCATATTTGGGGGCTAATTGGAGGCATATTTGGGGCTAATTGGAGGCATATTTGGGGCTAATAGGAGGCATATGGGGCTAATAGGAGGCATATGGGGCTAATAGGAGGCATATGGGGCTAATATGAGGCATATGGGGGCTAATATGAGGCATAATGGGGCTAATAGGAGGCATATGGGGGCTAATAGGAGGCATATGGGGGCTAATAGGAGGCATATGGGGGCTAATAGGAGGCATATGGGGGCTAATAGGAGGCATATGGGGGCTAATAGGAGGCATATGGGGGCTAATTGGAGGCATATGGGGGCTAATTGGAGGCATATGGGGCTAATTGGAGGCATATGGGGGCTAATAGGAGGCATATGGGGCTAATAGGAGGCATATGGGGCTAATAGGAGGCATATGGGGGCTAATAGGAGGCATATGGGGGCTAATAGGAGGCATATGGGGGCTAATAGGAGGCATATGGGGCTAATAGGAGGCATATGGGGCTAATAGGAGGCATATGGGGCTAATAGGAGGTATATGGGGCTAATAGGAGGCATATGGGGGCTAATAGGAGGCATATGGGGGCTAATAGGAGGCATATGGGGGCTAATTGGAGGCATATGGGGGCTAATTGGAGGCATATGGGGTCTAATTGGAGGCATATGGGGCTAATAGGAGGCATATGGGGCTAATTGGAGGCATATGGGGCTAATTGGAGGCATATGGGGCTAATTGGAGGCATATGGGGGCTAATTGGAGGCATATGGGGGCTAATTGGAGGCATATGGGGGCTAATAGGAGGCATATGGGGCTAATAGGAGGCATATGGGGCTAATAGGAGGTATATGGGGCTAATAGGAGGCATATGGGGGCTAATAGGAGGCATATGGGGCTAATAGGAGGCATATGGGGGCTAATTGGAGGCATATGGGGTCTAATTGGAGGCATATGGGGCTAATAGGAGGCATATGGGGCTAATAGGAGGCATATGGGGCTAATTGGAGGCATATGGGGGCTAATTGGAGGCATATGGGGGCTAATTGGAGGCATATGGGGGCTAATAGGAGGCATATGGGGGCTAATAGGAGGCATATGGGGCTAATAGGAGGCATATGGGGGCTAATTGGAGGCATATGGGGGCTAATTGGAGGCATATGGGGTCTAATTGGAGGCATATGGGGCTAATAGGAGGCATATGGGGCTAATAGGAGGCATATGGGGCTAATTGGAGGCATATGGGGGCTAATTGGAGGCATATGGGGGCTAATAGGAGGCATATGGGGCTAATAGGAGGCATATGGGGCTAATATGAGGTATATGGGGCTAATAGGAGGCATATGGGGGCTAATAGGAGGCATATGGGGGCTAATTGGAGGCATATGGGGGCTAATTGGAGGCATATGGGGTCTAATTGGAGGCATATGGGGCTAATAGGAGGCATATGGGGCTAATAGGAGGCATATGGGGCTAATTGGAGGCATATGGGGCTAATTGGAGGCATATGGGGGCTAATTGGAGGCATATGGGGGCTAATTGGAGGCATATGGGGGCTAATAGGAGGCATATGGGGCTAATAGGAGGCATATGGGGCTAATAGGAGGTATATGGGGCTAATAGGAGGCATATGGGGGCTAATAGGAGGCATATGGGGCTAATAGGAGGCATATGGGGCCTAATTGGAGGCATATGGGGGCTAATTGGAGGCATATGGGGTCTAATTGGAGGCATATGGGGCTAATAGGAGGCATATGGGGCTAATAGGAGGCATATGGGGCTAATTGGAGGCATATGGGGGCTAATTGGAGGCATATGGGGGCTAATTGGAGGCATATGGGGGCTAATAGGAGGCATATGGGGGCTAATAGGAGGCATATGGGGCTAATAGGAGGCATATGGGGGCTAATTGGAGGCATATGGGGGCTAATTGGAGGCATATGGGGTCTAATTGGAGGCATATGGGGCTAATAGGAGGCATATGGGGCTAATAGGAGGCATATGGGGCTAATTGGAGGCATATGGGGGCTAATTGGAGGCATATGGGGGCTAATAGGAGGCATATGGGGGCTAATAGGAGGCATATGGGGCTAATAGGAGGCATATGGGGCTAATAGGAGGTATATGGGGCTAATAGGAGGCATATGGGGGCTAATAGGAGGCATATGGGGCTAATAGGAGGCATATGGGGGCTAATTGGAGGCATATGGGGGCTAATTGGAGGCATATGGGGCTAATAGGAGGCATATGGGGCTAATAGGAGGCATATGGGGCTAATTGGAGGCATATGGGGGCTAATTGGAGGCATATGGGGGCTAATTGGAGGCATATGGGGGCTAATTGGAGGCATATGGGGCTAATAGGAGGCATATGGGGGCTAATAGGAGGCATATGGGGCTAATAAGAGGCATAATGGGGCTAATAAGAGGCATAATGGGGGCTAATGAGGCATAAGGGCTGATATGGGGGCTAATGAGGCATAAGGGCTGATATGGGGGCTAATGAGGCATAAGGGCTGATATGGGGGCTAATGAGGCATAAGGGCTGATATGGGGGCTGATATGAGAGGCATAATGAGGGCTAATGAGAGGCATAATGTGTCATCCACAGATGCCCCCATAACAGTGTGTCTTCCACAGATCCACCATAACAGTGCGCCTGTGCACTGACGAGAGACAGAAAGAAGGGGAAAGAATCCGTGGAAGCAAGCAGAGGACGGCACTGCAGACGACTGAATAGCTTCTTTTGTAAGTAAATTGCTTTATTATAACTGTATCCCTGCATATCGCAATTCTCTCGTATTTTGTAATCTTATTGATATATACTTATTTTGTTTGTGCCCCCCCATTTTTGACTGTGGTATCTTTGTGCCCCCCCTATATATTGTTCCTAGAGTCGCCACTGGTCACATATGTAGTGCGGGTGTACCTCACACCAAAAATGGGTATATGTCACTGACCGATCTAATAGACCAGGGCCGTCTCCAGGTTCATGTGGGCCCTTGGGTGACAAAATCTCAGTGAGGCCCCCTTGTGGCATTTTGCACAGTGCTTACAGCAATGAATCTGCATGTATTATAGATTAAATACCTTACAGAGAGCATGCTACAGAGTGGATATATGGGAATCTGTCCTTATGTGCCTACTTTTATTTTCTACCAAGTGTTTCAGTCCCTCCCTCAGGTCTACTCACAGATATGTGCCTCCTCACAGTAGATATGCCAAGATATGTGCCCCCTCACAGTAGATATGCCAAGATATGTGCCACCCTCACAGTAGATATGGCAATATATGTTCCCCCTTCACAGTAGATATGACAAGATATGCGCCCCCTCACAGTAGATATGTCAATAAATATGCCCCCTCACAGTAGATATGCCAAGATATGTGCCCCCTCATAGTAGATATGCCAAGATATGTGCCCTCTTACGGTGGCTATGCCAAGATTTGTGCCCAGTGCCCCCTTCACAGTGGTTATGCCCAGATGTACCCCCTTCACTGTATGTTGTGCCCATACAGCAGTTTACAACCACTCTAGAACAAGTGTCTATTTAGGTAACAATACATGGTGTATAGAGGTAAAAAAAAAAACTATGTAAGCCCCACAAAGTAATTTCATGAACTGGTCCTTAAAAAAGCGAGTTTTGTACATTTTCTTAAAACGTCCTAAAAAAATTAAATGACATTTACAAAGTGATGCCAACATAAAGTAGACATATAGGAAATTTGAAGTAATAACTATTTTCTAAGGTATCACAATCTGCCCTAAAAGCAGAGAAATACAAATTTTGAATATTGTGAATTTTTCCAGATTTTCTGTAAATTCGTTTTTTTTATAAAAAAAAAAGTTAAACATATTGACTCAAATGTATCACTGCAGTATAAGTACAATGTGTCATGAGAAAATCTCAGAATGGCTTGGATAAGTAAAAGCATTCCAGAGTTATTAACACACAAAGTGACACATATCAGATTTGCAAGAATTGGCCTGGGATTTAAGGTGAAAAGTGGCTTAGTGCTGAAGGGGTTAAAGATGATACAGTCTCAATCCTTAGCAGTCCAGGTTTTCATTCATATATAGCATTCGATAAAGCATTGAGTCCCATATGTCAGAGGTATTTTACTCTATAAGCAATGCCTCTAATGAAGAATGCCTGCATAATATGAAATCTGATAAGGTGTATGGACGTACAGTAAGTAGAGTTGAGTGAACACCTGGATGTTCGGGTTCGAGAAGTTCGGCCAAACTTCCCGGAAATGTTCGGGTTCGGGATCCGAACCCGATCCGAACTTCGTCCCGAACCCGAACCCCATTGAAGTCAATGGGGACCCGAACCCCATTGAACCCGAACCCCATTGAAGTCAATGGGGACCCATTTTTGACTGTGGTATCTTTGTGCCCCCCCTATATATTGTTCCTAGAGTCGCCACTGGTCACATATGTAGTGCGGGTGTACCTCACACCAAAAATGGGTATATGTCACTGACCGATCTAATAGACCAGGGCCGTCTCCAGGTTCATGTGGGCCCTTGGGTGACAAAATCTCAGTGAGGCCCCCTTGTGGCATTTTGCACAGTGCTTACAGCAATGAATCTGCATGTATTATAGATTAAATACCTTACAGAGAGCATGCTACAGAGTGGATATATGGGAATCTGTCCTTATGTGCCTACTTTTATTTTCTACCAAGTGTTTCAGTCCCTCCCTCAGGTCTACTCACAGATATGTGCCTCCTCACAGTAGATATGCCAAGATATGTGCCCCCTCACAGTAGATATGCCAAGATATGTGCCACCCTCACAGTAGATATGGCAATATATGTTCCCCCTTCACAGTAGATATGACAAGATATGTACCCCCTCACAGTAGATATGTCAATAAATATGCCCCCTCACAGTAGATATGCCAAGATATGTGCCCCCTCATAGTAGATATGCCAAGATATGTGCCCTCTTACGGTGGCTATGCCAAGATTTGTGCCCAGTGCCCCCTTCACAGTGGTTATGCCCAGATGTACCCCCTTCACTGTATGTTGTGCCCATACAGCAGTTTACAACCACTCTAGAACAAGTGTCTATTTAGGTAACAATACATGGTGTATAGAGGTAAAAAAAAAAACTATGTAAGCCCCACAAAGTAATTTCATGAACTGGTCCTTAAAAAAAGCGAGTTTTGTACATTTTCTTAAAACGTCCTAAAAAAATTAAATGACATTTACAAAGTGATGCCAACATAAAGTAGACATATAGGAAATTTGAAGTAATAACTATTTTCTAAGGTATCACAATCTGCCATATTGTGAATTTTTCCAGATTTTCTGTAAATTCGTTTTTTTTATAAAAAAAAAAGTTAAACATATTGACTCAAATGTATCACTGCAGTATAAGTACAATGTGTCATGAGAAAATCTCAGAATGGCTTGGATAAGTAAAAGCATTCCAGAGTTATTAACACACAAAGTGACACATATCAGATTTGCAAGAATTGGCCTGGGATTTAAGGTGAAAAGTGGCTTAGTGCTGAAGGGGTTAAAGATGATACAGTCTCAATCCTTAGCAGTCCAGGTTTTCATTCATATATAGCATTCGATAAAGCATTGAGTCCCATATGTCAGAGGTATTTTACTCTATAAGCAATGCCTCTAATGAAGAATGCCTGCATAATATGAAATCTGATAAGGTGTATGGACGTACAGTAAGTAGAGTTGAGTGAACACCTGGATGTTCGGGTTCGAGAAGTTCGGCCAAACTTCCCGGAAATGTTCGGGTTCGGGATCCGAACCCGATCCGAACTTCGTCCCGAACCCGAACCCCATTGAAGTCAATGGGGACCCGAACTTTTCGGCACTAAAACGGCTGTAAAACAGCCCAGGAAAGGGCTAGAGGGCTGCAAAAGGCAGCAACATGTAGGTAAATCCCCTGCAAACAAATGTGGATAGGGAAATGAATTAAAATAAAAATTAAATAAATAAAAATTAACCAAAATCAATTGGAGAGAGGTCCCATAGCAGAGAATCTGGCTTCCCGTCACCCACCACTGGAACAGTCCATTCTCAGATATTTAGGCCCCGGCACCCAGGCAGAGGAGAGAGGTCCCGTAACAGACAATCTGGCTTCATGTCAGCAGAGAATCAGTCTGCATGTCATAGCAGAGAATCAGGCTTCACGTCAGCCACCACTGCAACAGTCCATTGTCATAAATTTAGGCCCAGCACCCAGGCAGAGGAGAGAGGTCCCGTAACAGACAATCTGGCTTCATGTCAGCAGAGAATTAGTCTGCATGTCATAGCAGAGAATGAGGCTTCACGTCAGCCACCACTGCAACAGTCCATTGGCATATATTTAGGCCCAGCACACAGGCAGAGGAGAGAGGTCCCGTAACAGACAATCTGGCTTCATGTCAGCAGAGAATTAGTCTGCATGTCATAGCAGAGAATGAGGCTTCACGTCAGCCACCACTGCAACAGTCCATTGGCATATATTTAGGCCCAGCACACAGGCAGAGGAGAGAGGTCCCGTAACAGAGGATCTGGCTTCATGTCAGCAGAGAATCAGTCTGCATGTCATAGCAGAGAATCAGGCTTCACGTCAGCCACCACTGCAACAGTCCATTGTCATATATTTAGGCCCAGCACCCAGGCAGAGGAGAGAGGTCCCGTAACAGAGAATCTGGCTTCATGTCAGCAGAGAATTAGTCTGCATGTCATAGCAGAGAATCAGGCTTCACGTCAGCCACCACTGCAACAGTCCATTTTCATAAATTTAGGCCCAGCACCCAGGCAGAGGAGAGAGGTCCCGTAACAGACAATCTGGCTTCATGTCAGCAGAGAATTAGTCTTCATGTCATAGCAGAGAATGAGGCTTCACGTCAGCCACCACTGCAACAGTCCATTGGCATATATTTAGGCCCAGCACCCAGGCAGAGGAGAGAGGTCCCGTAACAGACAATCTGGCTTCATGTCAGCAGAGAATTAGTCTGCATGTCATAGCAGAGAATGAGGCTTCACGTCAGCCACCACTGCAACAGTCCATTGGCATATATTTAGGCCCAGCACCCAGGCAGAGGAGAGAGGTCCCGTAACAGACAATCTGGCTTCATGTCAGCAGAGAATCAGTCTGCATGTCATAGCAGAGAATGAGGCTTCACGTCAGCCACCACTGCAACAGTCCATTGGCATATATTTAGGCCCAGCACACAGGCAGAGGAGAGAGGTCCCGTAACAGAGGAATCTGTCTTCATGTCAGCAGAGAATTAGTCTGCATGTCATAGCAGAGAATCAGGCTTCACGTCAGCCACCACTGCAACAGTCCATTGTCATAAATTTAGGCCCAGCACCCAGGCAGAGGAGAGAGGTCCCGTAACAGACAATCTGGCTTCATGTCAGCAGAGAATCAGTCTTCATGTCATAGCAGAGAATCAGGCTTCACGTCAGCCACCACTGCAACAGTCCATTTTCATAATTTAGGCCCAGCACCCAGGCAGAGGAGAGAGGTCCCGTAACAGACAATCTGGCTTCATGTCAGCAGAGAATTAGTCTGCATGTCATAGCAGAGAATGAGGCTTCACGTCAGCCACCACTGCAACAGTCCATTGTCATATATTTAGGCCCAGCACCCAGGCAGAGGAGAGAGGTCCCGTAACAGAGGATCTGGCTTCATGTCAGCAGAGAATCAGTCTTCATGTCATAGCAGAAAATCAGGCTTCACGTCAGCCACCACTGCAACAGTCCATTGTCAGATATTTAGGCCCAGCACCCAGGCAGAGGAGAGAGGTCCCGTAACAGAGAATCTGTCTTCATGTCAGCAGAGAATTAGTCTGCATGTCATAGCAGAGAATCAGGCTTCACGTCACCCAACATTGGAACAGTCCATTGGCATATATTTAGGCCCCGGCACCCAGACAGAGGAGAGGTTCATTCAACTTTGGGTAGCCTCGCAATATAATGGTAAAATGAAAATAAAAATAGGATTGAATGAGGAAGTGCCCTGGAGTCCAATAATATATGGTTAAGGGGAGGTAGTTAATGTCTAATCTGGACAAGGGACGGACAGGTCCTGTGGGATCCATGCCTGGTTCATTTTTATGAACGTCAGCTTGTCCACATTGGCTGTAGACAGGCGGCTGCGTTTGTCTGTAATGACGCCCCCTGCCGTGCTGAATACACGTTCAGACAAAACGCTGGCCGCCGGGCAGGCCAGCACCTCCAAGGCATAAAAGGCTAGCTCTGGCCACGTGGACAATTTAGAGACCCAGAAGTTGAATGGGGCCGAACCATCAGTCAGTACGTGGAGGGGTGTGCACACGTACTGTTCCACCATGTTAGTGAAATGTTGCCTCCTGCTAACACGTTGCGTATCAGGTGGTGGTGCAGTTAGCTGTGGCGTGTTGACAAAAGTTTTCCACATCTCTGCCATGCTAACCCTGCCCTCAGAGGAGCTGGCCGTGACACAGCTGCCTTGGCGACCTCTTGCTCCTCCTCTGCCTTGGCCTTGGGCTTCCACTTGTTCCCCTGTGACATTTGGGAATGCTCTCAGTAGCGCGTCTACCAACGTGCGCTTGTACTCGCGCATCTTCCTATCACGCTCCAGTGCAGGAAGTAAGGTGGGCACATTGTCTTTGTAGCGTGGATCCAGCAGGGTGGCAACCCAGTAGTCCGCACAGGTTAAAATGTGGGCAACTCTGCTGTCGTTGCGCAGGCACTGCAGCATGTAGTCGCTCATGTGTGCCAGGCTGCCCAGGGGTAAGGACAAGCTGTCCTCTGTGGGAGGCGTATCGTCATCGTCCTGCCTTTCCCCCCAGCCACGCACCAGTGATGGACCCGAGCTGCGTTGGGTGCCACCCCGCTGTGACCATGCTTCATCCTCATCCTCCTCCACCTCCTCCTCATCCTCGTCCTCCTCGTCCTCCAGTAGTGGGCCCTGGCTGGCCACATTTGTACCTGGCCTCTGCTGTTGCCAAAAACCTCCCTCTGAGTCACTTCGAAGAGACTGGCCTGAAAGTGCTAAAAATGACCCCTCTTCCTCCTCCTCCTCCTCCTCCTGGGCCACCTCCTCTTCCATCATCGCCCTAAGTGTTTTCTCAAGGAGACATAGAAGTGGTATTGTAACGCTGATAACGGCGTCATCGCCACTGGCCATGTTGGTGGAGTACTCGAAACAGCGCAACAGGGCACACAGGTCTCGCATGGAGGCCCAGTCATTGGTGGTGAAGTGGTGCTGTTCTGTAGTGCGACTGACCCGTGCGTGCTGCAGCTGAAACTCCACTATGGCCTGCTGCTGCTCGCACAGTCTGTCCAGCATGTGCAAGGTGGAGTTCCACCTGGTGGGCACGTCGCATATGAGGCGGTGAGCGGGAAGGCCGAAGTTACGCTGTAGCGCAGACAGGCGAGCAGCAGCAGGATGTGAACGCCGGAAGCGCGAACAGACGGCCCGCACTTTATGCAGCAGCTCTGACATGTCGGGGTAGTTGTGAATGAACTTCTGCACCACCAAATTCAGCACATGCGCCAAGCAAGGGATGTGCGTCAAATTGGCTAGTCCCAGAGCTGCAACGAGATTTCGCCCATTATCACACACCACCAGGCCGGGCTTGAGGCTCACCGGCAGCAACCACTCGTCGGTCTGTTGTTCTATACCCCGCCACAACTCCTGTGCGGTGTGGGGCCTGTCCCCCAAACATATGAGTTTCAGAATGGCCTGCTGACGTTTACCCCGGGCTGTGCTGAAGTTGGTGGTGAAGGTGTGTGGCTGACTGGATGAGCAGGTGGAAGAAGAGGAGGAGGAAGCCGAGAAGGAGGAGGTGGCAACAGGAGGCAAAGAATGTTGCCCTGCGATCCTTGGCGGCGGAAGGACGTGCGCCTAAACAGCTCTCCGCCTGGGGCCCAGCTGCCACTACATTTACCCAGTGTGCAGTTAGGGAGATATAGCGTCCCTGGCCGTGCTTACTGGTCCACGTATCTGTGGTTAGGTGGACCTTGCTACAGATGGCGTTGCGCAGTGCACACTTGATTTTATCGGATACTTGGTTGTGCAGGGAAGGCACGGCTCTCTTGGAGAAGTAGTGGCGGCTGGGAACAACATACTGTGGGACAGCAAGCGACATGAGCTGTTTGAAGCTGTCTGTGTCCACCAGCCTAAATGACAGCATTTCATAGGCCAGTAGTTTAGAAATGCTGGCATTCAGGGCCAGGGATCGAGGGTGGCTAGGTGGGAATTTACGCTTTCTCTCAAATGTTTGTGAGATGGAGAGCTGAACGCTGCCGTGTGACATGGTTGAGACGCTTGGTGACGGAGGTGGTGGTGGTGTTGGTGGTACATCCCCTGTTTGCTGGGCGGCAGGTGCCAACGTTCCTCCAGAGGCAGAGGAAGAGGCCGAGGCGGCAGCAGCAGAAGAGGTAGCAGGGGGAGCCTGAGTGACTTCCTTGGTTTTAAGGTGTTTACTCCACTGCAGTTCATGCTTTGCATGCAGGTGCCTGGTCATGCAGGTTGTGCTCAGGTTCAGAACGTTAATGCCTCGCTTCAGGCTCTGATGGCACAGCGTGCAAACCACTCGGGTCTTGTCGTCAGCACATTGTTTGAAGAAGTGCCATGCCAGGGAACTCCTTGAAGCTGCCTTTGGGGTGCTCGGTCCCAGATGGCGGCGGTCAGTAGCAGGCGGAGTCTCTTGGCGGCGGGTGTTCTGCTTTTGCCCACTGCTCCCTCTTTTGCTACGCTGTTGGCTCGGTCTCACCACTGCCTCTTCCTCCGAACTGTGAAAGTCAGTGGCACGACCTTCATTCCATGTGGGGTCTAGGACCTCATCGTCCCCTGCATCGTCTTCCACCCAGTCTTGATCCCTGACCTCCTGTTCAGTCTGCACACTGCAGAAAGACGCAGCAGTTGGCACCTGTGTTTCGTCATCATCAGAGACATGCTGAGGTGGTATTCCCATGTCCTCATCATCAGGAAACATAAGTGGTTGTGCGTCAGTGCAGTCTATGTCTTCCACCGCTGGGGAAGGGCTAGGTGGATGCCCTTGGGAAACCCTGCCAGCGGAGTCTTCAAACAGCATAAGAGACTGCTGCATAACTTGAGGCTGAGACAGTTTCCCTGGTATGCATGGGGGTGATGTGACAGACTGATGGGGTTGGTTTTCAGGCGCCATCTGTGCGCTTTCTGCAGAAGACTGGGTGGGAGATAATGTGAACGTGCTGGATCCACTGTCGGCCACCCAATTGACTAATGCCTGTACCTGCTCAGGCCTTACCATCCTTAGAACGGCATTGGGCCCCACCATATATCGCTGTAAATTCTGGCGGCTACTGGGACCTGAGGTAGTTGGTACACTAGGACGTGTGGATGTGGCAGAACGGCCACGTCCTCTCCCAGCACCAGAGGGTCCACTAACACCACCACGACCATGTCCACGTCCGCGTCCCTTACTAGATGTTTTCCTCATTGTTATGGTTCACCACAACAACAAAAATATTATTTGGCCCAATGTATTGTATTCAAATTCAGCGGGATATAAATTTGAGGCCTAGTATTTAGGCGCTGGGTGACCGGTATGGATTTAGTGACAGAATTAGACTTGGAAATGCACAGTAGCGTGTGTGTGAAGTTATTCTGAATGACCCTATGTGCACCTTGAATATTATATACCCTTTTAGGGATAGATTTCAAATAGCTCTGATATAGCAGAAACCACTAAATTATGAAATTGCTAAATTGGGAATTGTATTTCAACCCAGAACAAAAAATGTGCTTTGACGGACACTAAATAACTTTCCCATCCACAACAGTACAGCGGTAACGAGAGATTTAGCGGGATATAAATTTGAGGCCTAGTATTTAGGCGCTGGGTGACCGGTATGGATTTACTAACAGAATTAGACTTGGAAATGCACAGTAGCGTGTGTGTGAAGTTATTCTGAATGACCCTATGTGCACCTTGAATATTATATACCCTTTTAGGGATAGATTTCAAATAGCTCTGATATAGCAGAAACCACTAAATTATGAAATTGCTAAATTGGGAATTGTATTTCAACCCAGAACAAAAAATGTGCTTTGACGGACACTAAATAACTTTCCCAGCCACAACAGTACAGCGGTAACGAGAGATTTAGCGGGATATAAATTTGAGGCCTAGTATTTAGGCGCTGGGTGACCGGTATGGATTTACTAACAGAATTAGACTTGGAAATGCACAGTAGCGTGTGTGTGAAGTTATTCTGAATGACCCTATGTGCACCTTGAATATTATATACCCTTTTAGGGATAGATTTCAAATAGCTCTGATATAGCAGAAACCACTAAATTATGAAATTGCTAAATTGGGAATTGTATTTCAACCCAGAACAAAAAATGTGCTTTGACGGACACTAAATAACTTGCCCAGCCACAACAGTACAGCGGTAACAACAGATTTAGCGGGATATAAATTTGAGGCCTAGTATTTAGGCGCTGGGTGACCGGTATGGATTTAGTGACAGAATTAGACTGGGATATGGCCAAAAAATAACCACACTATTGCTGGTTAAATGCACTTTGTGTGACAGCTTGACCAACCACACTACTGAGGGTTAAATGCACTTGGTGACGGGCGCAGCTTGCCCCTGATGTAGTATATGGCCAAAAAATGAACAGGCTATTGCTGGTTAAATGCACTTGGTGTCACAGCTTGACCAACCACACTACTGAGGGTTAAATGCACTTGGTGACGGGCGCAGCTTGCCCCTGATGTAGTATATGGCCAAAAAATGAACAGACTATTGCTGGTTAAATGCACTTGGTGACGGGCGCAGCTTGCCCCTGATTTAGTATATGGCCAAAAAATGAACAGACTATTGCTGGTTAAATGCACTTGGTGTCACAGCTTGACCAACCACACTACTGAGGGTTTAATGCACTTGGTGACGGGCGCAGCTTGCCCCTGATGTAGTATATGGCCAAAAAATAAACACTATTGCTGGTTAAATGCACTTGGTGTGACAGCTTCACCCTGATGTAGGCTTTAGCCAAAAAACAACCACACCATTGAGGGTTAAATGCACTTGGTGACAGGCGCAGCTTGCCCCTGATGTAGTATATGGCCAAAAAATAAACAGACTATTGCTGGTTAAATGCACTTGGTGTGACAGCTTCACCCTGATGTAGGCTTAGCCAAAAAACAACCACACCATTGAGGGTTAAATGCACTTGGTCGCAGCTTGGATGCACTTGGTCGCAGCACCGCACAATGATCCACAGCTGCAGATCGATCAATTAATCAAGTGCTTTGGAGGAGTTAATCAGCCTAATCTCGCCCTACTGTCGCAGCCGCAACCTCTCCCTACGCTAATCAGAGCAGAGTGACGGGCGCGCTATGTGACTCCAGCTTAAATAGAGGCTGGGTCACATGGTGCTCTGGCCAATCACAGCCATGCCAATAGTAGCATTGGCTGTGACGGCCTCTTGGGGCAAGTAGTATGACGCTTGTTGATTGGCTGCTTTGCAGCCTTTCAAAAAGCGCCAAGAAAGCGTCACAAAAGCGCCAAGAAAGCGACGAACACCGAACCCGGACTTTTACGAAAATGTCCGGGTTCGGGTCCGTGTCGCGGACACCCCAAAATTCGGTACGAACCCGAACTATACAGTTCGAGTTCGCTCATCCCTAACAGTAAGGTCTTATGTACCACACTCATTGGTGGTCTATTGTGACTCCAAAATAGCAACATAATGCAGTCCATTCTGCTCATGCACCGTATTCTTCCTCACTATATTTAAAACATAAAGGACACACATACAAATCAATGGTGGCATGTACAGTCGTGGCCAAAAGTTTTGAGAATTACATAAATATTGGAAATTTGAAAAGTTGCTGCTTAAGTTTTTATAAAAGCAATTTGCATATACTCCAGAATGTTATGAAGAGTGATCAGATGAATTGCATAGTCCTTCTTTGCCATGAAAATTAACTTAATCCCAAAAAAACCTTTCCACTGCATTTCATTGCTGTCATTAAAGGACCTGCTGAGATCATTTCAGTAACCTTGTTAACTCTGGTGAGAATGTTGACGAGTACAAGGCTGGAGATCATTATGTCAGGCTGATTGGGTTAAATGGCAGACTTGACCTGTTAAAAGGAGGGTGATGCTTGAAATCATTGTTCTTCCATTGTTAACCATGGTGACCTACAAAGAAACGCGTGCAGCCATCATTGCATTGCATAAAAATGGCTTCACAGGCAAGGATATTGTGGCTACTAAGGGCTCTTTCACACTTGTGTTGTTCTTTTCCGGTATAGAGTTCCGTCATCGGGGCTCTATGCCGGAAAAATCCTGATCAGGATTATCCCCATGCATTCTGAATGGAGAGAAATCCGTTCAGGATGCATCAGGATGTCTTCAGTTCCGGACCGGAAAGTTTTTTTGGCCGGAGAAAATACCGCAGCATGCTGCGCTTTTTGCTCCGGACAAAAATCCTGAACACTTGCCGCAAGGCCGGATCCGGAATTAATGCCCATTGAAAACAATGAATCCGGATCCGGCCTTAAGCTTAACATCGTTTCGGCGCATTGCCGGATCCGACGTTTAGCTTTTTCTGAATGGTTACCATGGCTGCCAGGACGCTAAAGTCCTGTTTGCCATGGTAAAGTGTATTGGGGAGCGGGGGAGCAGTATGCTTACTGTCCGTGCGGCTCCCGGGGCGCTCCAGAGTGACATCAGGGCGCCCCACGCGCATGGATGACGTGATCGCGCATGGGGCGCTCTGACATCATTCTGGAGCGCCCTGGGAGCCACACGGACGGTAAGTATACTGCTCCCCCACTCCCCACTACTACTATGGCAACCAGGACTTTAATAGCGTCCTGGCTGCCATAGTAACACTGAACGCATTTTGAAGACGGATCCGTCTTCAAATGCTTTCAGTTCACTTGCGTTTTTCCAGATCCGGCGTGTAATTCCGGCAAATGGAGTACACGACGGATCCGGACAACGCAAGTGTGAAAGAGCCCTAAGATTGCACCTCAATCAACAATTTATGGGATCATCAAGAACTTAAAGGAAATAGGTTCAATTCTTGTTAAGAAGGCTTCAGGACGTCCAAGAAAGTCCAGCAAGCACCAGGATCGTCTCCTAAAGACGATTCAGCTGCGGGATTGGAGTGCCACCAGTGCAGAGCTTGCGCAGGAATGGCAGCAGACAGGTGTGAGCGCATCTGCACGCACAGTGAGGCAAAGACTTTTGGAGATGGCCTGGTGTCAAGAAGGGCAGCAAAGAAGCCAATTCTCTCCAAAAAAAAACATCAAGGACATATTGATCTTCTGCAGAAAATATGGTGAATGGACTGCTGAGGACTGGGGCAAAGTCATATTCTCCGATGAAGCCTCTTTCCGATTGTTTGGGGCATCAGGAAAAAGGCTTGTCTGGAGAAGAAAAGGTGAGCGCTACCATCAGTCCTGTGTCATGCCAACAGTAAAGCATCCTGAGACCATTCATGTGTGGGGTTGCTTCTCATCCAAGAGAGTGGGCTCACTCACAATTGTGCCCAAAAACACAGCCATGAATAAATAATGGTACTAAAACACCCTCCAACAGCAACTTCTTCCAACAATCCAACAACAGTTTGGTGAAGAACAATGCATTTTCCAGCACGATGGAGCACCGTGCCATAAGGCAAAAGTGATAACTAAGTGGCTCGGGGACCGAAACATTGACATTTTGGGTCCATGGCCTTGAAACTGCCCAGATCTTAATCCCATTGAGAACTTGTGGTCAATCCTCAAGAGGCGGGTGGACAAACATAAACCCACTAATTCTGACAAACTCTAAGAAGTGATTATGAAAGAATTGGTTGCTATCAGTCAGGAATCGGCCCAGAAGTTAATTGAGAGCATGCCCAGTTGAATTGCAGAGGTCCTGAAAAAGAAGGGCCAACACTGCAAATACTGACTCTTTGCATAAATGTCATGTAATTGTCGATAAAAGCCTTTTAAACGTATGAAGTGCGTGTAATTATATTTCACTACATCACAGAAACAACTGAAACAAAGATCTAAAAGCAGTTTAGCAGCAAACTTTGTGAAAACTTATATTTGTGTCATTCTCAAAACTTTTGGCCACGACTGTACTCACAGTTTTTTTTTCAAGTATTGAAGGGACCTATCCAAGGATTTCATTGCAGACACTATTCTTGTCCATTTTTGCAGCTGACAATAGCCTTTAATATTCATGGTAGTGATAAAATTACAGAATGCACACGTAAGCTACCAGTCTTTCAAGGATCTTTTTTTTGGCAACAGAAAATCGTGTAAGTCCACATGCATCAGGCTTTAGCGTGCACCTACACTAGAACTTTACAGGCAATTTATTTTACCTATCTATTATGTATAAGAAAAAAGTTTACTTGTAAACTATCTCTTTTGTTTCTTTGACAATCTTCCCTGGATACTATACATTTATTTTCATCTAAACAACTGGAACAATTATGTTGAGGGTTACCTGGCTCTCACTATTTGCATATTGGGTTCATATGAGGATACAAAAACATTTCAAGGTGTATTTTGTTCCATGCCCAAACAAATATAGCCAAGGCTCTTTAATGGTGCAAATGAGGATCAACTAATTATGTTTCTATTTTATAACTGCAAGCATCTGCAGGTAATTATGTGCAATTATACTATCCGCAGCCTAGAGTGTCTTGAGGACCTTATATCATTAGTTGTCTACCTAGGAACTCAACAACTTAAATGCTGCTGTTTTGGTATCATTTCCATGTATGAAAAGAAGTGAAACATATCTGCTGAGACGGGATGTGTTCCGAGCTGGTCTCAATTTTGGGAAAATAAAATGAATAATAGTGCTTATTAGGAATTACATTGTTTGAAACTTGTGTCTTTCTCATTTTCTATTTAGCTATAGTGTTCCTCATATTCTTGGTATATGTTCCTATCTATCAAGTCAAGTTTTAACCATAACATAGCTGGGAGAGATGAGCGAAGTTTTGAAAAATTTTATTGGGCCAATTCGCTGAACTTTGGCAAATATTTGATTTGTTACAAATTATATAGGCACAAATCACTATAAATCAGGTATACCCGTACGTCACAGTGGCTGAGGGAATGTATAGAGTGGGCTTCTACATTGAGCCCACTCCATACATGGCAGGTGCCAACAGTATCATGCAGCAGACACCTAGCCGCAATCACAGGGAATGTTGATCCCACCGAACCCCATCATGTAACCCTTCAGATGCCGTAATCAACACCGATCGCGGCATCTGTGTGGTAAGACAGAGGGTTGCGGCTCCTTCTGTCTTCTGATTGGAGCTCCCACAGTAAAACCCCCAGGCTCCGATCAGTTACCATGGCAGCCTGTACACTTTTGAAGATTCCCATAGCTGCCATGGTAACCTCCCTGCTGTGCTGTGCACGAGGTACAACTACACAAGGAGCCCGTAAAAATGCTATTCACCCCTCCTTCCTTTCGAATTTTACATATAAAAATATATAAACAAAAAAATATATATTAGGGCTCTTTTACACAAGCGGATGCCGTGTGGGTAATCTGCTGCATGAAAGAGTGCCAAGCTCCGTTCCGGATAGCAGAGACACGGAGCATTATTATGATTAATAATGCTCCATACCTCTCTGTGATCTTTTTACTACAAAATCACAGTGAGATAAAGTAGTCACCGTGATTGTGTAGTAAAAAGGTCAGAGAGGCAAAGAGCATTATCAATCATGTTAATGTTCCGTGTCTCTGCTGCCCAGAACGAGGCTTGGCTGTCTTTCATGCAGTAGATTCAACGCACGGGATCCTCTTGTGTGAAAGAGCCCTTAGGTAAATGACTCGTTCGAAAATGTCTGAACTATTAAAATAATAATAAAAATTTCAAGTGCTGTGATCTCAGTAATGAAAAAAAATTAAACACGGAATTCGCGGTTTTTTATTTTGTCAATTTTTCCCCGCAAAAAAGGATAACAGTGAAAAAAAAAGTTGTACGTACCACTAAAAAGTTACCAAGAAAATCTAAATTGTGCCCCGCAAAAAAAAAGCAACCATAAAGCTCTGTAGACTGAAATATAAAAAAGTTATGTCTCTCAGAAAATGGTGCTGAAAATTTTTTTTGATTTTTTTTAAATGCTTTTTATTTTTTTTAAGTAGTAGATAAAAAATATATATAAGTTTGGTGTGACGATACGAGATTTGCAGCACCTAAAACTACGGATACTGGAAGCCTGTGCTAGCATTTCTCCTGCGGTGTTGCTATCAGTGTGTGAAGAGTGGGAGAAGAGGGTTGCATTGACAATCCAACACGATGGGCAGCACATTGAACACATTTTATAAGTGGTCAGAAACTTGTAAATAACTCATGAAAGAATAAAGTTACATTAAAACCAAGCACACCATTGTTTTTCTTGTGAAATTCCCAATAAGTTTGATGTGTCACATGACCCTCTTCCTATTGAAAAAACAAAAGTTGGATTCAAAATTTACGACTTCAAAATGGCCGCCATGGTCACCACCCATCGTGAAAAGTTTCCCCCCTCAAATATACTAATGTGCCACAAACAGGAAGTTAATATCACCAACCATTCCCATTTTATTAAGGTGTGTCCATATAAATGGCCCACCCTGTATATTTTAAAATTAACAAAAAAAAAATTAAAGAAATAATTCATAAGATAAGATAAGATCAAGGTGGAGTTACTTCACTCCGATAATGAAATGTAAAATTCAACATTCCCATTGAAGCATAAATCAAGACACAAACAAGATTATTTAGTAACATCCAGTCACATAAAATATTGTATCAAAATCATTTAAGTTTGGGGAAAAAGCAAGGGAGATGAAGGGGAAAGAAAAAAAAAATGGGGGGAGGGGGGAGTGAAGGGAAGTAGGAAAGTGAAGGGAAGTGGAGGAAAAAAAAACAACCTATATGTTCACTGAAGGTAAATATAACAAAAGCAAATTCTGTGCGAAAGGACATTCAAGCGCAGCAAGAAGGACTACCTCACATTTCTAAAAATGAATGAGGCATGGATCTCAGAGGAATTCAACACCTCTGATGACCACATGTCATTAAATTTCCTCATGCCAGCCCACACATATCCGCCACCACCCAGAACAAAGAATGGTCCTTGTCTTATGTATATACAGCGGCATAAAAGGCCTTTTCTGTAAGGTGAATGCCTAATGTTTGGGGCCTCTACTCTAGTGGACTACAATATAATTTTTATCCAGTGACCGACTAATCTACCTCCAGCCACATCATCACAAGCTCTTTTCTGTCAGGTGAATGCCTAATTTTTGGGGCCTGTACTGGCCTACAGTAAAATTTTTAGCTAGTGACCACCTAATGTACCTCCAGCCACATAATCACAAGTACTTTTCTGTCAGATGAATGCCTAATTTTTGAGGCCTTTACTCCTGTGGCCTAAAAAAATACTTTTCTAGGCTTCAGCAGGGCACATTTTTGAGAATTTCCCTTTAAGACGCATAAAAATGGCCCCTGATTAAAATACATGTTTTTGTTGGAATTTTTGCCAATGTCACTGTCCATGTTCTGGGACTATTTGTGCACTTCTAGTAAGTATTTAGTGGCTGCAACTATGACCTGAAGGTTCTTCAGGTTCGCCTGTCATTAAAATCAATGGGCCCCACCTCGAACGTGCGGTTCGCGTCCATCACTATTAGCCAATAGAAGCATGCGTGTCTTTCTCTTCATATCCCAACTGCCATACACACAGTCACATGTCCCTTATCAGCCAATAGAAGCTTGCAGGTCCTTAGTCTCCACATACACACAGTTTTACACCATGTTTCCATAACAACCCAGCCATTTTTTTTCACTGCTGCAGGTCATCTTTAAAGGGGCAGGGCACTGTGGATGAGACTGTTAAGGAAGCGGAGTGCTGTGGAGGTCACAGTTCAGGGGGCAGGTAGGCCATTCAGGCCACCCTCAAAAGACTGACTTAAAAACCCCGTCCCCAGGAACCGCTAAACCATGCCCCCCCAACCTGGCTAGGCCACACACCCTCCCACTCCACTGCCGACAGGGATTGAAAAAATGAAGGTAAAAATCAACTTCTGTCAGCTTGAGGGGTGGGAGGGATGGTGACTTTCTCCCTGCAGCTCACGCTCAGACAGCACAGTGCTGCTGTCTGAGATTGAGCTGTTCAAAAGGACATCCCTGTATAAGATATTCCCCAAAAATGTATTAGTCAATGGAAGCCTGGTCACATGATCCTTATTAGCCAATAGACGCTTGCAGGCCCTAAGTCTCCACATATATACAGTTTTACACCAGGTTTACATAACAACCCAGCCATTTTTCTTCACTGCTGTAGGTCAGATTTAACCCCTTCACGGTGGTGGGTGTTCAAATATGGCGCCCGCTCCTGCCCGCTGCGGGCGCCATAGCCGCGGCTGGCCGTCTGCTTCTTTTAGCAGACACCCCACATGTCCGCAAAACCCCTCAGATGCTGTGATCAATCCTGACCATGGCATCTGAGCGTGCTGAAACCAAAAGTGCGCACTTTCGGTTATGCTCCGGCTCCCTCGTGTGGCGATCGGAGAAACCGGAGCGTGTATGCATCAGCCCCTGTCTTTATAAATGACAGGAGGCTGCTGCATCGTATTTCCTATGGAGCCCTTGCCTGTAATAGAGCTCCTGAGGAAAGTAGTAAAATCATCATAGATTCCAATGCAAGTGCATTGGAGTCTATGATAACAGCAATCAGATGATTGATTGTTATAGTTTCCTATGGGAACTATAAAAAAAGTGTAAAAAATAAATAAATTTAAATTAAATTACCCCCCTTTTCCCCAAATAACTGGTCAGTTTTATCGAACATCGTAATACTTAAAGGGAACCTGTCATGTGGATATTTGATTATAATCTAACTAATTATATACAATTAATAACTACTAAAAAGTACCTTAGATGTATTAACTTACTGGTGTGACAGATGGTTACCTCATAATATACACACAAAGATGCAGCATGCCGTATGCTAATGAGCTGATTCGAGTCCTGAGTGATGTCATTGAGTCCAGCGTATATTTAATTAAGAGCTATAGCCACTCCCCTGCCCACCTGCTGCTGATTCCTATGGAAAATAACTGTCATTCAGCAGCAGGTGGGCGGGGAGAGTCAGGAGCTCATGAATATTTATGACTCATCATTATCAGCTGGAGCTTTTCAATACAAGATGTTGGCAGATTGACTGGGTCAATTAAAGAAAGGGACCCAGCATTTTGAAGAGAATCAGTCACTCATTTATGTTGCCCTTAGTTAGGACACCATAAAACTGGTGACAGGTTCCCTTTAAAACTGTGGTGGAATCGCTTTTTTTTTTGCAATTTCACTCCATTTGGAATTTTGTTCCCGCTTCCCACTACATCATATGCAATATTAAATGGTGGTGTTGGAAAGTACAACTTGTCCCGCAAAAAATAAGCCCTCATATGGCTATGTGAACAGACAAATAAAAAAGTCATGGCTCTGGGAAGGCAGGGAGCGCTAAACTAAAACGCAAAAAAAACAAAAAACTCCGGGCTTGGAAGGGTTATAGGGGCAGGGTACTGTAGATGTCACTGTTATAGTGGATACTGTCAATATCTTTTAATGACATACACAAATATTAAATGAAATAGATGAAATATAGGTCCTTCTGCTTGTTCTATATATAAATTTACAGATTAACTGAGATTGTGGCAGCAGTTCAACAAGATGCACATGGCGATTGCACTCAACCCGCACTGTCTCTGCAGTCTCCCTATGCTCTCTATACAGTGTCTAAAAACTTTCCCTAAGATTTCCCTTCACTGTTCCCTCATTCTCCCTAGCCAATATTCTACAATGAAACACTTTCTGAAACACTATCCCTAGCACATAAGCACTTGTCACATCTTTCCCTAAGCTCAGCTCACAGTGAAAAGGCCGGAGACCTCGCAGCATGAAGCTTTTTTAGGGTTGTGACAAAACAGAGGATGGCTATCTGGTGATTGGCGGGCTGCACGGCATTATGGGACATATCACATTCCCGGGCTTCTTACTTTCACTTTGTAACACATGCAACAGCCACTTTAGGAAAAAATCTTATTTGTTACCACGAAGCACAAGGAAATTCGGCTTTGTGAAGAATTAAGTTTTTCCTAAACTTCAGATCGAATTCTGCTTTGGATGCTTTGATTCGCTCAACACTAATAGCTGCTTTTCCTATGCTGTTTAAAGCATCTTAAATGGATATAGCTTGCACAAATAATTATAAAAAAATTTATGAAAATTGATAACATTGCTGAATCATTCAGAAACATGTATATGGCATTTGTACTAATTAAATATTATTGGATATATCTAAGGATATAACGATTTTTTAACTAATCAAGTTCCTCTTGCATGTCCCAAAACGTTTAGGTTCCAGTGAATAAAAAACTGGAGAAAACTGATTCAGATGAATCTCTCAAGGGGGCCACCCTTTTTACAGATCAGAAGCCAATACAGTAAACGTGATGGAATAGATTTTTTTCCACCGCCACTCTAACCTGACACATATCAGCAATCATTTTCCATCAGAGTACTGTCTTGTCCAGCCTCCTTTGTACCGTTAGAGATGGTATTCAGCACAGGTGACCTCCTCAAACCAAAGTGGACAAAATTGGCATTATTTATAAAAGTTAATCAGTATCACAGTAGTTGAATTCTTTGACTGTAGCCATTAGTACAGTAAGACTGTACTTATTATTTCCTATTTGCTGTTACACAATGGTTGTGTAACCACTGTGCCAACCAAACAGATTTGACTTTGGGCTAGTCCTAAGGGCATTATCCTGGCAGTCCCTGGTATTCATTTTTTAAACCCTATATAGGAATCTGAACTTTTCAAGTAAAACACCAGATTATAGTCTCCATTTTGTTTACAGCTGATCCACAGGGGTCAGGAGACACCTGCGCAGGCTACCAAGGGTCCAGGCAAGGCTGTACTCAGGAACAGACTGAGGTCAGGGCAGGTAGGATATTATCAATATGGTAATCCGAGCAAGAGTCTGAGTCAGTATAGAGATCAAGCAGAGTTCAGGTCACACATCAAAGAGTCAATTCCAAGAAACAGGCAGAAGTCAATACACAGGCAGACAAACTTAAACATCACACCTTAGCAGGTACTAATGACTATAACCTATTGCTTAGGCACCTTCCCACAGGGTTATGTGCCCTGAGTACTCCAAGGTGTCCAGCCATAGGCTGGTGAAGACTATGGTGAACACTCGCTGGCTTTTTAAGAGCCAGGGAAGCATGTGCACACCCTATGGGCACAGCAAGAGTAGCTGAGCCAGCAAGCAGGTTCTGCCTGCTTGGAGAGACAGAGCTACTCCAACAACCAGCCCTACTGGGAACAAGAGGACAACAGGAGCCCGGTTCATACTGCCGGGACAAGTGAGTAGAGCCATGGGACAAAACAACTCTTCATCTGTCTATGGCAAAAAATTCCCTCTCTCCCCACATACATTTCCTCCCTGGTAGTAGATTAACCTCTTCTAGGACATGATAAACCCACCCCTTTTGGTAAAACTTGGATTTTCTTGGATTTTATTATTTTATTATTATTATTATTATTACAAATCTCTTGTTTAAATTCAAAATTGCACTCTACTTGGTACATTTTCTTCAAATAGATCTGTGCACTGCATGGCTTCTTAATAAAAATAAAATAACATCTACTAAGCTACGGTAATTACCATTTTTGATCTCCTAAGCCTGAAAGACAGAGAGCCACCATTTAGTCAATGGTGTGACTCTGTTTATCATACACTAGCTGATGTCTCTTGGCTACTGGGGATAAGAGACCCCATGATAATCACACTCACTATAACACAAGTCTATGAATTTCTTATAAAAGATGACAGGTACACTTTGTATGTCAATGGGAAAATCTAGTATGTAATTTCTCTGGACTTTGATTGCAAACAACTGTCTTCTTGTCCTACTTTTTAACTTCTATTTGCAGCATCAATAGTAAGATTTCCCCATACAACATATATGTGGTGAATGTAATATGCCAATGTTTGGGTGTTAACCATTTTCCAAAATATGAATAGTAATCATGCTACATGCAAATATTTATCTGCCACAAACATTAAACATTCCAAATAAATACATTTTATTTTGTTTTATTATTTTTTCCAAGGGCCAAATGATTTCTGCATTTGTTGAAGCATTATTTACCAAACAGCAGCTGAACCAACTGGTACTGCAGCAAGTCACACGTTTTCTACATCCTGAATAATAAAGCTAGCAAACATTTGGCAGGCAGCTCTGTCCATCTGTGCGCGGGATCAGTGTTTTTCTAAAAATATGTTCAGAAAATGATTCCATTGTAGGGTTAAATCGCATATTAAATATAGTAAAATAAAATCTGTGACATCGGTACCCAAAGAGTAGATAATTTGACTTGCCGAGATGACCCGTGCTTTGCTGAAATCTATTTAATTAATTACAGAATCAGTCTAATTTGGGTGCCTAAATTCTGTAAATAAATTGCATTCAAATCATTGGGCTGGAAAAGGTGTAAAGAGCAAGCAGGTGTTGAGGACACCAGATGGCCAGAGACTCAGGGGGACAGGTAAGCCTGTCTGCAATTAATTCTGTTCCCTAACTGCCAGCCAATGTGTACAGTGTTGCCTCTGCTCTTCTGTTCCAGAGCCATCTGGCAGATTTTGTATGTTTTCAGCAGACTTCCCCAGTTGGAACTGCCAATGTTTCCGGTTTCTGACCTGAAGCTTTCCCACGGTTCTATCCCTGTGAGACTTCAACTTAATGCCAACTTTCTAATTGTTGGAATGATTTGTGATAAACACAAGTGGCCAAAAGATAATGAGAGGTAAAGTATATTTCACTGTATGGTATGCGATTATTGAGGAGGACCCTAGAATAAAAACTACTGGATCATAGGGACCACAATTTAGTATACAGCATAGGAAATATAAATACTTAGTTTAATTAAAGCTATAACTTTTATCATCTAAACTATTATTGTGTATTGATGAGGGTCCCTTTTCTGAGGGGGCCACTGTTGTCTTAAAGGGGTCTTCTGAGTATCTTATGCTGATGACCCATCCTCAGGATAGGTCATCAGTAGCTATGTAATTGGTAGGGTTGGACTCCCAGCACCCCCACTGATCAGCTGATTTAGGCGACCACGGCACTCCAGGGTGCACCTTGGCTTCCCCACAGCTTAGACAAGCGACTGTGCTTGGAATTGCAGCTCAACCTTATTCACTTAAATGGGACTGAGATGCGCCTAGGCTATGTGGTTGATGAACATGACATCAGTGGCCTATGAAGAGGCCACAGCACTCACAGCCAATCAGCAGGCGTCCCAGGAGTCAGATCTCTACCGATCAGATACTTGTCTATCCTGAGAATAGGTCATTAGTATTAAACACTCAGAAAACTCCTTTAGCTCTCTGTGTAGCTTTTAAAATATCAGTGATCGGTGAGGTAAAGGAGCACTTTGAATTAAGACCATAAGAAAGGTCCATACTGTATTAAGTATTAATGTGAACCTTGGAGTAAAAATGAAAGCTCTACCAGTTCTCCAGAGGCATGCCCTAACAAACCTCTCATGAATGCATCACTGCCCAGCAAAGAAACTCTGGAATACTGGTGTGAAAAAAAGAAAAGTCAAATTCAATTTGATAACGATTAATAACTAAGGTTTACAAAGTTAAGTAATCAAAAAATATATAACTATTAAAAACACAGAAAAAAAAATCAATAAACAATTAAATAAATACATGCCATCATAGTGAGCCATAGGGAAAAGAAAATACACTGAACAAAAATATAAACGCAACACTTTTGGTTTTGCTCCCATTCTGCATGAGCTGAAATCTGAAACATTTTCTACATACACAAAAGACCCATTGCTCTCAAATATTATTTAGACAAATCTGTCTAAATCTGTGTTAGTGAGCACTTCTCCTTTGCCGAGATAATCCATCCCACCTCATAGGTGTGGCATATCAAGGTGCTGATTAGACAACATGAATATTGCACATGTGTGCCTTAGACTGCCCACAATAAAAGGCCATTCTGAATTGTGCAGTTTGATCACACAGCACAATGTCACAGATGTTGCAATGTTTAAGGGAGCATCCAATTGGCATGCTGACTGCAGGAATGTCTAACAGAGATGTTGCCGTGCAATGAATGTTCATTTCTCTACCACAAGCCGTCTCCAAAGGCGTTTCAGAGAATTTGGCAGTACATCCAACCGGCCTCACAACCGCAGACCACGTGTAACCACACAAGCCCAGAACCTTCACATCCAGCATGTTCACCTCCATGATCCTCTAAGACCAGCCACCCGGACAGCTGCAGCAACAATAAGTTTGAATAACCAAAGAATTTCTGCACAAACTGTCAGAAAACGTCTCAGGGAAGCTCATCTGCATGCTCATCGTCTTCATGGGGGTCTGGACCTGACTGCAGTTCGTCTTCGCAACCGACTTGAGTGGGCAAATGCTCACATTCTATGGCATCTGGCACGTTGGAGAGGCATTCTGTTCACGATTGAGTCCCGGTTTTCACTGTTTAGGGCAAATGGCAGACAGCATGTGTGACGTTGTGTGGGTGAGCGGTTTGCTGACTTCAACGTTGTGGATCGAGTGGCCTATGGTGGCGGAGGGGTTAAGGTATTGGCAGGCATATGTTATGGACAATGAACACAGGTGCATTTTACTGATGCCGTTTTGAATGCACAGAGATACCGTGACTAGATCCTGAGGCCCATTGTTGTGCCATTCATCCACAACCATCACCTTATGTTGCAGCATGATAATGCACAGCCCCCATATTGCAAGGATCTGTACACAATTCCTGGAAGCTAAAAACTAAAAACTGAAAGTTGCAAACAATATGATATATATTGGTACCCTAGTGTTATTATTATTGTACCAACCAAAAGAATTAAGGTCCATTGACACAGCTTTTTTTTTCCCCGGGGGAAATTTGGCATGGACAGCTTGCCGAAGTTCTGCCCAGCTGCTGCGTTGTTTTTGCCTCCCAGTCTTTTCAGTGGGAGGAAGCACTGAAGATCGCGGCGCTGTGGTATAAAGCTGCGACTGCACCAAAAAAACGACATGTCTGAACTACTATTTGTAGTAATACATGAGTAGTACTGCACATAAGGAGTCCAGATAGACATTTTTTTATTTTTCTACTGTCCCCTGTTTCCCCACTGTCAGCACTCAAAGCTGCTCTGAAAAAAAGAGTCTACACTGCTGTGCTGTGCCAACATGCACAGCAGTCCCAACAATGTATTTCATTGTAGCTTTAAACCCAGCCAGAGTGGGAATAGGGAGCAGTAGGAAAATAAAATATAGTAATCTGGACTTCAAATCTGCAATACTACTGTATGTATTACTGGAAATACTAGTCCAAGATGGTGGTGACAGAACAGAGCTAAAGTACATTGCACCATCATTTTCAGGTGTCAGCTATATTGCAAAGCTGTTCCCCTGCTCTTTCTGCTGGGACTGGAGGTAACTTAGATCCTGGAAGTTTCACCACTTATGTGATGCAGTCAATGCTGACCGTGGCATCTAAATATTTAGAGAGGGGGGGGGGGGGAGGGCTATCTCTCACACCCTTGCACAAGGGTTTTCCCTGTCAGTAAGGAGCCTAAAAATGGCTCCAGGCCTGCCATATGCTAATGCATATTAGGACCTGTTTTGGGGGGGATTTAATAGGCATTCTGTTAGTTTTACTGCAAAACTGACACAAAGTGCAATACTGCAGTGTATTAAATGGGTGATCAGAATTAGAGATGAGCGAATTTTTCAAAAATTCGATTCAGCCAGTTCGCCAAATTTTTCTGAAAAATTTGCTTTGATCAGAATTTATTTGCGGCAAATTACATTAAAAAACAGCTATTTCCAGGTTGCAGGGAGCCTTTATGGGAGTGTAGAACACTGTGCCTTGCAGTAACACGCAAGGCACTGTGAGTCAGTATGACATGCAGATGACAGGGGTCACTCTTAGAATCACTGCACACTTCACTTATTTGGGCAGTCTCAGGTCCAAATCTGACCAAATAACTCAAGTATCAACTCAGCCGCAGGCTACATACACACGACCGTATGTGTTTTGCAGTCCGCAAATTGTGGATCCGCAAAAAAAAAACTGATAACATCCATATGCCATCCGTTTTTTCTTGCGGATCCATTGTAACAATGCCTAAAATGGACAAGAATAGGACATGTTCTATATTTTTTGCGGGGCTACGGTACAGACATACTGATGCGGACAGCACACAATGTGCTGTCCGCATTTTTTGCTGACCCATTGAAATGAATGGGTCCGCATCCTATCCGCAAAAGAAATGGGACGGACATGGAAACAAAATACGTTCGTTTGCATGTAACCTTACAGGTAGACGTTAGCGTCAAGAAGAAGCGCACTCCTTTTACACCCTCGTCAGCTGATTCCACATTGATGTCTACAGAACCTGTTCTATTAAACACTTATACAAGTAGAGCCCCCCCCGACAGAGTGGAGCGAGTGTCAGCAGTAAGTTCTTGTTGACGTCACTGATTATTTTGCCCTTCCTCTGATCCATCAGAAAAATAACTCACAAAAAACGGATCCTGTCTGTGGAGCATACACCTTCACTCGGTCAGCATTTGCTCAATAATCAATCAGTATTGCTAATATCCCCCAAAAACTGGAGTGGACCTAAAACAGAGATCACATGTGAATGGAATATTTGCATGTCTTCTGTGTTTTCTACCCACTCCTGCTTTTGACTACCAAATCATAAGCCAATTCTGATGGGATCATACAGGCCTTAAAACTGCTACACAGACAGGATCCATTGTGCGTCTCCTTTTTCCTTGCTTCTGACAGATCAGAAGAAAGGTCAAATAAATGATGATGTCAGCCAGGCTGAAAGCCAAAATAGTGGACCAGTCATTAAGTGGGGAGGGTGGGAATGACTGGTCCACTATTTTGGCTTTCCACTATTGAGGAGACCACAGAGTGGCCCAATGACAGGGTCTGGATTTGGCAGCAGTATGTGGAGGCCACCGAGTGGCACAATGACAGAGTGTGGTGGTGGTGGCAGCAGCATGTGGAAGTCACAGAATGGCACAATCAAAGAGTGTGGAGGTGGCAACAGCATGAGGAAGCCACAGAGTGGCACAATGACAGAGTGTCGATCAACCAAGATACTTCTGGGGGAACCTGCCTGGCATGAGCAGGCCTCTAGTAGCTACAGACAATGAGAAGACAAAGAGTCAAGATAGCTTTGAGCCCGAAAGAGTCGCGAAGTTCATCAAGATATGTCACTAAAGATTTGTGTAGTACAACCGAGTAGTACAACCGAGTCTGTAGTTGGCGGCAGCAGCAGCATCATTAGGAGAAGGCCACCACGTGGCACAAAGACATAGTCTGGAGGTGGCGGCAGTATGAGAAGGCCACTGAGTGGCACAATGACAGAGTCTGCAGATGGCGGCAGCATGAAGAGACCACAGAGTGGCACAATGACAGAGTCTGGAGGTGGCGGCAGAATCAGGAGGCCACAGAGTGGCACAATGACAGAGTGTGAAGGTAGCAACAGCATGAGTAGGCCACAGAATGGCACAATGACAGAGTCTGGAGGTGGCATCAGAATGAGTAGGCCACAGAGTTGCACAATAACAGAGTCTGGAGGTGGCAGCAGCATGAGTAGGCCACAGAGTGGCACAATGACAGAGTGTGGTGGTGGCAGCAGCATGTGGAAGTCACAGAATGGCACAATCAAAGAGTGTGGAGGTGGCAAGAAGAATTTGATCAGATCCTCCTGACAGCATTAGAAGACAAATTGATCTTGTCAGAAGAGCTTAAGTTCATGACTCCTAAAAATCCGCAGATACCAACTTTCTACGCACTCCCGAAAATCCATAAGGGGGTAGATCCGTTGAAAGGGAGACCAATAGTATCTGGGGTTGACTCCTTCTCTCAGAATACGAGCATTTATATTGACCAGGTTTTGAGACCGTTTATCTCGGCATTACCCTTGTATATTATGGATACGAAGGATCTCCTTTTGCGCATTCAGGATACTGCTGTGGAGGAAAAAACTTTTTGGGCCTCTATTGATGTTGAGGCCCTCTACAGCAGTATATCTCATGAATGGGGTGTCAAGGCAGTTAAGTATTTTTTGATGACTAGGGGTATTCCATTTAGGGCCCATAATTCCTTTGTGATTTCCATTCTCAGATTCGTATTAACACACAACTTCTTCTTGTTTAAGAATGTGTTTTACCACCAGCTCAGGGGCACCGCGATGGGTAGCCCCTTTGCATCGACGTACACAAATCTGCTCCTGGGCTGGTGGGAGGACCAACTTGTATTTAGCGATGTGAAGGAACTCTGGACCACCGACATTACCTTCTGGGGAAGGTATATCGATGATATCTTTCTATTGTGGGATGGTCCAGAGGTTGCCTTTAAGTCTTTTGTCACATCGCTGAATAACAATCCCATTGGTTTGAAATGTACCTGTGGGGCAGTTACCATCCAAACCCAGTCAAAATAGGCATTTCAAAGGGCCAGTACATCCGTATTAGAAGGAATTGCACTGATACCTCTACATTCATGGCACAATCAAAGGACTTAAGGGACAGGTTCTTAAACAGAGGCTACGTGGATGAGACATTGAAGAAGGCCTTCAGACATTCCCTGACTTATAATAGAAAACATTTTCTGGACCCCTAAAAAAAGTGTCAAGGACAGGACAAGATCATAAGGATTATCGGAACTTTCGATAACTCTCATGAGAGGATCTTTGAAATCCTGAGAAGACATTGGGATATCCTCTGAACAGATAGGGACCTCGTGGATGTACTCCCATCTAAACCAGGGATTACCTTCAGGAGGGGAAAATCGATAAGGGATCTCCTAGTACATAGTCTTTATACGACACCAAAAACCTCTGGCATCTGGTTAGATAGGAGACCGTTGGGAACATTTAAATGCAGTGGATGCATAGCATGTCCATTTATCACTATATCAAAAACCTTCAGAAGTGTCTCAACAGATAGAACCTTTGAGATAAGGGATTTTGATAATTGTAAGAGTTGTGGAGTGGTTTACCTGATAACATGTTCATGTCCGATGAACTATGTGGGCAAGACTAAGAGGGAATTGAGGAGGAGAGTGGGAGAGCACCTAGGAGATATTAGACATGGACGAGACAAACCCTTGGCAAATCATGTACATGAGTTCCATGGGGGCGATGCCAAATCCCTGGGCTTCCAAATTATTGACATCATCCCTCCCTCTCCACGTAAGGGAGATTGGGATAAGAAGATCCTACAGAAGGCGTGCCAGTGGATATATAGATTAAAGACATACAGTCCATATGGTCTCAATGAACAATTATCGTTTGGTTGTTTTTTATGAAATAGGTGCTTCCCCGCTCTCTCTCTCCTACTTCTCTTGTGCCCCTGTCATGTCCCTATATGTTTCATATCGCCCATTTGGACACGACTATTAATTTAGTCTTAGTGACCGTATGTCTGGGGCCCACCTCCTTGGATTGGCCCCTTCTCCTTCTCCTAATAAACCAACTACCAGTGGTGATTTAAGTTATATCATTAATCCAGTCATTTTTTTAATTATCGGATCGAAAGTGATCCTATTATATATATCATGTAGCTGGAATGGGGTCTATCTTATAATTGGAGTTTCCCCGTAATGGCCAAAAAGAATGTCCTATTTGGTAGAACCAAGGCGTTTTGACAATGATTGTCCAAACTTCATCATGTACCATATATCCCCCCCTCCCCTCTCCCTCTCCCATGTTAGTATATAGAAAATTAATTATTTTCTCATTATATTAATACAAATCGATTCCCATATAGATATCTTATAGAAAGGGAATATGATGTTGAAAGTATCGGCACATCCTGACACTGAGATATTGAATCAGCTGAAAGCCGTATGTACCGCTGGGAGTATGATATCTGTCTAATCCAGTTGCGATCGGACTTCTGAATCGTATGGCGGAACACAATTTGCGTTTCAGGATGACGTCTGGTTTTGCGGAATGCGACTTTGCACGTCACTTCCGTTTTTTTACATCAGATCCTGTTTGTGGAATACATTTGCGTTCCAAATCGACGTCCGCATGCTATACTGATGCTGCACTCGGTTAGAGGGTGATCTTTGATTGAATTAAGAAATACAGCATTATTGGGATCGATCTAACAGGGGACCATAGTTGTACTAGAGTTTGATCTAGGAATGTTGTTGTGTCATCCATGGGAGAGGGATAGTGTTCTAAGGGGGAGGAATCTATTAGGGGAGGACCCTTTATAAGGCGCTGATTTTGACTTAGGCTACTTTCACACTAGCGTTCGGGCGGATCCGTTCTGAACGGATCCGCTCATAATAATGCAGACGGAGGCTCCGTTCAGAACGGATCCGTCTGCATTATTTTTAGCATAGAACAGCTAAGTGTGAAAATAGCCTAGTACGGATCCGTCCAGACTTTCAATGTAAAGTCAATGGGGGACGGATCCGCTTGAAGATTGAGCCACATTGTGGCATCTTCAAACGGATCCGTCCCCATTGACTTACATTGAAAGTCTGGACGGATCCGCACGGATCCGCACGCCTCCGCACGGCCAGGCGGACACCCGAACGCTGCAAGCAGCGTTCAGCTGTCCGTCTGTCCGTGCGGAGGCGAGCGGAGCGGAGGCTGAACGCCGCCAGACTGATGCAGTCTGAGCGGATCCGCCTCCATTCAGACTGCATCAGGGCTGGACGGCTGCGTTCGGGTCCGCTCGTGAGCTCCTTCAAACGGAGCTCACGAGCGGACCAGCGAACGCTAGTGTGAAAGCAGCCTTAGACTTGGGAACACCGGTCATCTATTGCCTTCACCTGGGCTCCTACTCCTGGAGGGTCTCGATTGAGGGACACAATATAGAAAATCTCTATTATGAGACACTGCTGCGGGAGCATCATTCTCCTCTTCCCCTGACGAACCAGTCAGAACTTATACTGGCTGGGGAAAGTAATGTTGGGATCTGTGTTTTTTTTTCTTGTTTTCTTTATGTGTCACATCTATGTTCTCTGCTTAGTGTCATTGAGGATAGGGTAATACAGGGTGAGCCAGGTTAGGCACGAGGACAGGGAGACCCTACCTTTAAGGGGTGTCTCTGGGCTGAGTCCAGCTAGGGTTACGGAGGGAAATGTGTAGGATAGGCTTTTTTATTTTGACTCTCTAGAAGGGTGTCATAATCTATTGGGTATTATTTCTCATCACCACTACTGCCTCTGGACCACCCCGGATTTCATCAGTATTAAATGATCACCTGGTTGTTTTTTCACCAGTGTTGGATTACCACCTGGTTGAGAAACACTTCATCCAATGGTATCTCAGCTAACCGTGAGTAACAACAGAATACTTCTGAAGTGAACTGACCATGCTGTATATTCGTTATTCTATGATGGTCTTACGAATATCAGGTGATCACTGAGCTGAAAACATTGGTTTATTGAATTTGATTGATTCCTCAGCTGTTTACGAATCACATACTGAATAACCCTACGTGGGTGTATTCACATGTACTACAAAAATACCTTTTGATTCTGAGCATGATGACATAATATGTATTGTATATGTGTTTTCCTGACCTTTTTGTTACATGTAGTCCGGCTGTAGGCCAGATTTTAGTAGAAGATTAATAAAAGGTATATTTTTATTGGGAAGGTGTTCTATATTGATTTATTCTTCCCCTATATATATTTACTGCAAAAGCGTTTTTTTTTATGTGGTATAGTTTTTCGACTGAAATACTTTAATAGAGATTTTACAGCATATAACTACAGAGCTGAACGCGGAATAAAATTAGTTTTTCCACCGAAATATGTCAATAAATATTTTGCCACATATTATTGCAGAGCTGAACGCTGAATAAAATTTGTTTTTTGACCGAAATACGTCACAAAAGATTTAACCACATATTACTGCAGTGCTGAACGTTGAATACAATCTGTTTTCCCACCTAAATACGTAAATAAAGATTTTACTACATATAACTGCAGCGCTGAACGCTAAATACAATGCAGAAGTGAAATGCGTATATATTTTTCCTTTTTTGGACTGAAATAGGCCACTAAACTCTTTCACAAATAAATGCAACAGTGAAGTGTCTATATTTTTTCCTTTTTGTACTGAAATAGGCCACTAAACTATTTCAACACAAATAACTGCAGAAGTGAAATGTGTATATATTTATCTTTTTCCACAGATATAAGCCACTAAAGGCTTTTCAACATAGCACTTGCACCCCAATTGCAAGAACAAATTGAGTTGTGTAATGGCTATTTGGATCCCCAAATAATGTTTCCCTGCACTTGTAAATCGCATTTTTTTTTCACAATGAGGTTTTTCTAGCACTGTCCCAAGCGAGATCAGATGTCTCTCCCTGCACTAAGATGCTCTGAAATGATTCCTTCCTATCCTTTCCCTGCACTTGTAAATAGTTTTTTTATATTTTTTTGGATGTAAGAGGTTGTAATATTTTTTTGGATGTATTGAGGTTTTTTCAATTGCTGTCCCTAGCGCCTTTTCACGTCTGTCCCTGCACTCTGAACACTGGAAAATGTCGCCGCTGCATTCATAGAGCTGTGACATCACAGGGCTTGCTGACTGCTGATTGGCTGCATGCATGGCATTATGGGTCAGTCCCCCTTACCAGAGTTCCTTACCTCATGTCCTCACATGTGTAGCCGCCATTGTAGACGCCATTTTAGGAAAAATTGCGATTAGTTACCACGAAGCTCAAGGAAATTCGCATTCGTTGCAAATCAAATTTTTCCTGAAATTCGGATCGAATTCCACTTCGCCATCTTCGATTCGCTCATCCCTAGTTTACAACCAGGGCAGTTTCTAGGGAAATTCACCAACAGGGCGAACATCAAAAAAGGGCCCCTTGCCCCCAGAATGTGGCCGGATCTCTGCCGTATCCCACTGTAGTTAATGGGGGCGGCGAGCATTCAGTCTGCATCCAGCAGTGCTGGATCCAGTGAATTGCGGCAGGCTGTTCTCTGCTGGAACAGGCTGCCAAAATAAAAAAAAGCAGTTGTGAAAGTAGCCTAATACAGTGCCACATACCTCTTACATCCAGTGACATCTCCTTTGATTTAGATGTTCTCTTTCTTTATCTTCTCCATTCAGACCGCCATGATGATTTCTTTCAGCCATCTCTTCTCTCTGTAGAGTTTGACAGACATCTTAGTTTCCTACTTTCCCATCATCCTCCCACCTTCTCAACATCCCATCATGCACCCCCAAAACTTTACTGCAGAAACAGGAAAAAAAAATGAAAATACTAGTTACACAGATAGCGCCCCCTTAAATAATTATTGGAACACAATGCTCTAAAAAATAACTGCACCCAGCAAATAGTGTCCCTGACACTAATAGTGTAACCATGATGTCCCCCAAAAATAACTGTGCTAAGCTGATACTGTGCCAGGGTGCCCCCACAGTAATAGTGCTCCCCAAAATCCCAACAATAGTAATAATTCTGTGCCAGAGTGCACTTAGTAGTAATAGTGCTCCTACAGTGTCACCAACAGTAATTGTGTCCCAGAAGTACAGTAATAATGCCCCTAGTAGTAATAATTCTCTTTATAATGTGTGAAGGTAGAAAAACACCCCCCTTATAATGTGCGCCAGTACAAAAAATGCCCGTTGTGTGTCAGTAAAAAAATGTAATAAATCTCTTAGTGCCCCCAGTATAGCCAATGTCCCCATAATTATCTCATGTGTTACAATGACCCGTACTGTGTGCCACTAGAAAAAACACTTAGTGCCCCCAGTTGAGCTTAGGTGTCCATAGTGCCCCTATAATTTGTGCCAGTATAAAATACTCCTATATAGTGCCCCCAGAAGATGCCCCATAGTGCTCCTCCCTCATCCCCATGGTGTCTTCCATAATGTGCCAGTATAAAATGCCCCTATAGACTGCCCCACATAGATGCCCCCATAATGTTCCTCCCCCTCCTTCCCCAAAGTGGCACCAAAATGGGTGCCAGTATTAAATGCCCCTATATAATGCCCCCATAGTGCTCTTCTTCCCCACTTCCCCATAGTGCCCCTCATAATGCGTGCCAATAAATAGAGCCCTCAGTAAATGCTCCCATAGTGCTCTTTTACCCCCACTTCTCCATAGAGCCCCCCATAATGAATTCCAGTATATAGGGCCCCAGTAGATAAATGCCCCCATAGTGCTCCTTTTTCCCCCACTTCTCCATAGAGCCCCCCAATAATGCGTGCCATTACATAGGGCCCCAGTAGATGCCCCCATAGTGCTCAGTCCCCTCTCCTCTATAGTGCCCCTGATAATGTGCCAGTATATAGGGCCCCCATAATGTGCCAATATATAGAGCTCCATAGTGCTTCCCCCTCTTCTCTATAGTGCCCCCCATATTTTGGCAGTATATAGGGCCCCCATAGTGCTTCCTCTCTTCTCCATAGTGCCCCCCCATATTGTGCCAGTATATAGGGCCCCCATATTGCTTCCCCTCTTCTCCATAGTGGCCCCCATAGTGCTTCCCCCTCTTCTCCATAGTGTCCCTCCATATTTTGGCAGTATATAGGGCCCCCATAGTGCTTCCCCTCTTCTCCATAGTGCCCCCCATATTGTGCCAGTATATAGGGCCCCCATAGTGCTTCCCCTCTTCTCCATAGTGGCCCCATAGTGCTTCCCCATCTTCTCCATAGTGCCCCCCATATTTTGGCAGTATATAATGCCCCCATAGTGCTTCCCCTCTTCTCTATAGTGCCCCACCATATTGTGCCAGTATATAGGGCCCCGACCCCCCTTCTTGCCACAGTATACTATAAATAATAAAAACAATAAACACATATACTTACCTTATGCTGCTGTCAGCGATGCGATGCAGGCCTCTTCCGGCCTGTGTCCTGCGCTGTACGGCTCAGGCGGCGCGATTACGTCATTGCGCTTCCTGCACCGGCCTCTGATAGGCTGCAGACACTAGGCTTGTAGTCTATCAGAGGAACGGGCAAGGGAGACGCCTTTCCCCTTCCCCGCACCGTTCATCTGTATCGCTGTCCTGAGGACGGCGATACAGATGAATATGAAGATGAGCGCTTCCACAATGGAAGCGCTCATCTCCACTCCTGCTGCCTCTGGACAGAAAGGGCCACCCTCCGGCGCTGGGCCCTGCTCACGGTGCCCCCCTCATCTGTCCTGAGTGATGCGCCCCATGCGGTCGCACCTCTCGCCCGGCTGTAGAAACGGGCCTGGTTACCACGAAGCATGAGGAAATTCGCTTTCGTTGTGAATCACATTTTTCCTAAAATTCGGATCGAATTCCTCGTCGTGAGCTTTGATTCGCTCATCTCTATACAGAATATCACATGTTTAAGTACCAAAAAATATACATAATTAGTATCACATGTAAAATGAAATTATCACATTTTTATCCTGTGTTGTGAACATCATAAAAAAATGTACAATATAAAACTGTAAAATTGCTGTTTTTTGTTCATTCTTCCTCAAAAACTATAACTCGCAAAAAAGTTCTCATACAGATTTGTCAATGGAAAAATAAAAATGTTATGCAGCAACATAAACAATGTATTTTCAAAATGTTATTTTAGTTTAATTGTGCAAATGTAGAACAACATAAAAACTGCCTAATTTTTTGGGCTACACCTAGCTTGCTCTGGACAGCGCTGCAGAATCAGATTGAGAACTCACCGCACTGCTTCTTCCAGTGCACGCTGCACAGTGATCTGACATAAAACAGTGTCAGGTCATAGTACGTGTACATCCTAACACTGTATGCGGTCAGGACACAGTGCACAGTGGGACCCGGAAAATCAGGGATGGTGAGTTCTGGTCTGCGCTGCCCTCACTTCCCAGTGCCTCCCACATGCTGATGACCATTTGGACTATAGCATTTGGACTATAAGATACACTGCCACTTTTCCCCACTTTTGCAGGGAAAAAGTGTGTCTTATAGTCCAAAAAATATATTATATAAATTTGCTATTTCCAGACTTTTTCTAACCTGCAGAATAATGTCATCATGCGACTCATCCGGCACAGTAAAAAATAAAAGCCAAAAAGCAATGACGGAGTGGCTGTATTGTTTCACGCCTTGACACCAAAAAAAATGTATAAAATGTATACAATGCATTAGATGTACCGTATTCCTTAATGCTGTCAGAAATAAAAATTATCCTAAAAAGAAGCCTTCAGAAATTGATGTTGAAGAAAACAAGTTATAGCTTTTGAAATGCAGGGATGAAAAAATGAACTGAAAAAAATAAAATTAAATTGTCATTTCCTGAAGTTCAAAATATGTGGTGTCCTTAACGGGTTTGTGGGATTTGGTGAAGAAAGTATGAAATGTGAATGCTATAGTATTATCTAAAAATAATTAAGAAATATATCTAACTAAAGGAAATGTGTGTTTGACATGCACCCAAAATGCAATATACATTCCTCCAGGCTGGTGGCTTATGAATATTCCTCCTCAGCATTTCCTTCTACAGAGTCACCAGGGAATCTTGGGCAAATAACAAAAATCAGCAATTTAAGAGTTTCTTGTAAAGTTTCCCATTCAGTATTGTTTTTAGCTCCATTCACTTGTTAATCAGTATTTTTCTCCTTCCTTACTTAAAACTTTCCACCTCTCGTTTTCTCCTTTTCTATTTGTGTTGCAATCAGCCTGAGGCTCTCGCATTAAAAGTATGGAGCCTGGAAAGTACTTGTGCAGTGAACATGAATTACACAAATCTTGTTTTAAGTTAAATATAGAAAACAAGGAATGTTGATAGAAGGATAATGATACAAAACTACAGCATTTTCACTGTAGGTTCACTTTATGGTTCAAAAACTTTTTTAAGGTACGTACATGTAGCAAACTACATCAATAAGGTGAGAAATAAATTAAGCATCATACATCGGAAATTACATATTTCAATACTAATCCACCTGTTTCGTGTATCAGAGCAAAGATAATAAAAGGCAGATAATATACAGGTGGACTCGCAATGTATACAGTCGGTTTATACCTCTAATAAAGGAAAGAACAAAGAATCCGGGGACATCCCGGTAAACACGTAAACAGACTAAAATACACATGACAAGGGAAGGACAACACAGAAGGATCAGCTGGGAGGGAGGGGAAAGGCAGGGGGGGGAGTATCTGTATGTCAAGAGTCTAGACAAACAACTCAAGAGGCATCTGAGGGTAAAATACCAGAAGCCACCCAAGACGAGAACGCAACTGAAGAGTGAAACTGATTCCAGGGATTCCAGACCTGAAAAAAGGCCAGAGAAGCGTTACGGTCCGCAGCACCCAATTCCTCCATATGCACCAGGGAGTCAAGAGCAGTGACCCAATAAGACCTCTCTAAGCTCTATGCCGATTTCCACTTATGAGGAATGATTTTTTTTACAGCTAATACAAACAAATGTAGGGACCCCTTTTTAACTTGAGCCACTCAATCAGAGAAAATTGACAATAGTGCGATGGTAGGTGATGCAACCACATTGGTTCCACATATATGGTTATGAAGATAGAAGACTTCATCCCATAGATGTGCAACCCCAGGACATTCCCACCAGATATGCAACATGGTGCTAACACCTGAAGAGCACCTCCAACATGTAGTAGGTACTGCCGGATAAAATTGATGAAGTTTAACCGGGGTCCTGTACATCGAGTCAGTATTTTGTAATTAAGTTCTTGCAAATTGCAAGATATCGACAAAAGTGTGGATGAAAAGCAATGACCTTTTCCACTGCTCGATAGTGTACAAGGAACCCAGTTCGCCTCCCAATCGGTCATATATTTATGTTTGGTGCGAATGGGCTCACTGATAGAGCCCCCAGACTCCTCGGCGCTCATCATAGCGTATAGCAATTAAATGGCATGTTGGGACGTATTGCCTGCTACACAGAGTTTCTCGAAGTCGGATAACCCAAGGTGCATCTGCATACCAGGTATCAGGGAGGAGACAAAGCTACTAAGCTGAAAATAAAGAAACCATTGCCAAGGAGCCAGAGGGATGATATGTGAGATGCTATTTAAGGGTAGGATCCCCTGTTGGTTACATATATCTCGTATCCTTACAGGAAAGGTGCTGTGGGGGGCGAAGACCGGGGTATTTAGAAGACTCTGTGGTAAATCTGAATGTTCAGACAGAGTAGTAAGAGGGCCTAGAATGTTTGCAAGACGGAGCTTGACTGCAAATCATGTTCTGGCAAAAGAATAGATAAGCTAATTAGATTTAGACTGAGATAACTTATAGAATGCCGTCTTTGGTAACCAGAATATACCAGTCGCCAGATTGGGGGCCTCTTCGAGTTCTAGTTCTACCCATAACTTTGAAGAGCGATTATTATGTAAGTCTAGGATATAGTTTGTAATCGTAGCTCTATAATAAGTGAGAAGGTTGGGAAGAACCGACGATTTAGCCCTCGTGAGTGTCGCAAAACTTAATCTAGCCTTAGAGTTATGCCAAATGAAGCGGGAGATTAAGCTTTTAAGTCTGTTAAAATAGGTGAGGGGGACTTCACACGATATTGTTTGAAACATATATAGGAGCTGGGGTAAAATATTCATTTTGATGGTGTTGATTTTACCAAACCAGGATATGTAGAGAGGAGACCACTTATGGAGATCAGCCTCTACAGTTTTAAGCATGGGTTGGTAATTCAGTTTAAAGAGGAGAGAGAGATTTGCAGTGATATGAACTCCCAAGTGTTTGATAGACCGGGATGCCCACTGGAAAGGAAAGGAGTCTTTAAGAGAAGTCTCCTCTCTTATAGGTAGCAAAATATTTAATATCTTAGATATTTGGACATTAACTTTAAAATTACTAAAGGGACCAAACAGCTTAAATTCCTTAAGTACGGATGGCAGACCGATTCTAGGATTTGTTAGAGAGATGAGCAGATCATCAGCAAATAAGGATAATTTGTGCTTGGTGTTGCCAACTTTGAAACCACTGATGGAGGGGTTCGCTTGGAGGGAATTTGCAAGGGATTCCATAACTTAAATGTATAGAAAAGAGACAGGGGGCATCCCTGTCATGTCCCGTTCCGTATCAGAAATGGAGAAGATAACATTCCATTAACCAATGCCAGAATTTATGGGAGCATTTTATTACCTAAACCTATATGAACTAATGTTTCTTTCAAAAATTGCCAGTTGACCCTGTTGAATGCCTTTTCAGCATCGACGGCTTGGAAACATAATGAAACTTTGTGTCATTTCGCCCTGGCTATTAGGCTTAGAGATTTAAGGGTATTGTCTCGGGCTTCACGGCCCGGGACAAATCCCACCTGCACCCTATGTATGCATTCTGGGATAAAAGGTTGTAATCTCAGGGCGAGAAGTTTAGCATAAAGTTTAAGGTCAATATTCAAGATGGATATGGGCCTGTAGTTTGAACAAGCTGTATGGTCTCGCCCCAGCTTGGGAATAATAGTTATGTGCGCTTGTAGGGCCTGAAACGGGAAGGGACAGTCCCTAGAAATAGAGTTAAAAGTGATTGCAAGGGTAGGGGTGATGTCATCTGCCAGAAACTTGTAGAAACGGGGTGACAACCCGTCAGGGCCTGGACATTTACCGATTTTCAAATCGTTAATAACGCATTTGATCTCCGATTGAGTAAAGTCTCCCTCCAGAGAAGCCACTGCGTTGCTGGGAATACGTTTAGGTCTAAAACGGGAAAGATATTGTCGCATATCTTCTCCCAATTATACAAAGGCGAGTAATATGATCTAAATTCTGAAGATCTCTCGGACGGCGCATGGATTAGACCTCGCGAGGAAGAATTTAGGGCCCCTACATGGGTCAAAGGAGCTCTGGGGTGAAGCGCTCTAGCGAGCCACTTCCCACTCTTGCTATTATATTCGAGACACCCTAGTTTAAATTTGTCCCTAGCACATAGGGATTTCTGTTCTAGGATCTGTAGAATTTGCTGTCGTAAAAGGGCGATATCTATCTTAAGGACATTATTGGGACAAGCCTTATTTTGAGTTTCTTTACGGTCTAATTCAGACAGTAGACCTGATAACTTATGGGTAAGTTCTTTTTTCAGTCTGGAGCCATGCGAGATGAAGATACCCCGCAACACACACTTAAGGGCTTCCCATTTTACCGGTGGGGGGGTGGAGTCATTATGGTGGTCTGAGCTAAAATCTTTTATGGCCTTCCTGATATCAGCTAGACAGGTAATATCATTCAATTAATTGTCGTTCAAACACCACGAGAATGAACGTGGGCGAAAATCTTGACATGCAAGGAGGCCAGAAACTGGTGCGTGGTCAGACCAGATGAAATTATCAATGGAGCTTTTAGGGCTGGAATCTAGGAGCTTTTGTGATACAAATAGTAGGTCTAGCCTCCCATAGCTATTGTGGACTTGGGAATGAAAGCTATAGTCCCTAACGCCAGGATGCAGAACACGCCATAGATCAACCAATCGAAGAGCTGAGAGCTCGGTTTGGATGTTTCGGAGAGACACCAAGGAGACTGAGGACCTACCGGATGATGCATCAATGTCAGGGCCCATCACCAAGTTGAAGTCCCCGCCAAGAATGATTGAAGACCTGTCAGCAAATCTGGAAGACTGGACCTGAAGGAGGTTTGACCCTGGTTGGGAAAATATACATTAGCCACAGTGAACACTGGTCGACTGAGAGCTTCAGAAAGAGAAATCTACCATTTTGGTCTATATCAGAGGATATAACAGTGTCGTAGGATTTTATGGAGCGCTATGGACACTCCTCTGGCTTTACTGGTTGGATTGGGGCTGTGGAACCATGAGTGATAATATCTATTACTACACTTCGGAATAGAGGAAGCCTTAAAATGAGTTTCTTGGAGCATGGCTATCATAACCCTCTTTTTGTGAAAACAATATAATATCTGACTCAGTTTCTCAGGCTTATTAAAGCCACGGACATTATACAAACAAAATGAGATAGGTGTCATCTAGTAGATTATGATACAACCCACAGAACCCAAAGGTGAATAGCTTAGATTAACTGTGGAAAGAGGGGGGGGGGGGGGGAGGCACACTATGTGAGTTAGACAGACGTTCAGACACAAGACTCAGGGGCACAAGAAAAAGACCAGATGAGAGAGGCTCAGTGAAACACTAAGTAGTGACTTTTGTCACAAGCGACAGCAGGAGTCACTAACCCTAGAAGAGGGAAGAATAGGAAAGGCGCAGAACCGCCTTACTAGACTCGGCAGCAAATGGTAATAACCTTGATAAAATAGGACAGGACAGGACATGCAGAACATTATGAAAAGAAAACATAGCATAGAGTAGAACCCATAGAAGGATCTCAGTAAGGTGAGGACAGCAGAAACAGAGAATAGGTAGAAAGACCCAAAAAGGGCATTGACCACATCACTCACAGCCGTCAGGGGCCTGGGACCCCCTGGAGGGCCTCTTCTGCTTAGGCATGGATTTCTGTCAATGCTCCCTGCGCGGGAGGGCAATGATGTCGCTTGGGCATGGCCAATCTGGAAGCTCCACTCGAGGTAGGTCGAAGATCGACAAAAGGCGTGGCAAGTCCACTAGAGATTTGAAGACCGCAGATTTTCCACCTCTGGAAGTAAATAGCTGAAAAGGATATCCCCATCTGTACGTTATGTCGTTGGATTTAAGCACCTCCAGGGGCGGCTTCAGAGCTTTGCAAAGCAACAATGTGTGCCGCGCTAGGTCAGGTAGAATCATAATCTCCTCGTTTCCAAAGGAGGCAGGATCCATGTTCCTGGAATCTTTCAGGATCGCCTCTTTGTCCTTATAGAAATTAATCCGGCATATAACATCACGCCGACTGGAGGGATCACCCGATTTAGGGCTTAAAGCTCTGTGAATACGGTCAATTTCTACAGGTTGGTCAGCAGGCCTAGACAACAATTTGCCAAAGAGGTAGCCCAGGGTACCAGATCTTGTGCGTGAACTGATTCCAGAAGGCCTCTTATACAGAGGTTGTTCCTCCTATTACGGTTCTCCAAATCGTCCAAATGAGTGAGTATATCTTGTAGTAGGTTGGTATGCTTAGAGAGGACATGTTGATAAGAATCAAGTGCTGAGAATATTTGTTCCTGGGAGGACTCAATGTCATCTACCCTCTGACCCACTTGTTTGAGGTCTTGATGTAGGGAATCTATGTCTTGCTTGTGGGACGCTTCTAGTCTGTCAAACCGAGAGTCCATCTCACTTTTAGTGGGAAGAGCCCATATGTGAGCCTTCCAATCCCAATCCCCACAGAACTCTGAGGTATCCCCAGAGCTCACTGACCTGAGCGGCTGACTAGCAGGGCCGCAATGGAGAGGTGAAGCGCTGGGAGATATGGCTGAGGCTGCAGACATGGCTGGAGAAGATGAGGCGCCCGATGCGACTGCACTTGTGGGACCCTGGCAGCCGAGGAACATGTGGCTCCTGAACAACAGGCTGCAATCGGGAGGTCTCACCGAGGTCTTCAAGCTGGCTGTGCTGATTAAAGAAGCGGGATATGGCACCCGCGGAGCTTAGAGAAGGTGCTGGGGTTGATGAGGATCTCCTCCTGCGTTCCTTCATGGGGGTGAGATGTCCTGCGATATCCTGCAGAGCAGTGTAGTTCCGGGGTCGTTTGGGAGCTCAGAGAGTGCACTCCTTACCGCGCCATTAGCAAGCTCCGCCCCCTGTAGGTTCACTTTAAAGGGAATCCATTACCACATGCCTGCATATCAATACAAATAAATTTAGATCTCCACTGGTCTCCTGAGTAAAATGTTCTTTCTCCCACCCTGATTTCTGCCTGCATTCTGGAGAAATTCTTGTCTTTATGGAACTCAAAATAACTGCTCAGTGCAACGAGGGTGTCACCGCTCCACCCCATTGTACCAAATGCCATGCTCCTTATTACTGCCCACCCAGATTTGAGTAACAAGGCTGGGCAGTGGTGATGTAATCTTACCTTGCTCAGGCTGTCAAGACAGGCAGAAGGGTCTGTAACGCAGATGTGCAGCACGCCAGACCTGCAGGGTATTGCAAAGTGAGGTCACGGTTATGGGCAATGGAGGGTTACTCACTGTTTGTAGGAGAACCCTTGCCAGGCATGCGGCAGTGAAGAAGAGGCTGACACAAAGTTCCTCTGGGGCACACTCTGTAAGGACCAGGCCTGATGGTGGATGAGGTGCCCTGGATGTTGCAGGTGTTTTGAGTGCCTGGGGCAAGCTCCCTTTAAGGATCGTGACACCAGTGCCTGTAACGGTGGCACACTGGTTTCCAGTAGCAATAAGTGAGGTACACAGATGGTATGGTGAATCAAACGTTGTTTTACTGGTAACAGTCCAACTTTGTACAATAAAGTGATCATACAGTCCCTTGCATTCAAATGCTTCACAAGCAGGCTTATTCTCAATTCTGGCAGGTATAATCTTGCAAGATACTCGGAAGGTAAACGATCAATGCTTCTTAGACAAGGCCGCACTATTTCACAGCTATTCTGGCTGGCTGTATCCCAAGGCCCGTATGCCTAAATTCTGGCTTCTATCCTTGGCAATTAATCTTCCTCCCGTATTAATCCTTGCGCTACTTTATAGTTCCTCTGCCCATCAGCTTACTTATCTTAGCTGGATCCACTGGCACTGCTTGGTTGAAGGGTACTGCAGGTTTCTTCCAGGGGGCAAATCTCTACTACTGGGGTTGATTCTTCTGAGCTAACATAGGCTCATTAACATCAGGCTGACTAGGCTTCACTTCTAGCCACCTGGACTGAACTAACTCTCCCCTGTCTGGGCCTACCTATATATACTTAGGGCTCTCTAGCTCCCTCTAACGTCTGGGAGGCTGAACTACACCCTAACAGGTCTGACACCCAGATAATACAGGAAAATGAACATTTAACATCACACTAATGCAATAGACATGTTAACCCTTGTGTAGTGCCCACCTTTACCTAGTGGGACACTACAGATGCTCCAATCCCTGAGGAAAACACTCAAGTGTGAGAGTACAGGGCCAGGCGAGATAGCGTTGCCACTGTCTGGCCATGTCACTCAAAGCTGAGGGATTAGGCAGCAATAAGGAGTTTCACTTTTAGTGCAACAAGGTGCAATGGTGATGCCCTTTTTCCACTGAGCAGTTAAAAACAAAAAACAAGAATTTCTCCATAAAGTGGACATCAATTAGGATGGAAGAAAGAGCAATTTACTCAAGAGAGCAGTGGACATTTAATAATTTGTTTGGATTGAACGCAGGTATGTGGACAGATTCAATGGATGATGTCATAGATGGCAGGTATGTGTCACTGAGGCTGCTACTCTCAGTGATGTAAATCCCAGAGGTAAATTGCAACCAGTGATGTTAGATTGCTGAGTTTGTGGTAGCTGGAATATGGGTCTGGGATTTAGGAGTGACTGAAGAGTTTGGGTGGGAAGGTCACTCCCATACTCCATCTCGGGTTTTACCACCTCACACAGGTGGGAAGCTAATTTTAAAAGACATGCTGACAGAGTGCAGTGTGTTTGTGTTGGTCTGAGAGAAAGAGCCACGGAAACCATACCTCTTTACAGAGGGTGAGAAGTCTGTATCACCGTGTTTTTTTGTTTTTGTTATTTCAATAAACTGTTGTTTTGATTATGGAAGCAAGCCTGTACCGTTTTTGCTGTGTGCCCAATAAACCCTTGGAAAAGAGACTATCTGAGTGGTCATGTCTCACAAAGGGTACAGTCACATTCTGCAGATTTACGGCAGAAATTGCTGCAACTTAAAATCAGTTCCATTAATGTGATTGGGATTGTTTTGTTAGTAAGCACATGAATTTCTGCAGGCCTCATTCAGGTGAATGGACTTCAAATGCTGGAACCCACCAATCACAAGAATGAGGTGTCAGAGTCTGTATAGTGAATGGAGTAATGGTCACACATGCACATTGCCACTCCTTTCAACTTTATGGGACTGTCAAAGAAAGGCTTACTATTTGACAGTCCTATAGATTTGAATGGGGCAGAGGTTTGCCTACAGATGAAGCAGGCGCCAATATCAGTGCGTTAGCATGTTATCCCAACAATGTAATACCAACTTTATGCTTTAGAAGCTGAACACATTGTTAAACTAAGCCAGTGCAATAAGCTTGTGTGTTAATGCACCAGGAATTTCTTTAATGCCTGCTAGATCTGTACTTCATGGAGTATACAACACCAGTGGCCAGCGAACACATGCGGGCTGCCATCTTTAGTAAGGTTAGACTCACCCATCTGGCGATGCACAGGTAAGCCCTTGCCTGTGCGTGAGCCAGTCTAAAATCAAATGCAGTCACCGGGAGCAGGCAGTTCTGAGAACAGCCGCCGGGGGCCTTCATCGGGCTGTTCTCGGAACTGCCTGCTCTCGGTGACCGCATTTGATTTAAGACCGGCTCGCGCACAGGTAAAGGCTTACCTGTACATCGCCGGACAGGTGAGTCTAACCTTACTAAAGATGGCAGCCCTCATGTGTTCGCTGGCGAACACTGCGAACTGGCCATCACTGTACAACACCTCATTTTAATGACTGATGAGGTTCCTAACCATTCCACTCACTCTGGGAACTCCGGCACCTCATGCATGTAATTGGAGGGGGTCCAAGGGATCATATCCTTACAGATACTGATCTGATATCCTCTGGATTTGTAGTGTCCCACTAGGTAGGGGTGGGCACTACACAAGGGTCAATTGGTGTGCGCGTCACTCCTACTCACAAGGAACAGAAATGTCATGTTTAATTGTGCATTTAATGTATGTTTTAATGTGTTGTTATATGCAATGTACCCCTGTATGATGCAACAGCAGGCCTAGTTGGGTGTAGTTAGACATCCCAGACACTAGAGGGAGATAGGGAGCCCCTAGTATAAATGTCCAGGCCTAGACAGGGAGAGTTAGTGCAGAGTCAGGAGTCTGAGAAGACAGAGGTTAAAAAGCCTGCTCCTGACATGCAGCTGGATAGCCCTGGCTGCTAGTGATGTCCAGGAGGCTAGTGAGAAGCTCCAGCCTGCCTGAGAACAAGAGAGCCTTAGTTAGCTCTGAAGACACCCCAGTTGCAGGACCCAACCTCCTGGGAGAAACCCACAGTCATCCACTTACAAGAGAGGGCGATCCAGGGTAAGCTAAGTGACCCTGATGGGCAGATGAAACTAGAAAGTGCAGCAAGAATCTAATACCTGAGGAAGATAGTAACCTAGGATTTAAGCCACCCTTTAGGCATCCGGGCCTTGGGAGATAAAGCCAGAGCAGGAGTTCTAGAAAGGACAGTGTACATTGATTCTGAGGAAAGGTACAACCTGCTGCTGAGTGCTTGTGAAGTTACCCTCTGCGTATCTTGCATAAATATTACCTGCCATTGTGTGAATAAGCCTACTTGTGGAACTGTGATTGAAAGACTGTACTACTACCTGCTGTACAAAGTTGGATTGTTCGGTAAAGTTACGTTTGGTTCACTATTCTACTTGTGTACCTCCATCATTCCAACTACCAACCGGCGTGCCACCGTCCAAAGGCACTGGCGTCACGAATCCTAACAGGGACCTTGCCCAGGCACTCAAAATACCTGTAACATCCAGGGCACCTCATCCACCATCAGGCCTGGTCCCTATATACAGAGTGTGCCCCAGAGGAACCGTGTCTACCTCTCCTTCACTGCCACGCGCCTGCCCAGGGTTCTCCAATACAGTGAGTACCCTCGATTGCCCATAACCGTGACCTCACTTCGTCTATACCCTGCAGGTCTGGCGTGTTGCATAAATTGGCGTCACGAACAGGATACGAATATTCCTGCGCCATTGCGGATTTAAAAACTGTGTGCTGTAAATTGTCTTAAAGTGACATGCCCCAATTGTTTTATTGAAAATTGCTGGGCCAAAGTGAACTGTAATAATTGCGGTGTGAAAATAGCATTGTGTGGACTGTTTTCTACTTATTTAAGCCACCGCTTGCTGTCAATGAATAGACAGCTATTTTGCTCAAAGATGGCCGCTTAGCTTGATTGAAATTGTTTGCTGCGTCATCTTCATCCTGAATTGGCGGTAAAAATTGGCGCCTTCTGCTAAAAGTGCGGGAAGGCTGTATGCTGGCGCCACCGCCCTGTCTGGACATTTGCATGTCTGCTGTAATGGACTCCGCCTCCCCCATACTGGAGTACCTGGGGGGCGGCCTCCCAGTGCAATGGGAGGATCTGTCTGAACTTGTTGGCGCCACCCTGTCGCTCTCCAGAGAAGGATCGAGCATGTTGAGGAGTGAGGACTGTTCTGCTGAGATGTCCGCGCCTGATTTGTTAACCATGAATGTGACTGGTGTAGAGCAAGAGGACGCTCCACCGGCCTACTCTCCGGGACCGGAGAGACCCGCCTGCCCGCCACCGAGGACGCAACCGGAGACCTACTATGGCTCCTGGAGAGACTTCTTCCAGCCCTCGTTCAAGTGGTCAGCGTTGATGGCAGAGATTCGGGAGGCCGCAATAAAGAAGACGACTAAAACCAAAATATACTATGAAGAACTGGCAAAGACCGTTCACGAGCGCCACACTGACACACAACCCCGCCTGGAAAGGAGAATGGGGTTGGTTGTGGCCTTCGACAAGGACCGAGGCTTCGGTTTCATAAAAGACTACCTGACTGGAAGAGACTTGTACGTCAATCGGAGATCCGTCAAGCGGAGCTACCTCCCAGAACATTTACATAACCTCCGCGAGGGAGAGGAGGTTGAATACACCCCTGCTGAGGGCCTGCGAGGCCCCTACGCCACTGCCGTGTCCCGTCCTAAAAAGAAATCGGAGGACTGGGACCTTGATGAAGACCACCCTGGCTTCGAGCAAGAACCTGTGTGCTCTCCAGAACCGGCCCATCATGCCTTTCAAGAAAGGGGCTCCTTCATTGGCCCGAATGTATTTTGGCAGCCGACAGTGGTGGAGAAGAGGGTTAGCCCATGGCCCTCACCTGAGTTGCCTCGCAGGGAGAAAACTGTCCGTGAGCTTCAGGATGCCGAGAGATTCCGAGCTACCCTGGAAAATATCCGCAGAGGGAGGAAAGCGGACGCCTCACCTGAGCCTGCAGCGGCTGCGCAGGACGAACCACCCACCTTCCAAGTGCCGACGGCGACAGCGGAGACCAGCGATCCCGACTCTGAAAGCCTGGACGACCAGATTGTGCGGCTGGAGCTGAAACTGCGAGAGCTACGCCAGATTGCCTCCGCCAGGATCCGGACTCCACCTGACCTACAAGAAAGAGGACGTAAGGACTCGGACGTCTCCGGGTCTAAGGTGAGAGTACCTGTCCCTGCCAGTCGTCCCTCCTTAGTACCGGCACCTGTGGTGGGATCCTCATACGCTGTGCACCGGCGCACAGAGCCAGTCGTTCCAGAACCCACCGGACCGCTTGCAGCAGCGGTACCCAGGCCAGTGCAGCAGCCCACGATTGTTATGCCTGCTCCGGTGAGGTCAGCGACTTTGATAACCCCTAGGCCTATGGGGCCTATACCTATTAGGGGTCCGTTTATGTTGCAGTTGCCCCCCAATACAGTGTTGTGGGCACATCCATCTATTGAACCTCAGTACAGGCCCAATATACAAATGGAGCCAGGGAGCACCACTGAAATGCAAAGTGGATATGACATGCCCCTGTGAATTGGCCTGCTAGGCCCTTGATGTTTGCTTTATTTACCAAGGGATCCTAAAGAAGACTTAACCCTTCCAGGATAGGAGTCCTTCGTTGTTTTGGCCCTCTGTTGCTGCTGCCAGTTACCCACGGCTCAGTGGAGGCAGCAAGCCACTGAAATACCACGTGCAGAAAGGCCATCTTGTTTACAGGACCTCCTGCCTGCTTTCTCAGAGTAGAAAACCCAGTTGTGCCTGTTTTCATAAGTTGCACCTTTAACCCCCTTTTCAGGTTGATTACGGGTATTACAGCACTTGTTTTATATATGCCATTTGAATAATGTGGACTATTTTATGTGCTGCTGTTTTATTATGCAACTTAAATTTCAAGAATTGGGCCCAGGGATAGACTCAAATGCACATGAGCCTCTGAGATTTTGCTACTATTTTTAAAGAAATGTGCCCAGAGATGGACTCCACCTCGTGCGAGCCTCTGTGATTCTATCTTCCTCTCTATTTGCATCTGCGATATCCTTACTTGGCTGTGGATTGAACAAAAGAAAGAACCTGGGTACGGACTCATTTATAATGCTTTGAGCCTCCAAGAATTGTTATTTAATGTTTTACATTTTCCATGGACTACAACTGTTCTATCATGGACAATTTGCACTTAAAAATATTATTATGGACTATCCTGGTATTTATTGTTACGCTGTGCCAGGTCAGCGCCCCTGTTCCCATTGTGTTATCCTGAGAGAAGAGAACGACGCCCCTTTTCACCATTACTTGCTCCTAATCCAGTGGAACTGCCTGATGTATACATATAATGTATTTTTGCAAATGTAGATGTGTTTTCCTGCTTTGCTTTATCTTCCCTATTACAGGTGCAGTATCCAGCTGTGCAGGGACCCTCCATGTTGCGCCGAGGACGGGCAACGTTATAGCGTGGGCGTATGTAGTGTCCCACTAGGTAGGGGTGGGCACTACACAAGGGTCAATTGGTGTGCGCGTCACTCCTACTCACAAGGAACAGAAATGTCATGTTTAATTGTGCATTTAATGTATGTTTTAATGTGTTGTTATATGCAATGTACCCCTGTATGATGCAACAGCAGGCCTAGTTGGGTGTAGTTAGACATCCCAGACACTAGAGGGAGATAGGGAGCCCCTAGTATAAATGTCCAGGCCTAGACAGGGAGAGTTAGTGCAGAGTCAGGAGTCTGAGAAGACAGAGGTTAAAAGCCTGCTCCTGACATGCAGCTGGATAGCCCTGGCTGCTAGTGATGTCCAGGAGGCTAGTGAGAAGCTCCAGCCTGCCTGAGAACAAGAGAGCCTTAGTTAGCTCTGAAGACACCCCAGTTGCAGGACCCAACCTCCTGGGAGAAACCCACAGTCATCCACTTTACAAGAGAGGGCGATCCAGGGTAAGCTAAGTGACCCTGATGGGCAGATGAAACTAGAAAGTGCAGCAAGAATCTAATACCTGAGGAAGATAGTAACCAAGGATTTAAGCCACCCTTTAGGCATCCGGGCCTTGGGAGATAAAGCCAGAGCAGGAGTTCTAGAAAGGACAGTGTACATTGATTCTGAGGAAAGGTACAACCTGCTGCTGAGTGCTTGTGAATTTACCCTCTGCGTATCTTGCATAAATATTACCTGCCATTTTGTGAATAAGCCTACTTGTGGAACTGTGATTGAAAGACTGTACTACAACTGCTGTACAAAGTTGGACTGTTCTGTAAAGTTACGTTTGGTTCACTATTCTACCTGTGTACCGACATTATTCCAACTACCAACCGGCGTGCCACCGTCCAAAGGCACTGGCGTCACGAATCCTTAAAGGGACCTTGCTTCAGGCACTCAAAATACCTGTAACATCCAGGGCACCTCATCCACCATCAGGCCTGGTCCCTATATACAGAGTGTGCCCCAGAGGAACCGTGTCTACCTCTCCTTCACTGCCACGCGCCTGCCCAGGGTTCTCCAATACAGTGAGTACCCTCGATTGCCCATAACCGTGACCTCACTTCGTCATACCCTGCAGGTCTGGCGTGTTGCAGATTGGGGATAAGTTCTTATGGTGAGAACACCCCTTTAAGAATTCATCCACATGAGGATTGAGGATCTGTGTGTGGTAAATCTGGTTCATATTACAAGCACCAGTAATGTAGATGAGACTTTGAGAAATTTTTCTACCTCCTTAGGCCTCTTTCACACGGGCGTCGCGTGTTAGAGCCTGATAGGGTGCATCGCGGGAAAATGAACAATTATTTCCGCACGAGTGGAAAGTGTTCGGCATGTTTGGTACCCAGAACTCTGACTATTTCACAGAGGTAGATGTAGATTTTATTATTTTCCCTTATAAAAAGGGAAAATAATAGCATTTTTAATACAGAATGCTTAGTAAAATAGAGAAGGAGGGGTTAAAAAATAAAAAATAAATTAAACTCACCTCATCCACTTGTTTAACCCCTCTATCGTTACTTTACTTAGCATTCTGTATTAAGAATGCTATTATTTTCCCTTATAACCATGTTATAAGGGAAAATAATAATGATTGGGTCCCCATCCCGATCATCTCCTAGCAGCAATGCGTGAAAATCGCATCGTATCCGCACTTGCTTGCGATTTTCACACAGCCCCATTCACTTCTATGGGGCCTGCATTGTGTGAAAAACGCACAATATAGAGCATGCTGTGATTTTCACTCAACGCACAAGTGATGCGTGAAAATCACCGCTCATGTGCACAGCCCCATAGAAATGAATGGGTCTGGATTCGTTAGGGTGCATTGCGTTCCCCTCACGCATTGCACCCACGCGGAAAACTCGCCAACGTGAAAGAGGCCTTAGACAATTTTTTATAAAAGGGCCAGAAAAGGGGCATTGACTAGCATTTGTCAAAATTCCCAGATTCATTATGATGGCATGCAACATCTTCTTGGAGCAAAAATAAGGTAACTTTAGACCAACCTCAAGGCTGGTAGAAGCAAAAGAAAGTGTCTAACTTCATGCACGATACACTAAAGATATTATACATCATGCGCCACTGTGACTGTCACTGCTGATTAGTGACATCTTGTATATTTACATTTTCGGGAAAAATTTGGTATGATCGCTGCGAATTATGTTAAAAAAATGCCTATTTCCTGGATGCTGGAGCAGAGTGGATCTAAAACAGAGATGACTTGTGAATGTAATATTTGCATGTCTTTTTGTGTTTTCTACACACTCCTGCGTTTGGCTACTAAATCATAAGCTAATTCTGATGGGACCATACAGGCTGCTACACAGACAGGATCCGTTGTGCGTCTCATTTTTCCTTCCTTCTGACAGATCAGAAGAAGTGTCAAAAAAATTATGTCAGCCAAGCCGAAAGCCAAAAAAGTGGACCAGTCATGAAGTGGGGAGGGTGTGAAAAGCATGAGAAGTCCACAGAGTGGACTTATGACATAGTGGTGAGGTGAAAGCAGCATGAGGAGACCACAGAGTGGCCTATGACAGAGTCTGGAGGTGGCAGCAGCATAAGGAGGCCACAGAGTCTCAAGGTGACATACTGTGGAGGTGGGTGGCAATACCAATACCCGCTGAAGATGGTGGCTGAAAGAAGGAGCACTTGGCATCATATGTGTGGCATCAGGCGGGTATCAGCATCAAAATAGTAACTGAGACAGGTAGCCAGAAGAAACCTTTTTTTTTTGTCAAATTGTTGGTGTGGCACAATGGATGATCTAGTCTGATGCATCAGGCGTTGGTGTGTGGAAATCCTTGCTGATCTACGCCTGATTCATCTTGATGCAGTGTCCCACTATGTGCTATATGTGGGCACTTTAAACTCTTGCTAAATGTCATATCAAATGTATTGTGGTATCATGCTGTAATTCCCTTTAACAGGCTGGCAGTGTCATTTACCTTTTTTCACCCCTAGGTGGTGAAGGGTTAAACAGAATTAGCTGTGTGATCTGTATGAAGGACAAGAGGTTGGGTGACATCATATTGAAAGGTGACTATGTATACAATTACCTTCTGTCTTTATAAGGAAAGTTTCTAGTCAGCATTATTATAATGAGAGATGCCTTTCTTTCTCTCTCTATAAGGTACTGCTGTTATTGTAATAAGAACTCAAGCTATTCTTGTATGTATGTTTGAAAGTATATAAGGCCCTGTACGACAACAATAAATAGAACTGTTTCTGACATAATTCTGCATCTGTCATTGACACGTTCTCCAGACGTCTGTCTTCGGGGACACAGAAAGGAAATCACGGTGCATAGAGAGAAGGATAAGATTCTTTCAGTTGGGAGCTCGTCCGTGTAATAGAAATGCAGGAATTCGGTAAGTAACGGAACATTCCTGTCTAAAGACTGGGGACATTCCGATGCTTTCCGTAAAATTTTCTGTTACTTCTATTTTTGAATCCGCTTTAGACACTCTGAAAGAAATAGACAAGCTATCTTTAGGGAAGGTAGAATATTAGAATCTGTCTTTAGAGAAGATAGAATATTAGGATCTGTCTTTAGAGAAGATAGAATATTAGAAATCTGTCTTTAGGGAAGATAGAATGAAAAATGATAGTGTCTGTCTTTAGGGAAGATAGACTGAAAATAGACTCCTGGCCAGGTCACATAGATACTTTAGGGAAGTATTTTATATAGTTATATCTTTTCGGGAAGGATATACCAGAGGTAGTCTTTTGGGAAGACTTCATATAGTGTCTGCACCTTGATTTCTTTTGTCACCCCTTGTCTGTTGCTTCTTTTCTGTCGCTTTCTTATGCTTTCTGTTATGTTCTAATGTTATAAAGCATTAAGTAGTTTTTTATGCTGAAGGTAAGCAGCAATTGAAACTGTGACCACTGTACTTACTTTATTGTGTGTGTCCTGGATGACCTTTTAACCCAGCAACTGGTGAACGCAAGTAACTATTTTAAGGGATTATACTACCTGATAATTGTGAAGGACGTTGTGCATAGATTCTGTACGGACAGTCCTGGGGTCAATTTTGCTCTGCCTCCATCTCAATTCAGTTATATGACATGGGTGCAAAGCAAGGAAAGGTCTCTCCACCCCCTCCGAATGTAGGTGAAACATGTAGGGATTATGTAGCCTGGGTCTGTGGGACTGATTATTGTTTAGTTACTCCCTGGGTTGATACTCTGGCAGTATGGACAGAGTGAATGAGGAGTATAAATTTGTTCCCTCAGGAAGAGGCTAATGACGTCTTCCATATGGATATGGTGATCAGGATTATGTTTGGATGACACTGAACCTTACCCATATTATGGTCCAGACCTCCAGTGGGACCTGCAGTGTATGAAGTCCAGTAGGAAAAATTGCCTTACTTAAGCACCGTAATGGTATGATAGACCAAATAAAGGTTCACAAGCAGTAGGCAGGGAACTAGGAGGGATGTATATAAAAGAAACATGAGTTAGATAAAGAATTGACAAGGAGTTCACTCTGGAAGCCCTTCCTCCCAATTTAGGAAATATCCCACAGATATATCCGTCCCTTCTAACAGGTGACTTAGATTAAAAAGAACTTTGAGGCCCAAGCATTGTTAAATTGGCTCAAAAGGGAAGAAGATAGGAGGAGAAGAGCTGACACTCTAGAATCCTTTTACAGTACACACTTCTTCTTCAAAGCATCTGTTGGGAGATAGTTTAGACGCTGCCCGCAGCTCCCTGCCCCCCTTCTCCTCATGTCCATTACATACACAAGGCTTCGAGTGACAGCAGTGAAGGGAGGGGGGGGGGGGGCTCCTGAGCTAAAAATGCAGTTTCTGACAGTTTGGGATAGACCAGTTGTTGTCCTGGAAATACGAGAACATGTAGAATACAATTCACACATTTCTAACACTAGAGATGTACATTTCTCCCATGCCCCTTAGAAAAAAAAATATATATGTTTTCCCAAACCTGAACATATACCTCCTCATGATGAGGACAGTGACCTTAAGGAACGGTTCACTTTTATGACTATAGGGGTCATCTTGTTAAAGGGACCTATTGAAGTAGTTGATATTAATAAGGTTGTTATTATACCCATAGCCCCTGTGGTTCCAGACGTACCATCTCTGCTGTCAGCTATTCCTGCCCATGCAGAGGTTTTCTCTGTTATTGATTTGATTAATGCATTTTTTTCTGTCCCACTTGACAAGGAGACACGGCCACTTTTTGCTTTCACATTTAGATTTTGCCAGTATACTTGGTGTAGAATGCCTCAGGGTTATGTAGGCTCCCCAATAGTCTACTCCATTGTCCTCCACATTACACTGCGCCCTTGGACTGCCCCTCATGGTTCTGTCCTTCTACAATATGTGGACGATCTCCTCATATGTAGTTCTACTCGGGAGGCCGCCCAGGCAGACTGTGTTAGTTTACTACTGTGGTTATGTGACACATTACAATGGTGTATGGAAAGAGTTGAGTATTTGGACTTTGTTCTCAGTAAAGGTGTAAGGAGAATCAGCCATGCCAGAATTGCCGCCATACTGGGTCTGCCCCGCCCACAAACCAAGAAGGACATGTTGACCTTTCTTGGCATGATTGGTTACTGCCGCCAATGGATTGCTGATTGTTCCTAATAATATTCTGAGTCAAGCCACTAATACTGATATGCCTGACTTCATTAAATGGTCCGATGACATGTTACATGCTTTTAGTCATTTGGAATGTGCAATGGTTTCTAGTCCTGGTTTGGGCCTACCCGACTATGGCGTGATGTTTCACTTATTTGCCAGGGACAATTGTAAAACCATGGCAGGAGTCCTGGCGCAGGATCATGGAGGTAAATTCCACCCTGTTGCTTTTTTCTCAAAAGTGGTTCCCGTACAGGTTCAGGGCATGCCTGCGTGTCTCAGGAGTTTGGCAGCCTGTGCGATGGTCGCTGAGATGGTCACGCCTATCACCCTAGGTCATCCCACTACTCTGCATACCTCACACAATGTTCAAGCCCTGTTGAGGTCATACATACGCAACATATGTCAGCACAAAGACTGAGCGGATATGAAGTTTTGTTGCTATCTAATCCTCAACTTCATATCCAGTACTCGGCACCCACGTTCGGTCCAATGGCTATCCTGAATGCCCTGCTTGGCTACAAGGGAGAGCAGGATGATTTGCCTCCTCCCCATGCATGTACTGAACTTATACATGAGCATACCTCACCTAGGCCTGACTTACAGTCCACTCCCATGGAAGGAGCACCTGATATATTTATGGATGGATCCTGTTCCCGCCCTAATGTTGAGGGGAACGATGTGGCTGTATACACTGATTCCAAGTATGCCTTTGGGGTTGCCTATGATCATGGGGTAATCTGGCAGAGGAGAGGTTTCATAGCTGCAGATGGGAGATGAATCTCACATTCCACCCTGGAACATGTTCTCCTGGCCACCATCCAATTACCTAGCAAAGTGGCTATTATCAATTCTAAGGCACATATTGGACTACAAACACACATAGCTATAGGGAATGCCCTAGCTGATCAGGCAGCAACGGAGGCTGCTATTAGGACGGCAGCGACAGTTCGAATGCCTTCGCTGGTTCCAGACATTACCCTTACTGACAATCTATTGCTCAGCCTCCAGGATTTGGCTACTACTAGCGACAAACTGGCATGACAGTCGGTAGGTGCAGTACAAGACCCTAATACGGGTCTTCTCTGCAAAGAGGGGGATCCATGTATCCCAGTTGCAAGCTCCCCAATTTTAATTGAACAGTATCATGGTCTTGGCCATAGGGGAGCACAGGCAACCACTGATCTCATTCAGAGAGATTTTTTTATACCAGGTCTTAGATCAAAGGTACAATCTTATGTTTAGCAGAGTATTATATGTCTCAGAGATTAGGATGCAGCCTAATAAGGATACTGGGTACTCACCATTTGGGGTCCTAATGGGAAGACCCTTCCCCAACCCCTTGGGGTCAAAGGCCCCTGTGATAGAAAAAGGGGATCTAGAAGTAGTACAAGCAGAGTATGTGAGGAAACTTATAGAAACTTTAGATCAAATTGAACAAGATATTGCTCGTGCCTCTCCTTTCTCTCCACAGGGACCTACGCATCCTTTCCAACCAGGAGATGTGGTGATAGTCCAGAGACTGGCAAAAGGACGAAAACAGACTGAGTTCCTGTTTGGACCACCCTCCAGAGTGGTAGCAGTCACCAGAGCAGCGATTCTCACAGAAGAGGCTCCAATCTGGATTCACGCTAGCAGAGTGAAAAGGGTCCCTGAGGCTTCTTCTCCAGTGATGGACAAAGATAAAGAGGGTGAAGCAGGTGTGAAATCCCTGAACAAAGAGGGGAGCTCAGAAGAAGTTTCCCTGAAAAGTGCCTTGCCACAGGCTGAAGATGATAACCCCACAATATTCTGGGAGACAATATTCTAGGAGAGAATTGTTGTCTGCTGATAATTATTAGTCTGGCTTATTACTATATGTATTTATCACCCAGAGGAGATGAGTTTCTTCTGCGGTACACCAAATAATCGGTCAGTATATAAAAGAGCTCAGGAGCAAGATCCCTTTGCTCCCGTCCCCTTTTATTCTGAACAGAATAGTATAGTCAGGATGGCAAATGCCCTAAATGTTAGTTCATTGTGCCTTAAAGACTTACAGAGCCCACGGGATCTTATACAAACATGTGTTATTGCTGAGCCTACACCCGATGAATCCATCCTTGAAGTCTGGGTCGAATGGCTAACAATACACAATCCTTTATTCCCTTGTATGACTTCTGTGGGGAATGTCAGAAATCAGGAAATAGCACGGATAATATTAGAGTAACTACTATTAATATGACTACAGCAGAAACTTGTTTTACTTTCCCAGGATATAACTTTATATTGTGATAATAGAGACATAAAAAGTGGACTACCTAGGAATAGTGTATATGATTATATTGACGACACCTGTAAAAAGAATAGTAGACTTGCTAGCTCCCTGGATAATTCCATGAGTTGTAATAAGACCATTGTGACTCCTCGTTTTATCTATAATATAATGCTCCCTAAAGGATGGTTTTTGTCTTGTGGTAACAGCACTTACAATTACATTCCTGCTAATGTTATTGGAGGTCCCTGTGCGTTATCCAGGCTGACTTTGGCTCTTCCCAGTCAACCCCCTATCAGGAGAGCTTACAGATCAGTTACCAAGACTTTATCAGCAGATTGTGACTCTACTTTACCCCTTCTCAGCCGTACAGAATATGTAAGTTTGGGCGCCTCTATACTAGGGGTGCCTGGACTGGCTATATATAATACTCGTACTATAAATTCTATTGCATGTGACTTAGCAAAATCCCTGAATCATACCTCTATCGCCTTATCAGACATGCTTTTAGATATACAAGGTATAAGAGGAGCAGTGCTAGAAACTAGATTTGCTGTAGATTATCTGTTACTGAAGCATAATATAGGATGTCAAGATTTTAAAGGAATGTGTTGTTTTAATTTATCTGATCATTCCAGATCAATCCAGTCCCATAGTCAAGGGTTACATGAAATTGCTAATGATATCAGGAAAGATGTTGAGTCATCCTCTTGGTGGGACTGGTTATTGAGCTGGCTGCTGGATTTGAGCTGGTTTAGAACATTATTGATCAGTATTATAATTATTATTGCTTCCTTGATTGTTATATGATGTTGCATCCAATGTATCCCTTAGCTCATACAGATGTTTTGTGCACTGTGTCCAAAACCCACAGACCCTGGTCAAGCATATGCTACTTACCTCTCTATGAGAGAGAAAAGATAAGTCATATTTATGACTAAAGAGGGGATTGAAGGGTTAAACAGAATTAGCTGTGTGATCTGTATGAAGGACAAGAGGTTGGGTGACATCATATTGAAAGGTGACTATGTATACAATTACCTTCTGTCTTTATAAGGAAAGTTTCTAGTCAGCATTATTATAATGAGAGATGCCTTTCTTTCTCTCTCTATAAGGTACTGCTGTTATTGTAATAAGAACTCAAGCTATTCTTGTATGTATGTTTGAAAGTATATAAGGCCCTGTACGACAACAATAAATAGAACTGTTTCTGACATAATTCTGCATCTGTCATTGACACGTTCTCCAGACGTCTGTCTTCGGGGACACAGAAAGAAATCACGGTGCATAGAGAGAAGGATAAGATTCTTTCAGGTGGTGCTTGCAAAATATATCTATCTATCTATCTATCTATCTATCTATCTGGAGGGGGTGTAAAGTTAGTGTGTCCGATGTTAATGGAGGAGGCGGAAATTTGCATTTCCACCTAAATAATTCAAAAAAGATTTTAACGCATATAACTGCAGTGCTTAACGCTGAATAAAATTTTACAAGATTTTACCACATAGAACAGTATTGCTGAATACAAGCTCCTGGGTAGGTCATGGAGCATCCCGGCCATCCAGCATCTATTTGCTCCACTGAAGGATTATTTTGAAAGTGTGAATAAGCCACACAGGGGCCCCCATGCTGCAGATTTATCATAGAGGCATCATGGAGATTTTACCACATATACTGTAACTGCAGCTCTGAACGCTGAATACAATTTTTTTTTTTCCCCACCAAAAAAATTCACAAGAGATTTTAACGCATATAAGTGCAGCGCTGAATGCTGAATACAATTTCTTTTTCCATCAAAATACTTAAATAAAGACTTTACCACATATAACGGAGCGTGGAGATGGAAAGGGTCTTCAGATTCCCCCCGCATTATACGGACATCTCAGATATGAACCGCTGCTCCCGACAGCAGCTCCTGGGAAGGTCATGGAGCGGCCCGGTCATCCAGAATCTATTCGCTCCGCTAAATGATTATTTTAAAAGTGTGTAGATGCCAAACAGGGCCCCCACGCTGCAGATTTATCATGGAGACATCATGGAGATTTAACTGCATATAACCGCAGCACTTACCGCTAAATATATTTAGTTTTTCGACCAAAATGCTTCAATAAAGATTTTACCACATATAACCGCCACACTGACTCACTGATACCGCCGCTACTTCCATGAACCCCTGCTACTTCCCGGGTAGGTAGGCTGCTGCGAAGCAGGTGCTCTACCCCGGGCATGTTTGGCTCATGACATCCCACTGGCGCCACACTGACTCCCAACCATGCTTTCAACACATATAACCGCAAACGTGAACTGAAAATATATTTTTCTTTTTGTACTGAAATAGGCCACTGAATGTTTTTGCCACAAATAAGTGCACCAGTAAAATGCTTATATATTTTTCTTTTTTTACCCTAATACACCCCTATATGCTTTCAACAGAAATAACTGCAGAAGTGAACTGAGCATATATTTATTTTTCTTGTTGGACTGGAATAGGCCACTATAGGCTTTCAGCAGAATTAACTGCAGAAATACACCGAGAATATAATTTTCTTTTTTTTACTGTAATATGCCCCTATACACTTTCACCAGAAATAACTGCAACAGTGCAGTGTGTATATATTTTTAATTTTTGTTATGAAATACGCCCCTATACGCTTTTGCCAGAAATACCTGCAGAAGTGAACTGAAAATATATATTTCTTGTTGGAATGAAATAGGCCACTTTACGCTTTAACCAGAAAACAATTAAACAGTGCAGTGCGTATATATTTTTGCTATTTTACTGAAATACGCCCCTATACGCTTTCAACAGAAAGAACTGCAACAGTGCAGTGAGTATATATTTTTCTTATTTTACTGAAATACGCCCCTATATGCTTTGACCAGAAATAACTGCAACAGTGCAGTGCGTATATAATTTTCTTGTTGTACTGTAATACGCCCCTATACGCTTTCAATAGAAATAACAGCAGAAGTGAAATGCGTATATATTTTTCTTGTCGTACTGAATAAGATACTAAGATATAAACCACTAAAGGCTTTCCAACATAACACTTGCATCCCAATAACTAAAAGCTGGAATGACAGAGCTGTCTAATGACTATTTGGATCCCCAAATAATCATTCCCTGCACTTGTAAATTACTTTCCTATCAATGTCCCTAGCGCCTTCTGACATCTCTCCCTGCACTAAGATGCTGTGAAATGATTCCTCCCTATCCTTTCCCTGCACTTTTTTCATTTATTTTTTAAACATAGAGGTTTTTTTAATAGCTGTCCCTAGGGCCTTCACACGCCTGTCCCTGCACTCTGAACGCTGGAAAATGGCAGAATCTAAAATGGCTGCCGTATTTATAGGGCTGTGGCATCACAGGGCTGGCTGACTGCATGCAGGCATGTCAATCTGGGTAATCCCGCCTTCCCAGAGTTCCTTGCCTCATGTCCTCAGTCCTCACACATGCAGCCGCCATTTTAGGAAAATTGTGATTCGTTACCACGAAGTGGTAGGAAATTCGCATTAGTTGCAAATCGAAGTTTTCCTGAAATTCGGATCGAATTCCACTTCGTCTGCTTTGATTCGGTCATCTCTAGTCACAATGTATCAGTTTTTCCCACAGTTTTCTTTGCAATTAGTCATCTGAGCCAAATGCATAGAGTTGAATGTAATCTGGTATACAATAAAATACTTGAGAGAAAAATTTAAGCTTTAGTCTTGTACAGATATAGTTTGGCTAGTCACAGACGTGTTTCATCCCCTAGCCCTCATGTTTTCTCCTATAGACGAGCAGTAAAGATATTCCTTTTTACGCTCTGACCATCGTCTCTGCAAAAAGAGACATCTTGCATGGATTCTACACAAATGACTTTAGACCCCAAGAAAGTGGCTCCTAATATTTAGGCATATGCAGAATTTTCCCCCGTTTCCCTTATGCAAAGTTAAAACTTCTTACTTTATTTCTCTTGAAAGGGTTTACTTATACTGTTTGTTACTGTTACTGCATTTTTTATGTGTTGTGATATTTCTCCTGTTCATTTGCACTGTATTTGCAAGGCTCTCTGCAAAGGGTTAATGAATACTAAGAGACTTTAGGGACTTTGAATGATAAGCTGGTAATTTTCCACAGCTGCCATAAGCTTTAAAGAACATGTTTTGGAGGGGAAAAGACAAACTTGTTTACCACCAAAACCAGACACACTGACCTTGTGACTGTCTGGTTTAGCTACGTTGTTATGTCTGGAAACTTGTTTTTGTCTGGAAAAACTGCTGTGTCATCATCATTGAGTATCATTGAAGCTCTAATTTAAGTCTATGAGAGATGGAAAGTGTTACAATGTATCTGTTTGTGCTGAGCTTCTCCACTCCATCCCTCCCACTAGAAGGTTCCAGTCTAGCTAAAGATGGTATATAAAAAGAGCAGTCAGAGGCCCTAGGGTTCTGCAGTTAGGAAACAGTGCTTGGAGGGGAAGACTCATGCCAGTCTGCATGAGTGACCAGAAGAAGACGCTGAGATGGGAAGCTGAGCCACAGACTATGAGTCACCAGCCTTGTGACGAAGGAGCCACCCAGACTACTGAGCTATAGACAGTGGGCCTCTAGCCTTTGGCCAGGGTACCAGCCTTCTGAGAGAGATAGGGACAGCTAGCCCAGGCCTTTCCTTAGCATCAAACCCTTTTTCTGCCAGGGAGGAGACTGGAGAAGCCAGCCCTATGCCTTTTCTGTATTGTTTTGCACCTGAATTCCTCTAGTAAAGAAGCACACTGGTTTACTGCAGACCCTGACTCTCTGAACTTATTTCCTATTGAGGTGCACCATGCCTTACCATCCCTTCCGGAGAGCAGCAACACGTGACACCTTAACGGTGACCGGGGGACCCAACATACTGTTAGGGCCACCTCAAACCCGGCCACTGTATGTGTATGTAAGATGAAATACAGCACTTACTGATATAGCCTTTGTTGAAATTCTCAGTCATTTTCATATGGTATGCCTTCTTGTTAGACAAGTTTTCTGTGCTGTCCACATGGAGGTCCTGTCCACAAAATGGCTGCTCATGAAGGGTCATGTGACCAGTCAAATTACCTGCATGTGAAGTCTCCTCCATTCAAATACTCTGTACCTGCGATCTGTCCTTTCATTGTTGGGAGTTTAGTGCAGGTGCACTGTGTTTGGATGGAGAAAATGAGTGTTGTAGATGGTCACATAGCCTTTCATCAGTGGACAGCAAAGAAGATTTGCCCAACAAGGGCCATGGCTTATGAAATATAAGGCTACTTTCACACTAGCGTTCGGGCGGATCCGTTCTGAACGGATCCGCTCATAATAATGCAGACGGAGGCTCCGTTCAGAACGGATCCGTCTGCATTATTTTTAGCATAGAACAGGTGTGAAAATAGCCTAGTACGGATCCGTCCAGACTTTCAATGTAAAGTCAATGGGGGACGGATCCGCTTGAAGATTGAGCCACATTGTGGCATCTTCAAACGGATCCGTCCCCATTGACTTACATTGAAAGTCTGGACGGATCCGCACGGATCCGCACGCCTCCACACGGCCAGGCGGACACCCGAACGCTGCAAGCAGCGTTCAGCTGTCCGCCTGTCCGTGCGGAGGCGAGCGGAGCGGAGGCTGAACGCCGCCAGACTGATGCAGTCTGAGCGGATCCGCCTCCATTCAGACTGCATCAGGGCTGGACGGCTGCGTTCGGGTCCGCTCGTGAGCTCCTTCAAACGGAGCTCACGAGCGGACCAGCGAACGCTAGTGTGAAAGGAGCCTAACAAAACAGATCAGAATTTCAACAAAGCCTATATTAGTAAGTGTCATATAGTTATCTTAACTACACATTGAAAACCTGCAAAGTCTCACACATATATAATTAATTAATCTTTATTAGTAGAAAGACAAAAATAATGAATAATGCAAATACAGCGGTTTCAATAAATGGTAAAAAGTGCAGGAGGATAAAGTGACAAGTGCATGGAGCCACCAAAACTGGTAAGTCAGATAGTACATGAGGCTAGATGAGATGAAGTATTGTCTATGCTGATGTGATAGATGGTAAAAAGTACCTATAAATAACCACACAGAAGACACACAGTCTCTATATTCCACCACATGTCACAGAAAAATATACATAAGTCGCAATAATATTGCAGGGAGGTCAGCACGAAACTGTGATCACCGACTGTGACCAGTTGCTGTCCCGCCTGCAATAAGCAATACAAAATACAGCTGACAGTGGAGCAGCCTATACTAGGGAAAGGTGATAGCTCCTAGCCCGACGCGCGTTTCGCCTCGCTTCTTCAGGGGGCGTATGGTTGCTCCTAATCACCAGCCAGGTATAAATACCCCAGTTAATCTCCCAACCTCTCAGAGACTCCCTCCAGTAGAGCCAATAGCAGACTGTACAATGAAAAAGACCTGACATGCTGTTTTGTCAGTTACAGGTCCAAAACTGACCAAAATCACCGCTCATGTGCACAGCCCCATAAAAATGAATGGGTCCGGATTCAGTGCGGGTGCAATGTGTTCACCTCACGCATTGCACCATGGTGATGGATCATGTGATGGACCATGTGATGAGCGTAGTGACGTAATCAAAGGTCCGTTTCCTCACAGATGAAGACCGGCTGTGCAAACAAGTGGATTAAGGTGAGTTAGATTATTATTATTTAATTTTTTTTAACACCTCCAGCCCTATTTTACTTAGCATTCTGTATTCAGAATGCTATTATTTTCCCTTATAACCATGTTATAAGGGAAAATAATAGCAATCTACACAACCTTGAACCCAAACCTGAACTTCTGTGAAGAAGTTCGGGTCTGGGTACCACAGTCAGTTTTTTATCACAGTCAGTTTTTATAAAAACTGAACAACGGAATGCAATTGCAGTCAAAACTGACTGCAATTGGGTACCTACTCGCGCAGGTTTGCCGCAACGCATCCGGACATGCTCGTGTGAAAGAGGCCTAAAATGGCAGAGACCGGGCAGGATGAGGTTTTTATAGGGCTGCAACATCACAGGGGCTGGATATCTGCTGGTTGGCTGGCTGCATAGCATTATGGGTGATCCCTCATTTCTGGGCTTCCTACTTTCACGTTGTAACATGTGCAGCAGCCATTTTAGGAAAAATCTGATTCGCTACCACAAATCATCAGGAAATTTGGATTCGGATCAAATTCCACTTTGTAAACTTCTATTCACTCAACACTACTACTGAATAGAACACCAAAAAGGAGGTCCTTTTTGGTGTTCTACTTTGCGTGCGGGTTTGGCACGGGTACTCACTTGTGTGAGTCATTTGTTGGTGTTGACTACTACTGAATAATATCAGTATATACTGTATCCATTTATTAGGCATATTTGTGTGGTCATCCAACTGAGGGTCTGGCTAGGAACCATATTTTCCTGTAACAGATGCCCAAACTTTTGCATGCCACTATATGTTGCTGTCACTTTAATATTACTAATGATATCTTGACATTAAAGTCCTAGAAGGGAGCTGCATAGAGTCCTAGGAGAGGCCAGAAAATCATCAACAATTTGTTAGGGCAACTGGCACACATTTAGCTTGGGTCAAATTTAGTTGAACCTGAATCGAATCGGCCAACCAATTGTGCCAAATCTAATCCACGTGGAATTTAAGGAAATTTTTTATTCACTACTAATAATTTCCTGGTTTTAAAGGGCTCAAAAGGAGTTACATCCGGTCCTAAGAGGCTCCAGAATGTCATTCACAACTTGTTAGGGCAAGTGAGGCACTTATAATTAGGGTCGAATTTATGGAGATCAATCCAGCTGACCAATTTGTCCGAATCAAATCCAATTTGAAAAGATTCCCACATGACACTATAGGCTATTTCACTGCTTATCCAGGCCCCTAAAAAATAACCTTGTGCACGGCCTACACAGCAGGACTAGCTTTTAAGAAACACTATTGTAAAACCAAAAGACTAACGCTAAACAAATAGAATACAAACTCGTCTAAACTTTCAAGCTGAACATTTCATTTGAGACTTCAGTTTCATTTGACAGGCAAGCTATTTTGTAGATCTGCGGTTCCATTTTCTTGCTTGCAATCGGCGTTATTGGCTTTAGACCTTCCCGGACTGATTTTATGCTTATAGCAAATAAATCCAATTTGCAATGGAAACAAAGGGTGCCGTTTCACATCAGTAAAAATCATTCTATGCACTGGCTTTCTGCTTCTAAGCCAAATAAATCTGCAAAACCCAAAGTGCTGGTTTTACTAATACAGATTTGGAGAACTGTGGGGTTTATAACAGCACAGCAGGGATACAAGTTCACAAAAGTAGCACAGCAGTCATCAAACTACTATAAGGCAGAAGTAGAAACTTACAAATTATAAGAAGCTTGTTTGGATATTATGCTGTCTAAGCGAAAGCATACAGACTTCACGCAGCTGCACCCATTCAGCTATTCTCACAGAGGAAACATAAAATCCCTCTAAGCTACGGTATCCTAGCAAAATACCATGAAATGGCTTTTCTAATAAATCAAGTGAAATTCTTCATTAAATACAGAAGTGGTAAAAATGTCACACTATATAACATGTAGCAGACACTAGAATTGACTCCTTTTCCATAGTAACATGCATTTGAAGCATCTTATTTGCTGCTCTGTGGGGTTAATGAGTGGAGAGGAAGCCCTGGCAACTAAGCAAAAAAGTAGAAATGTGCCCAATTAGTATGACAAGGTAAGGCTGGATGGGCTGAAAAGCCATTTTCCTCCCCACAAACTAAAAATCATAAAGAAATAAAACATCTTTCCATTGACAAAACTCAGCTCCCACACATCCTGCTAAATAATCATTTCAATGTGTAATGGAAAGGGATAGTGAGCTAATGAATGATGCATACACTGGATTATTTCAGCACTTTAGCTTTCTACTGTCAGATAAAATGGAACTTCAAAAGCCTGCACATGAAAGCAAGGCTGAAGATCAACAGATTAAAGATTCAGTTCATGTTCAGTGGAAAAATACAGAAAATGTCGGCATACACTTGCCATACGGTTAAGATGGAAAATACGCAGAGGCACTGATAGCGGATGAAATTCTCCTAATGTTCAATGGAGGTATTGCATGGGAAAATAAAAATGTATCTACTGACTAGTCATAGACTGATCCATACTAACGAATCTAGCACTAGAAGTAGTGAAATCTACCTACAAGACCAGATTTCATATGAGATAATTTCAGTTCTATTATGTACTATGTACACTGGCCATCTTCTTTACGAGGACTGCCCCTCTAGGAGACCATTTTTCAATGTAATTTTCATCTCAGCAAGGTTTCACTGTACCTTTCTTCTCAAATTCTTTGTTCTACTCCCATATTCCCATTACCTTGATGAGTGACACTGACCTAGACATTAATTAGCTTTGGTTCTAATTCTAACCATGGACTTAACAAGACTTGAGATGGGCAGATCAATTCTACTGGAATTTATCTCAAAATTCCCTAAAATTTGGATACTATTGATCATATTTTTATTTTTTTATACATTTTTTTATTTTTTTTTCAGAGAGGGAGCTTTTGGAGCTTATTTTATTTGGGTACAATTGATATAGACAAAAACTCACTGAAAAAAGTGGCCTAAACGGGTGGAAATGCTCCAAATCCAGACACTGTAGCATGTATCTATAACCGGGGACGCAATTCCCCGAGCATGCGGTCTGCAGACAACAGCAATCCCCAGCAAAAAAAAAATGCATACAATGGAGGATGCCGGGGCGGACCGCATGCACCACAAGAACATCTTGTACATACACGAATCACTGCAAAAAATGCACCAAAATGATACGCAACTGACAATACTAGCTAATTCCTCAGGCTGATGTTAAAAGCTGAGAACTTTGCCAATATCTTCCAGTCAGGAACATATCGGAGCCCCTCATGCACCACGTCACTGTGTCTCAGCAAGCTAGTGTTGTCAGTTGCGTATCATTTTGATGCATTTTTTGCAGTGATTCGTGTATGTATATTTTTTCATCTGCACAATGTATCATTTTGTGTAAGATGTTCTTGTGGTGCATGCGGTCCGCCCCGGCATCCTCTATTGTACGCATTTTTCTTTGCTGGGGATTGCTGTTGTCTGCAGACCGCATGCGGAGGAATTGCTCCCCCGGTTATAGACACGTTACAGTGACTGGGTTTGGAGCTTTTTCACCCGTTTAGGCCGTTTATTTTTTTCAGTGAGTTTTTGTCCTTATGTGTATGGAATGTGCCACTTCATTTTGCTGGTAACATTCTTTTGCACCTGGTAGCTTCTGTGTCACATGGTCTGTTGAGGGTGCGGCTCACAGCTTTATTTTACCTCACAGTGCGTTGGTGATACCACTATGGAGGCATGTGAGAGTCTGGCTGTGAGTTGGTTTCTAGCACTGTTCAGACCCTGTTCACACACCACAGGCGGTTTAGTGGTAGGACCCCATGCGTGCTGAGACACCATGGCGCGGTGCATGAGGGGCTCCGATATGTTCCTGACTGGAAGATATTGGCAAAGTTCTCAGCTTTTAACTTCGGCCTGAGGAATTAGCTAGTATTGTCAGTTGCGTATCATTTTGGTGCATTTTTTTGCAGTGGTTTGTAGAATTGATTTGGATCCAAATCAAATGAAACATTTGCTGAATTGGACACTAATTTTAAGATATTTACTCATCTTTAAATGGCACCTTTAAGCTGATTCATGCTGCCCTCACCAACAGCAGCATGAAATAGCGACAGGCTTCATCTCTACAAAGAACTACGTTTTACAAAAATGAGGCAAAAATGACTAGCATCCATCTGTCTGTGCACTTAGTGTAACCACTTAAAGAATACAGGACAAGTACGGTATAATAAAAAGAGCATTTTGTAGGGTTCCCAACATAAAGGATGTGATTGCTAAAAGTTACATTCAAGAAAAATTCCAAAGGTTTTTACAACTGCATAAAATGTAAGGCTTGAAAGGAGGGTGGCTGCAAGGGGAAATTAAAGAGGGTCAGTTATTTCTTATGATATGATGGTGGAAAATAATTTCAAATTAAAGGAGCACTAAACCTAGAAATAATAAAAGTACACACAAAATATATTTGCCCTCATTGTTTGTCACACTGCAGAACACAATACAATTAACACAGGGGTTAATCTTGGATGAAAGAGAGCGGGAGGATTCATGTGTCTTGAATGTTTTCCCATGTCCAATTTTTCTGAATGGTTCTGGTACAGGAACTTTCTTCCATGATCTCCCGAAGCAGCACGGCCCAACCAAAAACGCAACTTCTGTATGTGAACTGTTACCCGCTTAACTAGTGGGACATCATAGGCAACGTACTAAAGGCAATTTTTATTTTTTTATTTTTTATTTGCAGGGGTTAATCTCCTGCTGATCTTCATCTTCTGATGGAGAACAACTTTGAGTTTAGGGCTTAGCTAAGGGAGTAGGGCTTTTTGTCCTACTGCATGCAGGATACAGCACAGAGGCTTCTACTATATCCACTTGTATTACAATTTCTTACAAATACAATGAATGAATTACATTCATTTAGAATGTCCCAAAAATTCAGATTCAAAACCAAGCTAAAGTTTTGACAGCATGATTCAGGCAAATTGTGCAAAATCACAATTTTACATATCACAGTAGTGAGTAGAGATGAGCGAAAAATTTGCCATTTTCCAGCATTCAGAGTGCAGGGACAGACATGTGAAGGCGCTAGGGACAGCTATTGGAAGATCAATTGTGGGGAAAAAAAGACATAAAAAATGATTTATAAGTGCAGGGAAAGGATAGGGAGCAATCATTTTGCAGCATCTTAGTGCAGGAAGAGACGTCAGAAGGCACTAGGGACATTTATAGGTACAGTAAGTGATTTACAACTGCAGGGAACGATTATTTGGGGAGAATAGTCATTAGACAGCTCTGTCATTTAAGTTTTTTTGTTATTGGGCTGCAAGTATTATGCGGAAAAGCTTTTAGAGGCTTATATCTTAGTATCTTATTCAGTGCTACAAGAAAAATATATACGCATTTCACTTCTGCAGTTATTTCTGTTGAAAGCGTATAGGGGCGTATTACAGTAAAAAAAGATAAATATATGCGCACTGCACTGTTGCAGTGCTAATCAGATAATGATGGGCTACCCTGAGTATAGGTTATCACTTGTAAAATCCTGGACCACCCCTTTAAGTAATACGAGAAAAAGAGAAAGCGATGAAATAGAATAAGATAAATATTTATGTTCCTTTTTACTGATTGGTCAAATGTTTGCACAAAATTTGTCTGAGGAATGCTCTATATAAAGTTGTTCAATTCTTTTGTACAACTGATTTACTCAATTTTATCCACCATGTTTCTACTCAGTAGGTTTACAATACCTGCATTGCATGTCTAAATAAAAATAATACACAATATCACATCTCTCCAACTTCTGTACATAACCAGTATAATGAACTTTTAAAAATGTGTCCCTTATTTAAGGATACATAAGTAGACTAGCAAAGTATCTTGTAATAATTCTTTTATTTTTATTTTTTATGACTAATTATTCAAACCACCTCCTGACATTTCAAAATGTAAATTCCATGTAAATTGTGGGATTTAAAAGTCTGATTTGTAAAGGATTTGCATTTAGTAAATAGGAGAATTACACAAACTAATAACATGAATACCTAATTACAGCATGAGAAACATTAATAACTAGAAAGGAACAGTAGGAGAGTACAGAGCAACTTTTGTGTTTTATTTCCAGAAGGTGTTTGACCATTAGCTTTGAAATGATTGATCTTATTACCGGCACAAACTTCAGGAGCTTTGCTACAAGCCTATCCTATTCTACTGTATTCCTTACTTTTTATTTATTTACCTGTCAGAAAGTAGAATTTCTTGCTTCAACATTCTCTTTTATTGCAACAATATTTCCTTGTGGTTATTCCTGGATCTCTTATAAATATATGAAAACTAATAAAAATAAATATATATATTTTTTTTTTTTCTATATCTTTTCACTTTAACCGAAAATTATTAAGTTATAAAGCATAAAAACATCTAAAGACAGGTCAAGAAAAAAAAAAGGCTGTGCTTTAAAATTTCTATATATTTTTCAAAGTAGATAAGGATTAAAAACCCTGAAGCTCTTGTAAAATATTAAACAACACAGTCATTAAACACAAAACGGATACAAATCAAGAGCATAATGACTAGAGATGACCGAATTTCTCAAGATTTCGATTTGGTCGGTCGCCGATTTTTGCCGAAAAGATTTGATTTCAAATTTATTTGTGGCGAATCACGTTACAAAAACTGATATTTCCTGGCTGCAGAGAGCCTGTATACTGGTGTAGAATACTGTGCCTTGCAGTAACGCTCATATGGAGTCTGCTGTGGTAGTGAAATGCAGATGACAGGCGTCGCTTTAGGAATCCCTGCACACTTCACTTATTTGGGCAGTTATATATGTTAGTAACTTCCAGATACCGTAAAATCAGAACTTCCAGTCGTCCCATATCTTAATCCATTTCTCTAGTACATATCTCTGCTTAGAATCCGTTCATAGTTTTTAACCTTATTAACCAGATTTATCCAATTGTTTACCTCTGGAGTATGGCGTGCAAACCAGCTCCGACTAATCAGAACTCTGGCCAGTAATAGTATTCTACCTAACAAGATCTTTTGATATTCATGGCTACCTAGTGATGAAAATCCTTCAGTAAAAACAATTGTGGCTCAAGAAGAATCCATATTTTTAATTTATGGATGAGGACATTATTAATACCATTCCAGTAAACTCTAAGTACTGGGCATGCCCAGATCATGTGCAGATAATCTGCACCTGCAGTATCACATCGGGGGCATTTGGAGGTATCTCTTAATCCACAGTTGTTTAACCAAATGGGGGTAACATATAGTCTGTGATAACTATTGAACTGTATTAAAACATGATTAAAGTTGTGAGATAGTAAGTCAAAGTTGGTAAAAATGCTTCCCCACCCTAGCGATTGTATATTTGGGCAATCCATCTCCCAGGCCCTTTGTCCCGGCAATTGTGTCTCTCCAAAACGTGACTTAAGTAATAATTTTTATACAGTATATTTGAAATCTTCATTCTTTGTGATATCTTCCCTAACCACCCATTTAGCGGAGAGGTATTATCTATTTTTAACAGTGATTTATCATTCAAACTAAAAGTGCCGACCGAAGCTGAAAATACCTAAACCAAGAAATGTGATAATTCCACAAACAACTTAATCTCTCTATTCTTAACAATCTGTGTGATATAAAAAATCCCATTCTTTTGCCAAAATTGATCCGTTGCTATACCCTCTAGGGTCTGTAAGTGAATATTGTGCCAAAGAGGCGTGAATGTAAGTGATCCCTTTACCCCCAACCATCCTCTAGTGGTAGCCCACATTTTCAGTAGTGATTTTGTAGTCTCTTTATGGCCCTGGTCTCTATTAATCAGTAGCCCGGATTCCAAAAGCGGAAATATGTTATGTGAGGAGCTTCTCACTAACCTACTTAAAAATTTACTATTTTGCCATTCATGGCACGTCCATAACTGAGCAGCAATAAAATAACCTTTGAAGCAAGGGAGTTTTAAACCCCCCTGCTCCAGAGGTTTATATAGATATTCCAATTTAAGTCTCACACGTTTTCTTCCCCAAACTAGGTCACTAATTATTCTTTTCATAAGTTTAAAATATTTATCCTCTATCCAGATAGGTATATTCCTAAGAACATAGAGGGTTTGGGGTAGAATCACCATCTTGACCATTGAAACTCGATCAGCCCTAGATAGAGGGAGTCTCAACCAAATCTCTATTTTTGCCCTAATTTTCATTATCAATGGGATCAGATTAAGTTGTACACAATTTTCAACCTTGGGAGATATCATCATACCCAAGTATTGAAAAGTGTCAACGACATCTAGCTGGGTTATCAAGGACTCCTTTTGGGACACCGGATCTATTGGCATCAGAATTGTCTTTGACCAGTTTATATCTAGGCCTGATACCTCACCAAATACTTTAACCATACGGATAATTCTTGGGACAGTTATTTCTGTTTATTCCTAGATAAAGTGTGCAATGACAAACCTTGGGATAGAAAATGTTGATATACACTAGAATTCACCTAGGTGTCTATCCCAAATGAAAAATACAAAAATACACTAATATAGTGCACGGCGGCACCAGTAACCAATTGTCCTACCGGTACCGCGAGACAGGATGCGGATCGTTCACCACCGACAATACTCCGATCAAGGCTTCTCCATATATGTAGACAAATGAAAAAGTGATGTCAGGCAGTGATACACATATGTGCAGGGTCCCTGTAAAGGCCCTATGGCTGACTATCAATAATTTCCCTAATGCTAGATGTAGGTAGCAGCCTGACCACAGGGCACTCGTGCTTACAAGGACGACCCCGTCCGGAACCTGTCCCTTAAAAGAATATGCTATATGTCCCTAAAGGATCTAGAAAGAACTCCCTACACGCATGTTTCACTGCCTGAAAAAAAAATATAAAGCAGTTCATCAGGGGAGATGAGGGAAAAAGTACTAGGGATAGGTGTTAAATAAGCCCTTAATCCCTAGAGACCAGCCTGACTAGGTTCGTCGGCCAGTGATGGAGGTATAGCCAGATGATGGACACCTCCTAGGGCGGTCTCTATAGATGAAGAGACTATGGAACATGCAGTTATGCAATACAGAAAAAACTGCACCTGGGACGCCAACCCGACTGGTGTTCCCACCATATTTAAATAATCACCTGGCTGCCGCCTCCGCCGCCCACAATGTGAAGAGGCCAATGGGCGCCGCGCATGCGCCCATTGCAGAAACAGGAGCGAGGTCTGAAGCGCACGGAAGTGCCCGGAATGCCGGCTCCTTCCTGCGCATGCGCGGCATCGTTTGATCTCGCGATGCCGCGGCTGCCGGCTGATTTAACAGCGGCACTACAGACAAAGGATGATACCCCTATTGCCTATTGACGCTGTTAGGTGGCAAGGCGATCGGAACTCACCCTGCCACCACAGCATGTTGGCCCACAATCAGACCTATCAGTAAATACAGTATTTAGGCTACTAGTCTAATATAGACCAAGATTAAATGTCTGGACAGTGACAGAAACTAATACATTGGTGTTGTAACTAATAAGTATGCTGCTGACACAGGTAAATAGAAAGAGTCATGTAGTCAATTATTAAAGAGAAAGTCGAATATAATGGAAAACCGTATACAGGGTGTATACCTATACATAGGTAGGACCTAGCTCATTCCATCACAGAAAACAGCTAAAATTTAGCTGTTCATTCAAGCCTGTCGGTGTGACTGTCCGTAAGAGAAAGATCCAACGGGCTTCACGCTGTAGTAGGATTTTGTCCCAGTCACCTCCACGTTTTGGGGGGTGACTGCTTCAATACCGTTGACTTTAATAACCCGCGGATCACCTTGATTGAAATCACACACATGACGGGCCACAGCCATGTCTCGTCGTTTCTCTATGTCAAGGAGATGTTCTCCTACACGCCTACGTAGCTCACGTTTGGTTTTGCCAATTTGCTCTTTATCACAAATACACGTGATTTTGTATATTACGCCTACCGTTCTGCAAGAGATGAAATCCCTAATGTCAAATGTACGTTTAAGATTATTACTGAAAAAGGTCTTCCCTGTAGCGATGCTGTCACAGGCCACACAGCCGCTGCACCTGAAACTTCCTATAGGCCGGCGGCTGAGCCAAGTGCCAGTGCAGCGGGTGGTGAGAAGTGACTATGTACTAGCAAATCCTTGAGGCTCTTGCCTCGCCTATATGTCAAGGATCTCTCTTGACTTATTGAGCCATCAAATGTGGTTATAAACAGGTGCCTATGTAGGCATGTAGGAGAACATCTCCTTGACATAGAGAAACGACGAGACACTGCTGTGGCCCGTCATGTGTGTTATTTCCATCAAGGTGATCCGCGGGTTATTAAAGTCAACGGTATTGAAGCAGTCACCCCCCCAAAACGTGGAGGTGACTGGGACAAAATCCTACTACAGCGTGAAGCCCGTTGGATCTTTCTCTTACGGACAGTCACACCGACAGGCTTGAATGAACAGCTGAATTTTAGCTGTTTTCTGTGATGGAATGAGCTAGGTCCTACCTATGTATAGGTATACAACCTGTATACGGTTTTCCATTATATTCGACTTTCTCTTTAATAATTGACTACATGACTCTTTCTATTTACCTGTGTCAGCAGAATACTTATTAGTTACAACACCAATGTATTAGTTTCTGTCACTGTCCAGACATTTAATCTTGGTCTATATTAGACTAGTAGCCTAAATACTGTATTTACTGATAGGTCTGATTGTGGGCCAACATGCTGTGGTGGCAGGGTGAGTTCCGATCGCCTTGCCACCTAACAGCGTCAATAGGCAATAGGGGTATCATCCTTTGTCTGTAGCGCCGCTGTTAAATCAGCCGGCAGCTGCGGCATCGCGAGATCAAACGATGTCGCGCATGCGCAGGAAGGAGCCGGCATCCCGGGCACTTCCGTGCGCTTCAGACCTCGCTCCTGCTTTTGCAATGGGCGCATGCGCGGCGCTGACGTGCGAGCGCACAGATGCGCCCATTGGCCTCTTCACATTGTGGGCGGCGGAGGCGGCAGCCAGGTGATTATTTAAATATGGTGGGAACACCAGTCAGGTTGGCGTCCCAGGTGCAGTTTTTTCTGTATTGCATAACTGCATGTTCCATAGTCTCTTCATCTATAGAGACCGCCCTAGGAGGTGTCCATCATCTGGCTATACCTCCATCACTGGCCGACGAACCTAGTCAGGCTGGTCTCTAGGGATTAAGGGCTTATCTAACACCTATCCCTAGTACTTTCTCCCTCATCTCCCCTGATGAACTGCTTTATATTTTTTTTTCAGGCAGTGAAACATGCGTGTAGGGAGTTCTTTCTAGATCCTTTAGGGACATATAGCATATTCTTTTAAGGGACAGGTTCCGGACTGGGGTCGTCCTTGTAAGGACGAGTGCCCTGTGGTCAGGCTGCTACCTACATCTAGCATTAGGGTAATTATTGATCAGTCAGCCATAGGGCCTTTACAGGGACCCTGCACATATGTGTATCACTGCCTGACATCACTTTTTCATTTGTCTACATATATGGAGAAGCCTTGATCGGAGTATTGTCGGTGGTGAACGATCCGCATCCTGTCTCGCGGTACCGGTAGGACAATTGGTTATTGGTGCCGCCGTGCACTATATTAGTGTATTTTTGTATTTTTCGTTTGGGATAGATACCTAGGTGAATTCTAGTGTATATCAACATTTTCTATCCCAAGGTTTGTCATTGCACACTTTATGTAGGAATTTTCTATGTTTTATCTGCATTATCATTAAACGTTATATTTTAGATTACCCACCTCCTGAATCATGCCTTTAATCTTGGTAATCTGGAGCGCAGATCTTACACTGGTTTGACCTCCCTAATCAGTACTCATAGTTTATTAACAGTTATTTCTGTATTATCTATAAAGAAGAGGACATCGTCCGCAAATTGTGAAATACGATCCTCCACGGCTAGTATTCTAAATTCCTTAATTTGAGCATCCTGCCTAATAGCCAGAGCCAGGGGCTCAATATAAATATAAAAAAAGAGTGGTGATAGTGGGCAGCCCTGGCGAGTACCTTTAGTTAAATCAAAACTGGTAGTTAGGCTCCCATTGAGACTCAACTTAGCCGTGGGGGATCTATACAATAGTTTAATCATATTTATGAATCTCTCCCCAAATCCCATCCTGGCCAGGACCCTCCACAGGAATCGCCACTCCACCCTGTCAAAGGCCTTAGAGGCATCCAATGACAGGATGGGGCGAGCAGACTCCCCCAGGAGCCTGTATGTTGGCGAAGAGCCGATGAAGATTATGATGAGTACCCTTATTTGGGATGAAGCCATTCTGGTCCAGATGGACAATGGAGGAGATGACCCCAGAGAGTCTTGTGGCCAAAATCCTTGCCAGGAGCTTTACGTCCGCGTTCAACAATGAAATCTGTCTGTAGGATCCCAAATCTATGGGGTCCTTACCTTTTTTGGGACTATTATTACAGTTGCCGACATTGAACCCGGTAGGATCCCTCCTCCACCGATTCAGCAAAGACCCCCAACAATTTGGGGAAAATAACCTCCTTATATTTACTATAAAGTTCATATGGGAGTCCGTCTGAACTGGGGGTGGAATTACCCGAGCATAGTTTGATTGCCCCTTCAAGCTCCTGAATTGAGAAGTCAGCCTCAAGTACCCTCCTTTGAGCCGAGGTAATAGTAGGAAAAATAATACCATCAAGATAGACATCCATCATTTCATCTGTAATCATACAATCGGCTCTATAAAGTTCTGAGAAGTAGTCCAAGAAAACTTTCTCTATAAAGTTTTGTCCAGCAACTATCCTCCCATTAGCCAGTCGGATATTGTCTATATTTTTCTTGGGTTCCTGACTCGAGAGATCACTCTAAATATAAGTTTCCCCGGTCGCCCCAATTCAGTAAAGTATTTTTGACCCTTAAAGAATAAGCTAAAAGTTGGAGTATGCTTGTGTTGTCTTCTGCATAGTTTCCCTGTTTTCCTCTGTCCTATTTATATAAAAGGATTGTGTAGCTGAGGAAGCTTGTTCTTTTAAGTTTTCCTCTTTTTCCCCGTACTCCTTTCTCAGGTTGGCGATATTACTAACCATTTTTCCCCTCATATAGGCCTTGAAAGCGTCCCATACTACTTGGGTTTTTGCTGAAGTATAATTGGCCTCCCAGAATTGGTTAATTTCCTTTTGTATTATTTCATGATTCTTTATTACTGATAACCAATAGGGGTTATGTCTAAATGGAGACCTCACTATTTGTTTATCATGGGTCAGGCAAAGTTTGAGGAGTAGAGGTAGATGGTCCAGAGAGTGACCTAGTCTCGTACTTCATTTTTTATCAATCAGAACGTGGTCTATTCTGGACATAGATCTACCTAATTTACTAATGCATGAGAAAAACCTTCTCCCCTGTCCCAGACTTCCCCAAACATCCTCGAACCTGGCCTCCAAGCAAAAGCGTGCCAAGGGGGACCCCTGAACAGAGGCGTCTCCCTTGACACCCATAGAGACCCTGTTGACTGCGGGATTGATAACGCAGTTAAAGTCTACCATAATCAATGTAGGACATTCTGGCCATTTATCCATACATTTTAGCAGAGAATTAAGTACTGAAAAAGAAAATGGAGGTGGAATATAGACAAGGGCCAGAATACACATCTTCCCCGCAAGCTTACAATATAGGAAGACAAATCTCCCCTGGTGGTCAACAGAGGCTGCCTCGCACATAAAATCAATCGCTCTATGAATAAAGACAGTCACTAGAGAAGGTAGAGTGGTAAGTGTGCGCAGCCCATCCCCTGGTGACGACCCTGGAAGTGTTTCTATCAAACATACAATAGCTGGGAGGTGTACACGCATCAGATCAAAAACCGCTTGTCTCTTTCTTCTATCCCCCAGGCCCCTGACATTCCAGGTAAGAATTCTGATTGACATTATAAAATTTTTTAAAAATAAAATAAAAAAAGGGAAACAAACATCTCCTCCCCACACTAGACACATCACAGCCCCCAACCAACCCCCCAATCCAATTAATCCTTAATCCACCGCATAAAGCAGCAGATCTCTCGCCTATGACCACCCACCCCTCCACTCGACACCTCCCCGCTAATTAAACAGAGAAAGGGAAAAGTATAAAACATCATCTGCCAACTATTGTTCCCAACAAAGCCTTAAGCAGTTAGATCACGTATCATTTCGTTCAAGCCACTCCGCAGCTTTATCCGGCGTATCAAAAAATAAAGTTGTATCGTTGAAAATAGTCCGGAGTTTGGCTGGGAAGACAAGTGAATACTTACTATCCCTTTCTCTTAATCTCTTTTTAACAGTAATAAACAAGCGTCTCTTTTCTTGGCCATCTTTTGAAAAATCTGGGAAAAAGGCCAGTCTATTTCCATCGTATAAAACAGGGGGACATTCCCTCGCCCGTCTTAGTACTATATCTCTGTCTCTTGAAACCAGCATTTTAGCGAGGAGTGTCTGTGGTTGTCTCCCAGGAATTAATTTACCACCTGGGACCCAATGGGCTCTCTCTACTAGAAACAAGGGCGAGAAGTATTCCCTCCCAAAACTTTCAAGAATCATCGTCTATATGAATTGAGTAGAGTTCTTATCTTCCATGCCCTCTGGGATCCCCAGGATTCTTACATTGTACCTTTTTGATCTGTCTTCCAGATCCACCACCTTTTTTTTAAGGAGCTTAAAATCTGTCTTCAACGTGGACATCTCAGTGTTTATTTCTTTGTATTTATTCTGTATAATAGCCATAGAGCTCTCCACCTTATTAACTCTGTCTCGGATTTTAGACAGATCATCCCTAATCAATCCCACATTGACTTGCATTGTGCCGAGCTGAGTTCTAATAGCCAGTATTAGGTCCCCATTCTGTTTTACTGCCAGTAGAGTTTCTTTTAACGGCGAGGGGTTGGCCGCATCTTCTCCATCTATTCCCTCCTCCCCTTGGGGATACCCAGGAGCTTTTTGTAATTCAAGTTCCATCACTTCGGAGTTATCATTCTTTTTAGAGCTAATATCCTTTTGCCCATCTCTGGTATTAACCCTCCTTCAGAGGATTTAATGGCCGGTTTCTGACCAGAAAGGTCCACAGAGCGCCTACTAGCCTTAGCTGCCATTCTCTTTTTTTTTTCACTTTATCTTTTCTTTTTGGGGGGTATCTTTCCCCTTTCTTTCTCCTCCTTTTTTTTTTCTCTCCTATAATATTTTCCTCACCAGCTGCCTCCCTCTCCGTCCACGAGCAGTTTTTTCGCAGGGTAATGTTAGTTAGTGGAAGAAGTAATAAAGGAACAATCTCACCAGTCTTCACTTCACTGTAAAGAAGCCCGGCTGGAGAAAATGAGGGGGCACACTCAGGAGGATCGCAAGCTGCAGGAGAGCCGAAGGATAGGACAGAAAACTGGAAAGGAGCAGCCACCCAGGCTCTGATGTCACCATGGAGCACACAGAACACAGAAACAGGAACCATCCAGAGGAACCGGAGTATTACCCCAGAACACCGGCAAGTACCGGTAATCACGCAGGGACTGGCTCAGGAGACGCCGAGCAGCAGGAGACAGAAGGAGGGAGCAGGAGCACCAGCACCTCACGTCCGGGTCCACGGTCCCGGCGAAGAGGCAGAAGGCAGGGGAAGGGACAAGAGACACCACAATCAGCCGTCAGTGAGGTAGCCGAGCAGGGGGGGAGGAGAGGCGAGTGCGATGTCCTTACGTCATCAAGTCATCACCTAAAGTAAAATGTCTGAGCATAGTATTACCATGCCACTGTTAGAGGATACAAAGATAGATAGGGTAAAAGAGGAAGTATTAGTCTTGCCTCAAACAAACTTAGCTCAAACAGATGAATTAAGACGTTCATCACGTGCCAGAAAACTGACCTCAAAGATGCTGGAAAATTTGGAGCAAGAAGCAGCATTAAAAGAGAAAAAGTTTGCCAGGATGTATGATAGGTGGAAATCATACATTAAAGACATTCGTAGAAAGCTGAAGCAAGAAAGTATGAAAAGGAACTTGAGTGATATGGTAGAGATAGTAGAAGAATCTGAATTAGAGCTTATGGCAACATATATCAACCTGTGGTCGTTTACGACACCTTCCCAGGATATTGTAAGGAACATGGACACATGTACTGCGGTCACTTTAGACTTGGTAAGGCTCATGAAAGAACCATCATCTGCAGAAAACTATGATGATGTTTAAAGCAAGAAGTAGAATAAATAAGCTTTTTATGAGGGACAATGCTAGGTCCTTAGGTGGTACCACAATCTCAAGTGTGACTTCCTTCACTAGCAAAAGTGCCACCCACATATCAGAGCCAAAGGAAAGGAATTAGCTGAACAACTTGCTGTCAAGAGAGCAGAAATTAAAATATAAGTTGCCATCGAGGTGCAGCGCCAACTGATGGCTGAAAAGGATGCACAACGCCATCAGATGGAAGCTGAAATGGAAGCACAGTGCCAACAGATGAAAAGTCTGGAAAGGCAGAAAGAAGTTAAGATCATAGAAGCCAGACTCAGAGTATACAAGGAGGATATGAGTCAGAGTAGTCATAGGTTCAAATCTGAACTAAGTGAACAGGCAGACTCCTACTTTCCTTCATACGCCCAGGAAGATGGAAGGGAATCCCCAGCATGTAGTGAAGAAATAAGTTATTATCCTTCCATCCCTGCTCAGAAAAACAAAGAGAGGCCTAGTCCAATGTCAGGAAAAGGGTGTGACTTTACCCTCTATCTCTACCGGAAAAGATGAAGAAAGGGACTCGCCTAATTTAGAACTAAGTGAGAAAATAGAACCGGATGATTCTATTCCTAGATGTCACTGCAACGGTCAGGAGAATGTTACAACGATTGTCCCAGCAAGACAGAGAACAATCCTATCTAGACTTCCCGTTCCGGAACCCACTGTATTTTCAGGAGACGTACTGAAGGTTATAGAGTGGAAAGCAAGTTTTAAAATGATTATTGAGCATCCTTGCATCAGCCCAGTCGACAAGTTATTCTACCTTCAGAGATATGTTGGTGGGGAAGAAAAGAAAGTTCTTGAAGATAACTTTTATAGAAAAGACTAAGAAGCCTACAAGCAAGCTTGGAAAAAAATAAATGCAAGATATGGTCATCTTTTCTTAGTATAAAGAGTTTTTTTATAGAGAAATTGAGTAACTGGCCTAAATAGGTCCTAAAGAAAACCTCAGACTCCAATAGTACGGTGACTTCCTACAGGCATGCAGCAATGCCATCCCACATGTTCAAGGTCTAGAAGTACTGAATGACTATCTAGAAAACCACAGGATGCTAACTAAGCTACCTGAAGTAGCTTCTAGATGGAATCGCTATGTGACTGAACAGTTAGATCTAGGCAAGAACTTCCCGAGTTTTAAAGCATTCTCTGAGTTCTTCAATAAGGAAGCATGAATAGCATGTAATCCAGTAATAACATCTTACATCCTAAAATCCTTAGAAGTAAGGCCTGCAAGAGAGATGAGACGTGCAAGAACAACTAGCTTTGCAACCAACACTCCAGCTAAAGGTCCAGATACCTACAAGAGCAAGTTCAAAGTTACTACTGAGATCAGTAGAGAGACAGAACAGACAAATCTTCAGACTACCTTCAAGTGTATGTTCTGTGGAGAGAATCACTCCATACACAAGTCTCCAACATGAAGTCCTACCTTTTAGAGAATGACCTCGTCTGCCAAATACAGACGTGGACAAAATTGTTGGTACCCTTTGGTCAATGAAAGAAAAAGTCACAATGGTCACAGAAATAACTTTAATCTGACAAAAGTAATAATAAATTAAAATTCTATAAATGTTAACCAATGAAAGTCAGACATTGTTTTTCAACCATGCTTCAACAGAATTATGTAAAAAAATAAACTCATGAAACAGGCATGGACAAAAATGATGGTACCCCTAACTTAATATTTTGTTGCGCAACCTTTTGAGGCAATCACTGCAATCAAACGCTTCCTGTAACTGTCAATGAGACATCTGCACCTCTCAGCAGGTATTTTGGCCCACTCCTCATGAGCAAACTGCTCCAGTTGTGTCCGGTTTGAAGGGTGCCTTTTCCAGACTGCATGTTTCAGCTCCTTCCAAAGATGCTCAATAGGATTGAGGTCAGGGCTCATAGAAGGCCACTTTAGAATAGTCCAATTTTTTCCTCTTAGCCATTCTTGGGTGTTTTTAGCGGTGTGTTTTGGGTCATTGTCCTGTTGCAAGACCCATGACCTGCGACTGAGACCAAGCTTTCTGACACTGGCTAGTACATTTCTCTCTAGAATTCCTTGATAGTCTTGAGATTTCATTGTACCCTGCACAGATTCAAGACACCCTGTGCCAGACGCAGCAAAGCAGCCCCAGAACATAACAGAGCCTCCTCCATGTTTCACAGTAGGGACAGTGTTCTTTTCTTGATATGCTTCATTTTTTCGTCTGTGAACATACAGCTGATGTGCCTTGGCAAAAACTTCGATTTTTGTCTCATCTGTCCACAGGACATTCTCCCAGAAGCTTTGTGGCTTGTCAACATGTAGTTTGGCATATTCCAGTCTTGCTTTTTTATGATTCGTTTTCAACAATGGTGTCCTCCTTGGTCGTCTCCCATGTAGTCCACTTTGGCTCAAACAACGACGGATGGTGCGATCTGACACTGATGTTCCTTGAGCATGAAGTTCACCTTGAATCTCTTTAGAAGTCTTTCTAGGCTCTTTTGTTACCATTCGGATTATCCGTCTCTTAGATTTGTCATCAATTTTCCTCCTGCGGCCACGTCCAGGGAGGTTGGCTACAGTCCCATGGATCTTAAACTTATGAATAATATGTGCAACTGTACTCACAGGAACATCTAGTTGCTTGGAGATGGTCTTATAGCCTTTACCTTTAACATGCTTGTCTATAATTTTCTTTCTGATCTCTTGAGACAGCTCTTTCCTTTGCTTCCTCTGGTCCATGTCGAGTGTGGTACACACCATATCACCAAACAACACAGTGATTACCTGGAGCCATATATATAGGCCCAATGGCTGATTACAAGGTTGTAGACACCTGTGATGCTAATTAGTGGACACACCTTGAATTAACATGTCCCTTTGGTCACATTATGTTCTGTGTTTTCTAGGGGTACCATCATTTTTGTCCATGCCTGTTTCATGAGTTTATTTTTTTACATAATTCTGTTGAAGCATGGTTGAAAAACAATGTCTGACTTTCATTGGTTAACATTTATAGAATTTTAATTTATTATTACTTTTGTCAGATTAAAGTTATTTCTGTGACCATTGTGACTTTTTCTTTCATTGACCAAAGGGTACCAACAATTTTGTCCACGTCTGTAACAGAAATCTTGCCCTAGCAAGATTGAAATGTTTGAAGAAAAGGATGGGAAGAGATCCCAAACTCAAGAATGATTATTTGAAATTCATGAAAGGCATCCTTGAAGGACATGCAGAGAAAGTTGTTAATTAACCTAAGGAAGGAGAAGTGTGGTACATCCCACATTAAGGTGTTTACCACTCAAAGAAGCCAAATAAGATTAGAGTACTGTTTGATTTCTCAGCAAAGTATGATGGTATTGCATTGAACGATCATCTATTAAAAGGACCAGATCTTACAAACACTCTGCCTGGAGTACTCTGTAGATTCAGAAATTATCCCGTAGCGGTCATGTGTGACGTTGAAAAGAGAGCCAGCAGAATACAGAATGAAAGTACACTTGTTTGGAGCAGCATCATCTCCAGTTTTCACCAATTATGTATGAAGTACCTGGTCAATCAGAATGACAAGTAGTGCCCATCAGCAGCAAATATTCTGAAGAAAAACTTTGATGTAGATGATGGTCTTATAAGTCTAGAATCCACAGAATCTGCAATTAAACTAGTGAAAGAAAGCCAAGAGTTATGCGCAAGAGGAAACCTGCACCTTCACAAATTTATCTCAAACAGAGAGGTACTGGAATCCATCAGTGACTCTGAATGTGCAGCAAAAATGAAGAATGCAGATCTCAATTATGATCATCTTCCAGTCCAGAACGTACTTGGATTGGGATGGAATGTAGAGAATGACTAGTTCTTCTTTGAAGTATCTGATGAAGAGAAAGTTGCAACTAGACATACCATTCTTTTCGCAGTGTCTTCTATATATGATCCATTGGGATTCTTGGCCCCAGCAATCCTCAAAGCAAGAGAAATGCTACAAGAATTATGCAGACAGAAGTTGGGATCGGATGAGCCTGTACCTGAAAATTTGAGGCCAAGGTGGGAGAATTGGATAAGAGACTTTCAAAACTTGAGAGAAGTTCAGATACCCAGATGTTTTGTATCTCATGATTTCGGAAAGTACAAGAAAATGGAACTTCATCACTTTTCACATGCCAGTAGTTATGGTTCTGGTCAGTGCTCCTACATCAGAGTGATAGGAGAAGAAAATATACACTGTGCCCTGGTTATAGGGAAGGCCAGAGTTGCACCTACCAGTATTCATACAATACCAAGACGTGAACTGACAGCAGCCTTAGTTTCAGCATCAGTAAGCACGTTTCTGAAAGAAGAATTGGAATTGAAAAAAGATGAAGAATATTTTTAGACAGACTTACAAGTAGTGATGGATGAACATCGGCCAGGATGGTTCGCGAATGCGATCAAATGTTCGCGAACCGCAAGTTTGTGGCAGGTCCCATTCACTTTAAAGGCAGGCGAACCTGGAAAACATATCAGGTCATATTTGTAGCCACCAAATACTTCCTAGAAGTGCACAAATAGTCCCACAACATGGACAGGGACATACCATATGTATTATTCGAATTTGTGATCTCCATTCATTATTTTTTAATGCGAAATATTGGCAATGTAATTTTTGCGTATGCGCATGCGCAAAATAGGCGCAGCCTGCTACAGCAACTGGTTTCCACCAGAACAAAGTTGGATGTGATCAGAAAAGATGGCTTTCGTGAAGTTTAGGAAGAATTTCTGATCACTGTAAGTAATTTGACATTAAAGCAGTGTATTCGATTACATTTCACATGCATGTTAGAACAATCACTGTATATGTAGATCGAGTGTTTAAAAAATAAACACCATTGCCAAAATCCCTAGTGATGCAATTACAATTTTTTTTCGCTGTACGCACAACTTCACATTTTATAAGGTCTCATGAGATATTAGTAATTGGTGCACTAAGTATTGTTTTGAGAACTTGTGACATCACAGCAATTTTTTTGGGGGGCAACTGGTAAATCACACCAGTAGAAAGCGTTGTTTCCAATTAGCGTTTGTCACTCTGTGTAGTTGGATTAACTCAGCAAAACCGCAAACAAATGCTGCACTACATAAATTAACTATATAGAAAGTATATTATTAGTATATAACACCCCTGATTCAGTTTTTTGGGGGGGGCAACTGGTAAATCACAACAGTATAAATTATCTTCAAATAGCATTTGTCACTATGTGTAGATGCAGTAACGCTGCAAAACTGCAAACAAATGCTGCACTACCGAAATGCACTATGTAAAATGTATATTATTGGTATATAAGACCCCTGCCTCAATCATTTATTTTTTATTTTTTTGGCGAGCAACTGGTAAATCACACTAGTAGAAATTATTTGCTCCAATAGTGTTTGGCACTCTGTGTGGCACACCCATACCAGTCCTTAAAAGGACTTTTGTGGCCCTATTAGATAGCGTTTTGTGTCCCTAACAGCCTGTCCCTCCTCCACACAGCAAACTCTCCCTACAAAGGCAAAAGACTAAATGTAAAATGTCTGCCAGCTTTTTTTTTTTTTTAAGAGGGTGGAGGTGTGTCCATGTGCTGAAACGTCTCAATTGGCTGTCCTGTACCACCTGATGGTTGTGTCATGGATCAAAGTTCTTCACAAGGTAAAAGAATATGGCGGGCGCAAATATCGCCATATGTTCTCATGTTCGGCGAATCGCAAACATGCAAAGTTCGCCGCGAAACGACCGCCAGGCGAACCACAAGGCCATCTCCACTCACAAGTTGTCCTAGGATAAATAAACAATAACAAATAAAACATTGGCATCACATTGACACAAAGCATAATCCAGCAGATCATGTTTCAAGAGGCCTGAATGTAACAGAATTGAAAAATTCTAATTGGTTCACAGGCCCAGAGTTCCTTCGGGAAAAGGAAATCATGCCCAGTAAAGGTTACACAGAATTGTCTATGGGTGATCCAGAAGTAAAAGTTGTACAAACATTGAGCAATGCTGCCAAGTGTCAAGATGACATACTTGAAAGACTAGCCAGATGTTCAAAATGGAATATGGTCATAAATGTAGTAGCTCGAATTCAACGTTTGGAATTGGGAATCAGAAAGAAGGAATTGTTGAATGTAGAGGAAAGAATGAAAGCTGAAGAAACAGTCATAAGACTCATTCAACAGAGATTCTACAGTGAAGAGTTGAAGAGACTTAGTCAAGAACCTAAAAGGCTTCCAAACAACCACCCATTGTACAAGCTTAATCTTGTTCTGCAGGATGGTATACTACCTTTAGTAGGGAGGGAGACTGGAAAATGCATTGTTACTAGAGTTGAGCAGACACCTGGATGTTCGGGTTCGGCCGAACTTCACAAAAAGTTTGAGTTCGGGACCCGAACTTAACCGCGATCCCTATTGAAGTCAATGGGGACCCGATCTTTTGAGCACTAAAATGGCTGTAAAAATGGAAAGGGCTAGATGGCTGCAAATGCCAGCAAAATGTGGTTAATAGTGTGGCAAGTGCTCTGCAAACAAATGTGGATAGGGAAATGACTTTAAATAACATAAAATCCATAAAAATGAAAAATTATAATCTTGATCTAGGAGGACGAGGTCCATATGGAGTAGGAGGTTGAGGAGACGGTGGATGTGACGGTGTAGGTGGAAGCGGCTGATTTTTGGTTTTAAATTTATTTGTATTTTTTTTAATTGGGGTACACCCCAAAACATTGGGAAATATAACCTGTGATAACCCTCTCCAGTCATGCTAAACACACGTTCAGACAATACACTGGCTGCAGGGCAGGCCAGCAGCTCCAAGGTGTAAAGGGCAAGCTCAGCCCATGTGCCCAATTTGGAGACCCAGAAGTTGCAGGGGGCAGACCCATCAGTCAGTTTGTGTAGGCATGTGCAAACATACTGCCCCACCATGTCACACATCCCTGTGATGTTCATGATCCAATTGGATATTTCCAACTTTTGATGTTCTTTTCTGCGCCTACCATGTTGATCACAGTTAGCGGCGAATCAGGGTTCCACGCCGGAGAGGGAGCGTGAGAAAGAGAGACCACATCCAAGGGAGAGCAATGGATGAAATTTAATTGTGATCGAGCGAAAATGTGGGAGAAGCTATTAAAACGGAAGAATTTACGGAAAGGAGGGGGCGTGGCAATTACCCACTCCCGACTCCGGGAGGTAGTGACGATAAATAACAATACAGAACTCCTAAGATGCCCTATTATTGGAATGATTAATAAAAAATTATAGGGAATGTCACTGGGGTATTTTGGATTTGGAAACGTTAGCCAGGAGAGGCCCTGCTGCCGCTTTGTTGACTCTACATCAGTGTTTCCCAACCAGTGTGCCTCCAGCTGTTGCAAAAATACAACTCCCAGGCATGCTGGGATTTGCAGTTTTGCAACAGCTGGAGGCACACTGGTTGGGAAATACTGCTCTAGATAACTTCTGCCTGATCGCACATCACTGTGACATCGCGTGAGAAAGGGGGACCTCATCCAAGGGAGGTCAATGGCTGCAATGGGATGAAGCGGAAATGTGGAACAAGTTATTAAAGCAGAAGGATCGAATGAAAGGGTTAATTTAAAGACTAATTTTAGAAATTTAAGTCCCTGTCACCTATGCAGAGCAGGGGTTTTTCATCGCCAGAAATGGGTTGTCACCCACCAATGGAACAGATTATTTTTCAACATTTTGGTCCCTGTCACCTATGCAGAGCACGGGATTATTCACGGCAAAAATTGTAAAATGTCACCCAAGAATGTAACAGAAAAATTTGTGAAATTTATTTACCTGTCTACTAGGTAGAGCAGGGGTCTATCATAGCCCAAAATTGCTGAATTTCACCAGAAAATGTAACAGACAAATTAGTGAATTTTTTTTTTTACATGTTTTCTAGGTATGGCAGTGGTATATCACACCCAAAAATTGGTAAATTTCAGCCGAAAATTTAACAGATAAATCAGTAAAATGGCATAAAATACCTACAAAAAAACTTGATTTATAAGGCGGAGGTCCATATGGAGTAGGGTTTTGAGGAGGCGGTGGACGTAGCAGTGTAGGTGGAAGCAGTGGTGGAGGAGGATGAGGTAGCCAACACCAGTTTTTGGTTTGAATTTTTTACATATTATTATTATTAGGGTACACTCCAAAAGAGTGTGAAATATCCAAAATACAAGAATGAGCAATTGCACTGTAGTATACCAATGGCTGGTTAAGGCCGATATATATGTCTATTCTGCACAAGGTACGGATAAGTCCTGTGGGATCCATGCCTGGTTCATTTTAATGAACGTGAGCTTGTCCACATTGGCTGTGGACAGGCAGCTGCGCTTGTCTGTAATAAAGCCCCCTGCCATGCTAAACACACGTTCAGATAATACGTTGACTGCAGGGCAGGCCATCACCTCCAAGGCGTAAAGGGCAAGCTCTGGCCATGTGCCCAATTTGGAGACCCACAAGATGAAGGGGGCAGACCCGTCATTCAGTACGTGTAGGCGTGTGCAGACATACTGCTCCACCATGTTGGTGAAATGCTGCCTCCTGCTAAGACGTTCCATATCAGCTGGTGGTGCTGGTTGTTGTGGCGTGCTGACAAAGCTTTTCCACATTTCAGCCATGCTAACCCTGCCTTTTGAGGTGCTAGCGGTGCCCCAACTGCGTTGGCGACCTCTTCCTCGTCCTCTGCCTTCGCCTTGTACTTCCACTGTGCCCCGGGTGTCAGGTGGGAATGCCACCAGCAGCGCGTCTACCAGCATGCGCTTGTACTCGCGCATCTTACGATCACGCTCCAGTGAGGGAATTAAGGACGGTACGTTGTCCTTGTAACGGGGATCCAGCAGCGTGGCCACCCAGTAATCAGCACAAGTTAGAATGTGGGCAACTCGGCGGTCGTTGCAGAGACACTGCAGCATGTAATCGCTCATGTGTGCCAGGCTGCCCAGAGGCAACGAAAAGCTGTCCTCTGTGGGAGGTGTATCGTCTGTGTCCTCTGTATCCCCCCCAGCCACCCAGCACCAGTGATGGACATGAGCTGGTCTGGGTGCCACCCTGCTGTGAACAATCATCATCATTCATCATCCGAAGTGGGATAGTAACACTGAGAACGGCGTTATCGGCACTGGCCATGTTAGTGGAGTACTCGAAACAGAGCAACAAGGAACACAGGACTCGCATAGAGGTCCAGTCATGGGTGGTGAAGTGGCTCAACTGTACATGCTGCAGCTGAAACTCTACTATCACCTACTGCTGCTTGCACATGCTGGCCAGACTGTGCAAGGTGGACTTGCACCTTGTGAGCACGTCGCATATGAGGCGGTGAGCGGGAAGGCTGAAGTTGCGCTGCAGTGCTGACAGGCGAGCAGCAGCAGGGTGAAAACACGGAAAGCGCGCACAGACGGCCCGCATTTTATGCAGCAACTCTGACATATCGGGGTAATTTTTAAGGAATCTCTAAACCACCAAATTCAGCACATGAGCCAGGCAAGGGATGTGTGTCAAACCGGCTAGTCCCAGAGCTGCTACGAGATTTCGCCCATTATCGCACACCACCAGGCCGGGCTTGTGGCTCACTGGCACCAACCACTCATCGGTCTGTTGTTCAAGGCCTGTCCACAGCTCCTGCGCGGTGTGGGGTTTGTCCCCCAAACAAATAAGTTTTAAAACTGCCTGCTGTCCTTTACCCCTGGCTGTGCTGAAGTTGGTGGTGAAAGTGTTACGCTGACCGGATAAGCAGTCGGAAGAGGATGAGGAAGCAGAGTAGGAGAAAGCAACAGGAGGCAAACTAAAGCGCCCTGCAATCCTCGGTGGTGGAAGGACATGCGCCAAACTGCTATCCGCCTCAGGCCCAGCCGCCACTGCATTTTTCCAGTGTGCTGTTATGGAGATATAACAGCCCTGACCGTGCTTACTGGTCCACATATCCGTAGTGAGGTGCACCTTGCCACAGATGGCGTTGCGCAGTGCACAACTGATTTTGTCCCCCACTTGGTTGTGCAGGGAAGGGATGGCACGCCTGGAAAAGTAGTGGCGGCTGGGCACGACATACTGTGGGACAGCCACCGCCATAAGGTTTTTAAAACTGTCTCCAGCACACGGAATGACAGCATTTCAAAGGCCAGTAATTTTGAAATGCTGGCATTCAGGGCCAAGGATCGCGGATGGTTAGGGGAGTACTTCCTCTTCCGCTCCAGTGTTTGGGAGATGGAGAGCTTCCGTGGGACATTGTGGAGATGCTTGGTGACCCAGATGGTGGTGATGCTGGCAGATCCTCTGTTTGCGGGGTGGCAGGTGGCACGGTCACTCCAGAGGTGGATGAAGAGGCCGAGACTGCAGCAGAAGAGGAAGCAGGAGGAGCCAGAGACCTTTTTTAGTTTTTTGAGGTGTCTACTCCACTGCAGCTCGTGCTTTGCATTTAGATGCCTGGTCGTGCAGGTTGTGCTCAGGTTGAGAACGTTTATGCCTCGCTTCAGGCTCTGATTGCACAGCATGCAAACCACTCGTGTCTCGTCGTCAGCACATTGTCTGAAGTACTGCCACCCCAGGGAATTCCTTGGAGCTGGCTTTGGTGTGCTCAGTCTCTTGCTGCGGTGGGCAGTAGCAGGCATACTGTCTAGGGGAAGGCAGCTCCTACTCCCACTTCTGCTTTGCTGGTGGCTCTGTGTGACCACCGCCTCTTGCTCCGAACTACACAGGTCAATCGCATGACCTTTTTTCCATGTGGGGTCGAGGAGCTCATCGTCCTCCACATCATCGTCCACCCAGTCTTCACCTCTGCCCTCCTTGTCAGTCTGCACACCTTTGAAAGCCCCAGCAGTTGGCACCTGTGTTTTGTCATCCAAGACGTACTGTGATGGTCCTCCCATGTAATCATCTTGAAACATAAGTGGTTGGGCATCGGTGCCTTTTTCACTTCTGGGGCAGGGATAGGTGGATGGCCCTGGGAAACCCTGCTAACAGAGTCATCAAAAAGCAAAAGAGACTGCTGCATAACTTGGGGCTCAGACTGCTTGGCTGATTTGCAAGGGGGTGAGGTGAATAACTGATGGACATCGGCTGCAGGTGCCAACTCTGATCTTTCAGCAGGAGACTGGGTGGGAGACAATGTTGAAGTGTCCCACTAGGTAGGAGTGGGCACTACACAAGGGTCAATTGGGTCACGTGTTACTCCTACTCCTAAGGGACAGTCGTATTATGTTTATCCATGCATTCTAATGTATTGTCAATGTGCTTTTACATATATTGTTTCCCCTGTGACATGCATAGCAGGCCTATCTGGGTGTAGTTAGACATCCTAGACACTAGAGGGAGATAGGGAACCCCTAGTATAAATGTCCAGGCCCAGACAGGGAGGGGTTAGGTCATAGTCAGGAGTCTGTGGAGACAGAAGTGAGAAGGCACCAGCCAGAGATATGCTGAGGGCCTCCTCCTGACATGCAGCTAGACAGTCCTGGTTTCTAGTTGCCACCAGGAGGCTAGTGGAGAGTTACAGCCTGCCTGGAAAACCCAAATCCAGCTAGCACAGATGAAGTAACCGAAGTAGTAGGAATGGACCTCCTGGGAGCAACCTGCAGTTACCCACACAGCAGATCCGGTACAACCAGCTCAGATAAGTAAGCTGATGGGCAGAGGTACTACAGAGTAAGAGCAAGGGTCAATACGGGAGAAAGATTAAGTACCAAGGATTAAAGCCAGCATTTAGGCATCTGGGCCTTGGGATTCAGCCAGACAGAATAGCTGTGGGGATAGTGCAGCCTGGTCTGCGGAGCATTAACTGTTTACCCTCCAAGTATCTTGCATGATTATTACCTGCCAGTATTGAGTTAAGCCTGCTTGTGGAATATTGTTATATTGCATCATCATTATCAACTGTATGTACAAAGTTGGACTGTTTCCAAGTAAAGCAACGTTTGGTTCACCATACTATCTGTGTACCGCAATTACTACTGCTATAAATCGGTGTGCCACCGTTACAGGCACTGGCGTCACGATCCTTAAAGGGACCTTGCCCCAGGCACTCAAAATACCTGCAACATCCAGGGCACCTCATCCACCATCAGGCCTGGTCCCTACATACAGTGTGTGCCCCAGAGGAACTTGTGTCAGCCTCTCCTTCACTGCCGCATGCCTGCCCAGGGTTCTCTTCCAAACAGTGAGTAACCCTCGATTGCCCATAACCGTGACCTCACTTCGCGATACCCTGCAGGTCTGGCGTGCTGCTATGTGAAGAAACTGGAGGCACTGTCAGCAACCCAATCTACTATCGCCTGTATTTGTTTTGGTCTCATCATTTGTAGAGCCGCATTAGGCCTGACCAAATACCGCTGCAGGTTCTGTCACCTACTCGCACCTGAGGAAGGGGTTTCACTTGTGCGTGTAGCTGGCACAGATCGACCTCATCCTCTCCCTTCAACAGGAGCTCCACCAGCAGCACCATGACCTGGGCCACGTCCCTTATTTGATGCTCTCCTCATATTTATCAAATTTAGGATCTTGCCCTAAATGGGTGATTTATTAATAGAATAGAACGGCAGTATGTAAAGTGTGTATCTCACACGTACAGATCCAGACTAGGCTGCAATAAAAAATTTTTGCTCAAAATGGCTGTTTTTCAAATAACAGAATAGAACCACAGTATGTAAAGGGTTTATCTTACAATGACTTATGCAGCAAAGGCGGCAAAATTATTATTTTTGCCCAAAATGGGTGTTTGTTTAATAACAGAATATGACAGCAGTATATAACCCTTGAATTTCACACTTGCAGATGCAGCAAGGGCTGGCTGTAAAATAGTATATTTTTCCCAAAAAGGTTGCTTTTAAAAACCCAGAAAATTATAGCTTTATTTCTAACTTAAATTGCACACTGACTAATCCTGCAAAGGCACCAGGTGTTGACTATTGCCAAAAATTGGTGTTTTTTTAAACCCAGATTATTGCAGTATTTCAAGCTTGGATTTGAATGTCACAAAAGCACAGATGCAGGCTGGTGCACTGAGCTTGCATAAAATGGCCGCCGCTCCCCACCTAACTGACGGATAAAAGTTATTTTTTTTTCTGTCCCTGGGCTCAGGGCAGGGTAAAAAGATTGTGCACTGCACCCACACAACTAAATCTATGTAGATCACTGAGTTCAATTGGAGTTCTGATAACAGATTCTGTCCTATTCTCTCCCTCACAGCAGCAGCATCATCATCCTCTCCCTACACTCAGCACAGCAGAGTGACATGCAGCGCTACGTGATTCCAGCTTATATAGAGGCTGGGTCACATGCTGCACTGGCCAATCACAGCCATGCCATTAGTAGGCATGGCTGTAATGGCTTCTAAGATCACACAGTTAGACGCTTGTTGATTGGCTGCTCTGCAGCCTTTCAAAAAGCGCCGAACACCGAACCCAAACTTTTACAGAAATGTTCAGGTTTGGGTCCGGGGTCGAAAATTTCCTACCCTACCTGTGACCTTTTTCTGTGGTGTGTTCAAGCCCTTCACAATAGGGGACTTAGGTGTAATATAAGCCATTGTGAAGTATAAGTAAGTCAACTAAGGCCATCCCAGAGAACATACACCTGTCATAACAACATAAGGGAGAAATAAAAAATAAACAGTAAATACCAAATATGAACAGAGAATTAAATGTACCTTACCCATATGTATAATAACAATATGAAGTCTCCTCATGCAAATGCACAAGGAAGGACATATTTGGTATCAGGAGGACACACAGAGAGAAAGCCTGAGCTGCCACCACAACCAGGGTATTTTGGTGCCCTAGGCAGAGCAGGCAAATTTCACCCAAATTAGCCCCATATTCATACATACCCCAGATACCGGGGCGCATCTACGATATCGGCATACCAGGCAACTGCTATGGGACCCAGGGCAAGAGGGGGCCAGTCTTAGTTGGGATTATCTTCTCTTCTGCTGGAGGTGAAAACTTGGTAAGGACTCCATCGTCTAAAGCAGGGCTGGCCAACCTGCGGCTCTCCAGCTGTTGCAAAACTACAACTCCCAGCAGGCCTAGACTGCTTACAGCTATCAGCCTACAGCAGGGCATGGTGGGAATTGTAGTTTTACAACAGCTGGAGAGCCGCAGGTTGGCCAGCCCTGGTCTAAAGGAACAACTTTTAGCAAATGAAGCAGTGGAAAAATGGCCCAAAGGTCATTGAAAAGGGTTTAGGCACAAACCCTGCTGTCCTGTGTTTGTGGGGGGGGGGGGAGGCTAGTTTGATCCTTGTTATGGGGTCCTTACTTCTCTATGTACGTCACTGGCCAGATAAGACCCTAAATTCAGACCGCAAATTCTTACAGACTTCAGGATCATATGGCCCCTTTATAACCACCTTCCCCTAAATGCAGACCTCAGATCAGAATCCAAATTAACGTGGATTCCTATAACCGTCACCCCAGCATGGATTAATTGGGATCTAAGATCAGATCCCGAATTCATGTGCCCCCCCCCCTTTCCCACAAATCTTGCACGCCTCAGATCAGACCAAAAATGTCATGTCTCTCCCCACAGATCTTTGCAGACCTTATGTCAGACCACAAAATGAATGCACCCCCCAGAGATCCCTGCAGACCTCATATCAGATCACAAAAATTCATGCCCCCTACTGATCCCTGCAGACCTCATATCAGACCACAAATTAATTTCCTCCCCCCTCACTCACATCCCTACAGACCTTGGATCAGTCAAAAAAAATTAAAATAAAACACTCACCTCTCCAGCTCCGGACAACTCCTTCCCTCTACAGCTCTGCTCTTCTTGCCACTCTGCACACAGACGCGGTGTTACTCCGTAAAGAAACACAATGGATTTTCAAATTACGTACAGTGAATCCCAAAGGACTCAATGAGGTGATCTCTTTTGCATGCTTTATTTAGGACACATTATTATTCAGGTCCACTCTGGTACGGGACGCTGATATGCGAGGACGTTCCTGTTTTCGTGTGTCTTTTTGAGCCGAGGGTACACTTTACTACGTGTATCCTTTACATCAGATTTCATGATAAGACTCTAAGTCGGTATTAGCCATCCTTTTGGCCCTCTGCTAGCCTTATTTTGGCTCTATATAGGCTGGACATCTGTTTTCTCCCCTACTCAGTTCTAATGCGTAGTCGTTAAATTATATCTCCCACTGATTGGTTCCACCCATGCACACTCGTTCTAGGCACTGCACTACTGTAAGCCGCATCTTTGATTCCCCCTTACCTTCAGAGTGCGCATGCGCTCACCTCTGGAGCTGTTATGCCGCATCCTTCGCGTTGTTGACTGGATAGTCATGTCGGGTCACGTGCCTCCGTTTCTGATTGGTCCTTCACAATAGCACACACCCCCGGGGGGAGAGGTTTAGATGATATCAGTTCGACGTGTGTTGGCCCGTTCACGGCCCTCACACTGCCGAGACCAGCACGCAACAGTGCGGTCATAATGTATCAAATGGCATTGTCGCACAATTTCTATTGCTCCTGAGGAAACGTGGAACGCCATATCCACGCAGAAACGCATCAAGCATATGAGCTAATGTATACAGAGATAGAACTCACTAGGCATGGCAATTAGCAGTGATACTAATCTTCTGCCTGATACTGAGGTTCCTAACAGGCTGTTGCTCTCATTCACTGACCAGTATAGGGCATGAATATAGTGATGGATACATAATAGCAACTAGTCTGTTGTTGTGATTCCCTGCCTCTAGTGGCCGTTGTAGTCAGCCCAATTCGCTTGTATTCATCAATACATACCACAGTGAGTATATTCACTGCAAACGTACTTTGGGCTGTTTGTTAGGTCATCCCATGTGTAGATGCCATCTTTGTAAGTCCCTCTCTACAATCTGGTTTTCCTGTATGCCTGGTTTTTAATTGATTTTGATATAAGAACCCTTCTTAATTGATGATTGAAATAAAACTATATATATATATATATATATATATATATAAATAAAATATATATATATATTATTTTTTGTTTGTTTAAACGTTCTATCAGGCTGTGAATACCGCTCTGCACTGTGACCTGATGTCTGTTATGTTAGAGTGCTCGACTACGTCTTACCTGACTCTGTACGAAGTCAGGACACAGACAGATTGCATCCTTCAGAGGATAGCGAGCTGGCTCCCTAGGTGGGTGTCTACCTTCGCCTACCCGTCATCCCAGCCTTGTTTAAACGGCTATAATATAGCTGCATTTTGGCATTATAGCCACAAATCCCAACTTATCTATTTCTCTAATGACCTAAACTAGCCATATAAGTCTGCCATATTGTGGCTCTCTGATTAAGGCATTGCTCTTGAACTAATTGGAAAAAATTGTCTCCTGTACAGGTGTGACTGAAAGGGAACTTATGGCATCCCTAGGCTACGGCAACATGGTGACACTGGTCACATGACAGCTGTCGCGACCAGGATCGTAGAGTAGTAGTGATCTCATAGAAAATGATGGGATTTCAGCGCTAGTTGCGAAAAATCCAACACTACTGGAATTTTTGTGACTGAAAATGCAATCCCGTTGATTTCTATGGAATCACATTTACTCTGTGATCCTGGCCGCAACAGCTGTTGTCGTGTAGCCTAGCCTTATTGGTTATATATAGGACATAACCTTTACACAGCAGGGAGCGGAGGCCCCTTTAATGGTACTCTATAATTACTTTTCGTAACCTCTCTGTGTCCCCATCACTGAAGTTTTGAATATTTGCTATGCATGATCCCTGTGAAATCTTATTAATTTCAGTCTGAGCTGAGATTATGATATGCACACATCAGAATGATATTAATAACGTGCACACAGCTTTTTATATGCACACGTTATTTCATTTCTAGCTTGTTGTTATGGATAGATAATTGCCCTCTTCTTAACCTTGACACATTTTCAAGTAGAGCAATATTTCCATTACATGATATTTACTTACAGGGAGCTTTCTTCAGCCTTTAACCTCTTAGTGACCACCCATAGGGCTTTTTACGGTGGTCACTAAGGGTCCCCCGTACAGCGGGGAGCAGGGGTTTAGATCTAACATGAGTGTCGCTCCTGCTTTAATAGCCTTGACCTTCAGGAGTGCTGATCCGGGCTGTTAAGACCTTTACATGCCACGGGTAATAGTGCCTGCCGCATGTTAAGAGGTGATAGAGGGAGCTGGCTCCCTTTGTCTCCCATCGGTACCACGCTAATGCAATTGCGGGGTACCGATGTGACTAAAGCCTGGCTGGGGTCTGATATAGCCCCCAAGCCAGCCTTGAGTATTTTCCAGCAGGCTGTGTCTCTCTGGTGCAGCCTGATGGTCAATGTCAGTATAGCTCTGACATTAAAATGCAGTGCACTATAGGGCTAGTGCATTGTATTTTGAAATCAATCAGAATGTTGCCTGTTTTATTCCCCTTGTGGGACTATTAAGTGGTAAAAAATGAACCACGTTTATTAAATAAATAAAAAAATATACACTTTTTTCTATTGAAAATATACTTTTCAATGAAAAAATTGCAAAAAAAAATCTCCCCCATATGTTTGGTATCGCCGCATCCGTAATGACCCACACTACAAAAATATAATGTAAATTATTCCCTACGGTGAATACTGTAAAAAAATAAAAATTTTGAATGTTGTTAAATTTATAACATAAAAACTCTGTGGCAGCATTACTGTTTTTCCCATATCCTGCCAAGAAAGAGTTAATAAAAGTTAATCAGAAAGTTACGTGGACCCCAAAACAGTGCCATTAAAAACTACAACTTGTCCCGCAAAATACAAGGTCTAATACAGCTAAATAGATGGTAAAATATAAAAAAAGTTATAGCTCTTGGAAGGCAACAAGGAAAAAAGGAAGAAAAACTCTGTCAGTAAGGCCCAAAACAGGCAGGTCACTAAGGGGTTAATAAATACATGTACAGTACAGACCAAAAGTTTGGACACACCTTCTCATTCAAAGAGTTTTCTTTATTTTTATGACTATGAAAATTGTAGAGTCACACTGAGGCATCAAAACTATGAATTAACACATGTGGAATTATATACATAACAAAAAAGTGTGAAACAACTGAAAATATGTCATATTCTAGGTTCTTCAAAGTAGCCACCATTTGCTTTGATTACTGCTTTGCACACTCTTGGCATTCTCTTGTTGAGCTTCGAGAGGTAGTCACCTGAAATGGTTTTCACTTCACAGGTGTGGCCTGTCAGGTTTAATAAGTGGGATTTCTTGCCTTATAAATGGGGTTGGGACCATCAGTTGCCTTGTGGAAAAGTCAGGTGGATACACAGCTGATAGTCCTACTGAATAGACTGTTAGAATTTGTATTATGGCAAGAAAAAAGCAGCTAAGTAAAGAAAAACGAGTGGCCATCATTACTTTAAGAAATGAAGGTCAGTCAGTCCGAAAAATTGGGAAAACTTTGAAAGTGTCCCCAAGTGCAGTCACAAAAACCATAAAGCGCTACAAAGAAACTGGCTCACATGCGGACCGCCCCAGGAAAGGAAGACCAAGAGTCACCTCTGCTGCGGAGGATAAGTTCATCCGAGTCACCAGCCTCAGAAATCACAGGTTAACAGCAGCTCAGATTAGAGACCAGGTCAATGCCACACAGAGTTCTAGCAGCAGACACATCTCTAGAACAACTGTTAAGAGGAGACTGTGTGAATCAGGCCTTCATGGTAGAATATCTGCTAGGAAACCACTGCTAAGGACAGGCAACAAGCAGAAGAGACTTGTTTGGGCTAAAGAACACAGGGAATGGACATTAGACCAGTGGAAATCTGTGCTTTGGTCTGATGAGTCCAAATTTGACATCTTTGGTTCCAACCACCGTGTCTTTGTGCGACGCAGAAAAGGTGAACGTATGGACTCTACATGCCTGGTTCCCACCGTGAAGCATGGAGAAGGAGGTGTGATGATGTGGGGGTGCTTTGCTGGTGACAAAATTGAAGGCATACTGAACCAGCCTGGCTACCACAGCATCTTGCAGCGGCATGCTATTCCATCCGGTTTGCGTTTGTTGGACCATCATTTATTTTTCAACAGGACAATTACCCCAAACACACCTCCAGGCTGTGTAAGGGCTATTTGACCATGAAGGAGAGTGATGGGGTGCTGCGCCAGATGACCTGGCCTCTACAGTCACCGGACCTGAACCCAATCGAGATGGTTTGGGGTGAGCTGGACCGCAGAGTGAAGGCAAAAGGGCCAACAAGCGCTAAGCATCTCTGGGAACTCCTTCACGGCTGTTGGAAGACCATTTCAGGTGACTACCTCTTGAAGCTCATCAAGAGAATGCTAAGAGTGTGCAAAGCAGTAATCAAAGCAAAAAGTGGCTACTTTGAAGAACCTAGAATATTACATATTTTCAGTTGTTTCACACTTTTTTGTTATGTATATAATTCCACATGTGTTAATTCATAGTTTTGATGCCTTCAGTGTGAATCTACAATTTTCATAGTCATGAAAATAAAGAAAACTCTTTGAATGAGAAGGTGTGTCCAAACTTTTGGTCTGTACTGTATGTAATGCACTCTTGCATCATAATAGCAGCTGCCTATAGCATCTTTGGGATACAGTGACTTGGGGAATAGTGATGAGCGGCAGAGGCAATATTCGAATTTGCGATATTTTGCAAATTTGTAGCTGAATATTCACCATAAATTCTCGAATTTGAAAATTTGCGATTACAAAAATCGCCAATGTAATATACCTATAACAAACAACCACACAAAGGCTATATGCCAAAAGCCGGGTATGTGCAAGCTAACAACCTATCCATGAGACAGGTAGAGTCAGCATACCTTACAATGGCACTATAAGACATACAAGACCAGCTTTACATTTTTATTATAAAAAAAAAAACTTACAATCAAACTATTTAATCAAAAGTTACTCAAAAAGCCTATTCCATGTGTTAATATTCTACAATGTAGCAGCTATAACACCTAAACGTTTTCTGTCATGTAAATGGAAAAATCTCACTTAAAGCAATTTTGATGCATTCTTTTTCTTCATTCAAGTCTCTCCTGAACAACAAAATATTACGAACTTTCCATAATGCATTTTTCAAGCAGTTCACCATAGTCCATTTTACCTGCTTTTTACCTTTCTGCGGCATAGTACAAAGTCCATACATTACTAGTTCGTGATTCAAGAAGCCCAGATCACAAGTATGCTTCAGCAACCAGTGATGAACGGCATAGGCAATATTCATTTTAGCAATATTTCGCAACTTTTATTTGCATTCATGATCTCCAGTCATTATTTGCACAAATCGGCACTAATGATGCGCATATTTTTTGTGCAATAGATGCAACTTCACATTTTATCAGGTCTGAGTAGCTATTACTGATTGGTGCACTAAGTATTGTTGTGACAATTATTTATATATATTACGCAATGGGGCTCGCAATCTATCAGTATGTATTTGGAGTATGGGAGTAAGCCGGAGTACCCGGAGGAAACCCATTGAGAACATACAAACTCCCTGCAGATGTTGTTCCTGGTTGGATTCGAACCTAGAACCCCAGTGCTGCAAGGCACCAGTGCTACCACTGAGCCACTATCTCTGTAGCATGTATGTATGGACAGCATGTATGTATGGACAGCATAGAAACAGTAATTCCTATCACACTACCTAACACTGGAACCTATCAGCTACACTATATGACTATCTAACCTACACTGACTACCTCCCACTAACTATCTGTATTATATATATGAGCTAACTATCTAATGTAATTGGATAAGGGATAGGATCCTGATGAAAGCACAAAGCACAGCAATGTCACTGCTCTCTCTCAGAACTGCAAAAAACGGCAGAAAATGGCTTCTGGGGAGTTTCTTATATAGTAAGGGGTAGGCAACTTTCCAATTAGTTGCTAGGGATGTTGCTAAGCTCTGACAAAGATATTACAGCCTTCTCATTGGCCCACAAGCAAGAAGGGAGGTTACTGATGAAAAAAAATCTAGAATATTCATGATTGCGAATATATAGCACTATATTCTACATATTCGTGAATTCTCGAAGTGCCGATATTTGCAATAAAAATTAGCGATTAGAATATTTGCGATCAATGCTATCAGCAACACACCCACCCTCCTCCATAAGTTCTGTTCATACTTACAATTCCACATAACACGGAGAGAGGTTTTATTCATAACAGAGTCACTTCTTGGACACTTTGGCATTGACACCAGTCCTCTCCTGTGCTGAAAGGCACTCATCTGTAGACAATCCTGCATTACCATCCAGGCTAAGTCTATTACACAGCTTCAAAGATTCAAAACACAAATAAACAGAATAGGTGACAAGGGACAACCATGCTTGACTCCGGAAAACAAAGTTACTTTTCCAGACAGAAAACCATTAATAAGAATTTGGCTGAAGGATTCTTTGTAGAGCAATGATATCTCTTTTATTGCAACATCTGGACAGTTAATTTGCTTCAGCACCAACCACAGAAACTCATGTGACACTCTGTCGTATGCTTTGAGAAAGTCAAAGGATGGTATGGCTAGATCTTGTTTTCTCTCATTCTAAAACCAGATACAGTCTCTTTATTATGTTGAGATTTTCCCATACTCCTCTACCTGGGACTGCACATACTTGGTCTTTTTTGTATAGTAATGTCACGATACCTCTATAAGTTCATCAGACCCTGGCGTTTTGTTTTTTGCGAAACCTTTAAAGACAGCATGCATTTCTTCTAGCGAGATGTCCTTGCATTGTATTTCTTGCTCCTCTGTCTCCAGCTTGTTTTCTAAAGAGTTTAATGCATCTTCAACAAAGGCTTTATCTATTTGTTTTTTGTTAAACAGCTCTTAATAAAATTGTTTGACTTTAAGCATTTCTTCTTTCTTTCTTTCACCACTGATATTTGATATTACAGTTTTTTGCCCTTTTTTTTTTTTTAAGAAGAATCTTGTACATTTTTCATCAGCTGCTTTACTTTGGTATTAAATATAATTTCTTTGCCTTTCTGGTAAATTGCCTTTTTAATTTCTCCTTTTGTTTTCTCTATCATGTCTGAGACATCGATGCCTCCATTTCCCAGCTTCAGGTAAGGGCTCGTTCACATGACCGTATGGCATTTTCAGTGTTTTGCAGGACCTTTTTAACAGATAAGTTTTTCAGTTTTTTGTTTCAGTAGTGTTTCCGGTTCCGTTCTTCCGTCTCGTTTTTCCGTATGGCATATACAGTATAGAATAATTACATAGAAAAAATTGGGCATATAAAATATATAGATGGTTCTAAATATATAGATAGAATAGATGGTTCTGCAAAAAACGGAACGGATACGGAAGACATACGGAGTACATTCCATATGTGTTCCGTTTGTTTTGCGGACCCATTTACTTGAATGGAGCCACAGAATGTGATTTGCCGGCAATAATAGGACATGTTCTATCTTTGAACTGAAAAATGGAAACGGAATACATACAGAGTATATTTAGTTTTTTTGCGGAACCATTCAAATTAATGGTTCTGTATACGGACCTAAAAAAACGGCCATATGCGGAACGCAAAAAACGTTAGTGTGTAGTTTGGTATTAAGATTTTTTTAACCACTTTTTTTTCTCTTTTGCTTTTTTAATTATAATTTTGAGGATGAATTCTTTAGTTTTAGTTTTTACATATCCCCACCATCGCAATATTGACATTAACTTTTTCTTTATCAGAAGTCCATTTCTTGTAGTTTTGAACGAATACATTCTTTACATAGTCATCATTCAATAGATCCACATTTAGCCTCCATACGCATTTGCCTTCTCCACCTTCAGTTACTTGAATTTGTGCTAGAAGCAACTTATGATCAGAGAAGATATTACCCTCCAGAGACATCATCACAAGCTTCAGGGCTTTTGAAATCAAGAAATAATCCAGTCTTGATTGAGTTACTCCATGTGTATCCTGGGTAATTCATTGTCCTTTACATTACTCTAAATGTCAATTAAATTAAAGTCCAAAATCATATTTTTAAGTTGCTGCACTCTTTTGTATCTTCTTCTTACCAGTTCTGTCTTCCTCTTTTAGGGCACAATTAAAGTCTCTGGCAAAAATCACTGGTGATTGATAGTGATGTCCCGAACTATTCGCCGGCGAATAGTTCCCGGCGAACATAGCTTGTTCGCGTTCGCCGCTGCAGGCGAACATATGCAATGTTCAGTCCGCCCCCTATACATCATCATTGAGTAAACTTTGACCCTGTACCTCACAGTCAGCTGACACATTCCAGCCAATCAGCAGCAGACCCTCCCTCCCAGACCCTCCCACCTCCTGGACAGCATCCATTTTAGATTCATTCGGAAGCTGTATTTACAGTGAGAGGAGGGAGAGTGTTGCTTCTGCTGATTCAATAGGGAAAGCATTAGCTAGGGCATTGTTCTGTGTCCACAGACTCATCTGCTGTAAGGACAGCGTCCAGACAGCACCCCAAAAAGCCCTTTTCAGGGATGGTACATCAGTGTGCGCTTTATATAGATTTATATATATATATTGCAGTTGTCTGGCTGCCCGTGTGTGAGAGGCTGCAGGCTCAGTCACAGACAGTACTGTGTGCACACCATTCATACAGGGTGTGACAGAAAATACCTTGCAGATAAAAAAAAATATATATATTTAATATTTTTCTGTGATATAATCACATTTGCAAGCCCGTGTGTGTCAGGCCCACACATACTGTATACTGGCTAGTGGCTAGGCCTGCACTCATACCGTTACAGGGTGTCATTCACTCAAATACCTTGCAGATAAAAAAAATTATATTTAAAATTATTCTGTGATATAATCACATTTGCAAGCCCGTGTGTGTCAGGCCCACACATACTGTACTGTGCCCAGTGCCCACCACTTATATAGGTTGGCACAGTACCTTGCACGCATAGTACCACTTCACATAAAAAAAAAAAAATGACAGGCAGAGGCAGGCCACCCCGCAGGGGCCGTTGTGTTCGTGGTGCTGTGATTTCCACTGGCCCTGGAATAATGCCCAGTGTTCAGAGGCCACGTACCCTGAACCCAAAAAATTCTGAGAAAATAGTTGACTGGCTTACACAGGACACCCAATCTTCAACAGCTTCCGCTAAGAACCTTGACGCACCATCCTCCTCCGGCTCAGCTTTGGTCACCTGCTCTCAAGTTACCACTCTCCCCCCGCCACCACCACCACCACTACCACCACAGCCACCACAGCCGCTTCACTTGATCCCTCATGGGAGTTATTTACACATCAGTTGGATGAAATTAGTGATGTGCAACCATTATTGCCAGGGGATGTAGATAAGAGGGATATGTCTCAGTCAGGCAGCATTACACACATGGACGTACAGTGTGATAATGATGATGATGTTGTACCCGCTGCTGCTTCCTTTGCTGAGGTGTCGGGTGTGACAATAAAATGGCACGGCGCAGACGCAGTGACCGTGGCGTGGATTCAAACAAAGGGGAGGGAGCCAGCGTTCTTTTAACCATCTCCCCGTTCGAAAAATCAATTCAATTCACCTTTCCGGAACCCTTGGTGTTGTACGTGGCTGGGTGGAGGAAGAAACCTTCAATGACATCAACGGGACATGTCTAGCCTGGTATCCAACATTGTACAAATGGGGAGTTTGCGGTTGGGCAAATAGACTGTTTGCGGTGCATTAAAAGGGGAGTTTGGTCTGTCAATGTCTGTGAAGCGGGCGTAACCCTTACACTACCTGATCGATACAACATCATACCTGATCGTATACACACACTGGATGTTTTAAACCATGTTGTTCAAAAAAAAATTAGATTGTTAGGTGATTTATGCCCTTTATGGATTAAAATCCAACTCTGTGTCAACTATGCAATTTTCCATGGGAGTTTTGCCATGGATCCCCCTCCGGCATGCCACAGTCCAGGTGTTAGTCCCCTTGAAACAACTTTTCCATCACTATTGTGGCCAGAAAGAGTCCCTGTGGGTTTTAAAATTCACCTGCCTATAGAAGTCAATGGCGGTTGGCCCGGTTGGCCCGTTCGCGAACATTTGTAGAAATTTGCGTTCGCCGTTCGCGAACGGAAAATTTTATGTTCGCGACATCTCTAGTGATTGACCAGCTAAGAAAGGTTGTATGTCCTCTAGCATCTCAGCTCTTTAATGAAGTTCAGGTGAAGCATATACATTTAGTAATTTCATTTCTCTGTCATTAACCAGTCGAGGAACCGAGCCATACATGTACGGCGCAAATGTCCGTGACTTAAAGGGATTCTGTCACCACATTTTACCCCTACAGTAAAACATAGCTTCTTCTTTTTTTTTTTTTTTTTTTTTTTTTTATCTCTATTTTCCATTAAATCTTGTGGAACACCTAAAGAGTTAACAAAGTAAAATCAGTTTTGAATACCATGAGGTGGGTAGTTTCTAAAATTGGGTCATTTTTGGATGGTTTCACAAAGTGACTTCAGACCCGAACTGGTCCTTAAAAAGTGGGTTTTGGAAATTTTCTGAAAAATTTCAAGATTTGTTTCTAAACTTCCAAGCCTTCTAACTTCCCCAAAAAATAAAATGGTATTCACAAAATTATCCAAACATAAAGTAGACATATGGGGAATGTAAAGTAATAACTATTTTTAGAGGTATTACTCTCTATTGTAAAAGTAGAGAAATTGAAATTTGGAAATTTGGTAATTTTTCATTTTTTTTTGTAATTTTTTTATAAATAAAAATATACATTTTTTTAATCAATTTTATCACTGTCATGGAGTACAATATGTAACAAAAAAAAACAATCTAGCGTTTTAAAGTTATCACCACATAAAATAACACATGTCAGATTTGCAAAAAATGTCCTGGCCTGAAGGGGTTAAAGTTAATATTTACTGATTAAAGCTCTCCCTGGAATCAATTGTATGTATGAAATGATTTGGCAATGATTTCCTTTGAATAGTATTCCAACTCCAGATGCTTTGTTATTGTTGTCTCCAGACCACAATGAAGGGCCCTGTGTCCAACTTTCCCTTAGGTCTGTGTAGTTTGGGGAGTATTCTATTTCACATTCTTGTAAAAAAAATGATGTCGCAGTTGACTGTCTCCAGATAAGCCAAAACAGCAGCTCTCTTAGATGCTCCCTTAATACTCCTTACATTAAGGGAGGACATTTTTAGCGTATAAGACATTGTCCATTAAGAAAAAACTTCAAATAAGAGAAAGTCTCTTTGTATATAAAAGCAGCTCTCTTTGTTGAGCTCTCTCGAAATTTCTTACTTTCTGTGTGATGAATTTGTAGGAAAGCATGGCACATCAGGGCATTTCATCAGATGAACTACTTGACATAAATGGAACTAATGGTTCTGGTGATGCTAAGCTCTCAAACTGAAGATTGAGCATAGGCTCAGATAAGGTCACGCTTGGTCTTAAGCCGCTGTCGCTCTCATCTGCACTTTGACAGTATGCTCTTTTGACACCGAGAACCTGTTCTTCATGACCACTCGCGTTTCTTTTAGTGTCTTTTGTCTGTAGGTCCATGGCTTTGTCTCCTGCAATCGTCCCCTTCACTCCTGTGTCAGTAGCAGGTTCCCCTGCCACCTTTGCAAGAGCAGATTTTCCAGGAGCACTCTTCAAAGGATCCACCATTTTCTCCTTCTTCAGCACTCTGGATGTTCCAGGTACGCTAGTAGTCTCAGGTTTCTCTGATTCTTTCATAGCGGGTGCGGCACCAGCCTTTTTGGGGGCCACCGGTTCTTTTGTAGGTCCCTTGCCTAGGCCGAGCTCTACCCCGCTTAGGACAGCCTTTAAAGGCATGGCCTTCCATCCTGCACAGGTTACATATAATCGCATTCTGACAGTCTGCGCTTTTATGCCCTGCCCTGCTTTTTGCAAGTGCATGTGTGCCAGGGACGTTATTTTAATCCTGTTTGGGCAGCTCAGTGGGCGACATCTAGGCATTTTTTAAAGGGATATTCCCATTCTCGAAATGGGTTCATATCGCTAGGCTATGCCCCCATTGATATATCAAGAATAGAGCGGAGAGCTCTGTGGCTAGAGGACCCCAGATCCTAGCGATATGCCCCCATTGTGATGAGAAAACCCCTTTAAGGACACCTGCACTGCATACGTGCCAGGGGAAGGGAAAAAATATAGATAATCAGTCTGTGACTTCAGGGCCCAAGGGGGGAAACATATAAAAAAAAAATTCTGGGAAGTACCCCTGTGCTGAATATCTGACAAATTCCCTTTTTTTGGCGGTCAAGTACCCCTGCGGCCTTCAGTGCATACCTGGCAGTGATAATAATTATATTACATTAGTCTGTCACATATTTGTGTGACCTAAAGCAATTTTTTCTCTTTCTGACACCGGCACTGCATATCTGACCGTCAAATAAAACCAGAAAATACTGCTGTTACAGTGTCGGTTGACAAATTCCCATTTTTTGTGCTAGAAAGAAATTTTTTTGGCCTGCGCTGCATTTCTGGCACTTTAATAAAACCTGTAAATACTGCTGTTACATTGTTATTCGAAAAAAATCAAACTTTTTGTGCTAGAAAGTACATTTGTGGCCTGCACTGCATATCTGACAGTCCACTAAAACCGTTAAATACTGCTGTTACATTGGTGGTTGAAAAAAGCACACTTTCTGCGCTAGATAGTACATTTGTGGCCTGCGCTGCATTTCTGACAGTCCACTAAAACCGATAAATACTGCTGTTATGGTCTTGATTGGAAAAAACTCACTTTTTGTGCTTGATAGTACATTTGCGGCCTGCGCTGCATTTATGACTGTCCAATAAAACCATTAAATACTGCTGTTCTATTGTTCTTTAAAAAAAACTCACTTTTTGTGCTAGATAGTACATTTTATTGAATATCATCATAAAAGACAACAAAATGGACAAAAGTTAATATAATATAAATAGCGGTAATGCAGTAGCGCTGCGAATCAGCGGCACACAAAGGATACACCGGATAAATGTACCCCCTTTATACCCACCTCCTAATGGCTTGACAATACAACTAATACGGAGAAAACATCTCCTCAGCAAGCCAAAGGAGAGTGTGTATTGTAATGGTAATACAGGTGATATCTAACATAGCGAGTTGCAACAGTTATTAAGAAGTATCAGATGTCAATAAACATATATAAGACACCTACATGCGTTAATCCATCTGGACCCCATGTAAAAAAATCCTGCATGTAACCACCAGTTAAGCATATTATGGGGACAAACCTTAGAGCCTTGGTGAGCACACCCCGACGTGCGTTTCGCTCGGCTTCTTCAGGGGGCGTGTTTATCCTGCCTAAATCGTGATCTTAAATAGAGCTACAGCTGGAGAAATCAACCACTCACATAGCACCATGTACCACGCTAGTATGCCAGTGACGTCACATCCGCCCATACTAGAACCAGGCAGCAAGGCCTGTGACATCACATCCACCCTCACCTCACCTAGACGTAACCTCTTGCGTGAGTTGCGCATGTTTATAGTCACATGATCGGGACCTATGCCGGACTACGTGGCCATTGAAACAGGTGACAACAACATGATGACAATAAGCAGCCATCCCCAGTAAGGTTACTTAACTTCAATCCCAAAACGTGACACATATTGGTAACCCTAGGGTCAGCCCTATGATGGCCAATACTTAAAATTATGCATCCCAACACCTCAAGATTACGGCAACAGGACGGGGAGGGAGGGAGGGAAAGGGAGGAAAATTACAAAAACAACTGAAAAATGGGAGAAGCGGGACAACCTATCTAAGTTATACCCCCCTAAAGTGCAAATGCATATCAGAATTCATATTACAACAATGCAATCCATAATCAATACAATTCAATTCAATAAATAAATATGATCTATGCTTGCATTCATATATTATATAACAACAACAGGGAATACATTAGAAATTCCATACTATATAAACATATTATGCAAGAACTTGAAGGTATTTTGCAATCAGGGGTAGAACAAGGTATCATCTCTAACAAAACAATGGCTGATCTTAGGGAGACCAGCTACAGAAAACACTGTGGAGCCTCATTTAAGAGTCTTGACACAGCAATCCAAAGTGCAAAGCTCCCTAGGAAACAGTAATAAGCAAAATAATTGTGGAGCCCCAGTTATGGGTCTTCAACACAGTGAAAGCCAGATATCCCTCAAATGAAGGAAAACCGAGCAAATTATTTTGCATATTAAGGTATCTTCTCTGGGAGACAGTTCCCACCTACTACTGGATTATCCTGCAATTCCAACCATCTATCTTTTACCCAAGATACATAAAGATCTGACGAAGCCTCCTGGTAGCATAGAACACGGACAGATCTAGATTTCCCTCGGGAGCAGGGAAAAAGAGAAAGAAGAGCGCACAATAGGGTAGTATGTTCAAAACACCGGATGGTAATGTCAGAGTGAGAAATATCCAAACTCACCTTATAGGGTTGTGCTCCGGCAGGCACAACGCTACTGTAAACTTAACAGGAACAAGACCTTTTTAAACCAGGATTGCAGCCGCAGATTTTAGGAACTCTTGGCTGGGATGTCCAGTCCCCCCAAAAGAATTCGTAGATAA